>NC_057345.1:178758279-179367207 GCF_016509475.1 Prionailurus bengalensis | reverse complement strand
TAAATCTGACACTTCGGAAATTTACAAACTGCCAAGAATTATCATTCACTAACTGAAATTGTCCGTGATAGATATCTGGGTCACAAAACTGAATCCTGAAAGTCAAAGAAAGATCCCCAAACCAAGGAGAAGGAAAAGCACTTCTGACTTCAGGCACTTTTCTTGCTTTCCTGTGGTAAATCAGCTGCTATGACAGTAGACTCACTCAAAGAACATGCAACTCACTGCTTAAAATAGCCAAAGAGCGTTTTTCCCTAAGGAATCAGATTCTGCAAGAAATTACTAAGTCTTACAGTATTTCTATGAGCACTGCTTCAGCCATCAAGAATTGGAGGGTTGAAAACATTCGGCTGTTTCGGGTCCTTAAATTTTAGCGGAGAACAAAGGGGAGTTCCGTGGTGTTTAGCATAGATGGATAGATATGCCTGTTGTTTTAAAAGCCTCCCATTTGGTTCAAGTTGAAATCACGTTGATTTGAAGTCCAGACTTCAAAAGCATTAATGAATCCTTATAACATCAGCGTGGCATACGTAAAGGCCAGTACGCCCATTTTACAGGGGACTGATTAGAATGAAGATGTTGTCAGGTATATAAGATCTATTTCTACCTTAAAGTAAGTTTTTGAGTTCAGAAATAAGGTCTTGGGACTCAGCTCCGTGAGCAATTGCTATGCGATATGACTGCTCTTCTCTGCGTGCCCCGTTATTCTTGCTGACGCCGAAGGTCTGCCCTGTCACTTCCCAGAATATTGGTGGCACAAGGAGGGTTGAGGACCTGACAGACCCCTAAGGAAAGCAGTGGCTGCCCCCAGGAAATGGGGGAGGGGCATGCCGGCAGGGCTCCTGTGGGTTAGCAAGAGCTCTCTCTCCAGTCGTCATACTCCGTTCTCCTTAGCAAGCGTCCAGGGCCCCCGCTCCCTTACCTGCCCTTTCCCACTGAGGCCAGGCTGCTCTTGCCTCCGAATCCTTCTGTGGAGTTTCCCTCTCTCATCCGCCACTCTTGTGCACGGGGCCGAGCAACCAACGGCCTACGGGACTTGATGTGCGTGGGCCTGTTACCAAATGGAAACTGAAAGGCAGCGAATTTCATCTCCATGAGGCACCAGGGCTATTTCAGAGAGCAGGGGTGCCAGATTCATCTGTAGTGATGGTACTCAAAGGGTGATTGCAGAGAGCAGAGCAAAACGCTCACGAAGATCGGAAGTAATACACTGTAGTTTCGGGAAATTCCGAGAAGAGAAAACATGCTACGGACTTTTCTACTTCTCTGTCTTTTTAAACGGTTACCTACCTTGTTTCTGTGCTAAGCACACATTTCCCTAAATGGCAACTTCACTCAAGTTCTTTCATTCTGTAGTATTTATTTATTCTACATCCACTTAGAATTTTTCTCTCCCCCCCACGCCTTTTTTTTTTTCAGTAAATATAAGGATATAGGAAATGTATTAGCATTTATTATCCGTTGAGGCAGCAAGGTGCTTACCAAGCATGAGAAGCCAGTGAACGCCCCAGGCTTGGGTGCCCTCAGGGAGCTTATGTTCTGGGGACCTGAAAGAGCCTGAGGAGGAAAGCTGTCATGAACAAGTCACTTGTGTGGGGTTGCTCTGAAGGTTTGGCATTTGTCCGAAAAGAGTAGGATATGTTGATCTACATTGGATATTCTGGATCAAGTATCAATGAAATCCTATCCTAGGCTTTGGCACAAGACCAAATTTGAATTATAGGAGATAGTCGTGGCCTTATACTGGAGTTTTTTTGTTTTGTTTTGTTTTGTTTTTTAACACAAACACTACCAAAGGAAACTCTAAAGCATTGTCTAAAATAATGCTTGCAACCACGGGTTGAAAATTAAAACATTTAAAAATTTATAATAAAGAGATACATTGGCATCTCTCTGTGTTCTTTGAATGGAATTTAACCAAAGACGTACATTAACTAGTCATTACAGTCAAAGTGACTTCACCGGCTGCTCATTTTTGCAGTGACGGTGTGACGGCTGCAAGTAAGGACTGCATCTGTCTGTCTTCCGGGGTCTACGTTTTATTGGTGGTCCCTCATCTTTCCCCTGTACTTCCTGGGAGCTACAGATCTCACTCCTAGGTCCATCCACATTCACATCATGTCTGAGGAGATACCCTAGCCTCCCCCTGTGAGCCTCTGCTAGACCAACTTCACCCTGAGGAGATACTTTCTAAGTTTGTTTCTAATGTCTGGGCTCCTTTTTTATTCTGTCCTCAGAAGTTACTAATATCCACCCTTATGGCTCCACTATATAAAACCTCTTTGTCTAGAGCCAGCCCACACTCTGCCAAAGAAGGATTCCTTAATTCAGGAAATCAGATCCACTAAACTAACTATCTGGCTCTGCTTCAAATGCTCTTGTGAGTCAGGCTAAATGCTTTTGCTAATATAGTTGTCAAGAAATTGTGTTTGGGACCTGGGCTGAGAAACAGATGTCAGGGGCTACAGCTGTAGCCCTGTATCTGCAGACCGAGGGTAGCAGGGCCAAAGAATCGGACGTCCAATGAAGAGTCTGTCAGTCTTCCAGTTACTCAATGAGGCTGAGAAAGAAAAAGAGTTGGAGAAGTGCCTGGATACTACTCTTGAATAACCACATCAGCCCCCTTTTAATTATTTATAGCAAAAAGACATAGATCTAAATGAATCTCAAGCTAGAAAGGGATATATTACCTAAGTTCACTGGAAAATGCCCAGGCTGCAGAGTTACTGGGGGACAGTCTCTGGCCGGACCAGAGACAGAGAGCCATCGGAGGCCAGTGAGCAGGCCAGGCCCGGCAGAACCATCTGACCCCAGCAGGGCAATAAACAGGCTCTTAGGGGACAGTGAAGAGCTGCCCCCTTTCAGCATAACCTCTGAGGACAGTGGCCAAACACATTTGCATGAGCAGTTCATGTCAGTGGAGAATCTCAATACAAAAAGATCATTTTTGCCTATAATCTTTATTGATGTATCTCAGTAGCATTTCCTTCTGACTTGGTACGACTAATACGTGTGCAAGCCCCCTGCTAGCTTCCATCTAGAAGTTATCTTCTGCGTTTTACCAGTTATTCCAAACATTATCTCAAATCGTAACTCTTTATTCTAGCAAAAATTTGAAGATGTTTATGCCATTTTTTAAACCTAGCACAATAAATAATGCCAGATTTGCCTCTGTAATAATGACCTAGAGTAGGCAGACCCCAGCTCCTACTTAATTCTGTGAGTTTCATCACATTATGGTCCAGGAGGCACAGAGGCCTAATCAAAAGCATCCATTGGTATAATGTTTTGCATATGTCCTTCTCATGTTTCTCCATGTACATATATTATATATACGTGGCACTGTTATCTATAAAAAAGTAAAAAACTGGAAGCAACCTACATGTCCATAACTGGGGACATTTTTTTTTAATTTACATTTTTTAATTAATTTAAGAATGTACTTATTTATGTTGAGAGACCGCACACACACACATGTAGGGGGAGGGGCAAGGAGCGAGGGAGAAAAAGAATCCCAAGCAGGTTCGATGCTGTCAGTACAGAGCCTGACATATGGCTCGAACTCACGAACCATGAGATCGTGACCTGAGCCAAAATCAAGAGTCAGATGCTTAATCAACTGAGCCACCCAGGCACCCCACAACTGGGGAAATTTTCATCTATGTTATAGTATACCTAGAACCTTTTGCAGCTCTTTCAATGACGTCTAGAATATTTTGTAGCAATGTGGGGAAAGAATTGACTTGCATAGTTAAGTGAGAAGGCCAGGATACAAAATTATTTGGATGATCTGACATAACCTATATAAAAATTAATGCACATGACAGGGTGGGGAGTACAGGAAGAATACGTGCACACCTGATTAATAGTTGGCATTTTGGGTGTATGATCATATGCCATTTCCTTCTTATTTTTCAAAATTTTCATAATGTTACTACATTGTTTTCACACAAAATCGAGCATATTATACATACACACACGCATGCCTCATCCAAGAGAGTTTGGACTTTTCTAGGCTGTGCATTTTAATATTATCAGTTATAAATAGAAGTAATTATTCAAACTAGTTTGACCTAGGGGACTTATTGGACTATATCATTAAAACGTTCAGAAGATGGACCACCCTCAGGGTGAGCTGTTCCAGAAACGCATTGCGCCCCCAGTGCTGGGGACCCATTCCTCTTGACTCCACCTGGCGGCATGTACCAGCCTTTTTGTCACACTTCTCCCTTGTGGCAGAAAAATGGCTACAGCAGCTCCATTTTAGAGAAAGAGCAAGGTCAACTTTGCTCCCGGTTGTCAAACAACAATCTTTGCTTCAGTCTGATGAGACCAGCATGGACCAGTTGCTGAGACCAGGGAACTGCTACACCGGCTTCAGGTTAAATTATGTCACCCGCGCACGCTGGTCTGCAGGAGGCTGATTACTGTTCACAAATAGTTACTGCCTCTCCCTGCTGGAGGATTATACTTCCCCACCCCACTCACATCAGGTTTAACCCTAAGTTGCACTGGCTATTGAAATGCAAAACACCAACGTTCAATACCAAAATGTGACATAGTTGTTTAAGGCTACACTTGGCTTCCCTGAAGCCATTTTGTTCCTTCTGTCAGGTAGAAGCATTCAGAGTCAGTGTGTGGTTTGCCATACTCTTTCTTCTCTGTTACAGTCTCTGGCGATATCCCAAACAGAAGCTTCAGTGTCAGCCTGGGTTCAAAAATAAAGATGAAATGGGGTTGAGCCACAGCCAACCCAGACTGCACATGTAGCATGAGCTGCACCTTTGTTATCTGCTGCTGATTTGGGGGCTGCTTGCTGCGGAACATAACCTTCCTTCCCTGACTGGACTTGAGTCCTAGCTTAGCCATTTCTTTGCTACATGAACTTGGGTAAGTTATTTCACTTCTCTATACTTTCTTTATTTGCAAAATAGAGATGATACATAAAACTCCTGGTACCTACGGTAGTCCCCCCTTATCTGTGGGGGATATATTCACCCCCAGTGGGTGCCTGAAATGGCCAATAGTACTGAACCCTAGATATACTATGTTTTTTCCTACATTCATACTTATGATAAAGTTCAATTTCTAAATTTCATGCAGTAAGATATTAATGATAACTAATAACTAATAATAAGATAAAACAGTCATATCAACAGATTGTAACAAAAATTATATTAATATGGCCTCTCTCAAAATATCTTATGTACAAGACTCCCCCTTCTTGTGATGATGTCAGGCGATAAAATGCCTATGCAATGAGATGCAGTGAGGTGACACAGCGTTAGGCCACTACTGACCTGATGATACATTAGAAGGCGGACCACCCACTTCTGGACTGCAGCTCCCCCTGGGTAACCAAAACCCCAGAAAACACAATCATAGATGAGGAGAGACTACTGGACTCAGAAATGACAACTGTGATTATTTGTTGATAATAAGAATTATAATTCTTACTTCCATGGGGGATTTTCTCCTAATTTATCTTTGTGATTTTTAGGAAGGAAAAAAGTCCATCTGAAAAATAAGGTCTATTACATTCTTCTTCACCAAGACAAAGTTACCCAGAGTTTCAGTATATATACTAATTATCTGTAGCTAGAAGAAGAAATTCCTCCTCAAGATATAAATGTTAGTTCCTTGAAACGTTCTTCCCTTCTTGAGAAATAAAAAAATATTAACCCAAAATTTCATATGGGAAAAATGTTTTATCACGCTCAATACCAGAATGTGATAAAGCTATTCAACAGTATTGTTGGCTTCACTGAAGTAATTTTGTTTCTTCTCGGAGTTATCTATTATTGAAGATAGCCAAGCAATGGATATTGAAATAGATGATTTTTCTATTCCATTGTGAAAAGTCTTGTGTTCCCTGACCCCTTCCCATAAAGTGATGCATTCTTGTGTGTGTGTGTGTGTGTGTGTGTGTGTGTGTGTGTGTGAGGGACTGAGGGAAGGAGAGAGAGATTATAGTCAGAGAAATGCAATTTAAAAGTAAAATGTCTACTTTCTTCCTTGAGAATGTAATTAAATCTAGACTTGAATCTAAGTTGACTTGATTTTGTAATCAATAATTATTTTACATTATGGAATACATTTTCCATCTTAGACATTTATCACTGACATCTGATATCTAGCATGTTTTTTCAGATTATAGGTTTTATCTTGCTTGGTTTTTCTGGTATCCAGTAATTAAGGTATGAGGCAAGTGTTTATTCCCTTAGATAAACAAATGTGCTTTGAAGAATGCAGTATAAATCATGGTTTAAAGGCATTAGGGTAGTAGCTCCTACAAACTGCTCTGCCACAGAATTACCTGAAATCTTACACACACACACACACACACACACACACACACATGCACACACCTTTCTGGGCCCTACCCCAGGACTTGTGAATTACAATCTCTGGAAGAGGGGCTCAAAAATTGTATTTAAAAATCCCAGGGCATGACATCACCAAGATGGTGACATAGGATGTTCCTGACTTCTCTCCCCCTCACAAGAACAACTAACATCGGTTCAAGTATTAAGACACCACTGAGAGAATCCTAGAATATGAGGGTAAAGCTGAAGCACTCCCCTGTACCTCAGAGATCAGGACAGACTACATTAGAAAGTTTTTCAAACTTTATCATTTTAATTCCCACTAGGATTGGTCCCAGTGGATCTATATCCTCCTTAACAGTTGTTATTGTCAGATTTATTTTTTATTAAAATGTTTATTTTTTGCCAATAAAAATGGATATACAATTTGGAGAAAAATTTTTCAAACACCCAGATTTTGGTTTCTAACCAAGGATCCTTATGAAATGACTGATTCCAGGGCCGGGGTGGGGAAAATGTAAGATGAGCTTGGAACATTTTCTTGTGCCAGAAAGTAGAAAATTGCTCAAAGAATGATGGGAGTCATGTCAAAGCACACACAACTCTGCTTGACAGGAGTCTTGCTGGCCACATCTGGAAAATTTGAATATGAAAGTAAAGTAATAGCAATAATAGATTAGAATCCACTAAATAAAATATATATATATTGATATATTCAAAGGAAGGAAGGAAGGAAGGAAGGATGGAAGAAAGGAAGGAAAAAGGGAGGGAGAGAGGAAGGAAGGAAGATGGAAGGGAGAAAGGGAGGGAGGAAGGAAAAGCTCTTATGAAAGAATGTCAACTTATACATGTGGAAGGAATAATACAATTGGAAAATCACCAGTTGGGCAAGAATAATCAATAGATGCTAAACCAATAGTTAAAAGTTTGATGAGGAATAGAAAGAATATTTACATCATCTCAAAGCATCTCCCCACAAATGACATCCTAATGACAGAGGGAAAACAGTAAATTTACAGTGAAAAAGTCTGCAGGCACCATCTGTATTGACTTGAAAGGTGTTCCCTAAAAGATATGTTTACATCCTAACCCCCAGGATCTGTGAATGTGACCTTTCACATGCACACAGGGTCTTTGCAGACATAATTAAACATTTAATGAAATCATTCTGAATTACCCGAGCCCTAAACACAATGACAAGTGTCCTTATAAGAGACAGAAGGGGAGAAGGCATGGACAGAGAGAAGGAGAAGGCCATGTGAATATAGAGGCAGAGAAGCTACGAGAAACGCCGACTGCTATGAGAAGCCAGAAGACGCAAGGAAGGATTATACCCTAGACTTTCCAGGGGGAATACAGTCCTGACAACTTGTTTGAAGCCACGTGATTTGTGGTAATTTGTTACGGTGGCCCTAGGAAACGAATACGCCACCTTAACCCAATGATCAGTGTTAGTATCACCAATAGAGGGATTAACCTACATCCTGTGGCTCTTGATGAGATGTGCTAGAAAGCTCGCAGCCTCACTCACATAATGTTCCTGCCCAAACTGCACAACCTGAATCTAATCATGAGGAAAGAGTGGACACATCCAAATTGAGACCCATTCTCCAAAAAAGTTGTGTGTACTCTTGAAAAATATTGAGGTTATAAAAAAACCAACAAAAGGCTGAGGAACTGTTCCAGATTAAAGAAGACTAAAAAAAAAATATGACAACAAAATATAACGAGTGTCCCGGTCTGTGAAAAAAACAGTCATTTGGGGGATATTTGGCAAAGCTTGAGTATTGGATAATAGTATTTTATCAATCTTCAAGTTCTTATTTTTGTTACTCATATTATGATTATGTGACAGAATATCCTTGTTTCCAGGAAATAAACACTGAATATCAAGGGGCAGGGGGTCATACTGTCTGCAGCTTATTCCCAAATGATCCAGAAAAAAAGGATCTATGCATACATATAGAAAAAGAATGAAGAAGTACATCTGGCAAAGGTTAATAAGTGGTACGCAAGAGTTCTTTGTGCCACTATTGCCTTTTTCAGCAATTTTGAAATTACTTCAAAATAAGATATTTTTTACAAGCTTGCTAGATTATTATAACGTGCAGCTGGGGATGACAACCACTGCATTAAAATTCACTTGTTAAGGCAGTGGTTCTCATCTGGGTGACTCTGCCATCCAGAAAACATAGAGAAAAGTCTGAAGACATTTTTGATGGTCAATTACTGCACACGGTGGGGAGAGGAGAGCAGGGATCCGGAGGGTGCCACAGGCATCTAGTGTGTATAGAGGCCAGGGATGCTGCTAAAATAGTAAAATGCATAGGACAGCCACCCGTAAGTAATTATCTGACCCTAAATGTCAATGGTGCCACCGCTAAAAACCTTGCTTTAAGGAAATGATACACCTTCGCCAATAGAACCGGAGTCTAAACACTTATGGAAAATGGCACCAAGTTAATATGGGTTTAAAACGCTCACCACAGCAACGTTATATATCAACCAAAGATTCCCATTTTGTGTAAAAATACATTTGCATTTCAAGACTTGGAAGCCACAGACAGAAATGCATACAGTGACATGTGACACCAAACATCAGACAAGAGTATAAAGGAAAGGAGACGTGTAGAAGTTTGGCTCATTCATTTTAACATCAACCAAGTAGCTTGCATAATTTTAGACAAGTCCACCGCAAACGCCATTGCAGGGCATGTGAACAGCTCGGTGAGAACGACAAATAGACTCCTCTCAAACTTACGACTATATTCGTAAAGCAGTATAAATATATTACATTACCGGTTACCTAGGGTAATCCATATCACTTCTTTCTACATCTAATGAGATCTCCCATTTCTGTATTTTTACCATAGGAGAGCTACACAAACATCAGCATAACTGAGTGACGAATCAGACAGTATTAGTCAGATTTTCACATAACAATCCACAAAACCTCAATGACTCTCAACAGCAAACATTCATTTCTCATTCATTGGTATGTGCCCTGGCTGAGTTGACCCTGCTTCAAGTTCAGGTCTGCTCTGCATGTCCCTCACTCCGGGACCAGTGATCCCCTGGACAGATGGCCGTTGCCTCATGGTAGATCACAGGCGCTCTAGAAGCCAGGCCAAACTCTGCGAGTACATTTAAAGCGTTGCTCACATCACATCTGCTAATATCCTGAATCTCCATGTCGGTATAAGTATTTTTATCTCGGTTTAATTGTTACATAGTATTCTGTAGCATAGGAATGCCATCATTTATTAAGCCTCTTATAACTGTACATTGAGATTATTTCCAATTCTCCCCCTACTATATGCGATGCTGTGATAAACATTTTGTAACTCAATTTTTATCTGAATTAACCATTCACTGTTAAGGAAGAAAACATCCAAAAGTGGAATTTCTGGATGAAGTCCTAGAAACAATTATTTTCAAAAGGTTTTTCTTCTCAGTGTTGTCTGGCGTTCAAATCAAAGCAGTCAATGTTAGGCAGTCAGTTGGGAATTCGAGGATTTAAGGTATTGACACATGTATGTGGGTGGGTAGGCATGGGAGAGGAGCAGAAGAGAGGGGGAAAGAGAAGAATGGAGGAGAAATTGATTGTGAGAATCATCCGAATCCAATGTAGAATGATACCAGACACTGTATAAGAATTACTGGTTGTAGCAGGAACCCCCTCAAAGAGCCAGTTGTACTGTAGTTGATTTGTAAATGAAATAAAAAAAAAACGAACCACTCAAATCAGAACACAGCTAAATGCTGTAAAAATTTAGTGATTTTTATAAGACACACAAATATACAGCTAGTAAATTATTGGACCTAAGAATTTTTAACTACAATCTATTAATCTGATCTCCTTTTTGTCAATAAATCATTAAGAGCAGTGGTTCTCAACAGGGGTAGGTGGGTGTTATAGTTGTCTATTGCTATGTAACAAATCACCCCAAAATTTAGTGGCTTAAGACAACAAATCATTATTATCACTGATGGTTCTGTGGGTCAACTGGGCTCAGGTGAGCAGCTCTCTCATGGTGCCTGTCATGTAGCTGCAGGCAGATATTGGCTGGGGCTGAATCATCTGAGAGTTCAACCGGATTGGGTGTCCAAGATGGCTCCCTCACAGGACCGGCATTGATGCTCATTGCTGGCTGTGAGCTCAGCTGAATGTGTCAACCCGAGTGGCTAAATGTGGCCTCTCCTTCTAGTTTGTGACCCTCACAGCAAGGTGGCTACACTCAGAGATGAAGTGTCCTGAGAGGGTGGATCCCAAGAGTGAGTGTTTCAAAGTCCCAGGTGGTAGCTCCTTATGATCTAATCTTGGAAGTTCCAGAATATTGCTTCTTCTGTATTCTTTTGTCTCAGTGAACCACTCAGGTCTTCCCAAAAGCAAAGGGAGAAGAATTTGATTTTGGCCTCTTGATCAGAGAGCAGCAAGTCACATTGCAGAAGAGTGTGTGGGATGGAAACTATTTCTGTGGCCATCTTTGGAAGATGCAATCTCTACCGGGGTGGTGGAGGGGGGGTGGTGGTGAAAAGTTGTCTGAAGTTCTCTGAAATTGTTGACTAGTTTTCACCCATTTATGTCTTTCTCTGAAGAGAATCCCAAATATTAGTAAGATTCTCAAAGGAATCTGCAACCAAAATAAATAAATAGAAAGTAGAAACAATCACAAATCTAGGTAGATTATGGTATGTTACATAATTAAGTTTATTTTATACCCTGATATTCCTTTTAAAGACACTTGATCTCTGCTATTAACTTGGAATTGTTCAGCATCTAGCTATGATTCACTAACAAATTCATCCAATTAAACATTTTAAAAAACGTCAGATAATTCTGTCAGTGTGACAAGTTAAATAAAACCAGATACACATACACACACATACACTCATGTACACGTATATAAACATGGTCTGAATTTTAAACAGAGAAGCCTGATTAAATGGGGTTTGTATTTTGGACCACTGTTGCCACCAAGCTACCTGTATTTGATACTTAGGAGAGTTCTAATAGACTTAATATTCTACACACAGTTCGGGGAAATTTTCTTTTTAGATGCCTGCAGCACAGGGCACAATAATTTCCAACATACAGCATGAGATTTGACTACTTTATCTCAGCATATGTAACTATAACTGTTATTGTTCACAAAATTATCTGGTTTTTATTACAGCATTGGACTCTGTGACACCCCAGAATCCATGACTGCCTCAGACAGGCTCCATTTATAGTAAGAACTATTTCTGTTTATGCCTCTCTACTTGCTATTAGTTTCACGAACTTATGCCCTCTGGATTTCAATGGTGCGGGAATGGGAGGGCAGAGAATTCAGGAAGGGATGGACGCAGGAATCACCAGCCAGCTACATGTTCCACAAGAGGGGCATTTTTTTGCTGTTGCTGTTGAGATTGAGGTGTCTCTTAAGTTTCTTTTTATCTCGCATGTTCATCTCCATTATCATCCTCTTTTCAAATGATACCTTCTTTTTTCTAAGTTTATTTTTGAGAGAGAGAGAGAGAGAGAGGGAGAGGGAGAGAATCCCAAGCAGGCTCCTTGCCCAACACAGGGCTCAGTCTCACAACGTTGAGATCATGACCTGAGCTGAAAGCAAGAGTCAGACGCTTGACTGATTGAACCACCCAGGTGCCCCTCAAGCAATGCCCTCTTAAAGAGACTGGGTCAGTTGTTCCGTAACATTCTTGGCTTTGCTGATTTTTTCAACACGTTTCCTATAGATTTAAAGGCTTGATTAGATTCAGGGTGAACATTTTCCATGGATGCTTCACAGATGCTCCTATGTATTTCATATGACATCACACAAGGACGTGCATAGTATCTATTTGCCTTGCCTTTAATGACACTGATTGATCTGCAGATCCAGATGGGGACTGCCTGATTCCTGGCTGTAAAGTTGTTGGCTGACCTTCTGACTCCCTTGGAATAATATCTAGTTCCTCACTTATATTTTGCTTCTTAGTTTTAGCATCCATAAATGTTTATTGCCTGAATCAGTTATTTCATTAGATGTAAAAGGGTGAATTTTTCTAATTTTATCATTTCTTCTACATTTACTAGCTAGAATACTTGTATAAGAAAACTCTCCCTCATTAACTAAGGCTATATTATAAAATTTTGAAAATAGAGTTTTCACATGGAAGGCAGATCAAGGCTTACTTTTCCAGTTAATTACTAATTTTCAGAGAACAAGGTAATAGACTATGGCCAATAGTGATAAGTGAATTATGTTTGTTACTTTGGCTTTCTCTTTTGAGTATCATTATGAATTCAGGAATATTTATTTCATTATTGTGTTTTGATCAGTTGCCATTGCTTTTCTTGTTGATGGTAAAATTGTCCACTTTTAGGCAGTGTGCAGATTCCCTGCTTTCCAGCATAACAAGATGATCTAGTCTCAGTTTGTCATTTGCCACTCCACACCTGGAACCAGATCTCTCCAAGAATCCCCAGTCCCTTTTTCTGAGACTGTAGTCTGAATGCTAACATTCTCATCATTACTGGACTGTCATTGCTACTGGGTCTTTTCTGTGGACAGAACTTTAACATTTTGAATTTTAAAAGACTCATATTCACAATTCAAATATATTTGAATATTCGATATATCACATTCAAATTTCAAATATTCAAACAGTTTAAATTTAAACGTAATCAAAAGTAACCTACATGTGATTATTAAATCATTATATCGTACACCTGAAACTAATATAGCACTGTATGTGGATTGTACTTGAATTTAAAAAATAAATAAATAAAATGTTTTATAGTAACCTACTGGGTTTTTTAAAGTTTTATATTGGTATCTTCCTTCTCTCAGACATTACTACATTAATGTAATTACTTATTTATAAGCATAATATAATAACTTTAAAATGTCAATATAGCATAATGAGAGATAGTAATATTATTACTAACAATCAGATACTGAATGCAAGTGAAGATTTCTTTGTATTTTTGTTAGAATATATTCCAGTAACGATATGTGACATACCCTATGTTTCAAAATACCCAATGGACCCAAGTATAGGCAAAAGCTTTTCTCTTGAGGAAGAAGAAAGGTCTAGCTAGGTTAATGGTCAGAATGGCTTCGGTTACCTCGTCTGGGCCCTCCCCCAGCCCTGAGAAGGCAGGAGAAAAGGCCCGAGATGAGTAGACAGTGGGCTGCATTGGCCTGTGGACACAGCCCAGCCAGGGACGCTCTGAGCCCCGCCCTCCAGGACTGCTGGGTGCCCGTGGCCGCCGAGAACAGGTGCCCCCAGCTGCACTGAACAAAGACAGATGAAATACGAGATTCGTGTCTATCTGTGCGCAGCGTCTGCGCAGTTGACTGCAAGCATGAGGTAGCCAGACACTTCACCGCAGTGTTGGGAATGTTTCATAGCATTTCGGTACTTGAAAAGAATAAATTGTATAAATGAAAAGTATATACTTCCTCCTAGCCCCTAGATCATTCAGAACATTTCTTTGGACAGTACGTGGCACCAGCCTGCCATTTTTGAGTGCATCACAGGGCTTGTTGCTATTATTTATCTTGTTCTTATCACGTTGGTATTTAAGCATCTTATCGCTGTACAGGAGAGAAAAGGTCCTGTTCTGCGGGCTGTGTTTTTCAACCAGTGATTCAGGAGTACTGATACACTTGCTCTGTTTTGAGCTGCACTCACATTTCTGCTGGGAGGCAACAACAAGGAAAACACAGGTGAGCTTGGCAGCCTTTGGGGAGGCAGCAGGTGGGAGGAGAATAATCAAGAAAAGCAGAGAAAGGCTTTGGTTCTTTAGGTAAACGGAAACCTGTGTTCTCTCCCTTTGAGACGCTGCAAAGTAACAGTCTTGCTTTCTTCCCTTCTCCCCTTTTCTTCTTCTGTTTTGCCCAAATCTGTTGTTTCAAGCTCAGAAGAGAGTGGTAACCTGTTCAGATCCAGGTCTCTGTCTCCCGTCTAATTAATTAGGCCTGGCCTCCAGGACCCCCCGCCTTCCCACCACCTCACAAATCTTGGAAACCTGCTTAGTTCAATCCATCAGCCTGAATTACTGGGAACAATTTGGCCACTCTGTTTCGTATTCTTCTAGCCCTTTCCTTAACCCCTCATATTCACAAAATATTTGCTCAAGGCAATGTCAATCATTAATGTAATCAGCATTGCATAGAGAGCTTGCTAGAAATACCAGCTCCTCCAGCCTGCATTTAAATTCTGATCTAATAAGATCAAGTAATAATAGGGCTGTAGTGATACTGATGAAGGAAGTCCAGGACTTGCACTTCAAGGAAAAATGGCTTCAACACACGAGGAGAGGATGAAATAAAGGAGAGTCCTTAGATGCTGCCTGTGAAGCCCAGGCCTCCTAGGAGGACGGAGTACTACTCAGCAATACAAAGGAACTAACTGCTGATACACACCCATCAGGGGTGAATCTCAAAAGCCGTGGAAGAAGCCAGACACAGAGTGAATAGACAGAAATCAGATCAGTGACTGTTTGTGGGAGGGAGGGGAATTGATCGGGAAGGGGTCTGGGGGGATCTTCTTGGTGACGGAAATGTCTGTATCTTGATCGCCAAGGGTGTCTATTACAGGCACGTATGCCTATGTCAAAATCTATCTAATTGTACATTTATGATCTGTGCTTTTCACTGCATGCAAATTATATCGTAAAATTTTTTTTTACTTGAATATACCTACTTTGGGTGATGATAGAAAATATTTTTACCAATTTTTTTGGCAACGTGTATCTTTTAAAGGTATGCACGAGGCAAAAAAAAAAAAAAACCTCTCAAGATAGAAGACGATTTAACATAGTGCTGAAAATACGGCATGCACTCAATAAAAGTGTATTGACAACTAATAGCCATTGCATAAGTTTGTTTGTAAGATGCCTCCTTTCAGCCCAGCATTATAGTCAAATTCAGCACTATCTACAAGATTAAAATTTCCCAGCCGTAAAAAATATTTTTAGTAACCCTCCATTCCGTCAGTCCAGTTATGCAGCCCTTTCGTGGGAGTATAATAAATAAAATCAATACTTTTTATTACTTCACTGCCAGAAACTTACTACACCCAGATTCAAAAGCATAAGGCTGTCTGCAAGGCTGATGTACCCTTCAAGGAGTATTTTATGAGGAAAGCATACTGTTATAATTTTGCAAGAATAAGGAAAGCTACCTTTAAATCATAAGAAGTATTTCTTAGGTTGAAGAAGTATATATAAGGGCTATCAATCCCCTACATATGATCTCTAGCTAGATAAATGCAGGGGGGAAATCAGCTTTCTTCTAAAGACATAAAATTTCCTGAAAAATATATACTGGATGAATTTTATATTTCTATAATAAAAAGTATGCACTGCCAAGTCTCAGGAAAATTGGACAAATGGCTCAGTAAGACTTATCTTTCTTAATTGTGATGTGTTTCTAGAGGTAACTGGTCTCATAATACGTGACTTTTTTCCTTTATGTTTTCACCCTCTTTGAGGACTATAACCCACCCCCTCCCCAAAAAATCAAAGAACAAACCATGCAAAAATGCAAATCAAACTAAAGTTTCAGGCTAAAAGATAATTTACAGTTAGATTATTATGTAGACACAATGCTGAAGATACAAGTTTGAAAACATTCTTTAGCAACAGGAACTCCCCAAATATTTTCAATTGTTTTGTCACTGGAGAATTCACATACAGAGAAGAAATAAACAATAAAACATTATAACGTAGCTATTACTGGAGAAATATGATTTTCTTCTTCAATTTCTAGAGGATATAATTTTTAAAGGAGAAAAATAGAAATAATGAAAAAAAGTGAGGACAATTCAAAAACTGGGAAGAGTTTTAAATCCCTCAACCACATATAAAAATGTTCATTTTATTATAAAAGAATTAGGACTTTAACAATCAAACTATATCTATTCCAGTGATCCCAAAGTGTGATCTCCCAACCAGCAGCCCCAGGATCATCTGGGAACTTGTTTTTAAATGCACATTCTTAGGACTGCCTGGGTGGCTCAGTCAGTTAAGCCTCAGGCTTTGATTTCAGCTCGGGTCATGATCTCCAGATTGGTTGAGTTGGAGCCCTGAGTTGGGCTCTGCACTGATAACACAGAGCCTGCTTGGGATTCTCTCTCTCTCTCTCTCTCTCTCCTCTCTCTCTCTCTCTCTCTCTCTCTCTGACTCCCCCCTGCTTGCTCCCTCTCTCTCTCTCTCTCTCTCTCTCAAATTAAATAAATAAATAACTTTAAAAAATTAAATGGATTCTTGGGCCCAACCCAAGCCTACTAAAGTCAGAAGATCTGGGGGCAAAGCCCAGCCATCTGTGTTTTAACAAGCCTTCTGGGTAATTGTGACACAGGGTAAAGTCTGAGAACCATTGATTCATTCCAGAAACATTTATGGGGTGCCCTTTGTAGGCCAGGCTCTGAGAAAGGCTTTGGGGACAGAAAATAAGGAATTAACATGATCCATAGTTTAATCAGTCACAAAGAAAAAGAATATTAGCTAGTAACGTCATTTTTTTAAATACAGGAAAATAGGAGACGTCCTTGGTAGAGCTCCATCAAGTAAAACTACCAAGAACACTGAGGAATTTTACTGAGGTTGGGGCAATCGTGCTCAGTAACAATTACCTGGAAGGATTTGTTTTTTTCTTTTTTTCCTTTTCTTTTCTCTTTCTTTCTTTCTTTCTTTCTTTCTTCTTTCTTTCTTTTCTTTCTTTCTTCTTTCTTTCTTTCTTTCTTTCTTTCTTTCTTTCTTTCTTTCTTTCTTTTCTTTCCTTCTTTCCTTCTTTCTTTTTTTCCAGAAACACATGTGCTGGCCCTCTCCAGACCTTTGGGATCACAATTGCCTAGAGTGGGGCTCAGGAAAACTCTGTTTTTCACAGTTCCCTCTAGTAAGTAATTCTGATGTTTACCAGAGTTAATAGTAATGCTCTGTAGAGATGTCTCAGGATCTGTGTTTGCCCGGCTGCCGGGCTGGCAGCCTCTCCAGGTATGGTCTGTGGATTACTGTACTGAATCACCTCCGGGAGGGGAGAACATGAGTGTACTAGCATGTAAAATGTAGATCCCCAAAACTAAACCACTGAGTCAGAATCTCTGGGGACAGGGCTCAGGACTATGCACTTTTTACAAATTCTCAAGTGATTTTTAAGCACATAGGAATTTGAAGTTTACTACCTTGTGGATCTCCCCAAGGACTACTTTTCAATGGTGCGCCTGGGTGCCTCAGATTGGGTAAGCGTCTGCTTCTTGAGTCTGGCTCAAGTCATGATCTCACAGTTGGTGGGTTCAAGCCCCACATGGGGCTTTGCCCTGACAGTGCAGAGCCAGCTTGGGACTCTTTCCTTCTCCCTTCTGTCTCTGCCCTCCTCCTGTGCGAACTCTCTGTCAGAATAAGTAAATAAACTTTAAAAAAAAGGTCCCCTAATTTCTTCTGTCTCTCGATATGTATGGTGGATAAATAATGCCCCCTCAAAACGTCCACATCCTAATCCCCAGAATCTGTGAAATTTACATGGCAAAAACGACTTTCTAGATACAATGAAGTTAACTAAGATTCTTGAGATGGGTGATTCTCCTGGATTATCTGGACGAGTTGAGGATAATCCCAGAGCTCCTTACAAGAGGGAGGCTCACAGATCAGAAAAGAGATGTGACAACAGAAAAAGAGGATAAGAGTCAGAGAGAGCTTTAACAATGCTACCCTGCTGGTTTTGAAGATGGAGGAGGGGCCCACAAGCCAAGAGATACAGACAGTCTTTAGAAGCTGAAAAAGACAAGGACACAGATTCTCCCCCAGAGCCTCCTGAAAGAACGAAGCCCTGCCCTCACCTTGATTTGGGCCCAGCGTAAACCCATCTCAGGATTCTGACCCAACTTGTGATTATTTGTTATAACAGTGATAGGACACTAATATGATATGTAAAAGACACAGAAAGGAACATAATACAGGGACAAACTACACTATTACTGAAGAAGCTTATCTTATTTGGAGAGTCTACCGCCAAGAGAGAAGGCATATTTAGTGTTCCCTTGAAATTTATTCTTATCAAACAATTTCTTTGGGTAGAGGTCTTAATTAGATGCAGGGTTCCAGTGATCATAGTAAACAATTCCAGAACCTTAAAAAAGAAAAGAAAAGAAAAGAAAAGAAAAGAGAAAAGAAAGAAAAGAAAAGAAAAGAAAAAAGAAAAGAAAGAAAAGAAAGGAAAAGAAAAGAAAAGAAAAGAAAAGAAAAGAAAAGAAAAAACCTTAGTTGCTCAGTAGCTGTAAGATTTCCTTTTCAGATTCAATCTTCAGGACATTATCAAAAGATATGGAAGGCCACCAGCTCATGACATCTTTTCCCTAGTGTCTACTCCCACGTAGCAGACAAGGCCCCAAATCCTCAATTCAGAGGAAGAATCAGGGAAAGCATTCATAATGGACATACTTCATGTGCTGTCATCAGTTACACAGTCAAACCTGTAAAGGAACACACCCCTGGGCAGGGGGGGGGGGGGGGGGAAGAAGACTTCAAAATCCTCTTACATTATCAGCCGCTTCTTTAAGCAGTGATTCTCAAGCGAGAGCCTGCATCAGGTCACCTGAAGGGCCCCCTCCCAAGGTTACCGATGCGGGAAATCTGGGCTGAAGCCCCCTGCTCTGCTGCCTGTCCAGGATCACATCCTGAAAACTGCTGACCCGAGCAATGGGTCCACCATTGCATCCACATTAGCATCGCATGGGGACACCGAGTCCTGATGGCCCACCTCAGGCCAATTAAACTGACTTGCTGATGGTGAGACCAGCTAACATGATTTTCAATCTCGGCAGGTGATGCCAATGTGCAATCAAAGCTTGGGACCTCTGTCCTAAAGGCCAAAGTAACAATGAAGGAAGGGCATGAGTCAATATTGGGGAGAAGGGACAGTCACGGTGACCTTGAGATGCCCAACCCTTTGGCTGCCCCTGGCCCTAGGATCTCCTCTTAAGAAAATGTCTCCTGCTTCAAAGTTTAAAAACAACATCTGATCTAAGGAAATAAGAATAAGATGCCACAACATACGGTCCAGCCCAAAGAGAGGACATTTCTATGAGATATTGAAGCTAGGGGAAAATGGTAACCTGTTGGAAATGATGATACAACCCTAAATACTCCCTGTCTGTTTAACAATGTATGATAGTTTCATAGTAAATTGCAAAACAAGCCCTTAATCTTCCTTTTTACAGAAAGACCCAAAGGAAGAGTAGTTTCTTATATTAAATAAAACAAAAGGTTCAGTATTTTCTGTTTTCAGGCATTTAATGTTCTGTGCTTTATATCCATATATTTCTCTCTTCCTCACATCTACATACCCTATTTTTTATTATCATGAATATTCATTGTTTCCAAACAATGTCTAATTACTCATCTGTCAGACACTACTCAATTCAGGTTCTATTATTTTAAACTGATAGTTTTCTGTTGAGACCCACATGACCTGGAACTTAGATTGCCCACCAATATACTATGTTTGTGCCTTTTTTGAAATAAACTGCAAAGCAGTTTCTAACTTTCTAACACACAGCCTAAGCCCTTCTGCTTAATGTCAGACGAGCTCCGAAAATCATTGCCTTTTAAGGGAATCATTGTTTTCTGTTGTATGTCCCCAATAATGGCTTTAATCTGTTCGGAAAACTGATCACACGACCTGATAGATTTACTCATTTTCATCCCAGATTTTATTGATATGTGTACAGAAAGTTACTTTACTTTTGGATCGTAGCACCTATCAACGAATATTATAAATCCCTGAAGCAAATGTTTTTGTAACAGACTGTGAAAAAGAGCTATTAGAGTCACATTTACTTTTTCCAGGCGATTGGATATAAAAATTTGTCAATTCTTTCTGCCTTTACTTGCTGGTGAGAATCTAGCCTCTGAACACCTTCTTTTCAGTTTTTTTCAGGTGCTTTTGAAGGGTAAGATCTGGAAGAGTAACCCTTAATCCAAGCCACATCTGACTATCTTAGCTTATTTCATTAAACACCCGAGACTAAACATTGTATGACAGAGTAGCATCTCCTCCAGAGCACAGGCCAGATTTTATTTATGGTGCTACTTACTAATTAAAATCAGTCCAAAGAAAAAATTCAATGAAGATGAATGGTAGGATTTACTTCATCAGTGTCACAGAAATTAAAATATAAAAATGTACGTCAGATGGGTTATTTCACATCAAATGAATGACACACGTGAATGTAAATTTAACTACTTTCAAACCAGACAAATTAATGCACACATACAAACATATCCAGGGCATGAAGTTTTAATCTGATTTTTATTTTACTTTCCCGTGAGCTTATTTACAACACGTATGTTTTTGTTGCTATTTTCCTGATAACATACAGTGGCTGAAAAAAATTCACACGTTTCAGGAAGGGTAAAATGTGGTTTATTTACACGTCCATGGTTTTGTAAACATAAATGGGCCCATATTTTGCCTGTAAACACCATACTTGAAAACTGCATGTTTGTTGTTGTTGTTGGATAGTTTTTCCATGTAAATACATTAAGATCTCCACAGTAAAAACCAGCGTGGTAGGCCATTTCAATGTTTGGATATATTCTAAGGTATTTAGACCCCTGTTGATAGAACATTTAAATCATTTCAGCTATTCGATATTGTAAGCAACTTTGCAAGAAACAAACTGGTAGCATGTATTCAATTATTTCCTTAGAGTGAATTCCCAGGAGTAGAATTGCCAGGTAAGAGAACAGAACCCTTGAAACTTCAGCATCTATGTTCCTAGAAGTCTCCAAAAAGGTGACGCAGAATTTCACCCTTCTGGTGTATTAAAGAACTTGTTTTCCTCCATGCTCACCAGTAGGTTTAAAAACAAAACAAAACAGGGGCGCCTGGGTGGCGCAGTCGGTTAAGCGTCCGACTTCAGCCAGGTCACCATCTCGCGGTCCCTGAGTTTGAGCCCCGCGTCGGGCTCTGGGCTGATGGCTCAGAGCCTGGAGCCTGTTTCCGATTCTGTGTCTCCCTCTCTCTCTACCCCTCCCCCGTTCATGCTCTGTCTCTCTCTGTCCCAAAAATAAATAAATGTTGAAAAAAAAAATTAAAAAAAAACAAAACAAAAAAGGGTTTATTGAAATGAATTTTCCATATCGTAACATTTACTTCTTTTAAGTATACAATCCATTGATTTTTACTAAATTAACAGAGTTGTATAACCATCTGTCACAACCCAGCTTTCGAATATTTCCAACACTCCCCAAGGCCCGAGGGGGCCCATTTATAATTATTCCTCACTCCTAACCAAGGTCCAGGCGACCGCTAATCTACTTTCTGCCTTTTTTCCATTTGTCATATAAATGGAATCATACAATACGTGGTCTTTTGTGTCTGGCTTCTTTCACTTAGCATAATGTTTTTGAAGTACATCTATCTTGTCACATGTATCCATATGCCATCCCTTTTTATTGCCAAACAGCATTTTTGATACCCCACCTCCCAACACACACACACACACACACACACACACACACGAAACACACAAATCCTTCCATTCAAAAAAGAGAAGATTCTGGGCACAGGAGTCACTAGTCTACAACAGTTGTTCTGGGCAAGAATTCTGAAGACTTGTACCTTTAGGGTAGAGAAATGCTTTGCCTTGAGCTTGATTCTGCTTTCTGTAAGAAGCCTCTGGGAGCGCCTGGGTGGCTCAGTCAGTTAAGCGTCCGACTTTGGCTGAGGTCATGATCTTGTGGTCCGTGAGTTCGAGCCCCACGTCAGGCTCTGTGCTGACATCTCAGAGCCTGAAGCCTGCTTCAGATTCTGTGTCTCCCTCTCTCTCTACCTCTCTTCTACTCACGCTTTATCTCTCTTTCTCTCTCTCTCTCTCTCTCTCTCTAAAAAAAAAAAAAAAAAAAAAAAAACATAGACAATAAAAAGGAGAAGGAAAAGCCTGTGTCCACCTTTCTCCATGGTTGCTGGTTTTGCCTTCTCGGAGGTTTTTCCCAGTCCATCTCCATCTGGTCATTTTTACTGTGAGAACGGACACTTTCTCCAGGGGGGACCAAACAGCTCATTCCTCGTTCATGTAGGCTTGGGGGTCCAAAGATGATTTTAAGGCTTAAGCATTCAAAGACGTTTTTAGTCCAGGCTTCTGATTTCTTTGGCAATATGTTTTTATTTAGTAGGCTTCTAATCCGTTTACTTTCACTCAGTTCCACAGGCCAGGAACCCCACCCCAAATTCTTTCCTAAATGTAATTATTAATCCTGATTTCTTTCCTTGCTTCCTCACCTTAAGGGCTCTCTCACATACTTACACAGCTTAATGCCAGCATCCTTGAGATCATACAGGCGTCTGGGGAAAGAAGAATATGCCCTCAATCTGGTCTTTGTGGCTGGGCCATCACTTAAAAGCATTTTCAGTCTCGTTTCCTATTGTGTGGGGTGTGGAAGCAGTTAGCTTTCCAGCTTTTCGATGCCCCACATTTCTTCTCTCCGCATTTATTTTTATTTCTGCTTGAAAATCATCCAGCTATTTACAGACTGATTTTTCCTTCTAACATCCTCCTAATAGCAACCAGTAACAACCAACCTACCGCAAAACTCTGTTTTCCAGTCTCTTCCCCTGGAGCTACAGGTTCAGTAAGTGCTTAATCTACCTTTGAGCTATTGCCAGTGACAGTTTTAACACATATCTTACCACTGTATTACTGTTACATGGGTCTGCATCACCCCTTCCTCTGATAGAGTTACCTCACCACCCAATGCCAATTCTACAAATTTTGGGGTTTCTTAGAGCATTGTACCTCGTTTCCAAAGCCAATATTCCCATTAGTTAAGATGATGCTAACACCAAAGTACATACCCCCAAATATCGGTAACTGAACATAATAGAATTTTATTTCTCACACATAGTATCAATTAGAGGCGGTGGAAAACAGGGGTACCCGGTCCCACAGTCCTTCAGAGGGAGCCTGCCAGATACTCTGGTGCCCTTGTGTTGACATACAGCCAGCAGCCGAGGGAAGAGAGGCTTGAGCACTGTGTGAGAGGTGATTACGGACCACACCCGGAAGCACTGTACCTCATTTCATCAATTCTGCCCACGTTCCTTTGGAAAGAATTCCTTCTTGAGTCCGCACCTAATTGCAAGGAAGGCTGAGAAATATATTCTATCTTTGTGCCCAGAAAGAAAATCAAACAAGTCTAGCAAACAGCTAGCCAACGTCTGCCTTAGCATCACAGGAAGCATTTAGCCTCAAGACTCAAGAATTCCACCGCTGAAGACCTTTGCTAAGAAAATATTCTGATATACAAGATGTTTATTCTGTATCTCAGAATAAATACATATAAATATATAAATAAACAGATAAATATATAAATAAACAGAACATTGAAGGTAGAACCCATTTATGCAACAGAATATTACACAGCGACTAAAAATGTTTTTATTAAAAGCTTTAATCATGTAGGAAATCTCTCTGATATAATCTTAAGAAATAATAGAACATAAATTTGTACACATGATATGTATATATCTTTGAAAGACAGCAGTAATTGTGCTGGAAGTAAATGTGCAGAAACCATAACACCCATAATCTGCGTGATAGGATTATAGATTTATCAATTTTTCCTTTTTATGATTCTTCTTATCCAAATTGCCCACTATAATCAGAAATAAAATACATATTTTTCTATAACATAATAAATTCATAGCCATATCTAGGTCTTCTAGTACTCCAACTACCTCAAATGTCACTATTTGTAATAATGAATCCAGGAAAGTAACATATTAATAACATATCCTTTTTAAAATAATAAGAAATTAATATCATCATTATTTAATTACATATTCCCTGAAAACACCTTGAAACGAATAAGGTGGATAAAGTTATCTACTTTCTTCAGAGGTGACCTACAGTAGGAATGTGATTTTTAACTCCTATTTCCCTACCTACAGCGCCTTCTGTTTTTTGTTTTTTTAATTTCTTTTGCAACATGCCCACATCCATTTCTGAAAAGAATATCCTTTCTCTCTCTCTTTCACACACACACACTCTCGCTCGCTCTCTCTCCATTCCTGCAAAATATACCCATCACAGCACATTTGACTGAACATTGGCAGATGGTATATACCTCACTCATCAAGGTTTTCAGTAGAAGCTTGTTCTGTGTATGTCCACCTGCTTCTGTGTTGGAGGTAGACAGAAAAAAGGCACCAAAATCACTAGATTTATTGTCATGCTGTTGGTTTCTTAGAGTACAGGATGGATTGTGTACAGGATGGATTGTGGCCACACTTCATGAATCGTTTCTATCGACACCTGGCCAATTTCAGACTTCGTAATCAGATATTCCAAATCTCGGATATTTGCCTGAAAGGAGGCTACTATTCTCACCTGTATGTGCTACTGCATCTATCAATTATCATCGAGTTAAGGGCTGTTGACTTTTCTGTCCACATTGAGGGTTATGTTTATGTTTAAATGACTAATGCCCATCTCTCCCAGCCATTGTAGAGCTACGACTGCTCCTCTGAATTTTTGGTTAATTAACCTGCATGACTCACTATCTATCTTCCCATCCAAGTGTGCTCCCGTGGGAACTCGTCAACATACTCACAAGATATTGCGAAATAAATCAAGGGATAGTGTAAAACATGGTGTGTTCATGCTTTCTTAATAGAAAAAGTAGTTTGCTCCTAATTTTCTTTTCACTTAGAAATGAATTCATAGCATTCTGTCTCCTAACTCCCACTCTGGTGTTTGTGTGGATTATTTTCTATTTTAAACTGTATTTATTATTTTTTCTATTTCAGAACTTTAAAATCCAGGTTATCTTATTAATACCTTTATGACTATTTCCATCTATGAATATATTTTATCTGTTTTCTGACAATGCCTAATGTACAGTGGGTAACTGTGATTGGTAAAAGTCGTACGGAACCACTAACACAATTCTGGAATCTAATCTTTAATATTTTTGCCAGGGATTATGCAGAAACTTATAATTATGTTTTACTTTGGATTTACCCCATCTTTACTTTATCTCATATTAAAGTGTAATCAAAATCAGCCTGTTTCCATTCGGTCACAAATCCCCTTCTTAAAGCACCTATTCAAAAGTCTCCCCAATTTTCATTTTCTCTGTCTATTCTCATTATATTAAATCCCGATATCTGAAAATTGAACCATATAGTAGTATTACTGTGTTCTTTTAAAAATACAGATCATATCTACTCTTCCTGTATTTTTACATTATAACTGTGTGTTTTTAAATCCTTGGCAGGTTGCAATTAGATTTCTAGCACGCCATTGTATTAGAGTAAATACCATTATTATGGCAGAAATAATTTACCTCGTGTAGTGTGCTGTTCAGACAGTCTGCTGAGATGCCTCTGATACCAAATATCATTCCCATTCTTTAATTATAATTTTTAATCTTTCCTGGTTTACCATTCTTTCAGTAGATGAATTATTTTTATTCTAAAATTCAGAAATTGTCTGGCTTTAATAATGTTTATTAACAAGAATTACAATATTCCATTGCTTTTCTCCCCCCTCCCTGCAGAACAGTAGGAGTAACTTTATTTTTCTCAAACTCTCTGACCCATAACATGCAAGACATGTCTGGCAACAGCTCAGGTTCATCATTAGTAGTTGAATGCATTTGTGAGATTAGTTGTTACGTGGATTCCACCTAGTTCGTGGTCACCACATTAAAAACCACACAGTGGATGGGGCGCCTGGGTGCCTCAGTCGGTTGGGTTTCCGACTTTGGCGCAGGTCATGATCTCACGGTTGGTGAGTTCGAGCCCCGCGTCGGGCTCTGTGCCGACAGCTCGGAGCCTGGAGCCTGCTTCGGATTCTGTATCTCCCTCTGCCCCTCCCCTGCTAATGCTCTGTTTCTCTCTGTCTCTCAAAATTGAAGAAATGTTAACAAAGAAAATTTTAAGTCACACAGTCTAATGCAGGGCACTTCCTTTGTCTTGTCTGGAGCATTGAAGAATGAGGCCATAATCCTTACACCACAGACAAAACTTGAGGCATGTGTTTAACAAATCTGTGATAAGACAAGAGTGTGAACCCTGCAAGGGCAGGGGCAGTGTCTTGCTTCTCAGTAAATCCCCAGGGCATACCGCAATGCACTGATGCATAGCAGGTGCTCATTAAACATGTATTGAATGAGTGAATGTGCACATGAATGACCTTCACTGGTTCACGAGTTCACTTTTTGTCCCTCTTGCTGTTCATGGAAACAGCTTTAGTTAAGGTTGAATTCAACCTGAACAAGTCGTTAAGAGTGAGCCGTGATAGTTGGGAGGAGAGAATGGACTGTACCATCTGCCTTAGAGTGAACTCACTCTGTTCCTCCTCTGTGATTCGGGCCAAGTTGTTCTCTCTCTCTTAGCTGTGATCGTTTTATCTGTTCAATGAGAAAAATATGGCCTAACTCCCAGATTTGTTATGAAAATTAAATGAAGCAGTATTTGTAAAGTGCCTACTTACCTAATCTGATTTGGACATTCATGATTATTAGGTTTGGGGGGGGTCAATATTGGTAGCCTCATATACCAGTCAGTAATTGCCACATAATAACGACAGAATCTCAGGGGCATTCAATAAAAACACTCTGTCTTTCTGTGGGTCCACTGCCACGGCTCTGCTGTTGGCTGGCCAACTCTGTGCTGTGGTTTGGATCCAGGTCTGCTCCCTGTTTCTCAGATTCCTTATCCCAGAACACCGCCATGTTCTTTTCATGGTCTTGGCAGAGATGAGAGAGGGCGAGCCTTCTGCCCAAGCATGTTTTAAGCCCCTGCTTCTGTCATGAATATTAACATCACATTAGCTAAAGCATGTCCTGTGACCATCCTAAAGTCAAAGCATGGGGAAGTATACTTCTTACACGAGGCGGAGGAGGCTGGGGATGGGGAGGAGAGAGAAGAATGAAGCCATAACCCCACAAACAAAACTTGAAGTACGTGGGGGCGCCTGGGCGGCTCAGTCGGTTAAGCGTCCGACTTCATTCAGCTCAAGTCATGATTTCACAGTCCATGAGTTCAAGCCCCAGGTCAGGCTCTCTGGCGACGGCTCAGAGCCTAGAGCCTGCTTCAGATTCTGTGTCTTCCTCTCTCTCTGCCCCTCCCCCACTCGCACTCCGTCTCTCTCAAAAATAAATACATCAAAAAAAATTTTTTTTTAACTGGAAGCATGTGTTTAACAAACAAATCTATAATAAGATAATAAGATTGTTTTGAACAATAATCCAGTCTAACACGTCTTCAGTAACTAAAGCTGGGTGAGGTCCATGGGTCTTTTCTCCCATACCCTTGCTACCAGGTAGGATGATGCAATGTCAGCAGGTGTCAGATGGAATCCTGCCATAACCACAAGCAAATGGGACACAAAAGGGGTGAAAGAAACTGTTCTATAAGCTTGACAAAGTTCCAGATCTCTATTCTTTCAGGTACTCTCATGGCTTCTTAAATGAAAGGCTCATTTATAGTGGCAGGATTTATCTATCTTTTTAATAGGAGTCAAATCCCCCAAATCTTCCAAATCTGAGACTACTGGGTCAGTTAGAAGTCAGGAGTGCCCTTCTAAAGGCTACAGTTATGAGGCTTGTAAGATTCTTCTGCCCTGGGCATGCAACACCAGGAATGCCTGCACGGTGTTTTCAGCAAATCCACATTTCTTTATGATCACTAATTTCACCAATAAATAAATCACTTCTTTTTAAAAAATTTTAAATATTTTTTAATTTATTTTTGCAAGAGAGAGAGAGAGCTAGTGGGGGAGGAGGGGCAGAAAGAGAGGGAGACACAAAATCCGAAGCAGGCTGCGGGTTGTGAGTTGTCAGCACAGAGCCCGACGTGGGGCTCGAACTCATGAACCACGAGATCATGACCTGAGCCAAATTCAGACACTTGACCAACTGAGCCACCCAGGTGCCCTAATAAATCATCTCTAATAAGCATAAACATATATCTAGTAGTATCACTATTTAAAAATCTTTGGTGTTGATCAAAAATTAAGAAGGAAAGTAGCTGAAGTTTGGAAATAGCTCCTCTGAGAGTATAGGCCTCTGACTCACATCTCTCCGACATTGGATAACTATTCCCGTGGTGTGTTCCTAATCAGGGTACTTTGAATGGTAACGAAGCATCTTTCGGATGTCCTCTGAAACTGCTGTTATACACTGAAACTAAATCATTGTCTATGCAAAAGTGTTTTAAAGTACAGACAACACAGCACTAGTAGACGTCCCTTTTTTATTCAAACTGCAAATTCCTGGTAGACCAGGTCTCTGGGGTTCTTGTTTTTATTTTTATTTTTTTTATTTTTAATTTTTTTTTAATTTATTTTATTTTATTTTTTTTCAACGTTTATTTATTTTTGGGACAGAGAGAGACAGAGCATGAACGGGGGAGGGGCAGAGAGAGAGGGAACACAGAATCGGAAACAGGCTCCAGGCTCCGAGCCATCAGCCCAGAGCCTGACGCGGGGCTCGAACTCACAGACCGCAAGATCGTGACCTGGCTGAAGTCGGACGCTTAACCGACTGCGCCACCCAGGCGCCCCTTATTTTTATTTTTTAATGTTTATTTTTCAGAGAACACAAGCTGGGGAGGGGCAGAGAGAGTGGGACAGAGGATCCAACGCAGTCTCTGTACCAACAGCAGTGAGCCTAGTGTTGGGCTCGAGTTCAGGAATGGCAAGATCACGACCTGAGCTGAAGTCGGATGCTCAATCAGCTAAGCCACCCAGGTGTCCCTCTGGGATTCTTAAAAAAAATAATAATAATAGAAAAGTACATATAAAATAATCATTTGTTGTTTGGTTTAATCTTTACCACAATATCATGTTCACTTTATGCTGAATTAATTCTTTCTGCATCGTAAAGCCAAGGACAATAAAATTGGGCTAATAATGAATGAAAATCGCAATTTAAAACTCGCATCTCCGGGCGCCTGGGTGGCGCAGTCGGTTAAGCGTCCGACTTCAGCCAGGTCACGATCTTGTGGTCCGTGGGTTCGAGCCCCGCGTCGGGCTCTGCGCTGATGGCTTGGAGCCTGTTTCCGATTCTGTGTCTCCCTCTCTCTCTGCCCCTCCCCCGTTCATGCTCTGTCTCTCTCTGTCCCAAAAAAAAAAAAACAAAAACAAAAAAAAACACGTTAAAACTCGCATCTCATTTCATGACTCCCAGACTTTAGTCAGCTTTGACTTAAGAACAAAACATTCAAAAGAGCATAGGAATTCTTTTTCTTAAGTCCTTTGACCAAACAAACTGGCGATGAGGAAAAATCAATCTATTGTAGAGCCTCTTATGTCGATTGTCAGATTGCTTCCCCTACAACATCTGCATAGGGCTTGTGTGACACTCCCCAGAATGTCCCTGCCATCCCAAACTTCACATGTGGACAACTGTCCTTGATTATCTAATGATTTCAAGACAAGGCAGGGAGATGGCAGCTATCCTTGAGTATTTGAAGGGTTGTCAGGCCAAAGAGGGGGGAGACTCATTTCATGTATTCCAGAGGACGGAACCAGAACTCATCATATCTAAAAGGAGGTAGTTGGACTCAGCATGAGAGAAAGCAGTGTAACAAATAGAGCATTGGGAACTGTAAATACCTCGTCACGTGGAGGCGGGCCAGGATGACCACCGTGTGCACTATGGCTGAGGGGACAGAATCAGGTGGCCTCTAAGGGAGCTCTGCCGCTAAGTCCTCTGAGTCCATGATTCCAAGAGAAGAATGGAGATTTCTCCCTAGGTCAGTACCCTACCTTGCCCTCCTCTCTTCATCAGAGTGAGATCTCTGGCCAACAGCCTTTTGCATTGTTCAGTTTCAGACCTACGACTTGGGGAGGAACGTGACACTCGATGGCTCTTACGTCAAGAGGCATCTCAATTCCAAATGATTACTCTTCAGTTTTTGCATACATTCCTTTAGAAAGATGATTCTAAGAAAAAGTCTCAGCAGATTTCCTGTTTCTCCCTAGTCATTCATTCCTTCACCAAAAATAGGGAGAAAATAAAATATAGCTAAAAGTTATAAGTAAGTAGTTAGTATTTCACATCCTTCACTTGCATTCTTCCCCAAACTGACACATTTCTCTCATTTATGCAAGCCACTTCTTTTTTCCTATGCAAAATTTACTCTCAGAAACATAAAAGTGTTTTAGAGATTTTTACTCTTAAGTACATTTATAATACTTCCATGCTCTCCTTTCAATAAATTCCTTCTGCTGCTTGTAATTGTGGACCCCTTCAGGATTATGAACCCAGTGGTGACTTTATGACACAAAGCCAACAGCATTGTTCAATCACTAGAACTGTTCCTTTGTGTTGTTTCTAAATTGTTAACTCCTTCAAATCATATATGTTTAATAAATGAAATTCGGAAAGGTCTTATTTTTCTAGTAATAACTATCACTTGAATCATCAAGAATACTATTCATTTATAGAAGCAAATACCTAATAGCAATCATTCATTTGTCCTCCAATTTTGACACATTAGTTATAAAACACCAGAAAGACCATCTCCTCTCATTCAGGTGTGTGTGTGTGTGTGTGTGTGTGTGTAGTATATATATATATATACACACACACTATATATATGTGTGTATATATATACTATATATTATATATGTGTGTGTATATATATGTGTATATATATATATATGTGTGTGTGTATATATATACACATACAGAAGATCTTGCTAAGGCCAAAGAATCCCTGAAATGGGTGCACCACTCACTTTATTTGTGAATGCAAGGAGATTAATGCATATATGTGTGTGTGTGTGTGTGTGTATTCACATATTCACAAAAATAGAACATATACATATACGCTTATATGTATTACATATATGTATATATACACATGCCTCCAACACTGACACTGCTGTATGCAAAGCCCTCCACTCCATTATGAATACATTTTTAAATCTGTGACTTTCTCTCAGAGGATCCAACCTCTCCAATCAGAGAAGTTGCTGAGTTCTATGATTCATGGAGTGACTATACACTTGTTTTCAGACAGACCACTGTCATCAGATTATGAATGAAGAAATCACCCAGCCTACCTTTTTACCCAAGTCTGTAGGTGCCCTCTCTCGTCCTCTCTTGCTCTCTCTCTCTCTTTTTTTTTTTTTTTTGGATGCCTGGTGAGTGTATTGTCAACAGGCCTTGCAGGGACTTAGGCTCAAAGGCCAAGGATTCTGTTGTAAAGTTACCCGAGCTAATGTGTTCATTCAACAAATGCTGGAGACTTCTGTTAAATAGAATGTTTAATCTATAGCCTCTGGGGATTAGAACTGGATGACTCTACCTCAGCTTTCTCATATACTCGTTAAAAAGTGGTAGGCTAAGATGAAAGTTAGTCTTAAAACTAAATTCTGCCAAACACTCAAACATTTGTTGGCAAATAGGCACAAGAACAGTCAACCTCAACTGGTAAGTTTGGGGAAGTTCCACTCTTTGTCTTCAGACACACCAACAGACATTTTGCATGAAAGGTTTACTCCAAGGTGAATGCCATAGTATTCTAATGGTGAGAATAGCGCCATTCTGATTAGCCAACAGAGCTCTGTTGCGGGGACCCAGGACTAAATGAGCTCAACACCTGAGGGCTTCTCCAAAGGATTTGGGTAGCTGGGCTCGCCAGATTCCCACAAATTTTCATGCAAGAGTGGCTGGACTCAAGGGTCAAATATAAGTTAAACATTACCCATTTCGGCAGTGAAAAATTATTTCTTATGTTTCTTATGCTAATTAGCAAATCCCCATGTGCAGATTTCCACAGCAATATTTGAAGAGCTTGGTATTCAGGTCTGGAGCATGGATTGCTGATCAGGATACTGCAAATGCTAACTAACTACCGCTAGGACATAGATGAAAAATTAATTTCATTCACATATCATACGACTTATCCTGAAGTATTTTTAAAGTAAAGTTTCACAAAGATGATATAATAATCTAATGCCCAATTTGGGAATGCTTTAGTCTTTTATCTACTTTCATGACTGCTAAATGAATAGCACTGATGGCATTATTGGAAATCTCAAGACTACGTCAATACGAGGCAAAATGATGAAGTCAAGCATCCACTTTCTCTATTCCCTACTTTAAACTCAGTATCCAAAACTAAATGACAAAAGCAGCATCTCTTCTGATGTTCTCTCCCTAGGTGTTTGCCACCACAATCTTCCCGTCTGTCCAGATCAGGTACTGGGATTCATCCTCACTGGCACCTTCTCAGTCAAAAAAAATAACATATTTAGGTGGTCACTGTGGTGTGTTGAATGGTGGCCTCCAAAAAGATACGCCCATGGCTTAATCTCCAAACATGTGAATGTGGCCTTATCTGGAAAAAGGGTCTCTGTAGATATAATTAAGCTAAGGAACTTGACATGAGTTTATCCTGGATTATCTGTATGGTCCCTAAATCCAATGACAAGTATCCTTATAAGAGAGAGGCAGACAGAGATGTGACACAGAAGACAGGGAAAGAGGAGGAGGCCGTGCGAAGACAGGACAGAGATTGGAGTGATGCAGCCACAAGCCAAGGAATGCCAGGAGTCCCTAGAAGCTGAGAGGCTGGGAAAGATTTTTGCCTACAGCCATTGCAGGGAATGATGTCTTGCCAACAACATGATTTCAGACTTCTGGCCTCCAGATCCGTGAGAATAAGTTTCTGTAGTTTTAAGCCACCAGACTTATGGCGACAGCCCAGAGAACTAACATAGTCACCAAATCCTCTTGAGACCTACCTTTTTAATGTCCTTGAATCCATCCTTTTGCCTCTATCACATGTCACTGGCATAATTCAGGCCACCATTAATTTCCATACAAATTCTGATTGACAGGAAAAGAGACTGAGAGGTAGTAGCAAAGACAACCTCTGATCTGAGTTTTATTGGGGCCTTGTCTTACAAACCCTGCATGTCATACCCATTATCCGCCCAAACTGAGCACTTCTGGAAATGGGAAAATGCCAACGTACCTGATTGTCATCATCAACTAACTTCCTTAACATATCTGGCAGTCAGGCGAGCCATGCAGCAGACACAGGCCTAGTTTACCTTCACCTGAGTTTGAGAAACTGTACAGATTTCTCACATCTGTCCAAAAGAAAGAAAACAATCTGCTTCCTTTTTTTCACATATGTCTGATATTGCTTCAGTATGCTGGAAAACACAGACCTCTTGTGAATCTAAACATTTCTCCTTTCGTCTTGGGCTGAAGAAAAGCTACGGCAGGAAAGGGACTCCAGTGCTCAGTGGTATTAACTGGATTAAAGCGTGAGCTGACTGATTGGAAGGAGACTTCGGCAAAAGCTCCAGGGCAGGGAGAGCAATGAGTCCAACCGTAATATTGATAAATGGTTGCTCAGCGCTTAGAGAGCTGCTTTCTGAATCTTCAGAGTTTTAAAGCCTGCAAAAAAAAAAAAAAAAAAAAAAAAAGATCTCTCCACTAAGGTGGATGCCCATGGGCAGATGTTCTAGCAACTGTACCACTCTACTAAGTCTAGAGAACCCAGGCTCCTGGGGCTAATTAGGTTATTGGTTTCCAAGAACCGTTTGGCTCCAGGCGAGCTACCTACTCCCAGAGACAGAAATCTATTCTAGGTTCTATATTGCAGAATGTTTTCCCACTGGTTTAATGCAATCTCAATGGTCTTTATCCATAATGTAGGTGTTTCACGAATACCATTCCAATAGGTTACTAATTACCGATTACAGGCCATGGTGCCGAGAACAAATTCTTTAAGCCTTCTCCACGCTTTAGGACACTTCAGAATTTCTCTTGACAGTTGTTTACTCATTTTTAGATTCCAGCACTTCATCTCTTCTTTCTCAACATCTCCACCCAGACATTATAAGAATAAGACTAAAAACATCGCAGCATATAAAATTTGGAGGGAGGCGGTGAGAAAATCTGGGGGAACTTTCCACTTGAAGCCTCTTCTGTTAATGTCTATCACAGCTTCTCATTACCCAAGAACAGAAATCACAGTGAATGCTTCTGTCATAACACATGCAAGAAATAACTAACCGGATTGTAAAGAGACAGTTTTTATTGTATTTATTTTGGGTTGGATATAGAAATAGGCCATCGAGGAGCATGTATATGTGCATAAATACAGATATACATTTCAGCAAAATAAAATTGTACTATCACAAAAGTGTGACCGTAAAGTAATGAGATGTATTTCTTTGTCAGATTGTGGAAATCACTTGTCATTCTGTATATGCAAGTATACTATAATTGTATTTCAAATGCAGCAACACTGAAATAGCTAAGCTCACAAATATGCTGGAGTCCCTTCTCGGTTCAACACTCACGCAGTTGGCTTTACGACTCTCACGAATGTTCCAAAACGCCAGCTCCATGATCATAATGAACATGTAGACAAATTAGGTGGACATACAGCAGTAGTAGCCCATGGAGCCACCTTAACTGAGTAAGTGACTATCACCCTGCATTCTGATGATCCAGTTGTGGCAGTTCTGAAAAGGTCCCCTTGTTGAAAGGAAAAGAAAGTCCAAAGTTTTCATGCCCCGCATGGCTGACACTTGTATATCTGATATTCCTTTAATTACCATTTATGGACTAGGTACCATATATATATATATATATATATATATTATCTCTAATCCCTACAGCCACTCACAAATGTGCAGATTATCATCATTACCATTTTACAGATAAGGAAACAGGCTTATAAAGGTTAAATGACTTGCCTAGAGGCTCACAAGTGATAAATAGACGAGCACATATTAGAACTTCTGTGTAATTACCAATCTTCTGTCTCATTACCAAGCCTTGTGACTCAAAGACAAAGCCCTTCATGCCCACAATTCATATTAAAATGTAAATGTAGATGGCACAGATACTGAAGACTGGGTGTAACTCACACTATCAGTAAGGAAAACCATGAATTCCCATATCTGGTAAAGACGGGGCAGGAAAAGGTTCTAGAAGAGCAGGAAGGGCATCTGAGGGGCCTGGGAACACTGTGCGCCTTCTCACAATTCTGCCCGAGGAAGTTTGGAGTTCTCAAAGCCCCTTTCTTATTTCATCTCATTGCGGATAAAGCCCGTTCTCATTCTGGGGCTTCAAAAGTAGCAAGCACATTTGAATTACCCAATTCATCATGAGAGTATTGTTAGGAAAATGCCAACGCTATCAGAAATGAATTAAATTTTTCTGACAGATTGAGTTCGACTCATGCTCTCCTTTTCTTTCAACTGATATGTCATTGCTGGTTTTTTCACGATCTTGATATCTTTGCTTAGTTAGCTTTGTGCTACAGATGCAACATTTCCAGCCACTAGGGACCGAGTCAGGGTTCAGGCTTTTCTGTCTGAGTTCAAATTTTCAGAGTTCAGAGGAAGGCAGCGCCAAGGTCACCGAAATTAGAATTACCAAAGTGAAAAATGTACCAAGTGAGGCCTTATGGCTTACTCCCTAACATGACCAAGAGAAAGAGGTAGGGAATAAGATTGCTTGCATGACATTGTTTTGGTGTGGCTGTTGTTTCCAAGATCAAAGTCTCTTCAGTTCTGGTTAAATTCTCAGCATCTTTGACTCTGCATGTGGTACTCAGACCCATGTTATTGCTACAGTTTGGGGACTGTCACTAAGAAAAAGTGCTGAGTCACAAAATTGGACACCAGAAGCAAATAAGTAAAAACACCTACGGGCAAGGTTGTATTAAAATGTAATGAAGTCAAGAAATTTCTCTAGGGGGCCTTGTCTTTTTATTGAAGTAAAATAATTTTCCATGCCATGGTTGTCTCATTTTATATTTGCAGCTTTGATGACAAGGGGGGAAAAAAGGAAGAAAGAATGGGAAGAGAGAGAGGAAGGAAGGTAGGAAAGAAGGGAGGGAGAGAAAGGGAGGGAAGGAAGGAAGAGAAAGAAAGAAAAGAAAAGCCTTGTTATCCACGCTCTCTTCTGGAAATAGATGAGAATAGCTCAGAATCCCAGGGCTGTGGTGTGCTCTTTCATTAGAAAACAAAATGATTCATGCCAGCAGAGTCACGCTTTCAAGTGTCAGATGTTATTTGGTGTTGGCATGGTATAATGGAAGGGGCTGGAACTTAAAAACTAAACACTGTGAATTTAAAATCCAGCCCCTGCTCCTAACCTTCTATGACCTTGAGCAAATCATTTAAATCCGTTGGTTCAGTGTCTTAAGCATAGTAGACCACATATTTGGATTAGAATCACCAGAGGATACTGTTAAAAGTGCAGAATCTTGGGTCCAAACTACCACTGGAATTGAATAGCAGGTAGAGGCATGGATCTGAATTTTAAATAATCTCCAAGAAAATCCTTAAGTAGTGCTCTGGCTTCAATGATCTAATCTCTACAATGATTTCCTTAGATTAAGTGATCTGTAAAGCCCCTCACAGCTCTAACACCTTATAATTTTATAAACTAAAGGGATGATTGCCCAATAGATTAACAAATTGTGTTATTCCCATATAATGGATTACTACTAAGCAATAAAAATAAATGAATTAGTGACATATGCAACATGAGTGAATCTTAAAATAGTTATGCTAAAGAAATAAATTACACAAAAGAAAAAGATGATTCCACATACCTGAAATCCAAAATTGCAAAGTGATCTATAGTCACAGTGATTGTCTAGAAATGGGGACAAAAAAGGGATTACCAAGGAGCACCATAAAACTTTTAGGATGAAGGCCATGTTCATTATCCTGATTAAGGTGACAGTTTCCCAGGTAAAAGCATATGTAAAAATTTATGAAATGGTACACTTGGAATTTGAAACCTGTGCCTCAATAGGTGGTTTTAAAAAAAAGGAAGAAAGTGGGGCGCCTGGGTGGCGCAGTCGGTTAAGCGTCCGACTTCAGCCAGGTCACGATCTTGCGGTCCGTGAGTTCGAGCCCCGCGTCAGGCTCTGGGCTGATGGCTCAGAGCCTGGAGCCTGTTTCCGATTCTGTGTCTCCCTCTCTCTCTGCCCCTCCCCCGTTCATGCTCTGTCTCTCTCTGTCCCAAAAATAAATAAACATTGAAAAAAAAAAAAAAAAGGAAGAAAGAAGGAAAGAAAAAGAGTAGGAGCTTAGGGAAGCCTTAACATCCCAAAACATTCCTGTCCAAGTATAGAAGACGACCATCAGAGGGCAGGACGAGGGAGTGCTCCTGGACAGAGAGCAGGGGGCATCATCAAACACAGAGGGAGTCACAGGCATCCTAAACTGTTCCACCTCAAAGGCCAGAGAAGTCATCTGGAAGCTATAAAAGCCTACACTGTCGCCTGCACAACCTGGGTACCAGAAGACTGCCAGCTGCCCAACCCACCGACCCCAGCTGCTGATGCCACTGGGATACTCCCCACGAGCCTCCTGCTGCAGCGTGGTTGGTGAGTGCCTGGACCTGCCCACACGGTTACGGCACCGCGTCGCCCATCACATTCAGCCCAGGCCAGCATCAGGGCTTTTGAGACTCCAACACGGGGGAAGGTGGTGTCCATTTAAGATGACCTTGCTGGCACAAAGGAGTCTCAAACTAGAGTCGTGTTGAGCCCTTGCTCCAGGCTCTTCCAAAAGAAAGTTTCCAGCTCCCACTGTCACTAGGCTGATACCAGTATCACAGTCTATGTCTACACATTCTCTTCTCTTACCTTCCCGACCGGCTGCCCCCACCTCTCCCACGTGGGGGATTCATAAAAACAAATGACCTCATTCTGATGAAGCACGTACATCGGCACAGAGAGTGCAAGGGAACTGCCTACACCCTGAGCTCTGAGCTCTGCTTTCTGTAGCCTTGAAAGAACTTTACTGGAAGCTCTGGCAGAAAGTTAAATTGAATAAAGATCAAAGTTGATAAAATTCCTGGTAAACCCACAAATGGTCCACTTTAAAGGCAACAGTCCTATTCACTTCTGATTAAAATGGAAATTGTCTGTGAAGAACCTCCTTGGAACAAAGTTGAATGATGGGACTAGATTAAGAGAGAAGTTCATTACCCTTAAGTGAAAAATGCACAAAGCCATCTTTCAGAGGCAGTAATGGAGTAGCGATGGTAAAGAGATAATTAAAAGGACAACTTAAACTTAGCTGAACAATTTTGGAGATCCTCAGGGCACTGAAAATGGAACCAAGTCCCCCCAAATACATACTATCCTGACTGCCGAGATGATCAGATTACTGTCTCGTCGTATATGTTGGTCCAGTTACCTCTGAGTATCACAGCACAGATATTGGAAACAAGTTCTGCCCCTGGCCTCTAGTCTGTTTTTTTCTGGTTTCGGAGAAGGCATCTACTTCTGTTCATTTCCTCAGCTCCTATATTTATCCCAAGCAGCAGGTGCCTGTTTTACCTGACCAGTCATGGGGAGGCACGTATTGGCATAATCACTCTTCTTCCCCCACCCCCATTACCACCACCCAGCTCCAGAAGCAATCAACGTGGTAGACTCTTACCACCTTTACTAAAGAATAGAAATTTGCTGCTAATTACAGAAATCAGGGGCAACATTAATTAGACTCTAAACCAGCACTGTCCCCCTCCTTCCCCCTGCCCATTTTTTCACTTCAGTAATGCATGCAGCCTCACTGACAGCAGATTCTCTTAGGAAAAGTAGAATTGATAACATTCTGAATTCCATATGTTAGCCATAGATTGTTCTGCAAATCTTGGTGGGTCCTGTTGTTTAGTAAAGAGCGTGAAAATCTCAAAGAATGATTGGAAGTTTGTGGACCAAGTATGGGTCTTTCCCTCCTGCACTGTCTGCATTTTGGAGATAAGAACTACTAACTACAGGCTGGAGAATTTCCTGTATTTGTACAGGAACACACTGCATGTACACAGAGCATTTCCCACTCACAGAGGCCAGGACCAGGTGAGGCTATATGATGACAGGTTTAGGTTTAGACGCTATGGCCAAAGTTCATCTTAACAAAGCAACCTGGCCACTCAGATCTCCAGACTCTTCTCCCAATTGCTGGTGACTCAGAATGACCTCAAGGAGTTCAATTACCACCATTCTAACTCTATTTTCTTCCAACACGCACAATCAAATTCCTCTAGGGATATTGAAAATTACTAAGAAGAGACACTTTGGTTTCCTCAGATGAAAATGAATCCAGATGAAAACACAGTATTAGAATTCTTAATCATTGAGATTTCTGAAGGCTGGCAGGTGTAACTAGATAGTCATCAGCAATGAGACCGTAGGGTAAGAATCGAGTGCAAGGCATCAAACTGGACACAGTTAACCAGAAGGTTCACCTGAGGAATGAAACTGGTAGACCCTAAGCTTTAAAGGTGCTCCAGGAGAACCAGGCGGTAATTATAAAATAGGATTCATGGAGAGCACTTTTAAATCACAGTGAAGAGCTCATTTCTGAAGCCATTGGTTAAGTTATTGCTTCCGACCATCGCCATGGCTGCCAATCCCTTTTACAGAGCCAAAAAAGAAACCAATTTTAGCTCCAACTTCTTTAACCTCTTACCTTTCCTAGGAAGGAATGTTCTTCAGAGAATCTGAAAGTTGAATCTTCTAGTAATAAACACTTTAGAAGACAGACAGAAAGAAAAATCTCAGTTGAGAAACTTTTCACAAACTAACTCAAGAGGAGTTATTAAAAACATGTGAAAAGAAATGGCATACTGGCAGCAGCTGTGACTGCCTGCTCTTGAAAGTAGGAATGTGGCAGAAAGAAATTTTTTGTGGAAAGTTAGTATTATTGTTGACGCCAGACAGGCTGGGCTGTGTATGGGTCTGAGGGTAATTGCCCACTTGTTTTTAAGCACCCTAAAGCCCTGGGGAGCATCGATGTGGCTCTCCTGAGGGCTCATCATGCACACACATCTGGGCACCCACAGAAAAAGGCATTGGCCATCTGGATTCACGATGTTGCTGTTTCTGCGGGGAAGCTTCTTTATTACTTAGGAATACAGTGAGTGATTTAAACTTACTTTTGTGCTTGGGAGCAAGCAATTTACAATTAACCCCACACAGATTATTTTTTTTCTTTAATACTACGCAAAGCCATCTACAGATTCAATGCGACCTCTATCAAAATTTCAGTGGCATTTTTCACAGAACTAGAAAAAATAATTCTAAAATTTGTACAGAACCACAAGAGATCCCCAAAAGCTGAAACAATCTTGAGAAAGAAGAACAAAGCTGTAGGTATCCTACTCTCTGATTTCAAACCGTACTACATGGCTATCGTGTTCAAAACAGTATGGTATTGGCATAAAGTAGACACACAGATCAATGGAACAGAATTGAGGCCCAGAAATAAGCCCATGCAGATATAGACGATTAGCTCATGACGGAGGAGTCAAGAACGTACAATGGAGAAAGTCTCTTCAATAAGCAGTGCTGAAAAACCTGGAAAGCCACAGGCAAAGGAATGAAACTAGACTCCTATTTTACACCATACACAAAAATTAACTCAAAATGGATCAGAGACCCAAATCTGCGACTGAAACTGTAAAATTCTTAAAAGAAAACATAGGCAATAAGCGCCATGACATTGGTCTTAGCATTGTGTTTATGGACCTGATTCCAAAGGCAAGGGAAACAAAAGCAAAAATAAACAAGTGGGACTACGTCAAACTTAAAAGCTTCTGCATGGCAAAGGACACCATCATCAAAAAAAAAAAAAAAAGAACAACCTGCTGAATGGGGGAACATACTTGCAAAGCATATATCCAATAAGGGGTTAATATCCAAAATATATAAAGAATTCATACAACTCAATAATAAAAAAAAAGTCACAATTTTTAAAATGAGCAGAGAACCTGAATAGATTGGTGGGAATGTAAGTTGGCACAGCCACTATGGACAACATAGAGATTCTTCAAAAAATTCAGAATAAATCTACCAAAAAAATAAAAAAAATAAATGATTTGCCTCAAAAATAAAAAATAGAATAAATCTACCATGGGATCCAGCTATTCCACTTCTGGGTATTTATCCAAAGTATACAAAAACATAATTTGAAAAGATATAGACACCCCTCTGTTTATCGCAGCATTATGTACAATAAGCAAGATATGGAAACAACCCAAGTGTTAACCGAACATATAAAGAGGATGTGGTATGTGTGTCTGTGCATTATACATATAAAATAATTATATCATATATAGACACTCATACACATGCACGACAGAATACTACTCAGCCATAAAGAAGAATGAAACTGAAATTTTGCCCTTTGCAACAACATAGACCATTGTGCTAGATGAAATGAGTCAGAAAAGAAAAATATCGTGTGATTTCACTTGTACGCGGAATCCAAATAAATCAATAAATAAAACAAATGAACAAGCAAAACAATACAAAAACAAACTCATAGGTACAGAGAACAGATTGGTAGCTCCCAGATGGAAAGAGGGTCAGGAGGTGGGCAAAATGGGTGAAAGGGGTCAATTGTATGGTGATGGATGGTAACTAGACTTTCAGTGGTGATCATTTTGTAGTGTATACAGGTGTCTAATTACACTGTTGTACACCTGTACATATATATACAGTGAATGCCATTAAAAATGCTATATACAAATTTTACCCCAATAAAAATATTAGGTATGTATTACTATTATAATTTTTTAAAGCTAATCAAGTTTCTATTTAAAAGAAACAATTAAGATCTTCTACTATTGCTCTGGGGGATCTAAAAACAGTGATGAAGGAGAACTAGCTTCTTGAGTTTGAGCCTCAGGAACTCAACTTGGGAAGAGAAGGGCTCAGTAGTTCTGGCTAGGTATAAATCCTCAGAGTGAGAAACCTGGCCAGGCTCAGATACCATCCATAGGTTGTAGAGGTGACCGTGCTGGTCCCATGTGGACAAAATGGTTCTCTTTGTGGCTCTGCTCCTTAGCCTCTGATGGTCCCAGAGTTCAGAATTAGTTGCAGTGGTGAATCATCTGGGATCTGTTGGAACCAGGAATAAATATTGCCTTAATTAATGCTCACATGAACACAAGACCGGCTTTGCCATACAACCCTGGACCTGGGGCATTCTGCAGGCTTCTTCCTCTCTTCATGGAACCTAAGTTTGTTGAGTGCTTGCCCCAGGACCCTGATAAGCTACTGGGGTGGTGAAATATCTGAGAGGAAGTCCTAACTCCACAAGCAGATAAAGTAACTCTTAAATATCTATGAATGCACCCTTCTAATGCTACAAAAAGAAGGAGGAACAAGGTTCTGTGAGCATGTGAGAAAACAGAAAGTGCTTTATTCTTCCTGAGAAGGGTGAAAGAGAACCTCAGGAAGAGGGAGACTTTGAGCGAGGTCTTGAAATCCGGGAGGATGTTGCGATGCAGAGGAATCAGAGACAAGCACCTTCAGGAGAAGGAACAGCATAAACGAAGACACAGAGACCTCACCCCTCTCAGAGAACATCCCGTAGTACATGTGGCTAAAATGAGAGTGACAGGGTGTGGAAGGAGACAAGATAAGACAGTAGAAGGAGGCTGGGGACAAAATACAAAAGGCCTTACAAATGCTCTAGACTTCACCCTTTGGACATTAGGGCACCATGGAAGTCTTTTAGAGCAGATAAGATGTAATCAAATGTGCATTTTTAAATAGTCACTCTGGCATCATTGTGGGGGGTGAATTTGGGGGTTGATGTAGAACTTGGAAGAAAGAAAAACTCTTGCAGAATTTGGCAGGTGGGAAATGAGGAGGCCTAAGCCAAACAGTGAAGTAGTGGGTATCAAAGTAATATTTCTGATGGACAAGTAACAGACTTGGGAGATTCATTGGAAGGGGAGCTTGAAGGAAAGGGAGACAGAGAAGGATTCCCAAATTTCTAGCTTTTGTCTAAGCTAGAGGAATGTTCTTTCCATGAAGCATGGAAGGGGCTATTGAGGGAGCAAAAGATGGGGTGAGGGAAAGGGGGCTGAATCATTTGCTTTTGGTCATGTTGAGCTGGCAGCTTAGAATGTATAGTAGAGAGTTGGGAATGCAGATCCAGACCTCAGATATTTACGATGCTTGTTTTTGCATGACCAAACGGAGACTAGGAAATGTTAGATAGTATGTCCAAGGATTCCTAGTAAGTGGTGACTTTGTGTCATCTTGTGTCCCTGGGTTTTATCACGGTATCTGAAGTGAATAAATGTCACTTCAGTAGCCCAAAACCAGAGAAGAGAAAGGGTAGAATCTGGAAAACACCAGATTCCAAGGGCAGGCAGACTGAGAATGAGCCAATAAGGGCTGAGAGAGAACAGCGGGATTGGTATTGTAAAAGCCAAGGAAGAAGAATTTCAAGAAAGATGAAATGTCACATGGCTTGAAGCTTGGGGAAGAGGAGAATTTGGCCATCTGGGGTCATTTTCACCTTTGATAGAGATGAATGTGAGAGCTAGTTTGGAAATGATTGAAGAGAGAATAAGAAGTAAAGCAATGGAAGAGAAACATCCAGACTACACTTCCAGAGAATTCAGGCTTACAGAAAGGAGTGAAAAAGTGGGGAGCTTGAGGGAGGGTTTTCGGGGTTGGCTGGATGGTTGGTCCTAAAGGATGAAGTAGACTAGAGTGCATTTATGGGCAGAGAAAAAGGCTCTAGTGGACAGAAAGAGGCCAGAGATAGAAATCAGTGGCTTAGTTAAGGGTGAGCTAAGGAGAAGAGGCAGTGGAGTGACTTTGTGACATAACACATCTAATCCTCTGAAACAGAAGGGAAGTAAAAAGTATTAACAAGGAAGCACTCCTTGAAAACTAGCCTCTAGGGGGCCCCTGGGTGGCTGTGTCGGTTAAGCAACTGACTCGATTTCAGCTCCCTTTCGGGAGATGAGGCCCCGAGTCCCGCTCTGCACTGCTTGGGATCCCTGCTTGGGATCTCTCTTTCCCTCTCTTTCTCTATCCCTTTCCTGCTCTTTCTCTTGCTCAAAATAAATAAATAAACTTAAAAAAAAAAATCAGCCTCCAGGTTTAGGATTACTTCTTGATTTCGTGTCATGAATTTCTCCAAAAGTGGCTAATTAGAAAAATCATAGCACTCGCTCTAATTGACATTGAAAAGCCCAAAGCCTGGGTTTTCAATTGTATTTGGCATTGGCCAAACAGAGGTTTAACTTGAGGCTCTTATTTTCGGGTTTTTATTTTGGTCTATTTCAACCTTGATTTAACAACTGGAAATATCAGACGAAAAGGGACATAAAAAAGAGAAGGCATTTCATTTCACCATGGACTCAGCCTTCCAGGAAATACCACCATTCCACAGCGGCAATAAGTGATACTATAGCCCCTACCCAAAACTCTTCACCTCCTGGTTATGCGGGACCAATTAGGGGGCCATTGACATTCCCCACAACAATGGAGCTCACACCATACAACTGACAGCACAGACACTAAAAAATAAATTGCGATCTATTCCTCATTCACACTACAGCCCTCTTCCTGAATGCAATTCCTTCTTCAAAAGCAAGAACTCTGGTCTTTGGTCTCTCACGGCTTCCGTTTTATGATAGGGTCCAATCGATGAGGATTTACTTCAGCCATAATTTTCAGTGGCAAAGCTTAGGATTTTAACTGTCTTTAAATGTATTTCTCTAATTTTATAATAATTGTCCTACTTCTTTCTTCTCCATGTACTATCCTTATCCTGAAAACATACCAGATCTGAGGTTCTGTGTAACTGAAGCTTGGGTTTGGATATTATGTAGATGAGCGAGAAATGAAAAGGATTTATTTTTCCGAAACCACCTATCCTCCTGATACGATGAGGGTCTGAGGAAAGTTTTACGTAACCCTCCCACTCCCCACAAACGTACCTTACAAAGTTTTGCAAGGGGCAAGTGACGAATGGCACAAACACATGTACCTTTGGCTGAAAGAGCTAAGTCCGATTCGTAAGCAAAACATGTACTTTAGTCTCAGATGTTCTCAACGGATATGTTCAAGGGCTTAATGGTCATAGCACACTAAGCCATGCCACGTCCTGCATGACTCTGTGAGTCATCAACCTTACCGCATCCAGCTCTGTACTCTGTTCATGTCCTGCAACCACGTCTTCCTGGATTCATTGTCATTTCTTGTTACACTTCGAGTCCGAATGCTTTATCTTCCCCCTTCTTTTTCTGGAATAAACCAGAGCATTTTAGATGTTAAATGTTGCCTCCATGAAACAGAAGAAATCGCCAAAGTGGGTCTCTCTCTAATCTTTCTAGGTAGTCCAGTATGACTGGAAGGTTGTTGGCTAACAGTGCAGGAGATGTCGCCCTCTAATGGAGAAAGTGTTTTCAGGCGCTCACCGGTTCAGTGCCACCCGTAAAAGGTCATTTGGCTTTTTGCTCTGCTTCCATTTTGCCAATCGTCCTCCCAAAAAAATTCACTTCAAACTCAACTCTCTTTATCTTTCCTTACAAACCAGTTCTTCATTTTACTTCTAACACATTTTTCTTTATAAAATTAATATATGCTAATTACTTTAATATTCAGAAAACACAAACAGATCAAAGACAATAAAAATCCCAAGAGTCAGAAATAATCATTATTAACATTTTGAACTTTATAATCCTTCCAGTCTTTTTCTCTGCACCCTCAGAAACAAATACACAGATACATGTATCTATATGTAATGTTAGAGCGTTTCCTAAAATGGATTTATATACTTCTTCTTTCCATGTGACAATAGATCGTAAGTGTCTTTTGTACCAGTTAATATTTGTTTCTTTGATAAAAAAAATGATAGTTTCTAAATATAAATGCTAACTGCAACCAACAAAATAATCCAAAGACTCATAAAGGTACACACACACACACACACACACACACGCCCCTTATGCTGTCCATCTGAGGTAGCCAAAGTTAATATCCTGTTTTGTAACCACGTAGATCTTCCTCTACCTCACAGAAACTTTCACACACATATACAGAGATTCTAGCTTTTCTTTACAAAATGGGCTCTTGCCCTATATATTATTATGAAAAAAAACTTTGCATGCAATACATCACAGATATTCCTCCAGGTCAATAAATCAAGGCCTAATTCCTTATATTAGAACCACATTAGTAGAACACAGCATGGATATACCACAATTGCCATCCCTCGTCCTATTGACAGACATTCAATTATTCCCAGATTTTTGCCTTACCTACGTGCTTTACTGCCTATAAGATAGATTCTCATACATAAAACTGCTGGTCAAGGGTTGCACACTTCTAATTTGGAACATTTTAGAAGTTTCCGTCAAATTCCTTTGCAAAGAGTTTGTAAAAATCCCAACTCTTCCGGCCATGTAGGAATGTGCCTGTCCCTGCAGCCTTACCAGCACTAAATGCTATGTTCCTCTTTCACCTTTCCACTCTGAGGGTTGAGAAATTGTACCTTGTTTTTACTTTCACTTGCATTTCCTCAAATACTAGTTCACTTTTGTGTTTTTTATGTGTGAATATTCCTCTAAAATACATGTTTAAAGTCTTGGGATTTTAACATATTAGCATACCGTTGATTATTTAATCAATCTCCTCCTATCACATACAAGACTTTTATCCAACGTCTTCAAGTTATTAGCGATACTGCAATTAAGATCCAGCTCTATTTTTGTGTGTGTCTACCCATTTGCTCAGACTAAATTCCTGGAACTGGAATTGTTGTGTTCATGAGCACTGGTAAGCAGAGCAATTAAGAGTGCGGGTCCTGGGGGCTCAGTTCAGTGTCTGACTCCCGATTTCAGCTCAGTCATGATCCCAGCGTCGTGGGATAGAGCCCTGCGTTGGGCTCTGTGCTGGGTGTGGAGCCTGCTTAAGATTCTCTCTCCCCCACTCCTGCCCTTCCACCCCTCTCTAAAATAGGAGAGGAGAGGAGAGGAGAGGAGAGGAGAGGAGAGGAGGGGAGGGGAGGGGAGGGGAGGGGAGGGGAGGGGAGGGGAGGGGAGGGGAGGGAAGGGAAGGGAAGGGAAGAGAAGAGAAGAGAAGAGAAGAGAAGAGAAGAGAAGAGAAGAGAAGAGAAGGAGAGAAGAGAAGAGGAGAGGAGAGGAGAAAATAAATAAAATAAAATAGTGTGGGTTCTGGAGTCAGACTGTTTGGACTGAATTCTAGATGTATCACTCTCTAGTAGTGTGACTTGAGGCAAGTTGTTGAGCCTTTCTTGTTTCAGTTTCCTTATCTGCAAAGTGGAGATAATAATATAAAACTCAGGATTGTTGAGAAATGAAACTTGTGAGTATAGACAAAGCTCTTGGAACAGTCTCTGGGATACAGTAGGTGCTAAATAAGCACCTGCTAGTGTTACAAACACCTTTAAGGCTTTCAACGGATGTTAAAAGTGAGTTTTGACCCAGGCACTTGGAACCCAGACTCCAGAACCAGGTTCTCACCCACTCTGCTTACTGGCACTCAGGAACACAACACTTCCAGGTCTGGCATTGAGTCCGAGGAGATAGAGAGACATCCACGAACTAAGGTACATGGACCTTAATGGCAACAGGTGTTCCACCTTAAAGTTAGGTGCCTGAACAAAATATTCAAAGGGCAAAAATGAGGGCCTTCTTCCTCCCTTGGATCATTTAGGCAGAAAGGGCTGCAAGTTTGGAAGGGGAAGTAGGTGTGACCAGCATGTCTCCGGCTGAGCTGTGCCCTCTTCAATGGGGGGAGGAGGGGTGCATGGTGATCCTCATCTCAAGCCTCCTACCCTCTTCCCCCACCATGGTCCGTCCTCTGACAGGCCAGAAGATGCAGTTAGCAAGTAGACAGACAGGAAGAGAAGAATGAGAGAAGGTGACTGAAACCACTGTCTGCAAGATGGGTGGCCCATCAACCACAGACGTCAGTTGGGGGAAGGCGAGGAAAAGCGTCACCTCGGAATGAAGGGTGAAATGTGATTTGTATCTTGGACGGTATACTCTTCGTCTCTGAGGCAAGCGGGTGTTTGGGACTTTGACCACAGGCCAATCTGTTCCACATGAGTAATCAGAAAAGTCAGGGCGCCAGCCAAGTTTTCAGCCAGGGACAGGGGCAGATTCCACCGCTGAATAAATTTTCAAGGGGTGATAGGAGATACAAACAAAAAACTCATCACGCCTGTTCAACGTAAAGATCCCACATAATAAAACACTGACTTCCAGAAAACTTGTCTCCATTTACTCTCCAATGAGCCGCGTAAGGAGTCTGTTCTCTCCTCGCCCCAAACCCTCATGATCTACAATTTGGTTTCCCAAACAGACTTTAATTGCGTGAAGAGAATAAACGGAGAGGCTGACACAGATACGTTGTTTGGCAAGTATATTTCTAACGGGCCAGCCGGTCTCTTAGGAGATTAGTTAATGCAAACAGGGCCTGTAGAATGAAGTCACTTTGGGAGTTGACGAGTCTGGTTCCCACACGCCCACCTGAGGACCAGCCCTGGGTCTCCCGCAGCCCGGAGGCTCCAGAGGGGGTCCGAGGCCCTCCGGGAAGCCAGCTGGCTTCCAGCTCTGTGTCTCTTTAGCACCATTTAAGCGCAACAAGCAGAACAGCCGGCTTTGAGGAGGGAGCGCATGAAATGGCCTCCGGGGACCAAGAAGCTACACGTTCACAGACTAAGAGATCCGGTGTCTAATTGCCAAGCGGCGAGTCGTCGAGCATCTCGTTGAGAGGGAGCATTTGAAGGAGGAGCCGAAATAACCCCGACTCCATTCGGCACAGAATGAGAGCTGAGCCCCACGATGAGCAAAAATAGCAGGTCTGCGGGGCCGTGGAAAGGTGCTGGCAGTGGGGCGTGTGCGCATTGCCGTGACAGGCAAACACAACACCAGGAAAACACTTAATCTTCCTGCTTATCCCCAGAAGGACTAATAACCAGGGTGAGAGGGAGCGCCACATCCTTCTTCATTTAGAAACGAGCTGCCCCTAATGCCGTGCTCTCCCAGTTTATAGACCAAATACCTGCTCGCACTAAAACTGCCACATATTATAAACCTCACCGAGGAAGTGAATCCATCACGTTCCCGCTCCCTTAAGGATAGTTTTTCCCTGGAGTACATAACCCATTACTGCATATCTTGTAGAAATCAAATGCAGACTCCATACTCCACCACAGAACAAATAGGTTTTGTAGGGGGAAAAAAAATGCACAAATCATGACATTTTGTTTTTCTTTTAGCTTCAAGGCTTTTATTTCGTTACGGTTACTGTTCTGTTCTTTGTCTTTGTCTTTAAGTAGCCATTCCTCCGGCATCCCTCCCCTGGATTCGAGCCAGAGCTGAGGAAAAAAAACGTCACGGTCACCTTGGTCTCTGGGCGCAGACTCAAGGGTGGCATCCAGGCCAGTCTGGACCACAGCGAGAAGTGGGTTGAGGGGTGCGAAGATGTCTTTCAGTTAACTTGGACCCTTTTCTGACTCTCTCCCCCTCATTCATACAGGTTCCTGACTTCATTCAACCGAGGAGGGCGACCATTTCTGCGATGCCACTGACACGAGGCTCCACAGGTTCAGGGGTTTGTCGTTCACCCCCGTGTCCCCGTGCCCAACACAGGGCTTGGCACACGGTAAGCCATGAATGAGGATTTGGCGAAAGAATCTCTATGTGAATGAAAGAGTGAGTTGAGTACATTTAAAGACAACTATAGGGCCACCTGGGTGCCTCAGCCTGTTAAGTGTCTGACTTTTGACTTCGGTTCAGGTCATGATCTTGTGGTTCGAGAGTTCGAGCCCACGTCAGGTTCTGCACTGACAGAGCCTGCTTGGGATCCTCTCCCTCTCCTTCCCTCTCGGCCCCTCCCCTGCTTGTGCTCTCTCCCTCGCTCTCCCAAAATAAATAAATAAGCTCAAAAAAATTCAAAGACAACTCTAAAAGGAATCCAGAGGTTGATTCTAATGCTAGACGTTGAGGACATTAATGCTTGTGGCATACCTTCTGTGCATCAATGATAGGCAGGGCACTTGAAGGCTCATTTAATCCCCACACACCTCATACTCAGCAGTTGTTGCATTTTTCTGGGCTTGCCTCTTCCAGCCCAAGCTGCAGCTGGAAACTGAGTTGTTTCCATAACTTTAGAAACACAAAGCAGTGATGACTTTAAGGAATAAAGATCTCAGTGGTTTCTTGAGTCAGCCTCCTTCTTGTGCTATGTCTCATCGATATGCCCAGCCAGATCGATGGATCAATCCATCTTTTTTCTTAAATTGCATAGGGAAGGTGGGAGGAGTCAAAAGTCACGTTTTAAAATCAGAGAGCACTTTTACACACTTAAAACCATGTTAAACGCCTGGGGCTTGGCTCACTGAATTTATCCTTGGCTTTAAGCTCGTCCAGAGTGGTTAGAGATGGTTAGAGCCGGGAAAGCAACGCGACCCAACTAGGCAAATGACAGTGCTCAGTTTAAGCTCTAAGAATGTGCAGGTACGCCGAGCTTCTGCAGCGCTTTAGGGACACCCCAAAATGTCACAATAACTAATAGAATCTTAAAAGGGGGCTTAAGCCAAGGAGATCCTGTTGTGTTTTGATGTATCCCCAACACCACACAACCTTAGTTATCTCTCTTAAACCTAAAGTTTGGAGAGAAGGGATTATTTTAGTTCTCTGAGTGGTTAAATTGTAGATAAACAAGAGCATATGGGGGCGCCTGGGTGGCTCAGTCGGTTGAGCAACAGACTTCGGCTCAGGTCATGATCTCACGGTCTGTGAGTTCGAGCCCCACATCAGGCTCTGTGCTGACAGCTCAGAGCCTGGAGCCTGCTCCGGATTCTGTGTCTCCCTCTCTCTCTGCCCTTCCCCCACTCATACTCTGTCTCTCTCTCCCTCAAGAATGAATAAACGTTAAAAAAAATTTAAACAAGAGTACGTGGCACTTTGCTTCAAGGAACAAACAACGTCTGATGCATGCTGAAGCCTCTGTGGGCATGGTAGAGCCCTTTCTTAGGCTAAGTTTTGTCAAATGGACATCATGACATCATTTCCAATTTTCCTGCCCCTGAAAAGACGTATTTACGTTCAAGAAACATATTTTTCCCCCTAACTTTCCTTCCATTGTTGTATCCAGGATGCAACAATATTAAGCGAGGCTGACCATCATGGTCCAAACGGAGAACTTCCTGTGGCTGAGTGGTCAAGGCCTGCCTTTGTCGCTCATGAACGTCATTCAAGATAAACCATTATCTCTGTCGTGTATGATTCTAGGCTGAAGCACAGCTGAGCCTTGCTCATTTCAGCTCAAGAAAGAGAATTCAATAGGCACAAAAACTCTGTTTAAGTATTTGTTCTCAAGGAAATTGCTCAAAACTTGCCTACTATATGCAGTTTATGAGTAATAAGTTAGCCATGTTCATGATGTCAAAACTCACGGTCATGTGAATTTAAGATAATCCCCAAAGTAATTGTTTAAACACCAAGTAATATCTGGTTTTAAGTGGAGGTTTCCAGGAGAGCTTAGGGGCCCCTAAACTAGGAACTTTAATCTGTTAGTTCAGATGGAAAAGGAGCAAGAAGGAGCTTTCTTCCTTGATTCTGATATTCTCCTCCTTGGCGTTATTGCACAGACCCAGAGATTCATTGGACACTATCTCAAACGCCATTTCGGTAGCCCATGCCAGAAAAGTTCACCATCTCTATAACTTTTGTGTCCTTTTCTCTTTCTTTCTTTCTTTCTTTCTTTCTTTCTTTCTTTCTTTTAATGCTAGGTTTGATCTCCACTTGAACTTTTTGTCCCCTCGTCCTTCTGGTCTTTAAAACACAGCATCAGAGAAACAAAGCTTTGTATGGACTAATATTCCTGGGCTTTCCCCACTGAAGGTCCATCGTTGTATATTTTCACACATGAAATAGCAGAGGAGATGGCCCCACTGTGGAGAAACTCGTGGACCCCACTGAGCACAGCCCTCTGATTTCAGTCTAGGGAACCAAGGCCCAACATACAGGACCAACATGAATGAGGAGAGAGGGCCACCTTCGTTCATGTGGCTTCATGGACGCTCCCTCACTGCCGACAGCCTACCTTCCCAATTCTACTCTTTTCTCGATCCTGACTCAACATTCAAAAACTTAGAAATCTTCCTCGTGCCTCACTTTGCATTGTGCAGTTATAAAGACTTCATTTCAATTATCTCCTAGATTAGGACATTCAAAGTACTGGTGGACTGTGTAATGTGCCAAGGAAAAGTCAGGTTTCCTTTTCTAGAAGGTCCGTTGATTCTTAACTTTTCTTCATATTCTCTGCCACCCTGTCTTTACCCACCGCACACACGAGTGGCTGAACTTTTCCATATTTCCATCGGCCATATCTTTCTGCCCAAGTGGTCAAGCACATTTGTTCAGATTCATTCTCTCTGTTTCCACGAAGCTTTGATAAAGGATCCCATCTCTCTGGCTCCTCCTCCATCAACCCTGAGTGACCACATCTGTCTTTGGACACACGCCTTAGGGCTACCTTGAGGGTGAGGCATGTCAGCCTAATGCATAACTGCATGATAGTGATGCTAACAGACATTCACAGGAAGCTCGTCAGGGACCTAGAAGTATTCTTAGCCCTCTCAGAGGCTAACTCACTTAACCTCTACAATTAACCCTACCCTAAGTTGTTATTGTCATTGCACAGAGGGGACGTCTGAGGCACAGGGGACACCTGAGCTGCAGGAATTGAAAACAACGTGGTCCAGCGTTACTCGGCTGAGAAGTAACCGAGACAGGTTTTAAACACAGGCAGTCGGGTTCTGGAAGCCCCGTTCTAACCACTGTGATATACTGCCTCTCCCTATGAGGAGGACAGACGAAGAAGGCGGGCCGCTTCAGCCATCAGTCCCAAGAAAGAATTATATATCCACTCAGGTATTACAGAGATCATTATAGAGTAAAATACAGCAAATATTTTGGTCTGAGTATTTTTGGACTGTAACCATTTAAAAGCAACTTTCATTTTATTGGCAGGAGAATTACAGATTTCTATGCTATAAACAGCAATGGACTGAGGCATAAATAAAAAAAAAAACTTTAACCATTTTCTATCTTTTGTAGAGAGGAAAGGGAGTTTTCTGTAGCTCATAGGCATTTTGTTGGTGGGTTGAGAGGTCTTTCTTTATGCAGATGGGCTTTCTGGCTTTAAGTCTACTGGAAGCTTTTATTTTCTAGATCTTGCCTGACAACCAGTGTTTCACTCACTGTGGGCCCCACACAGCTTCTCATAAAATATTTTGCTTCTAAGTGAGTTGTGAAAATGGGACTCACAAAATGATGACAGAAATATTGCTTTTCAAACCTTCCATAAGGCTTCATGGTAACAAAATAGAATATATGAGGGGGGAAAAAACGTCTAGTTGGTGTTACAAAGGTGTACAGGAAATAGGACAGGGTTTCTTTTTATTTGAAGCCGCTGAAAAAAAATCATTTAAGGCCATAATATACTCATAACAACCTCTTTTGTTAAAAATAATATTGAGATTGTACCAAAATAATTTCCCTAGAAATTACATAAGACACAGATAACATTAATTTCAGTGACTTATTACTAGATAAAAATGAGGAGTACCTTCTATACACTGTTAAGAGGAAAATTAGAAGAACATTCTCCTTGTGAACTTTCAATGAAGGGCAAGTGACAAGAAGACATCCCGGATATTCAGAGCCTTGGAAACTATACTCCCTGTGTTCTATTTCTGACTTCATTATTAAGGATGTGTTTTAGCAAAACACAAAAGCAAACCCAGTTGAGGAGGAAATCTGAGCTGTAACAAACAGGGAAGCTAGCCAAGCAGTGCAGTATAAAGAAAGTCCCCAGTGCAAACATGGAGCAAACCCAGAAGGTCCACACAACACCGATAGACAGTCTGGTCTGGAGCCATGTCCTAGTGCTATGGTGAATAGGCATACTTTCTTCCAACAATCAGAATCAGAAATGGCATATAGAACCTTTTAAAAAATATTACAGATTTTGCAAAGAAACCAAACATGGTGTGATCTGGGGCACGGTGGAGGAGAAAAGCCGTGTGACCTTGATGAGTGAAGAATTCCCCTGACAAGTACATGAGGTTAGGCGTAGGGCATGGCGTGTCTTTCCCTGCTGGCCAGTTACCCTGCTCAGCTCTGCAGTAAATACTCTTTATGTGGTTATGGCACGACTGCCCTTCTTTACAGGTGTAGGGCCGAATGGAAATTACTAACCTTGACAACATAAAAGTAAGGGTATAACCAGCCCAAATTGGGAAACTTATGGGGAGGAGAGGTATAGGAACGTATGGGAAGATAATTTCTTCATTTGACCTAATGAGAGTGAAGAGATACTATCGCGAAGTAGAGATTTAAGGGTACTATTTAGTTACGAAAGCACAAGTATAAAGGAACCACCTGCTAATAAGTACTCCCACCGACACTTACCGTGACATAAAATCTGTGATTTACTTCAGGTTACTATTGTCCTGAGGGGGAAAAAAAAAAAAAAAAAAAAAAAAAAAACAAAACCATTCTATCCCCTCTTCAGATTTCTCTAATTCAAGACACCTCTGATTCCGAGAAGCTCCTCCTGATGATCCAGACACCCCAACTTTAGAAAACACTGTTGGTCTCTTCTTGTGGCAAGCACAGCTGCTGAGCACATAAAACAGAGTACACAAACAATAATCATAGTCCTTCCCGATCAAAATCCTGCTCTTGGCTGGTAAATCTCCAGCCCTGTCCCATCTGCAGGCGTACTGTGGTCCAGCTCGAAGCCATCCTTCAAAAAGCCCTTTCTGGCCAGTGCCTGATAGTCCCATTTGGAAAGGATGGTCTGACATTAATAGAAAGATCACGGATTTATGTGGTCAGAGCGGGCTCATGTCCTGCTTCCGTTGCTTATTTCTCTGAAACTTCACATTATTTAATCTGTCCAAACTTTAGATTCCCTGTGTGTAAAAGGGAGGTAGTGGCATCCACCTCACAGGTGGTATTGATGATCAACCGAAATACCATTCGAGACATTTAGTGAAGCGCTTGCCACATAGTGGGCTGCGATTTCCCTCCCTTCCCTTCATAGATCAAATCTATTGTGTTGAATATGAAGTGTTCTTAATATATCTGATCTTCATTTCTTTCTACTTAAACACCTGTGAGCATCAGTAGAACTTTTATAAAGTGTTCTTTCATGTCTAAATTTCCACAATTCTGTGCCCGGGACCCTAACTGAACATAGAGCCATCCTAGTCAAGCAGGTCCTGGGCTGGACCAGAAACTGGATTACTGCTGCCACCTGGTGGTTACAAGGGGGAAATTTGAGGCCGCGTTTCTTAGAAGCCTATGTGCTAAGGTCCAAATGGCCATGGGCCGCCTGCCCTGCCCCCACTCCTACATTTTATGTTAGAGAGAACCTGGTGGAGGCAAGACGCCTCGATTTGTTTCTGACAGCAGTATGTGGAAAGGGAGATGCATACTGCTTTGTTTTCACCTTTTGGATTAGATCAAGGTCAAGAATGACATGGGCAAAAATGTAAAGTTGAATCTGAGGGTCTGACATTCTTTCCTATTTCTCTTCCTCATAGCATCTTTGATTTCCCTTGTCTTCATCATATATATGCAATTTGTTCCTCGGATCAAAAGCTGTTCAGAAAAAACACTCTGACGAAATAATTCCCTCTAGGGTATAAGTGCTAATGAGGATTAATATTAACATGTAGTGTTTGCATTTTTTCTCTTTTTTAATAGAGGAATTATACGTACATGATACAAATTCTAAGTTCTCCTCCGAAACCGCCGAATTCCATTCCAAGGGCACCTTTTTATCCATATCCTACCAGAGATTTTCTGCCCATATACAAATATAACTTTTTATTATGTTTAAAAGGCAAATGCTATACAAGTTATTCTGCATCTAGCTCTTTTCACCTAATGTATCTTAAAGATTATGTCATGGTATTTGCACTTTTAACAGGAATTAAAACTCAACCCTCCTCGGGGCAAAAAGAACACACCTCCGAGGAAGGGGAGTGATCATCAAGCTGGGATAGAGGAGGTTTGTGGCAGTGAGTCTCGAACTTCAGTGAGGATATGAGTCACCCGGGAAACTTACAAAATAGGTGGGGTCCATTTCTGATTCAATAGGCCTGGGGTGGGGCTGGGAATGACCTGTTTAATGAGGAGTGTGGTTGATCCTAATGCAGGCTCTATAACAACACTTTGAGACTCACTATTTAAAGGTAGAAGGTCTCAGCCCTGATTGCATATTAGAATCACCCGGGGAACCTCTAAAAATCATTACAGATTCTGATTAGCTTAGTCTGGGCTGGTTCCCAGGTAAATCTTACACATGGCCCGCATTAACACAGTGACTCTCAAATGCTTACTGGAATCATTAGGAAAGCATGAAGAAACACTGATGCCTGGGTCACAATCCTGAGGTGAGGTCGTTGGTCTAGGGTGTGGCTGGCCTACTGTATGCTTTTAGAGTTCCCCAGGGGATTCAGATGTACAGCCAGGGTTGAGAAAACCCGTTTTAAGAACATGGGTACTGTAATTCCAGAGTCACGACAGGTGACGCTGACAGATCAAGGAATGTGCTTGTGTCCCGCACCACTATTTTGTATAGACATGGGAGAGCAGAAGTAAAGCTAGCATGTTACCCTTCTCTGTTTTCTTCTTTCTAATAAACAGTTTGCAATATTCACTAAATATTTGTTCAGTGGGAACACTTTCTGTCATTAGTATGGTAGAAGGACAGTGTGACAGTTAACTGTCCATTTTTTGACCTATAAGACCAATGAAAGGAGTTAAACATGAAGAGAGGGCTAAACCCCATTTCTAGCAAAACCAGATTTGGGCTGGTCATACTCCTGAAAGAGAGTTCCCCACGGTCTGGTCACAGGTATTTTCTTCATACCTCTGGGCCATGACAATTAGATTGGCCGAACCATTGCTGAAACTTCTGTGATGAGACCCCATCACGCAGTTTCCATATTAAGCTCCATCAACTGCTCTCGACAAAGACCAGCATAGAGCTGAGGATACAGCCAGTATTCTATTTCCAACTGCCAAAATAGGTTGACGGCTTTTTTAAATTAAAGTATAATTGGCAAATACCTTTATATTAGTTTCAGGTATGTAACATAATATTTGTATACACTGTGAAATGACAGGCTTACTTTTTTTAAACCACTCTTTCCAGTGACCTCTCTGGATGGCAAACAAATTACTTTTTTGTTTTTTAACTTGATTGGGCACAAGAACAAGGAGAGAACTGTTAATATTTCTCCGGCTGTGCACTCTGGCAAGACACCAGCTTAAGCTGTTTAATTTACAGCAATATGGCTGCGGGCAAGTCAGCCTAATGATGGAAACTAAAGATTTAGAGTTAAATATTAAATTTATCTTAGTCTTTATTTCTTGCTGTTTCAACCAATAAAAAAAAAACGCCTCTGGGATATTCTAGTGTGAGCGTATCTAGCTTGTGGTGCCTTATGTACAGCCAGAAAGACATTGAACTCTAAATTACACTTGGAGCAGCCACAGCATTTGTTTCTTCTTTACTTTATGTTGGTGGTATAACCTCTACCAGTTGGGAATGTGATACACTTCACAGGTTCATGTTGAAAGTAGCTTGGCCTAGGTTTTCTGTTATGGGATAATAGACCCACGTCGACGCAGAAGACCTACGTCTTTCTCTTTGGGAAATTTTCTATCAACTGGGGCACTGGATAAGCAAACCAGTGAGGATGCAGAGGAAGGTGCTATGGTGAAGGCTTTTTCTAATTTGTGGCTCCTGCTATTTAAATCCAAGTTCATGGTTGATGCATATGTGCCAGGGCTATAATCAAGGAAGGTGGATGGCCATTCCCTTTTTTCTTACCCATTTACTGAAACAGCACAAACTAAATCCTGCCCTTGATGTTCTGGTGAAACAGCTATCCGTGCATTGGATGCATTGGAAGGCAGTGTTTTCTTCTCCACTGTTACCTTGGATTAAGTCCTCTCCTGCTCTGGGTCCTGGTGATCCCTCCTTTCCTCTGGAAGTCTCCTCTTGGCTTTTGGACCTCCTCAGTTCCAGCTCCTCTTCCTCATCTGGTTGATGTCCTCTCTTTTCTTCGCCGGTTCCCGTCTCTTCTGTGACCCTTAATGTGGACACTCACAAGCTTCTGTCCTGTGCCTCTTCTGTTCTCAGTCCATCTTCTCCCAGGCCATTCCTCCATTCCCGTAGTGTCCACTCCTGTCCATGTGTCGATGACTCTTGGCCCCACATCTCAGCTCCAGCCTTTCCTGAGGCCCACATCCTGTGGGTCTAACTCAGTCCACACCCCACAGCATTGCAAACTCAACCAAACTGATTGTACCACTTCACTCCATATAACCAATTCCTTCTCTCTTTTTTAATTGAATAAATTTGACACGAGACATTGTGTAAGTTTAAATATACAGCACATTGCTTCGATGCATTTGTGTGTTTTAGTACGATTGCCGATGTCCAATTTCTTCCCGTGTCATCAGCTTCTCAATCTGGAAACTTCTCCCTGGCTCGTGACCCTCAATCCTGTAATGGCAGAAAGAGCTGTCGAGGCTTCTGCCTCCACTTCTGCTTTGTTTACGTATCATTCCTCTCTTGGGCTATTCCTATAACTTCCTACCTGGTTCTCCTGAATTCCAGGATTTCCCCCTTCTGCTTTACATTATGCTTTTTAAATCTTTTGCTAAAATAAAATGTATTGCTAAAATCAGATCAAACCAAATCAAATCCTTTGACTTACCATTGCATTCAGAATGAGGTATTGGATCGGGGCACCCGGGTAGCTCAGTCAGTTAAGTGTCCAACTCTTGACTTGGGCTCAGGTCATGCTCTCACGGCTGTGAGATCAAGCCCCACATCAGGCTCCGCGCTGGATGCGGAAACTGCCTGAGACTCCCTCCGCCTCCCCCTCAGCCCCTCCCCCCACTAGGGCAAGCACGTGCACGCTCTCTCTCTCCCTCTCTAAAAAACGTAATAAGGTATTGGAGAACCTTCACAACGAGGCACAAAGTTACCAGCAGTGGAGCTCAAACCCGATATTCTAGTATCCTTTTCTGCCCTTCTCCCATGCTCTTGTTGCGCCAAACTCTTTCCATTACCCGAAACACCATTTTATGTTTCCATTAAAAAACACTTACCGAGCATCTGTTACATCACAAGCCCTGAGCTACTGCCAAGAACACAACAAGGTGCAATACCTTTGTCAACTGCCCTTAATCCTGGTTCTACTGTATGGTTTTAATCTAGCCGCAACCTGCTTTAAAAAAAAGTTTTTATAATATAGTAGTAAAATGTGGATAACTGAATCTGTTCAATCTACTGAACTGGTTGGGCACCGTGTGATTCGATGCCTCAGTGCTCTTGCACATGCTGTCCTGGTTTCCTGAAGTCCCCTTTACCTAGACTTACCCTCCACTCCTGGTCTTTCACTTCCACCCCCTTCCCATCTACCCGGTAGACTCCTGCATGGAGGAGGACTCGGGCCACGGGTTGCAACCGAGAAGGAGGGCTGTACATGCTGACCATTTATTGAGCACTTATTACCCATCAGGTCCCTGTTAAGTGTCGTCCGTGCTTTTTCTCACTGAACCCTCCCAACAACCCTCTCAGGTTTTCACTGTGCCCTCATTTTACAAATGAGGACATTGGGGCCTAGAGAAGTGAAATGACTTTCCCAGCAGCTCAATGCCAACACTGACACTTCACACCAACCCTACACTGCTCCCCACTCACAGCAGGTGACAGATAAGTAGAACACAAAATCATATTTGTGCTATGAATGCAACCATACAAAACATGCCTAAGAAAGAAGACCGGTAAGGGGCACCTGGGCGGCTCAGTCCGTTAAGCATCCGACATGGGCTCAGTTCACGATCTTGTGGTCCGTGAGTTCGAGCCCCATGTTGGGCTCTGTGCTGACGGCTCAGAGGCCGGAGCCTGCTTCGGATCCTGGGTCTCCCTCTGTCTCTGCCCCTCCCCCGCTCATGCTCTGTCTCTCTGTCAAAAATAAATAAACATTAAACAATTAAAAAAAAAAAAGAAGACTGGTAAGAAATACCACAATGTTTGGGGTGGTGGTTGTGTCAAGGTGGTAGGGATATTGGGCACCTCACCCCCACCCCAACAGCTGAAATGTCAGCTGCTTGCCTTTCGAGACTGTCCCATTTCCCTGACCCCCAAGAAAGGCCGCCCACTCTGTTCCTGGGGCATATTTTCAGACAGCTCTATGGCACTACTTGCTATGTGATTTTCCTGTTTGCCTTGTTTCACCTGATAGATTGAGCTCCCCAAGGAAAACAGACTATGTGTTTTCATATCTTTCAACCTCCAATGCCTTGCAGAGTCCCTGGAATATAAAAATTTTTTTAAAAATGCCTAGTGGGTGTTTGATAAATGAATGAATGAACGGTCTCGGGTCTAGGCTTTATGAGCCCTAGGATATCTTTTGCAACTACTCAACTCCGGCTTGGTGATGCAAAGGCAGCCATAGAGCATACACAAATAAATAACCATGGGAGTGTTTCAATAACGCTTTCTTTATGGACAATAAAACTTGAACTTCATGTAATTTTCACATGTCAAGAGACATTATTATTCTTCGAGTTTTCCCCCCACCATGTATTGAAAACTGTAAAAACCCTTCTCGGGGTAGACTGGACAAAAACAGGAGGCGGCCAGATTCGCTCTGTGGACCATGATTTGCCAACCTCTGCTCGGACTCCTCCAGGTTACCCGTCATCGTTCTCAGCATGGGGACTGTCCCACGGTCCCACGTGTGGAGACGGTGGAGGAGAGGAGCTGTGGGGTGTGTGGGGTGCAGCTCACCACCCAGGCTGTGTAGCACACCAGCAACACAGCCGCGTGGTTCCACGGACACCAGAACTCAGGTCACTGCTGGAAACTCCCCACTCGACGGCGTATAGTGACCTGGTAAATCTCCCAGAAAGTCATGTTTTTCTACTCATCAACAGAGTTACTAGTTAGCCTCCTAGGGAGAAAAACTGAAAGGTTTGCGAATAGAGTCGCTATTTAAAATCGGGAGCAGCGGGCAGACCATGAGCAGTTACCCGGGAAATATGCAGACGTGTGCGTTCAGGAAGGCTGCAAGGCCCATCCGAGAGTCCGCATCCAAATGCGGCTTGTGCGCCAGATAGCTTTTGATCTGTTACAAATAAAGGAATTTGAAATTCCCAAACAAAGCAGAACTCCAGAGGATTGTGCCAAGGTAATGGGATTATAGCACTGAAAACAGGTCAATGGAAAGACACCTGCATTTTGAAGTGACACAAATAGCTCAGAAGTGTGGGGCTGCTGCTTCTCTTAACCTAGAAGTGTTTCTGGAGCTTGGTAGAAGGCCACTCCTTACGTAAAACTTATCTATCCTGTTAAAACAGGCTTTCCTTGCTGCTTGAGTATCTCTCAGGGAGGTCACTAGGGGGATTTGCCAGACTTCAAAGCAGGGAAAAGAAAAAGCTTTGCAATAACACAGTCTGGCATCTATATAAATATGTCAACTACCCCGTATCTCCAGTATTAATCTCAACACTCAGTGGGGTTCTGAAAAGTTGAAGAAAGTGAATGCTAACATTTTAGGAGAGTTTAATAAATGGTCGGCCAGCAACAGCTTGCGACGACCAGCTGTGTGGCGGGACGGGCCTTCTGACTTCTTCGTTCTTCCGTGTATTCATTTGTAACATGAGCTGTATCAGACCGCGAGGCTCTTTTCTGCTCTGTGATTTCAGGATTATAATATATATTCCTATACTTGTGGAACCTGAGTTTCACTAGAACTTACCAACATTTGGGTAGAAAAGGCACACAACCCTCTCTATGTGGTATTGTGGCCAACAACCCTTAGCCTGGCATTGAGCGAGAGGACAATCACACAAATTCCAATGGTGAGATAGTCTACAAAACCACTGGTCTTCCACTGCTTGGAAGACAAAATTTTACATTTTAAAAAATAAGTCACAAGGACTATTCCAGATTAAAAGAGACCAAAGAGACATGGTAAGATACAACTATTGGGACATGTGAAGTAATGTGACTAGAGACCATACATTAGTTAAGATATATACAGTACATAATACAATTGTGTGTATATATGTATATATGTATATATATATACATATATATACACACAATTGTATTATGTACTGTATATATCTGTATATGTATATATATATATTACATAGTACATAATATACTGTATATATATGTATATGCTGTATATACTGTATATATATGTATATATGTATATACTGTATATATACTGTATATGTATATATATATATTACATAGTACATAATAATGATATTGTGGTTGTATAAGAGAATGTCCTTGTTAGAAAATACAAGCTGAAATATTCAGGGGTAAACTGTCATGGGGTCTATAACCTACTTTCAAATGGTTCAGGAAAAAAGTGTGTGAGTGTGTGTGTGCGTGTGTGTGTGTATGTGTGTGTGTGTGTAGAGAGAGACAGACAGACAGACAGAGAGACAGAGACAGAGAAGATACAGCAAATGTGGCAAGAGGCCAGCAACTTGTGTGTCTGGAGGAAGGGAATAAAAGCTTTTGTTGTACTATTCTGTCCACTTTTCTAGGGGGCTGAAATTTTCCAAAACTGAAAGTTGGGGGGAAAAACATGAATGAGTCAGACTTCCTATCACTGCAGGTGCCCTGCAGGTGTTCTTCTCTTTAGAAGAACCAAGGAAAGAGGAGCCCGGGGCTGAGGAAAAGTAGGGTTTTCTTTGTTGGACGTTGAGGACTTGGACATATATAAACCACATAAAGGGGAAAATGAGATACTGGAGGCTGGGCTAGACAGATAAGAAAGTCAGACAAAGATGCTCCTAGGTCCCACTATTCTTAGAGAAGGGACTAGAAAGAGGGCTCCCTCTTAACAGTGGAAGACAAGTCACATTTCCAGAGCTGACCAGAACAATTACCCACGGGGCAAAGGACTTGTCCCAAATGTATAGGGAAAATCTGGACAAATCTGATCAGGAAAGCCCAGAAGGGTCATTGTGGCGCATTTGATGCACCATTAGATTTGTCTTGAGATGACCGAGTTACTGAGAGAGGGGATTTCTGGGAACACAGGTGGGCAGGATGCTGAGAGAAAACAAAAGGACAGGATAGAAATAAGTAGAGTCCAGACCTGCTTAATTGGTAGCCCAATGGGGATCCCAACCAGATGGCATTTCCAGCTCAGGCCAGTGAGACAGGATTGAGTGGAGCAACAGATGCTTCCAGCAGACACAATGGTCCTTGGTTTTATGTCTGTCACCATCAGAGCTTCCCAAGATGAACCACAGAGGAGTATGTTAGATGCAAAGTCTGAATATAAAAACATGGGAGCCGTGATTCTCACATGTTAGTGAACTTCGGGATCACCAGGAGGACTTGTTCAAACCCGGATGGCGGTGTCCCACCCAAGAGTTTCAGATTCACTAGGTGTGGGGGGGAGGGAGGGCAGGGGGGATTTGCATACTCACCAAATGCCCAAGTGATGCTGACGCATCTGGTCCTGGGCCCACACTGTGAGAACTACTGACATAGCAGAAAGGAAACGAAAGAAAAGTCTTATCCAGAAAGCTGTGGAGCCCTGAACAACACGGTGAAAGGACCAAGTTAGCAGCCTTTTCTTAAGCTGCCTTAAAAACAGATTAAAATATTAAAAGCTTGGCTGAGTCTCCAAAAAAGTCACAGGGAAACAATGGAGGATATTGCCTTGCTGCAGAAAGAGAAAGAACCATGACTGGAGGGGTGGAACTGAAGGGTGAGGAGGGTGGGGAGGGGAGCAGCCAGCTGACGTGCTCCTTCCTTCTCAGCAAGCCCCTAGAGCCACGGGCTCCGGTTCAGGAATCTGCTGAGGGCAGCTCTCCAACACAAACCAGCAGGGAAAGAGGATTCATGGCCTGAGCTATGCTTGCCTCCCTCAGCCAAGGAGGCCAACCCCCTGAGGCCACACGGCCTGTTTCCTAAGGCCTTTCCTGACTCCTGTGCCAGGTAAAAACCAGCTCAGCGGCAGGTGAGTAAACTCAAACCTCCCTGGCTTCTCACACCATTTTTATTATAATAAGAACAAGCATTTATTACACGTTTGCTAAGTGCAGAACCCTCATCATGGCCCCATGAACTACGCGATTACACGTCTATTACAGATGAGATATCTGACCCTTGGACAGGTTGACCATCTTGCCCAAGGTCCCACAGCAAGTAAGAATTGAGATAATCAGTGCTTCCTTGCTTCTCCTCCTGGAGAGAGGAAGTTCCACCGAAGAGACAGAAGGTGTGGGGGCATGAGCCAGAAGAAAGGAGAAGAAATGAGGAATGGGGGAAAAAAAAACAACAGATGCCCACCGCAAAAGGAAAGCTTCGACATTCAAGAACACCTAGCTGCTCCTTCTGGAATCATTGTGTGAGAAAATCTTACATCCATGAACTGACCTATTTTCATCTTGGTCTTCTGCATTAGAAATCCCTCACAATGTAAAGCAAATAATGCAGAATGCCAGAATCTCATACTCTTAAACCAGCGAGAGTGTGTCTTCAGTTCAGGCCTGTTTTCTGTACTCAGTGCCGACAGCTGGACTATCACCAGCTGGTGACACCGTGAAGGGAAGACCAGGGAGCATCTGGAAGATACTGAGGGGCTGAGAGGTGTGGCTTAGTTGGGGAGGGAGGCAGGCATCACAAACATGAAAACAAGCCTGCAGCACTGACTTAGAGAGCTTTGATCTGTTTGTGAAGCTGGTAAAAACGGCTCCACAGGAACCAAAGCCAAATCCAATATTGTAAAGAGACATTTACTGGAGAGCAACTTCCCTCCTAGTTACATATTTGCATGTGGTGTAAAACTGCTAAACATCTGAAGAAAGGAAATGCTGGGAATCTTACGACTTAACTAGAAGCCACACTAATGCCTTCAGCCAAGATGAAGACAGAAACAATGCCTGTAGCCTCTACACCGTCACCCAGGGTTGCCATGGGGAGAACTTGCTTATTTTTTCTTCTCTAGACCCTTGATCATCATGAGCAAAACCAGAAACATATGTCTACGGCAATTCTGGAAGGAAAATTCACTTCTCTCGTGCTGTTTCTGATAATAAAAAAATCAAGCAGAAATGAATTCCAGCTTTTTTACAATTCAATGATAACACTTAATCTTGAATTCTTACCTTCTAAATTATTGGTTGCATCTCAGGGGGCTTAGTTTTGGGGCAAATAATGGCAAAGGGGTGAATGACTGAAAAGAGCTAAGTATCGATTGAGCTAACAAACTACTAAGGGCTTCTAAGCATTTAGGAGGGGATCTTTTAATTCTCATGGTACTTGTCAAAAAATAAATAAATAGCATGAAAAGATGTTTCATCTGTCATGCTGAGTTTCAGGGATATCATGTGATCTCAAGAGAACCAGGAAGAAACTCCTGGCCGCTAGAGTTCAATGAAAAGCGATAGGTAATCAGATCCAAATGGGGAAACGGAAATTTGATATTTTCTGTTCTATTTCAGTACCGTCTGCTATATTTAGTTTCATGTTTGGAATCCATGTGATGAATCTATATAGTTTTGTTCTCAGTAATTTCTCTTTAGTCTATCAGTGGATCACATGCCGTGACAGTTGGAAGCAAGTGGTAAGCTCCAAATTGTTGCAGAAATGGCATCCAGCCTACCAGGGAAGCAGGCAGAAGGAGAGGGTCATACAGAGGAGGCCCTAGGCACGCCTGGGTGGCTCAGCTGGTTAAACACCCTACTCTTGATTTCCACTCAGGTCATGATCTCACGGTTCATGAGTTCCAGCCCCACATTAGGCTCTGCACGGTCAGCACAGAGCCTGCTTGGGATTCTCTCTCTCTCCCTCTCTCTCTGCCCCTCCCCCTCTTGTGCTCACTCTTTCTCTCGAAGTAAGTAAATAAACACTTAAAAAGAAAGCAGAGGACCTGAAATCATATTAAGAAGGAGCACAATCCATTAGAGACTGGTGCTTTTTTTAAATACTCTGTTTAATGTTGCAGGACAAAGGCAGGCAGACTGAGCTGCACATGGTTCTTTTTGTTGTTGTTTTCAACATTTATTTATTTTTGAGAGACTAAGTTTGAGCGGGGAAGAGACAGAGAGAGAGAGAGGGAGAGACAGAATCCCGAGCAGACTCCAAGTTCTGAGCCATCAGCACAGAATCTGACGCGGGGCTCAAACTCACAAACCGCGAGATCATGACCTGAGCCGAAGTCTATGCTCAACCGCCTGAGTCACCCAGGTGCCCCCAGCTGCCTATGGTTCTTAAAGCCATTAGTTAACTCACCACGTTCAAACCTTCTCATTCGGTGAAATGGGTAATTTAGAGATCGCTGCTGGAATTCGCATAGGAATTCCAGAGGGGAGGGAACTCCTATTCCCCAGGAAAGCCAGGCCCCCACGGCTCCCAAGAAGCCGCAGATATGGTGCAGGATGCATGAGCTGGGGAGAAGGAAATGAGCACTCCAGCAAGGCATTGCAGGCTTTCGTGAGCAGCCCGTCTTGTAATGTCTACGTGGCCATGTGAGCCAGCGGCCTGTCAGTGAGAAGGGAGGATAACTTAAGTGAGGTGATATTAGGAAGCCTACTGGACAGCAGAGTCACACTTGTTTACTGGTCAGCATTATGGATAAAAAAGGCAGATAGTTTTCATCACAGTCTCCCTCCTGAATTAAACAAGGTTGTCCTCTACCCCAGCATCTAGGCAATGCAAACACATCCTTTTGCTTTATAGGCAAAATGATGCAGTTTGGTGTAACTACTCTTGCCCCTGATGGGCGAGGAGGTGAACCCCTCTTTACACAGAAAGGACATCCCAGTGCTGAAGGCCACCCTTGAGTTCAGAGCCTCTATCTGGGCTCATGTCTCACGAGGTCAACTTAAAACACGGCTTCTGCCCGGGCTCCTTGCTGCCACGTCTTTTTCGTTTGTTATTCAGCCCTGAGGTGGATATCATGTGTTCTGCTTTTCAGGCCCACGTAGATCTGTGCTGAGCAGCCCTTCGCACACGGGAGGGTTCATTGTGTATCAGGAACATAGCACTGGTGAACCTGTTGGTTCAAGCCCAACTTGCAAATCTCCTCAAGAGACTAGAGCTGACATCATCGACAGGTCTGAGTCTTGTATTTGTCTACTTCACGGGATGCTTTAGTCTCTATTAACTCTCCCTTTGGTCTTTATGCCACATTACCTTTGGGGGTTTCAAAGTACTGGCATAATTAATATTCAGTACCTGAGAAACTAATATGTGTTTAATCATGTTTATGGAGCATCTATAATGTACCAGGTAGAAACATGGACCTTACATACAAGGAATCCATAGCAGGGAAATCATGACAAAAAATACCGTAGCGTTTAAGTGTCATAGTAGAGAACGGGAGACATGGACTCTGTGTGGCATTGGTCCAGGTCTTTGTGATAAGGCGGATATAAGAATACCTCATCTCTTAGGTTTATTGAGAGCATAAACGCAGGTTGCATACGTAGAACCTGGCATCGAACTAGCATGTATTTAATAGGATATTGTGTTTGTCTCATTACTTCCACCACCTCTCCCACCCCCATCCCCCTGGCAGAATTATGAGTGCTTGTCGCATACCCAGATGGGATTAAATCCTCCAGATCCCCGAAAGAATTGTCTGGTCTTCCCACCCTGGGTGCCGGAATGGGTAGTACCACTGTCAACAGGAGTCCACTTGGATGTAAGCATTTGATTCGAGGAGGTACCATGAAATACAAATTATTGAACCCACAGCGTGTTCAGATAGCTAATGTACAACCAAATGCACCTACTACAAACAGCACAGCATAGAGTACTGTTATTGCATCCAGTTTCATTTTCCTTTCACCAAAAATAGCATGACTAAGGAAACTGTCCCTACTCTGATCTGGCCCAGGCTTCCTTGTTCTTTTATCACCAGGGTCCACAGATCCTCTGCTGTGTACCTGCCTCTGCTGCTTTAAACCCTGGCCAGAGGGCCCTGCCTTGGAGTTGGCAGTTGAGAAAAGCCCACCTTGCCTTCCCCATGGGACACATCTGGAGCCCACGCCCCCTTCTAGGTCACCCTGTGAGTACCCAGCTCCCTGGAATTCTCTGTTCAGTTAGCCCTGAGCCCACTCCAAGATGCACATGCATCTTCCCTGGGCTGTCCTCTCAAAGGTGGGAAATTGCTCATGGTACGTGCAGCCCTAATGCCAGCGGGGTGGTCAAGGTCAAGGGGTGGCTATCGGCAGGAGGTCTGGCTGGAGCTTAGATGCACAAGCCGGCCACGTGTGTACAGGAGGGCCCTTGCCGTGTGAGATAGAGCCTGGCCGATCAGAAAAGAGGGTAGGTGATAGGCCTGAAGAACATGAAGAGTCTAGATTTGCTCCTGACCTTCCCCGTCTTTAGGAAATTGCGTTTGTCAAGGTAGGGAGAAGTAGGGAGCTACAACATATTTTCCTTATGAATTCATAAACCCTGATTAATAACTTTTAAATATGCAGACATATCGCGTATGGGTCTCTTGTACTCTTGCCCTGGACCTACCAATGTTAAGAGCAAGTCTGCTGTTCGGGCCCCTTACCAGTGTGTACCTCGTGATCCTTTCCTTATCTCAGAACTCTCTTTACTAACTGCAGACTATTCTCTGTGTCTGCAGCTGCTCACAGTTCAGAGTTTATATATAGTCTTTACCAACTGCTTTCGCTTTCCTCTAATAAACATCTGCTGTTATCACTTAGTGTGGCTTTTTATATCTTCAGGGGTGTAGAGCTTAGATTTTAGTCTCTTTCTCGGTCCTTCTCATTTCCTACTCAGTCTTTTTAGTGGGAAATGCAGCTTCCAAATTGAGTCTGAGTCTCCAGAGTCATGGAAGCATGTTCTGGGTATGACTATCAAATGTCCCTGCTGGCTGAGACAGGCTGGGCTTTAAAGTTAAATCGCTTCACATCTGTCTCAGGCCTTCAACACCCCCCCTCCCCCCACCACACACACACAGTGCTGTGAGATGGCAGAGGGGGCCTTGTCCACCTGTGCTTAGGGTGGAGAATATAAGCTGAGAATTACAGGAATTTCTGTCTATGGTAGGGAATGTTAAGATTATACCCCAAATTTATGACGTACTATGTAAATTACCAGCACAAAAGCAAAACAAAAGTCCGGGCACGTATTTGCAGTAGGGAACCCCCACCTCTAGCCAGAGATTGCAATCCATGGTACAGAGTTGGAAGCCCTGAGTGCTGATTCCTACACGGCAGACAGAGTGGGGGTACACTAATCAATAAAGCTCTGAAAAATGAGAGAAGATTTGGTCCTGGAAGCATTCCTAGGCCTATGCCATACTTGCGGTGATAAAAATGATTCGCTAAGAGATGAAGTTAGAAGACAATTGCGGAGCGAGGGCTATCGTGGCATTCGCAAGTGCCGCAGCCCCCAGAAAGATGATAGTGGTTTCCAAATTTGTATGCAAATTTTTTCTTCTGTGCAAGTGTCTAAAAGCAAAATTGGTCCATTGAGTTAATCACTAAACAGGGCACTTCAGTGTGCTCCAGTTCTGACATCTAATCAGCAACACAGCTGCATTTAAATACTGAAGACTTAAAGGATTTTGGGTTCTGAAGCAAGGGATTTTCTAGATAATCTTGCCTATAAGGTCCTTGACTTGTGCAGTCAAATGCTGCCGACTGTGATCTGCAGGAAGTATATCTGTTTTTCTCCTGTGTATACGGTTGGGAATCTTTCATTGTAATTAGCATTTGCTACTGAAAAGCTCGTTTCTCAATTTTGCTGTGCACTTGGTAGAAACCAAATCTGCAAGGACTCAGCACGCAGTACCCGCGCCCACCCCCCCCCACCACCCTCCGCAGCTGACCCCGGCCCTAAGCAAAGCACCGTGTGGCACGAGGCATGGTGGCCCTCAAACCAAGTCAGGAGGTTCTGCTCAAACACTCCCAAGGCTAGAGCTCAGACCAAGATTTTGCTTTTTCTGTGATCTCTCTCTTCTCTGAATAGCAAGAATGTAACAGAGCAGAAACCAAAACTTAAAATGATGCTAAAATAAAAATGCTTCTAGGCTACTGCAGTGGAGATTATGCAAAAAAAAAAAAAAAAATCATTAGGATATGCCATCAGCTTCCATTAAATAAGCCTAAAATAAAGAGCCGGGAGATAAAAAATTAAAAAACCATTTTTTAAAAGAAGAAAAGGGGGAAAAAAAGGAAATGGCACACTGAGACCTTGCTTTTGGTGCCCCCTGCCAAAGCACTGGTAATTATGCTTGTTGGAATATTTAGCATAATTAGTCTTCAGCTGCCCATTTCAGTTTTGCTCAAGATATAAATGTCAAGTCAAAGCTATTAAAAACCACGTTCTTGAGAAACATAGTCGGAAGGAGAATTGCCCAGGTAGCAAACGCACTGCCGGAAATCACAAATGTCACTGAGTATTTGCATTGTTCTGCTGGCTAGATGCACTAATTACTATAATTCTTTTATAGCATATAAACTCTGAACTGCCTGATAGCCACATAAAATTAATTTTTATGTTAATTAGCCTCTCGTTCAAGTGAAAGCTAACCAAAGCCACACACTCTGCCCTGCCGGTCCGCTGTACGCGTTCTCCCCTCTCAGAAAATTGGCCTGTGTGCCTTCGGTCAGTGTTTCCTATGAAGTGGCGCGGCTCCTCTTGGCCCCGAGCTACCGTAAACCAGGCATATGATTTACTGTCCATCATCTCAGACAAAAATAGATCTTTTTTTCCACAGGCAGCATAGTATCACTGGCTAGAGTCAACAGAAAACACAGTCTGGTGTCACCAGCTGAGCAGAAGGCCCTCGTGCTGTTTTGCATTTATCACGGGCACTTCCTTCAGGGAAGATGAGACATTCCCACGGGTGACAGAGAAGCGCATTTCTGCCCCTTCGGAGAAGAGGCTGTGGTCGCCTCAGCAGCTTCCCGAGGGACTTGTATCTGAGCCCGGAGCTGGGGATGGAGACCAGAGCTCCATGAAGTGAGCAGCCTGGGGAAAGGACCCCCATCGCAGGCAGTGACAGGAAGACGCTCTCCAGGAGCAGGATGTGCACCAGGGGCAGAGCCCTGGAATTCATAGACTCACGAGACTTGAAAGACCTTTCCCCTCCTTGTTTTACAGGTGAGGAAAGGAGATAAAGGAGGGCATGAGACTTCCAAGATCACCCACTGAGCTGATGGCAAAGTTGATGTGCTGCAGGCATAGGACTTTTTTTTTTTTTTTTTTTATCACATCCCAGTGCACCAAAGAAGAGGGGATAAAGTCTGCTCTGGCCAGGCTGACAATCAAGTAAACATGCCTATTGTTTTTTGTTCTTTTTTTTTTTTTTTTACGAGTAATGTTTTGAGGGGCCCCTGGGTGGCTCAGTCGGTTAAGCATCTGACTTTGGCTCAGGTCATGATCTCCAGGTTCGTGAGTTCGAGCCCCACATCGGGTGAGCCCTGCTTCTCTCTCTCTCTCTCTCTCTCTCTCTCTCAAAAAAAAAAAAAAAAAGAGTAATATTTTAAAAAATATTTGGGGAATAGGGTGCAAATGTGAGCATGAAGACACATGGCTCTGTAAGTGGGGGAGAGGACATGAGGCTAGGCAGGCCAGATGAGAAATCTGGCACATTTTTCAAACAGCGCTCAACTCTTTGATTGTCTAATAATTTCTCCCAGTTCTTTGCAAGATTAAGTTCCACAAGCCTTGCTTAACACGCAGAAATCTGCCCATCTTCAGGCTCAGAACACAGAAGACGTGTGTTTTCTAGAATTGCCAAGGCGCGCTGCCCAAGCTCTGTAAGTGGGGCCCAGGGTCCTAGTCTGGTCACAAACCAATTAAGTTAAGTGCTACTGAAATTGCTTTTTATCATGTAGATAAGAAGCAGTTCACACGTGAGATGCAAGCCTTGACACATAAAAGCTTATTCATAAGCCTGGGCCTAGTGACTTAATAGTCACGCTAAGACCCATATAACATATTTGTGAGATGGAAATGAGCTGTCAAACAACGAGAGGGCTCTGGGGATCACAGATATTAGAAGTGTGTAACAGCTCCTCTGTCTCCGTAAAATTGCCGACAATCACCAGTGGCAGCTCTCTGATAATCCCGCTGACGGCCATGTCTGCTGACATCAGAGGAACTGAGGCCAGTCTGAATGGCTGGGCTGGTGGAAGAGTGCTGGGTGGCATCCCATGGCGAGGTCCAGCCTTACCAGATTGCCTCCAGGCAGGAGCGCCCAGCTGACCGTTGCTTATTTCCGTCTAAACATCTCCATTTCCTTTGAGGAACCGCTCTCCACAACCCGCGCCCATGCAGGGAGCAATTCTGGTGGGTTCCTTCCGTGTAGCAGGGGCCCATGGTTCCCCTGACCATACAGATGGGTCATCATTCCTTCCTCCAACAAGTATGCACTGAATGCATCTTGGCACTGGGGCTTCCGCGGTGAGCGAGGCACCAAGCTCTCTGCCTACGTGGAGCTCATACTCTGCTGGAACGGGCAGGCACTGAGCCCCCACACCAACGAGTAAACCATATCATTTCTCTTTTTAAAAATAATGTTCATTTATTTTTGAGCAAGAGAGAGCGGGTGGGGTAGAGAGAGAGAGGGCAGAGGGTCTGAAGCAGGCTCTGCGCTGACCGCACAGAGCCCGATGAGGGGCTCGAACTCAGAACCGTGAGATCGTGACCTGAGCCGAAGTCGGAGCCTTAAACGACCAAGTCACCCAGGCGCCCCGTAAATAATATCATTTCTACAGTGAGGAGTGTCAGGAAGAATATAAAGCAGGGTGGCAAATGGAGACTGCCTAGTGGACTCAAAAGAAGTGTCAATGGAGCAGAGACCTGAATCGTGTGAAAGAACCAGGTGTGGGACTACCTGGGAGAGAACACGTGACCTGTGACGAGCCCCAGCCAAACATTTCCCCAGTCACGGCGACTGGTCCAGAATGGGCTATGTGATGCACCTCAGGCCAATCAGGAATGTTTTCTGTGAGGCCAAAGAGAGGCTCTTTGCCTTTTGAGTTTCAGAGCGGTTGCCAAAACTCCCCTTCTCTGTACAATGGGAAAAGGTCATCCACGGTCAGAGAGAACGAAGCCAAGAAAGGCGAGTCCTGGCTGCCGTCACCCCTGAAGCCAGACCCACCCTGTACCCCTCAGATCGTCCTTCCAGTAAGGACTTTCTTTTCCATCTGTGAGAAATGTGCTTAGCTGTGGCTACTGTGTACAGACTCCTGCCACCAGCTCTCCTAGGGGCCACCCAGCCTTCAGACTGAGGTCACACTTTTCTCCGATGGCCCTAGTCAATGACGAACAAGGCGGTGATAGCCACGGCCACATTCTCCCTGAGCGTCCCAAGGCACAAGGACCTAGCCCAGAAGTCCCCAAGCTTTCTCACTTCGTGGCATCCTTAATGTCTCAGTAATTTTTTGGTGGCCCTCCGTAAGCCAAAAGAGATTACCTTCCAGTTCCTTTTATTAAACAGTTAGGTCCAAACAAGGTGACAGACGTAGTTTGTGGAACGTCTGCCAAACGTGTCACCGTGTTTCCCAGGAAATTTTAAAATACCCTGCCGTGCGGTGGAGAATCTGAGTGCGCAGTTCAGAGCTGCAGGCGTAACTATTGCTATCCAATGCAGGCTTGTCCAAGGCAGTCGGTGCTCCAGAACTCCTGGAGGGGCCAGCAGATACTTTGTCAGAACCACTCTGGGGACCGCACGCTTCCCCGGTGTCCAAGCTGTCTTCCTCCCTTTTCCTTTCTTTTTTTTTTTTTTTTTAATTTTTTTTTTAACGTTTTTATTTATTTTTGGGACAGAGGGAGACAGAGCATGAACGGTGGAGGGGCAGAGAGAGAGGGAGACACAGAATCGGAAACAGGCTCCAGGCTCCGAGCCATCAGCCCAGAGCCCGACGCGGGGCTCGAACTCACGGACCGCGAGATCGTGACCTGGCTGAAGTCGGACGCTTAACCGACTGCGCCACCCAGGCGCCCCCTCCCTTTTCCTTTCACAGATGTTACTACCCAGTAAAATCTTTGCATCTCTAACTCCATCCCCGCATCTCTTTCTGGGAGAGACCGACCTGCAACATATCTCTTGACTACCTGGGACAATGTAAGGGAACCTCATGAAATCCATCCCTGAGGTCACATTTAATGAGCATATTCCAAAAACGTAGAACTGATAAACTTACCAGATCAGATTCCCTTTCAGTGTCAACCCATTATGGCTGTTCTATTCATCTTTGCGTTAGCAGCCCCCAGCATGCTATTGGTCACAGAGAAAGTACTCAATAATTGTTGATCGTATATTTGATGAATGAATAAATCATGTATAAAAATATACACAACATCTGTCAGCGTTTTAATCAAAGTCTTGAATAAAAGACAGCCACAATGTGTTCCACGGTTTTCTTCTGGAATTCACTTGAATCTTCAAAAAGTTCTACCTATCGGGGCGCCTGGGTGGCACAGTCGGTTAAGCGTCCGACTTCAGCCAGGTCACGATCTCGCGGTCCGTGAGTTCGAGCCCCGCGTCGGGCTCTGGGCTGATGGCTCGGAGCCTGGAGCCTGTTTCCGATTCTGTGTCTCCCTCTCTCTCTGCCCCTCCCCCGTTCATGCTCTGTCTCTCTCTGTCCTAAAAATAAATAAACGTTGAAAAAAAAAAAGAACTCTGAAAAAAAAAAAAGTTCTACCTATCACTTACGTATTCCTCTCCCAAACTATATTATAAATTAGTGGCGAGATTTCTGGCAGAAAATAAGTATTTGGGGAGAAGCTATTTCCCTACCAGGTGAATGCATCATTGACACTGAATGCAGTTGATTTCATCTGTAAGATTAATAAGTAGATTGGATTTTCTTAATGTGTGAGAAACCCAAGTGAATTTCAAAACCCAATCATTAGTGAACGAAACCAAGCTTGAAAACACAACTAGACAAGAAGTTATGTCTGTGCTCTGTAGTATCCGTCCCTAGGCATTTTATTGCCATATTTAATACACATTACAATAAAGACTTAAAAAGTCTAAGACAAAGAACACCTAATGAAGGTAAGCCCAACTCAGAACAGGGTTTCCAAAGAGAGAGGTGTTTAATTCCATTTACTGGAGACCTAAATCTACAATAAAGCTCTTGAAACATTTCCCCAAATGTGCTGCATCGTATAAACTTGGATTTCTCTCAACCAGATGAGAAATGAGGAGGCGAACCTTTTGATGTGGGTTTCCATACCTACCTTCCTGGCACTCCCCTTTATCATCTAGAAGCACCATGCATCCTCTAATGGAGAGAGTCCTTGTCATAAGTCAGCCCAGACTGCACTTCCATTAGTGCTAAATGCTCTTTTAAAGTGAAAAGAAATACAGGAGACTCAGCCCTATATTTCCCCTCTCTGCAGAGCCTTCCCGGAAGGCAGCAGGGGGGAGCTACCCGGACCATCATGGCCTTATTTACCGCTCCAGTCATTTTTCACACTCTTCCAGAAGCAACTCTGCTTTCCAGCTCAGGTGTATCAGCAGATGCCCTGGGATTTTGCACCTGCTGTGACGGAAGACACAAGCACAAGTTAATTAAGTCTATTGTTCAAACAATTTATTTCTCACTGAGGTTGACTCACTTGCAACTACTTCAGCCCAATTTTATTTCCAGAGGCAGACTGCCACCTTCACTCTGGTGTGAGGACCGCCTTCTTTAGAAATTCATTTTATTTCAGAGACTTCCAGGTCACTGGCGGAGTAACGCTTGAAAAAAAAAAATCTATTGCTAATGGATGACAAGCTGTTTAAAAAAAAAAAAAAGGATGTGGTACTGGTATTTTTTTTTCAACGCCGTAAAATTTTTCAGAGTAACATCACGAAGGGGAAACTGGAATAAGTCGAACGTTGAAGATTTAGTACTGTGCAGCACTCTTACTCAAAGTCAAGACTGAAAACTGCTTTTGAAAGGCTTTCATAGTCTCCCTGGCAGAATGAAGCGTGGAAAATGAATGGAAGGTTTAGTCCAAGGAGAAAAATGTAGGCAAGAGACATGGGGGCTGGGGCAGAGGGTGGGGGGTTAAAGCTTGTTGCTTTGTTTTTATACAACCGGATCAAAGGACATCACCCACATTGATTGCTTCTATTTGTACTTTGTATCCTTATTGTGCTTCCATTCATCCTCTCTACCTGATGTTCTGGATACTCTTTTTGTCCTCATTCCTCTCTTGTCACATGCTGAATCATTTCTTCCCCGGGATCACCTGTCCCCACCCCACTCTCTCTCTCATTAGATCCCGTGTGCAGTGCAGCCGACATGGCTGGCCGCCACCCATTGTCTTCCGAAGGGTAGAGATGTTCCTGGGAAGGAGCTACCTGGCCAGAGACTACAATTCCCAGCCCCCCTTGCAGCAAGTTGAAGCCAAGTGGCTGAGTTCTTCCAAATGGGCCATGAGAAGAGGGATGCACTCTACTTCCAGATGTGGTGCATTACACCTTCTGCACTCTCATCTTCCACCTCAGTTGGCTGGGTGTTGATGCCCTGGGCCCCTCAATGACTCCTGCCTTTATCCTCCTTTCTCCCACCATTGGCCTCTCTGTAAGCAAGAAATAAAAGTATTTTGTGTGGTGCCATTGTGAACGTGGGGATTAGTAGCTAGTCTTAACTAATGCATGAGAACGATCAAAATAACCAAAGCCTAGTACTATAATTGTTCCAGCCACAAATATTTATTGAGCCATTGCTACATACCAAGCTCTGTGCTAAATCTGGGGGCTAGAAGATAAAGAACACAGATATAATCCAATCCTCACAGAGCTTACACGGAAGCGCCTTAATTTTCAAATCATCTTGTCTTCCTAATAGCATTTGTGCCATTGAACTTGACCTGAAAACTCTGAATCAGGAGAGCCATTTAGCCTGTTGTACACATACAGAAACTACAACCCAGACAGGACGTGGCACGAATAAGACAAATCCAGATCTCCCTAATACAGCGTCCTGCACAACATGGCCTGTGGAGTCACCCACCAAGCAAAGTAGAACTGGCTTCTCCATGAGTCCTACCAAGTCAAGAACAGAACGAATGTTCCCAGCCACTATCACACCTCAGCTGCTCGTTCAGTGCCTACACCGTGGGTCCGAAGCAAAAAAAATCAGTGGATGAATGGAGGTCGTTTTTTTAAGACACAAGACTCCAGGGTTTCCTCCTTTGCCATCTCTTTATAAAACTTGAAAAAAAAATGCATTTTAGGAATCATCTGCATTTAGTCATTTGTTTTTGCGACTTAAAAAATGGCCTCTAAAAAGAAAGGAAGCATAACTAACTCAGACAAGGGTGAATTCAGATTTGTGACACTTGAAACTTAACTATTTTGGAGACTCTTTTTAAGGAAAAGAGCTGTGGTGCCTAGATAGCTTAGTCGGTTAAGTGTCAGACTTTGGCTCAGGTCATGTTCTCATAGTTTATGAGTTCGAGCCCCACACTGACAGCACAGAGCCTGCTTGAGATTCTCTCTCTCTGCCTTGCTTCCCCACTTGCTCTTTTTCTCAAAATAAGTAAGCTTTTGTTAAAAATAAGGAAAACATAAAATTACAAAGCAAATTTGGCAAAGGGCTTCAGTAGGGTTCTGGCAAATGAAAGACTGTCAAACTTTAGCTTCATTGGTTTTATGGCAAATCCACACATAAGCCAATGTTGCTGGGTTTTTTAAATCAAGTGAATAATTGAAAGGAGGATTGAGAGTTTTCTAGATATAATTCCACTTTGATACCTAGTTCAGTTAATTATTAATTGGTTGTCTATAACCAGATTGAGCAACAATCCATCAAAACTGTATTTTTGAGTTCCTATTTTCTGAACCATGTATCATGTTGCTTCTGTTTTGAATATCCATTTGTACCTACTTATGTAAGGACAACTTGGTTTTTTAAGTGAGACCAGAAATATGGATACTGGAACACAAAGTAATAATGGTGGGAGTCTTGTCACACACTTAGGAAACTTATTTTAGTCCTAGTTAAAAAAAAAAGTGATATTCCTCTCACTGATGCTGAGACCTATGGAAAAACCACCCATCCCACTGTGTATGTAAATCAGTCAAGCCCAGTAATTAGAAAATATGCTAATTTGGTCCCTGATGTTTACCCCACCCCCCCACACCAAAGATTTTATTTTTAAAATGTCCCTTTTCCCATCTTCTGAGAATTAATGACCTTATGCTTTGTTGACTTGGGAAAACTCAGTTGCCAAATGAAAATTGTCCACAGTGAAATGTCAGCTTCTAGCTCTTTACATCCTAACCCAGGGAGCAATTAACAGGAACACATGGCTCATCTTCACCACCAGGGGGCTTAGGAAGCCCAGACCTGCAAGCCTTTGCCAGCTAATTATACGGCCGTAAGTTATCCTCTGGAGTAAATTTGTAACCCAGTTAGAAAGCAGGCACATTCCAATAAGTGCCAGTGTAAATGTTGTCCTGTTAAACCCCTAACTAACAGCCACAAACTTGAGTTGACAGTAACAAAAATTTTCCTTCTAAGATCCTAAAAAGTAAAGGGCTACTAAGATATTTATTTTCTAGGTCATGACTTCCCATTTAATTCAGGCAAAGCTATGTATTTCGCTAAATTACATATTCTTCCCATGACCAAAAGTTCAAAACAATATGTTCTACATGATCAACGTGTAGGTAACCGTTGTTATCCCCCCACCCCAAATAGTCTGGCAGCACATTTTCTCTCAAACAGTCAACACTTGGTGAACATGATTATCAATCGACAGAAGTCACCTTAAAAGCCAGGCTACCTCCCTGGTCCATGTACCAGAAAAACAAGTCCCAGAAACTGAATAATTTGGGCTTGGTGTAAAAAAAAAATAGTTGCAGCTTACTCAATACCTGAAGAAACATCATGTGAACTGAAAAGAATGGTCCTCTTAAATGTTCAAAAAGAAAGAGTTCCATTAGTGAAAACACATTTTTTTTTCACACCATGTACCAAAGTTCACTTAAAATGTAAAGAGTCACCTACATGTATGAGATAAAACTATAAAATTCTTTGAAGAAAAAAAAGCATAAAGCGTCATGACCTTGGGTTAGGCAGCGATTTCTTAGATATGACACCAAAAGCACAAGCAACAGAAGAAAAACTTGATAAGCTGACCATCATCAAAATTTTGAACTTTTACGTTTCAAAGGATACCACCAAGAAAGTGAAAAGATAATGCACAAAACGAGGAAAAATATTTGTAAATCATATATCTGATAAGGAACGTGTATTCAGAATACAAACTCTTACAACTCGACATTAAAAAGCCAATAGACACAGGAGGCACCTGGGAGGCTCAGTCAGTTAAGCAAGCATTTGACTCTTGATTTCAGCTCAGGTCATGAGCTCACGGTAGGAAGATAGAGCCCCCGCACACCAGATTCCAGGTTGAGCATGGAGCCTGCTTGAGATTCTCTCTCCCTCTCCCTCTGCCTCTCCCCTGCTCGTTCTCTCTCTTTCAAAATATATAAACATTAAAAAAAAATGATTGACCTTACTGAAGAATGGATAAAGAATTTAAAAGATATTTCTCCAAAGAAAATCTACCAATGTCCAATAAGCACACGAAAAGATGCTTAACATCATTAATCATTAGGGAAATGTAGATTAAAGCCACTCTGGGATAGTACTACTTCCCACCCACCAGGATGGCTAAAATGAAAAAGAAAATAGCAAGTGTTGAAGAGTAGATGGAGAAATTGGGACCCTCATACTTTGCTGATGAGATGGTCGAAAGATGCAGTCATTTTGGAAAACTGGTAGTTCCTCAAAAAGTAGTTATCCAGCAATTCCACTCCTAGGTATATACTCCAGAGAAATGAAAACACATGTCCACACCAAAACTCTTACATAAAATATTCAAAGCAGCATTGTTCATAATAGTTGAAAAAATGGAAACAGTGAAAATGCCTGTCAACTGAAGAATATATAAACAAAATGCAGTAGAGTAGATCCTTCAACTGAATATTATACAGCAATAAGAAGGAAGGAAGGACTAATTTATGCTTCAAGATGGATAAACTTTGAACACATTATGCTAAGTGAAAGAAGCCAGACCAATAAAATAAAATAAAATAAAATAAAATAAAATCTCGGGGCACCTGGGTGGCTCAGTCAGTGAAGCATCCAGCTTCTTGGTTTCGGCACTCTCTCTCTCAAAATAAATAAACTTAAAAAAAATTTTTTTAAACAAAAAAAAATAAAGCCTCACATATTGTATTATTTCATTTATATGAAATGTCCCAAGTAAGCACAGCCCTAGCAACAGAAAGTAGGTAAATACTTGCCAGACGCTGAGTGAGAGGGGGATAAAAAGGGAATGCTAATGGATCCAGGGTTTCTTCTAGTGATGGCAGGCTTGTGAATATCCTAAAAACTGCTGAATTTTATACTTTAAACAGGTGAATTCTATGGTATGTTAATTATATCTCAATAAAACTGTTATTTAAAAAAAAAAAAAGCAAGAACAAAAACTCACTTCTGTTCAGGGAAGAGGGGTGTTCCAGTCATAAGTCGTCTTGGTTAAGGTGACGGATACGATCTTAGTGTGGTGCCACCAGCCAATGATACCTTCCAAAACGTTCTCTTTGCTCTGATTCTGAATATAACTTGACTGCCCATTTAGGGTTTTCTAACAGAAAATAAACTTGTTATCAGCGGAAGTGAGCATTTTACTCCCCTTTCATTCACACATTTGATAACTACTTTGAGCCTCCTTCGTGCCATGCACCGAAATGCACGCATGGCCCAGAACAGTGAACAAGACAGAAGTGGTCTCTCCCCTCTGGCTCTCAAAGTCTGGGGGGTGAGGGGTGGAGGGAGGCTAAAATAAAGGAGAAACCAAATAAATAAATGGTATTCTGCTTCATTGTTTATTGTCTCACAACCTCTCTCCCTAACCAAACTCCTGCCCTGACCTCACAGAACAATTCTCATATCTTTATATCCCACTGTAATTATCTAATATATAGTATTAGTATATATCTGATATAGTATATATCAGATATATATTCTATATCTATACTATATATATACTATATATACATATACATATACATATACATATATATAGTATATATGTATATACATATATATACATATACATATACATATACATATACATATATATAGTATAGATATAGTATAGATATAGTATAGATATAGTATATATAGTATATATATATACTATATATAGTATATATACTATATCAGATATATATATCTGATTATCTAATTATCTAATCTAATTATCTAATTATCTAGTATATAGTATTAGTATATATCTGATATAGTATATATCAGATATATATTCTATATCTATACTATATATAGTATATATAGTATATATATATAGTATATATACTATATCGATACATAGTATATACCAGATATATATTCCATTAAGATAGTACTTACAAGCGCTTAGACTGTGCCAGGCACATAATAAGTGCTAAGTCATTGTTATTACTATTATTATTACCATTATGATTTCCTCCTGAAGAAATGTTTGTGTTAAGGGTGGTGTTCCCAACGAGTATGATTTTAAGCCTTGGTATGCTTGGTTTCCCCGAAGGGAGTGAAGTCTCCTGTTGTCTGTCATCACTGAAAGTGAAGGTGTCTGTCAGGACACCGGCTATGGTTAAGGGAGGAGTCGGGGTGGTGCAAAGGAGATCCTCGCTTTCTCCCCTGACCTAATTCTTCCAGGCCCGGATTTCAAGGGCTTTAAATGGTCTTTTCCCAATCTAGTTGATCTGCATCCTTGGGGGGACTTCTAAAGATACTGAACCCAACTCTGGGGAGTTCCTAATGCATATTCCTGGGGTAGTGTGCCTAGAGTACTCCTGCATGGAAGGGGACAAAGAGAGCATAACAAAGGCAGGCCCAGATATAGCCATTCCCCATTATTCTTGGGGACTCCAAGCTGAGGCTGGCACACAGTATCTGCCAGGCTGCATTATCAGAATCATGTTATTCTCCACAGTGTTGCCAGAGGACAGACACTGTGCCCTTCTGCTTAGGAAGAAGGGCTGTGAAGTTGTACCCATGGCAGAGAAGCAGCCAGGAACTGCCTAGTGGAGGAGGAAAATCTAGGCCCTGGCCGGCCTTCCCCATCCCAGACAGAGACGGCAGGTCTATCATGGGGCCCAGGGGAAGGGGAAGGAGTTGTTGGGCCGGGACTTTACATTCACACAGTAGACAACAGGTCTGTAGTTAAACTGAAGCACTGTCAAGACTGAGGATTTAAGTCACAGTTTTTGTAACTCTGACTTGGCGTTCAGTTTTCTCCTAACATGCCAGGAACATTTTTAATGGCATTATTGTAATGTCGAAGCTTTATCCTCTTTTCTTAGAAAATTATTATTCTTGTTTTTATTTTAGCATGGCTGTGTGACTTAGAGCAATTACTTAGCCACTCTGAACTTCAGTTTCTTCCTCTATAAAAATGGGACCGATAGTATTTGACCTCAGGAAGTTGTTACAAGGCTTAAATGAGGCACTTAATACATTGAACCTGGCATATGATTAGGCCTCTAATAAATGTTAGACAGTACCAGTGGTGGTGGCGGTAATTTTTGAGCTAGTAGCAACATCAGCGATTGAGCCACATCTTCCATATTCTGAATCTATCAAGATGGTATCCAGATCCAGAACCATAGCGACCTCACCATGCCATGCCAATCAGTTGGCCAGCTTTTTCTTAGACACCTTTGAAGAGTCTCTAGATAAAGACTTTAACATCTTCTTTATAAAAATGAAGACACTAACATTAGTTCTTCATGAAGAAGATTTCTAAGTAATCACTTTCTAAGCATAAGATATAGGGAGATTAGATATATGATGGAAGATATATGATGGATAGATAGACGATAGTGGGTGACAGATAGCAATGGTAGAGTATTGAAAATACTTATCACATAGGGGCTCCTGGGTGGCTCAGTCGGTTAAGCGGCTGACTTTGGCTCAGGTCATGATCTCGTGGTCAGTGAGTTCGAGCCCCGCATCGGGCTCTGTGCTGACAGCTCAGAGCCTGGAGCCTGTTTCAGATTCTGTGTCTCCCTCTCTCTCTGACCCTCCCCCGTTCATGCTCTGACTCTCTCTGTCTCAAAAAATAAATAAACGTTAAAAAAAAAAATTAAAAAAAAAAAAAGAAAATACTTATCACTAAATTTATTTACCATTAAGATATTAATCATTTGGAAGCTTTGGATTTTTATCATGCCAACTTTCGCTCATTAATTTCTCCAACAAATACTTACTGAATGCTGATTACATACCAGACATTTTGCTAGATACAACAGGATTCAATAGTGAGCAAAACTAAGCATGCTCCTTGCCCTCACGACCCCTCAGAGATAGAACATCCTGGGTATACCAGCAGGCCTATAACACATCTAAGAAAGTGACCTGTAAGATGTATTTCTTTCCCAACGTATACATCCCTTATGTTCCTTCAAGAAATAGCATCCTATGACTGCTGGTCCTAATTCCCAAGGGTATAAATCCCTCTAAGAGGAAACTTTCCACATTTTGGACATCACCTGGAGGTGGAGTTTTGCTGGGTGTTGTACATCACTGCCCTGCAGTGGGAAATTTATAAAAGGATGTTCAGGGACTCATTCTTAGTGTCAATAGTCACTTATGAGGTCACCTTCACTCCTGAAGAGGGAATGCTCCCATTAATATGTCTGAGAAGTGTTCTTCCAGCTTCAAAGGAATACATTTACCTCCAAAAACATATCACTCCCCAAAGTAGATTTTCCCTGATGGCATCATGCCAATTATTCAGAATTACTTGCCCTTAGGGAACATACTATAATAAAATGACAGATTTCCTCAGGTTGACATTTATCATTTTCCATATCCTGGTCATGGACCTCACTGAATTTCCTCAATCAACTCTACCAAACAAGTAGAATTAGATTCATAATGTTTGAAAAGGCATCATGATTACAGTAATCATATAGAAGAAAATGAGGGAAAAATGGTCAAGAAAAAAAACATTAAAAAAATTTTAAAAATCAATCCCCAAATCCAGTTCCCAGCCAATCCAAAAGACAATTAAACAGAAACAAAGAGATAGTATTTAAAAAGTTTTGGGGCGCCTGGGTGGCACAGTCGGTTAAGCGTCCGACTTCAGCCAGGTCACGATCTCGCGGTCCGGGAGTTCGAGCCCCGCGTCGGGCTCTGGCCTGATGGCTCAGAGCCTGGAGCCTGTTTCTGATTCTGTGTCTCCCTCTCTCTCTGCCCCTCCCCCGTTCATGCTCTGTCTCTCTCTGTCCCAAAAATAAATAACAAAAACGTTGAAAAAAAAATTTAAAAAGTTTTAACTCTGATTTCAGTTCAAATCAAGGGAGAGAAGATTGGGAGAAAAAAAAAAGTTCAGTTAAAGCAATTGGAGGATATTTGTTAAGATTACATAATTCCTAAATAAGCACAGGTACTGGCTGAGGACCTAATTGTGCCTCATGCCTGCACGAAATCACCATTAAATTCTCCTTTGTCAAAACCTCAGGTGAAAACACTAGAGTCTTAAGGAAAAAATCTAGGGGAAATGAAGGAATTATTTAGTACTGAGTGATTTTACTTTAAAAGAAATCTCCAAGTGCACTCTTAAAAAAAATAGTCTTGGGGCGCCTGGGTGGCGCAGTTGAGCGTCCGACTTCAGCCAGGTCACGATCTCTCGGTCCGTGAGTTCGAGCCCCGCGTCAGGCTCTGGGCTGATGGCTCGGAGCCTGGAGCCTGTTTCCGATTCTGTGTCTCCCTCTCTCTCTGCCCCTCCCCCGTTCATGCTCTGTCTCTCTCTGTCCCCAAAAAAATAAACGTTGAAAAAAAAATTAAAAAAAAAATAGTCTATATCCTGCCAACACAAATATGCATTCTATAAGCCATTAGTCTGTGTTATTTGAAAGCACTTAATTTTCATGATGCCATTTGAACTTTTTATCCATTCAGCCACAATCTCAATAAGGCAGATAATTATTAGACCAAACATAAAGATAGATGTACTTCTGCAAGTCAAGAAGCAACGTTTTTTTCCACTGAATAAATTTTTTTCTTCCAAAATTTTATTTAAATTCCAGTTAACATACAGTGTAATATTAGTTTCAGGTTTAGAATTTAGTGATTCGTCACTTACATGCAACACTCAGTGTTCATCAAAACAAATGCCCCCTTAGTGCCCATCACCCATTTAGCCCCTTCCCCTCCCACCTCCCTCCAGCAACCCTCAGTTTGTTCTCTATAGTTAAGAGTTTGTTTCTTGGTTTGCCTCTCTTTTTTTCCTCCCATGTTCATTTGTTTTGTTTCTTAAATTCCACATATGAGTGAAATCGTATGGTATTTGTCTCTGATTGACTTATTTCCCTTAGCATTATTCTCTCTACCTCCATCCAGGTCATTGCAAATGGCAAGATTTCATTCTTTATTTATGGCTGAATAATAGTCCTTTGAATATATAGACCCCATCTTCTTTATCCATTCATCAGTCAGTGAACGTTTGGGTTCTTTCCATAATTTGGCTATTGTTGATAATGCTGCCATAAACCTCAGGATGCATGTATCCCTTCAAATCAGCATTTTTTTATCCTTTGGGTAAATACCTAGTAGTGTGAATGCTGGATCATAGAGTAGCTCTATTCTTAACTTTTTGAGAGACTCCATACTGTTTTCCAGAGTGGCTGCACCAGTCTGCATTCCCACCAACAGTGTGACAGGGTTCCCCTTTCTCCACATCCTCGCCAACATCTGTTGTTTCCTGAGTTAGCATGGGTTTTCTGTTGTTTCCTAATTACTATGGGTTAGCCATTTTGACTGGTGCAAAGTGAGATCTCTTTGCAGTTCATGTATTCCCCTGATGATGAGTGATGTTAAGCATTTTTCATGTGTCTGTTAGCTATCTGTATGTCTTCTTTAGAAAGATGTCTATTCATGTCTTCTGACTACTCTTTAACTGGATTGTTTTTTGGGTGTTGAGTTTGATAAGTTCTTTATGTATTTTAGATACTAACCCTTAATGAGATATGTCATTTGCAAATATCTTCTCCCATTCTGTCGGTTGCCTCTTAGTTTTGCTGATCATTTCCCTTGCTGGGCAGAAGCTTTTCAGTTTGATGAAGTCCCAATAGTTTATTTTTGCTTTTGTTTCCCTTGCCTCAGGAGGCCTATCTAATAAGAAGTTGCTGTGGCCGATGCCAAAGAGGTTCTGCCTGTGTTCTCATCTAGGATTTTGATGGTGTCCTGTCTCACATTTAGGTCTTTAATCCATTTTGAATTGATTTTTGTGTATGGTGTCAGAAATTGGTCCAGTTTCATTCTTTTGCATGTACGAAGCAATAAAAAGCAACTAACTTTTTGCATTTGATTTTGGATTTTCATTTGAACATGCAATGTAGAGATTTAAACACCAGAGGACAGTGTGTGAATGAAAACAAAGTTCAATTACTATTCATCTAATTCAATTCATTTACTTAGTACATCAAAGAAAAATCTTAATTTTAAGTTCTTTTCCCCAAAGACATTTTATGTCATTTCATGCTTCAGAAATTAAAAGTAGAGGTTGATAGAAATGTGAATCATGAGACCAACTAATCAAGTTAATTTGAATCATAATGGAAATTAGAAAGATTAATTTCATAAGCAATCATTAATAATAGAAGCTCTCATGTACGAATAATCAAAACTTTAAGTATTATATGGTAATTAATTCATTACTATGGGTTGCATATTTTAAAATAGCTCAAATCTTCTTTGCTTTGGTGTACTTATTAATAGCAATCCTGAGGGAAGTAAAGCTAAAAGGTTTCTTTAGAAAAGTTTTTTCTATGTGTCTTTAAATGGGCAAGAGATAAAGATGAGTTGAATGATATAACAAGCAGGCTTGCTCTTTGGTAATTTGCCTCCAACCAGAGACAAAGTCAGTTGTCAGCCCTTATGAAAGAGGAGAGAATTGTGTTCTTGATGAAGAGATGGCCTAAGGTGGAGGAACAATCACATTATTTATTGTCCCATAGTGAAACCCATATTTTGTATGTTTCATTTCATTTAAAAAATGCATTTGATTTGGGGCTTGACTTGGAAAGTGGTCTGGTATGCGCTCACCATTTGCCACCATGTATGTTACAAAATTAGCTTGAAAGTTAGATTTTCTCATTCGCGATGCCCCTGCAATATTCCCATATTCGAATTCACAAATTCCCATAATCAAATACACAAAACACTTGCTATTATGAGTTATTCATGCAAAAATCAAGGCACAAATGTGCTTGGGATGTACTTTTAAACATTACTCCTTATCGTTAGGAATATTTTAGTGTTGTCTTAAAAGAGTCGTGAAAAGTATTATATAGTTCCTTGGTGATAGTGTGAGCTCTAGTATATAAGGTATTCCTATCATATGTTAAGATATTTTATATATAAAAACCTTCTTATGGGTAAATAGACCTGACCTTGTTTTCTACATTTTCTTCCTCCATTTTGATGAGTTTTCTGGGTGATCCAGATTTGTCCTGGTGTTGATGGCACTTGACCATAATATGTGACTTCTGTCATGCTAACTATATCCTTTCCTTCAGCCAACATGTATTTATCGAGTGTCCCCATCATTCTAGTCACCCTTTCTGGTACTGGAGATATCAGGGCGAATACGACTAGATCCAGCATAAAGAGTTCTGGGCAGAGGTTTGTAAAGGCTCTGTGTTTCTAAGAGTCTAGAAGGAGCCTATTCTGACCAACTGACTGAAATACATGAAGGAGAAAGTGACAGAACCTGTCAGGTACCATAGGGTCTTGGCAGACGAGGCAAGGGGCTTGGAAGTTTTTCTAACTGCAGTGGGAAGCCGCTGGAGGGAAATGATTCGACCTGATTTATCTTTTCAAAGCATCATGCTGTCAAGGAGGCAAGGGGAGAGGCCATTGAAAAGATAGGATTGGTTGGACTAGGATGGTAACAGTGGAAGGGAGGGAAGCAGATACATTTAGGACATATTTGAGCGTTAGAACTGACAGGGATTTCTGGTGGACTGGCCATAGTGTGTAAGGGAGAGAGCGGAGTTAAGGATGGCTCCTGGATTTTCAGTTAAGAAACCTGGTAGTGGAGAAGCATGAGTGAGAAGCAGGTTTTGTTGAGGAGGAAGCATTGTTTCGGCCATGATGAATTTGAGGAGATTAATAAATATTCAAGTAGAAAAATTGAGTTAGCAATTGGATACAGGAATCTGAAGCTCAAAGAAGAGGTTGGGGGTAGACAGCTAGCTATACACTCATGAAACTTAATAACTAATGGGAGGAGAGAGAGATTAAGCAAATAATATAAACAAGAGGTCTTCTGGAAAGGACAGTGCAGCAGGAGAACCGTATTTAAATGAAGGGATGGTGTCTTTGACAGCTGAAGTCTCTGAAGACTGATTTCTTCAACAGCGTCATCTTAAAGGGTTAAAGATCTTAGGTTACAGACAGGACCTTTACCTACCAAATGATAATTGCTTAGGGAAATAGATCCATAATTACACATGCTTTCTAATCTGCAGTAGCACCCAAGACCACTTTCCTACCAATTACAAAGATTATCCTTCATAAATATTATATGGAGCATATGCTTCCACAATGGGTTATGACCAAGGAGCTAAGCCCTTGTTTCAATTCTTTTATTTTTCTCTTATTTATAACTCTTTGTAGAAGAAAGAGGGGAACACAGCATCAATGAATAAGGAATGATGTATATATTGAAGTAGCCTATATCATGTGTCTTACCTCTCCCTCCTAGACCTCTCAAAATTCCAAGTTTGCTTTTCCACTCCGAATGCCCATTATTACAAATTAAAGCCAATATGTCAACCTCATTTTTCCGATTTCTCCTTTCTTTGGGAGACTTAAGCAAAGCTCTTACCGCAGGGGATGTCATATCGGTAACAGGTAACAGAACTCTCATGTGGCAGGAATTACAAAAGAACAACTTGCTAAACTTCAGCTGCCACATAATTTGTTATCAGTATTTTTTATCTTTTTCCTCTGGAATAAGAAGTTTTCCCCCAGGGGTAAAAAAAAAGAAGACTATTTCAAATAATAGTTCATAATTCCTCTTTAAACTCCAATCTTGGTGAAGTGCAGACTGCCATTTGCAAACTAAAAGAGTTCTTCCTCACCTGGAAATTAATGAATGAGCATGCACACAAAAATACATAAACACGCATTTGTACCACTAAATAGTATGTGTGTATTTTTAGGTTTTGGCTTATACTGTCCCTAGAAGCTGTCTCAAAGGAACTAGTTGAACAAAAGAAATACTGGGTATGTGATTGTTCTTCCAGTTATTCTTACAGTATGTTACTTTTACAGAGTTGATGGAAGCAACTAGTTTGTCGCCTCAGATTCTAGCAAATCTACTGAGATGCTCTTTATCTGGTACTCAAATACTTTTTTCATTAATCTTAATTTGTCTTTCATTCATAAATACTAGTATTAAGCCATAAAATTTGACTATAATTTCTTTCTTTTTTTGTGTCCTTGGATTAAACCCTAGCTCTGGACCAGATCACTTCTCACACAACACCCGTCCGCTTAACCTCCAGCCTCCAGACCCTTTCTGATGCAATCCTTCCTGCCCAGCCCCATCAGATTACACTTGCTCAATTACCACGTCACTCCCCTGCTCCAACATGTTGATGGTTCACTACGTGCCTACGAAATCCAGATTTCTAATGCGATACCAACTAATGCGTCTCTCATACACAGACTCTGCAGGCCAGCTAAGCCCAGTGACCCCAGTGCTGTGCCTTATTTGAGGACTCTCCCTCCACACTTTTGTTAAAGTATTAGACTTCATTTAAGGTACAACTGAAATGGCATCTTCAAGATTATCTCCCCAGCCACCAAATCTTTAAAACTCTCTTATATTCTCTGTAGCTATGAGTAGATGGCCCACAAGGCACCACTTATCACACATCATGTACCCTTGTACTGTAGATGCTACTTTGCAAAGATTTTGGGGTTGTTGTCTTTCTGTGTTTTGGTTTTTGAGCGTTTGGGTTTTGTGGCGTGTGTGTGTGTGTGTGTGTGTGTGTGTGTTGTTTGGTTTGGTTTTTGTGTTTTTTGAGACCTATGGAACTTAAGTTCTTTGAAGGCAGCCCCTCTTTCTTTGTTCGTCACAAGCACACCCAAGCAAACAATTGACGGTCAATAAATATTTGTTAACCTGAATCATAAAGACTGTAACTTTAGTAGTGACATTAATTTCATCCTGATCCAAAAGATAACTGGTTTTAGATTATTTATATAGAAAGGATGATCTTTCCTATTTTCTCTTCCAATACTTCTCTTATTAATTAAAAGATTTTTTGGGGGGTTTATGCATGCATTTTCATATCTGCTTCCTATTTTCATGCATTCCATGAAAACAAGCAGGCTGTCTGTTTTAATAAAAAGAGAACCGTGCCTGGGAGGTTTTTACCTGGATCTTCAGCGCCACTTTCCAGTAAACCAATAGTTAAGCAATAGGAACATTGAGACCTGCTCTTCAGTCTATAGATATTCTATTTCTACCCAGTGCAGGATTTATCTTGAGTCATGAGAAGAATTTACCTATTTCCTTAAGGTTCTCTAGCCAATAATGTTATCCATGACATCTTTTTACAGCCTTGAGTGTGATTCAAGACACAAACGAGCATCCAGTCACTACTTTTGCAAAACCAAGTTAGTAGACCCATGGCGGCCACACTTGTTAAAATTTACATCAGATTTCTCTCACCTGAGTACTTTTTAGAGCCTCCACAAAGGACAGCTAGTGTCACATTCGCCCAAAGTGAAACCACAATCGGGCATTCTTGTAATAATCCGTGTTCTTCTCCTTCACCCTCCCTCTCATCGATGAGTAGTTTAACCGCCCCCACTCTAATTTCCATTTAAGTGCCAATTACATCAATGCCCAGCAGGAAGCACTTCTCACTTGTATTCTTTATTTTTCTACGAGGTGTGCTGGGTTTATGTGGCAACAAAGGATAATGAACTAGGCACCGATTTCAAATTTGAGAGTTTTGAGAACAAGAGGTTTAAAAACCGTGTTCACTACGGAAAAAATCACTGTGTTTCCAGCCTTGAAAAAGAAGCACTATTGCTCTGGGGATGGTTGGGTAGCTCAACTCAAGGGGGCAAACAACAGAACCTGAGGGAATTAGAGGCTTTAAACCAGCGAGTACAATTCTTGAATTTTCAAATCTTTTTTTTTTTTTAAGTATGCCATTTCACTCCTGAGGGATCAGCTCTTACCTAGCTGTCACCATTGCTGTTGACACAGCTGGTGGGCTCTCCTTATGAGGGATGAGAGGCAGCTTGCAGCCAGCCCCAGGCGACCAGCCCCTCCACCCACACACCTTCATAAACCATTCAGATATTTCTCTGCTCAATTATGTGCGCATATACCTCTATGTAATGATCAGTCTTCCAACCAGATGTTATCGCGGATCATCTCAATAGCACTATTATGATAAACTAGGAACAAGACACAGGGGCTCAGCCAGGATTGCACAAGAGGGTCTTGGCAACAGATCTTGTCTTGAAGCCAAGAGTGATTATTACTATTACTAATAGCTATCATTTATTAAATTCCACCAGGTGCCAGCTGCTTTCTATATGAAATAATGACAAGAGGTAACATTTCTTGAGGGGTTTAGATGCTAGGCACTGCTATAGATTCTTTATATGTATTTTCTCATTTAACCCCCCTCCAGCCACTCTATTAGTAGACACTAATTTTTTAGCACCAGTGGATACGTAAGGCACCTGGGGTGCAGGCAGAACCTGCCTAAGACACGAGAGTAGTAAATTCTGGAGCTGGCGGACCTGACGTCTGGAAGCGTGATGTCCACAAGCTCCAACCACCATGCCCTTGACCATCATGTTATTTGGTCTTCCCTGTTCAGCCACTTTCATCCTTATAACAACTCTACTGTTATACTTAGTTGGCAGGTGAAGACACTGAGTGCCAGAACTGTTCATTAATATAGGTAGTGGCTGGGGCCCTCCCCAGGTCCCCTGGACTCCAAAGCCTTGGTGCCTGGGAACAAAACTCAATGACCCCAGAAACCCCAGTGACCTTGGACAAAAGTGCTAAATCACTGACGTTTTCTCCAAAAACTGCCACCTTCTCTCTTCTCCATTCTCTACCCGCATTTCACCTCTGAACTCCTGCTACCACCCATTTCCCCCTCCCTACCAACCCCCAGGCCCCCCATCATCATAAAACTACTCTCTCCCTTGTCTACTTGGGAGGGGCTGCAGAAGGGAGCTAATAATTTGTTTATTCCTTTCTAATTTTTCATGGTCAAGTGTAGCACTCTAGAGTGAAAACTGAAATCCCAAACATGACTGAAAACACAAATCCCAGGCCCCAAACATAGTGGTTCTGATGAGGTAGAACTGAACGGGGCTCAGGGATTCACATTTTCAGTAAGGGTCCCATGAGTCAGGTGCCGGCAACCCAGTCTCATTTACACGAGTTCAATATGTCACTATCATATAGGTCAGTCTTGCCTATTGATTTTATTTATGTAGATTTTATTTATTTATCTATTTATTTCATTTATTTTTAGAGAGAGAGCTCGAGCATGCATGAGTGAGAGAGGGGCAGAGAGAGAGAGAGAGAGAGAGAACCTTAAGCAGTCTCCAAGTCACAAGGCTCATTCCCACAACCATGAAATCATGACCCGAGCCGAAATCAAGAGTTGGACACTTAACCGACTGAGGCACTCCTTATTTACGTAGATCTTAAAGCAAGGGTCTTTCAAATACTCTTGCACTAAATTCAAAGAATTGATATTCAAAAAGAACAAAAATAGGGACCCCTGGGTAGCTCAGTCAGTTGAGCGCCTGACTCTTGACTTCGGCTGAGGTCATGATCCCAGGGTCATGGGATCAAGTCCCATTTCGGGCTCCACACTAGGTGTAAAGCCGGCTTAAGATTCTCTCTCCCTCTCTCTCTGCCCTTCCCCTGCTCATGCTCTCTCTCTCTAAAAAGAAAGAAAGAAACATTTTTTTTTATTTAAAAAAAAATTTTTTTTTTCAACTTTTATTTTTATTTTTGGGACAGAGAGAGAGAGAGAGCATGAACGGGGGAGGGGCAGAGAGAGAGGGAGACACAGAATCGGAAGCAGGCTCCAGGCTCTGAGCCATCAGCCCAGAGCCTGACGCGGGGCTCGAACTCACGGACCACGAGATCGTGACCTGGCTGAAGTCAGACGCGTAACCGACTGCGCCACCCAGGCGCCCCAAGAAATAAACATTTTTAAAAAAGAACAAAAATAAAACCTCGCAGGTTTATTACCACTACATACCAAATAATTCTTTTAATAAATAATAAACTTACAAATCACAATTTTTCCTTTTTGATTGTTAGATAAATACATACCTCACTTACGTGAAATAAACGGTGTTGGAGTTCATCCTTCCTTTGAATCAGGCTTCTTTCCCCAATACTCCCAAAGGGTATACACTGAGGAAGAATGCAGTTTTGTAAGACAGGCTTTCTTCACCAATACCCTAAAAGTTTTGTTTTGAAATAATTGAGCATGTTTCTCTATATTTCCATGCACCTTCCCCCCATAATATTCAACATAAAAAAGCTAAAAATACTGATGATAAGGAAAATACATAGCAGAAAAAATAAAGGATTAATGCTTAACGCGAATAGAAGGTGGAACATTAAGCATTTTGGACCATCAGACAACATACAAAAGATGAAGAGACTCATTCCAAGGAGACCTAACAGTTGACAAGGACAATCTTCGTATCATAAATAAATTAAGCTAGAATAAATACTAATGTATGCTCTACCTCTTTTATTTTGAGTGCAGAGCTTTCTCACAAGATTATTATTAGTTAATAAATTCTCTGTGCTACCATGGTGACCTTATAGTTTAAAATGCTCAGTTATTTTTTTCAGCCAACTTTGGATGTGTTCTGAAGGTTTTATCTGAACTTTTTTTTTCCCAGATACTCCTCTGGTTGACATTTGCATAGTCATTTGCATAATGTTATTCCTGATAAAGCTCTGGTTCTCTGAAGAAGAAAATTAGCAATTATTATTTTGCCACAGAATGAATGATAGCACACGTTGCTAGCTACCAACCTCGCTTCAAAACTTTTGAAACAGGGCATAAAAAAGAACAGGAAGATACACAGTATTAAAAACATTACCATCCCATCACACATGGCACAGACTTCTCTTTCAGTGATGAATGGTGTCCACTGGAGGTCTGTGGGGAGCGGGCAAGGGGAGGAGTTGTCAGTTGCTAGAAAGGCAGGGAGAGCAGGCAAATTATTCCGAGCAAACCATTTAATGAGGGCTTTGTTAGCATGGAGGACTGCCATGCTGCATGACAGCTGGCACTTAAGAGTCACGTTATTAAGGCAACGTAATTCTGTCCATCTGCAGCTCGGCAAAAGGGGCAGTTAATGGCCCACAATAGCCCAGAGCAACACTTGCTTTTAATTACAATTTTCCCTTATTGAAAAACACTGTATACATACAGGCTCCACACACCCAAACGCACATACATTTTTGTTTAGAAACAAGGGAAGATCTTTTATCATCTCAACACATCTTTTCTGTTACTCCACATTTTCTCGTGGCCGTCAGAAAAGACCTCTCCTGTTCCCTGAGAAAGACGTGCCCAGCTGTGCTCTCTCCCCAAGTTATGGGGACAGGCATCAAGTCACATCATTAGCAGGACGGCCAAGGACAATGGGGTGAGGGAGAGGGCTGCAGCAAAAGCTCATCAGCTTGGTGGCGCACACCAAAAATATTGAACAGCTTTAGCGTTTCTAGTGGGTTAAAAAAACCAGGGTCACCAACACGATTTATAAATGGGACGATAGCAAACTCTTTAATAAAAGGACTCCTAAAAATAAGTTTAGATTTTTCTCTTATAACTGAAGTTACGGAACACTTAGAAAATGAAATGAAAAACTTCACTGAAAGGAAAAAAAGTTATAATTTCATTACCAAACACAAAGGGTAATAATCTTTTAATGATATCCTTTTATTCTATATTCTGTCTAGCCATCTATCTATCTATAACTTATTAAATGGTAGTATTATACTGTGATAATGGTTTATAACCTGCTTTTTTCCATATAATAATATTCTGCTAATATACATATTTTCCTTGTCATTCATTATTTTACTACACAACCAGCTTTTGGCTGCCTAACGTTCTAAGTATAAGAATGTAGCATCTTTTATTTAATCAGGCCTCTAATGCTCTAATGTTAGGCTTTTAGTTTGTTTCCTTTCTTTCTTTTTCTTTCTTTCTTTTTTTTTTTTTTTGCTATTATGCAAACCCTTTCTTCAACATAAAAAGAAATGATCAGATATCCACATGACAATAGTCATACTTCTAGTATTTCACTGAAGACTTCTCTAGAAACAAAAGGCTACTATTAATATAGCAGTACTCATCAATGAATTTGTATTTTATTAATCACAATGGTATCTATGCCCATTTAACAAGTAGTGACACATGCAAACAAGTAGAAAAACTATTCAGTACCTGCATCATTCCCAAATATAAAACTGTGAAGGCTAACTGGGGGCCTCTAGCCTGCAGGTAGAAAGATCTACCTACAGCACGCATCTGGGAAGGATATTCCAGGACGAGGCATGGAAAAGCAGCATTAGCATTACCTCCGATTTTAGAACCCCAGTGTTCTTGGCCCCTTAAAATGAAAGGCAAGCATTATTTGTTTTCAGCAGTCTGTATTTGTTTTATGCAATGTTTGAGAAAAATCCTTAAGCTTCAGGATTCAAGATCATAATTTCAAACTGGGCACCTCAGAGAAGAGGTCATCTGAAGGAAGGAAAGGGGAGGAGGGAGGTTTTGAGCCAAGTGCTCCGACTAATGCGTTCACATATTTTAACACAGGTCCGTGTGTCTGTTTGTGTGACAGCTAATATTTAAGATCAATGTTTTGCATTAAAAAAGGTAAAGAGTTTGCATCTACCAAGATAATTTATCTATATCCATCTTAAAATATAGTAAGCTAGCCTCATGGCATAAGGCAGGCTCGTAACTGGTCTTAACTCTTACCTCCAAAAGTTGAAGAATAATGTGGAAGAGGAAAATAGATTTTGAAGAAAAAACAAAAACAGAACAAAACAAAACAACCACACCAATCTGTTTTAATTGTCCACACCAATTAAATTCAGCTCAATAAATCTACTTTGAGGTGTTAGCACATTTTATGCAGCTTAACTATTTCAAATTCAAGGGGTTAAGTCATTAGCTATTTCAGCATTTAGTTGTTTATAGGTACACAGTAAAAATTAAATATGTGCCCAAACCCCCACTCAAATGAATTTATAAGGGCCATACAAATATCTTTTACTATCATCTAGAGTAGCGGTCCTGTAAACTTTTGTTTTGTATTTTTGAATTGAAATAGGCTATAACTCATTATAAAGTGTTTAAGATTTCAGATCTAGATAGACTATATTTTTTAAAACATGAAAATGCTTATGATGTATAGGGGGAAAAAAACAGTGCATAAAACTATGCCCACTGTCATGGCAATTATTTTTCATTATATCAGTGGAAACCAAGTGTCGGTTTTATTTAAATCTTACCATTCTGTCTATCAGATTTAAGTAAAATTGTTGTTGCCTCCTTTCTAAACCTCAGTGGGAGTTTGGGGCCATCTCTAAAATTCCCGAGCATTCTGGGTTTTACTGTCTTAGTTATTTGTGGTGTCAGGTTTCTTCTACTGAACTTTGGATCTCACCCAAGCATCGGGCACTGTGGCATTTATCACTTCCTCCACACCGACCTAGTTGTAGAATTCAGCCATTTTCATGTCCCCCAAAACACACACACAAGGCATTGGGATGTGACGCAAGACAACACGGATTTGAGGTGACCAAAGAGGATCATATATCTCATAAGTTTAAACTGAAGTCTTAGATGTCCTTGTTCCTCATTCATAAAGTCGTTTGATTGCCTTGCTGTAGGAATTTCTCATTTGTAACTCAGGCGTAGCTTCCTGCCTTGCCGCCCTGCTCGCTTTCCATCTTCCTTCTTTCCTCCTCTCTCTTCTCTTCCCATAACTACAGTCCTGTTCACTTCACAGGCAAGACAATTTCACTGTCTGTCTGCTGTTTCCTTCCAAACATGCTCCAGAGCCTCATTTTCTGTGTACAAGAGACTTGTTAAGCACTTTTTCTCAACAACTACAATTTCATTTTACCACCTTCTCTCTCCTTCTCCCTCCCTCTCTCTCTCTCTCTCTCTCTCTCTCTCTCTCTCTCAGACACACACACACACACACACACACACTCAGGTACACATAGGTAATGTGGAAAATATTAACTTTTTTATTATATAAAATTACTTTTATAGTCAGAATCATTTAAAACATAGAAACATATATTTTGAAATAGTAACTTCACAGGCTTTCTTCTCTCTGTGGGTCTGGAAACTGCTGGCAAATGTGCTTGGGGAATGCCCACTGTCAGACCGAAACATAAAGTGAGGGTACTAAATACTGTTTAATCTTTATAATTCCCTAAGATAAGAAAAGTTGAATTCATAAGGTTTTTCCCTCTCTCCTTTCTAAGAGGTGTTTCATTCAAAGTTCCTATAGGTGTTGAGTATGGTTATTTCTGCCAAGTTGCATGCCAAATGGTTGAGAGGGGGTCTGGATTGTAAATAGGATCCTTAAATGGTTTTCAAAAAAGAAAATATATCTACACATAATTACATGTAGCAGACATTGCTTGCTAACACAACAGCCAGCCCCTCCCCTTGTTTTAAATAATGGCAGGACCCCTATTTTATTCCAGAGGTTATCCCTCTCCCATATGACTCAAGGATGAACCTTGATTGGTTTAATCATGGTGGGTACAATTTCTCTCAACAGTGATTGCTTTAAACATGGACACGTAATCTAGTCCTGGCCAATAAGCTATGAGCAAATACCTACTAGGGGAATGTTGGGAAGTGTTTCCTTCACTCATCGTGGGGGAGGAAAAAAGCCTAAGGAAGAGATAGTGTCTTCTTCTATTTGATGTTTTCATGTCTGCATGTAATACCTGGAGCCACAGCAGCCATCTTGTGGCTATGAGGACATTAAGCTAGCAGATGAGTCTGTCAGAATGAGATGGCTGAGTGAAAACACGGAGAGAACCTGAATCCTTGATGATATCCTTTTATCTCTGAATTAACCAACCTTGGAACTGCCTCAGCACTTATTTTTTTTCTGAGAGAAAATAAATTGCCCCCTTATTTAGCCTGTTGAGCATCCTGATCTGCTGTGCTCAAACCCATTGACTAAAACTAAACATAATATTTACACTAATTTGAACACAGTATTTACACTAAGTCAGTGTGAGCTGCTATCAGAGGCTGTCATTTTCATCTTCACGCTTAAAGATGCCTGCTCTGGTTCACCAGCCACTCTGGAATTGCTCTGTGTTTATGTTGCCTTCTTGGCAATTAATACCAGCTGTTCCCACTCAGAAAAATGACTATCGGACCCCATGGTTTCTTCTCCATTACACCAGATGCTCTTTGAAAGAAGGGTGCCATGGAAGCCAGAGATTAGTCACGTCACAGGAATGGCTGCTCTCCACTCAAAGACAGATTGATGAGAAAAGGAATCACCAAGGTAATCGAGGTTCTAGAATTTGGTGGAGCGTCTCACAGTGTCTCTTCCTCCCACCTCTATGTGTAGACCTAGACTCGGGTCACGATAGTAGAGTGACATTTTATAGAGGTATAGACAAAGGCTGCACCGTGAGGCTTTAAAAGACTGACTTGTTTCAAAAGAGCCTCTGTCACCCCCCTTCCTCGCTGTCTAGCCCCAGGGGTTTCCAGATCAGCAAAGCAGCTTTGTTATGTCATGTCCGTGCTGGCGTGTAGCGTGTCTCACACAGTCAATAGGGCGGGTGTGGCTGGAAGTGCTAATGGAGCAAAAATGACATGAGGCAGTCACCCCCACCTCCTGACATCTGGGTCCCAACTCCCCTTTGTGGCATGACTGACGTCTCTCTATTGTTAATCATAACCATGCCAGATTTTAAAGTTTAATTTAACCTGGCAGACAATTATAAAATATGATCGACCCACATCATTTACAAGTCCAATATCTTCAAAATATTTCGAAAGAAAAAAAAAACCCCTATGGGTTATTTATATATTTCTCAGCTTATCTCCCAAAGCCCAAACTTTGGGAGAGCATTCAATGTGTGTTTTTGTTATTCTTTATTTCACAGTTTCCATTTATGATCATTGACAGTAATCCAATTTAAACTTCAGCAATTGGTTGTGTGATCTTAAGCAAGTATGGAAACCTCTTTAAGCCTCAGTTTCCTACTAAAATCAGACTAATGATTTTATTGCCAAGAGTAAGTGATATAATTCAGATGAAGTGCTTGGCTGACGACTGGGCAAGGAGCAAACAATCAATAAATAGGAAGTATTATTGTCTTGTGTCATTGTTGATGACAATTCCGCAAAGAACTTTGGACTTTGGTCTAGGAGACATAACTGTAGTTTCATCACGGTCCGCTTTTCCTTTCTCGACCACAAAATGGAGGGAAAACGTCAGGCTGATATTGAAGAATTAAATAATTTTAAACCAACGCTAAATCTTTAAGCATTTGATTTTACAGGCAAAATTTTGGCACGGCAAAGTGTTAGATTAAAAGTTTATTTCATAATGCCTGTTCAATTCAGAAAATTAAAGCTTTTGCTCTAATAATTACAATAATGGTTCCTTTTCTTGTGTAAGGAAAGGCAATGGAGAGAAAAGGCAACAGGAAGTTCCCAATAGTCTCACTCTGGACATTCTGTACAGCCAAGAGATGAGAGTAAATCCACAAGGGGGAGATAGGTACATGTTAAATTTCCTCAGGAAAATAGAAAGAGAAGAGAAGAGAAGAGAAGAGAAAAAAGGAGAGAAAGAAAGAAAGAAGAAAGAAGAAAGAGGGAGGGAGGGAGGGGAGGGAGAAAGGAAAGAAGGAAGGAAGGGAGGGAAGAAGAAAGAATGGGAATTAAAGTACGATTCTGTTCAAGAACTTCTCGATATTTCTAAGATGTTTTAGGTTTAGTTATTTTTTTTAAGAATATTAGTTTTCTACTCTATGAAGTAAAATAATCTTAGAACACTTTAGCAAATTTTTAAATACGTACATAGTTGTCTACACACCCAAAAGTCTGCTGGGTGATTCAATTAAAAATACAGTGTGAGGGGAGTGCCTGGGTGGCTCAGTAAGTTAAGCGACTGACTCTTGATTCAATTCAGGTCATGATCTCATGGCTCCTGAGTTCGAGCCCCGAGTAGGGGCTCTGCACTGACAACGTGAAAGGTAAAAGTGCTTTAACCAAATCCCAGCGTGCAGGGCCAACCAGTCGTAGTCCCAAGGCTAGTGTTGCCTCCACTGTGCTCTGCTGCCTACAGACCCTGCAGCCTGGCCCATCCCCCAGCCCCATCCGGCAGGAGGGACCTAGGTAAGTGCCTCCATTGACCAGGCTTAGCACCTAGAGATACGGGACTTCACATGCCATCCCTTCTTCCTCTCCATCTGCCCTTAGCCACTTTGCAGGGTCTCTCCTGCCTCCAGAACTGAAGTGTCTCCTGCTGACCTGACATCATCTGTTTCTACTCACCAAGGATGGAGACACGTCCCTCTGGGTCTGAGATAGTTCCTTCTGGCCCCCTACCCTAAGGGTCAGTCTGGGTACACCTTCCCTGGTATCTTACCTTTCAATTGGCCATCGGGGAAAAGGGTCCTGTCTAGAAGGAGACATAATTGAAACCTGGTTCCCAAGCAGACTTTTTAGCAAAGGCCATGGCCATCTCCCAACAGCCTTTGCTCCTCCAGCCTGGCATAGGGCATTTCCACCCCACCAAACCGCCTCCTGCTTGCTCTGAGCTTCCACGGGCACTCGTTGCCTGTTCTCCAGCGGGGCCCTCCTCCTTCACCCTGGGGCAGGACCTCAGCCAGGGACCTGGAGGGCAGCAGGGGAGGAAGTGAGGCCACCACCACTTGCCTGTCTGTTTTCTATTAGGCCCTTGGCAGCCTGTGTGTCTTCCCTGCTGGAAGGAGATCAGGAGGTAGAGGAGGAGAGACCCGAGCATAGCGGTATTCCCCAGGATATGAGCAATAACCCCAGTCTGGCTCTGCCTCACTGAGCGTGGCCTGCTTCTCCAACAGCTATAATTTGCTTTGCTTGGGTGTGCCAGAGTGGGTATGCCCACCATGGGGGGGGGGGGGGAGGGTGATTCATTTTGGGGTAGTCTCCACAGTTCCCAGAAACCTCCACCCTTCAAGCATCGGCAGTGTGTGCATCTCTGACGAAGGTCAGTACGCTCAGGCCTGCAGAAGGAGCCTTTCTTGCTTTACCGCTCCCGGGCCGTGGGGCTCTGGCCTCGGCTTCCCCATTTGTTACGTGGGGACAGTGACACGTGGTCTTCAGACTATCGAAAAGGTTAAAGGAGGTTAGACACGTCACGGATTTTCAGATCACACCCTGAGGAGCCCTAAGGGTCTGAACGACCTAAGGGACTGCTCTGTCAGTCAGATCCCACCCTCTTACACACGCACCTGCAACCGGAATAGCTGGTTGGTCTTACATACAAGAGTTCGACTCTTTGGAGTAGAATCTTCCTCTTCTTTCATATGTCCCTATATGCCAATAGGCTTTCAGGTTGGAGTTTCTTTCTTTTCTTTTTTTTTTTTTAATGATTATTTATTTTTGAGAGAGAGAGAGAGCACGCAAGCAGGGGCAGAGAGAGAGAGAGGGAGACACAGAATCCGAAGCAGGCTCCAGGCTCCGAGCTGTCAACACAGAGCCCGACGCGGGGCTCGAACCCACAAACCACGAGATCATGACCTGAGCCGAAGTCGGACGCTTAACCGACTGAGCCACCCAGGCGCCCCAGGCTGGAGTTTCTAATCACTAGTCCTATGCAGCCTTTTTCAAAGTGGGCTTCGCTAAAGCCACACTGGGGTTTGGATCCCCCAGTGTTACACCTACCTCGCCCAATCCCTAATGGGACAGAGCAGAACCATTCTTATCTGCCTTACGTTTTAATGTGATTCTGAGTAACATTGGTGTGGAGGGAGCAGTCTAATTAATGCTTTCAAATGGCCTGAGAAGCCCCTGGCAGAGGGCATCTGAAACCACTCAAATGAGCACTACTGATGCTTGATGCCCAAAAAACATGGGAGCTGCGAGCAAGAATTGGCTGCCTCAAGTGCACTCGGCTTGTTGGCACGGGGCGAAAATACTTCTCTGTCCAAAGACTTACCACTTGTCAGTGACCTGGGACTGTCTTCTTCCTTGGCTCGTGTCAGCTTCAAGAAGGAAGCCGTTAGGCTTGAGCCAGAACATCACATGTCTAGGGGGAAGCAGCTTTAGGAGGGGCGAGTACAGAAGCCAGGATGGCAGAGGGCAGCTCCCACCCGCAGCCAGCCCTGCCTCTGATGGGTGAGGCGGTCTGCTGGTGTCAACTGTCTACACCACTGTGCCCTGCGAGTGACAGAGAGTCTCCTCCTCAACTGTGGACACACAGCACACGATGCTCACATGCGCCACATGTTCCCACATGTGCACCTAGGTCCGTGGGCACAGACTTCATGTGGTAACAGCTTATCTCCAGGGATTCTTACTGAGTAAAAATTTGGTTTATTTATCTCTTCCTGTCTAGAACTCTCTTGTTATTTATTTATTTTATTTTATTTAGATTTTTAAAAAATTTTTTTTAACCTTTATTTATTTTTGAGACAGAAAGAGACAGAGCATGAACGGGGGAGGGGCAGAGAGAGAGGGAGACACAGAATCAGAAGCAGGCTCCAGGCTCTGAGCCATCAGCCCAGAGCCCGACGCGGGGCTCGAACTCATGGACTGCCAGATCGTGACCTGAGCTGAAGTTGGCCGCTTAACCGACTGAGCCACCCAGGCGCCCCTAGATTTTAAATGCTTATATCACAAGACCCAAACGGTGGAAACCATCCAAATGTCTATCGAGGGATGAGTGGATAACTCAAGACAGAATGCCCACACAATGGAATAGCATTCAGCCTTAAAATAAAGGGTGGGGGGTGTGAAATTCTGACATACAGCTACAATGTAGATGAATCTACGAACCTCACGGACATTATTTTAAGTGAAATAAGTGAGTGTCATGAGGATAAATATGAGGCATCTAGAGCAGTCAGATTCATAGACACAGAGTCAGCGGTTGCCAGGACCTGGGGAAAGGGGGGAGTTGGAAGTTAGTGTTTACTGTGTACAGCATTTCAGATTGGGACAAGGAAAAACGTTCTATCGTATTGTATACTTGAAAGTTGCTAAGAGATCTTAAAAGTTCTCACGACAAGAAAAAAACTTGTAACTATGTGCTGGACTTATTGAGGTAATCATTCTGCAATAGTCACATATATCAAATCATGACGTTGTACATCGAAAACTAATACAACGTATATGTCAATTATATCTCAATAAAAGTGGCCGAGAGTTCCGAAGACAGGTGGATGATGGTAATGGCCGCACAATGATGTGAATACACTCAATACCGCCGAAGCATACACCTAAAAATGGTTGTAAGGGTGCAATTTTGTTATGTATATTTTACCATGACATTTTTAAATGTTCAATTATGAAATATTTTCATAAAAGTACACAAAAAAAGCCATTTCCAGTAAGCTCCTGCACTTAATAAATGCTTACATTTTGCCATGTTTGTTTCATTTTTTTTTAAAGACATGTCCAATGTTTCTTTTTTTTTTAAAGTGTGGCTAAACTTCCCCTGTCACCGCATCCATTTCCTTACTGTTTCTCCTCCTTTCTCCTCCAGAGAGGTAACCAACCTTGTGTATATCCTTCCCGTGTATATTTCAACATTTTCTTACATAAGAACATATAATATTGTCTTATGTGGTGTTGAAATTAGACAAAAGATAACTGTCTTTGCAACTTGCATTTTTACCCATTTTGTGGGGGGGGAGATTTGCCACACTGACCTAGTCTGGTTTTTTTAAATTTTTTTGAAAGTTTATTTATTATTTTTGAGAGAGAGAGACAGAGTGCGAGCAGGGGAGGGGCAGAGAGAGGGAGACATAGAATATGAAGCTGACTCCAGGCTCCAAGCTGTCAGCACAGAGCCCGTCATGGGACTTGAACCCACAGAATGTGAGATCGTGACCTAAAGCAAAGTCGACGCTTAACCAAGTGAGCCACCCGGCCCCATTCTGTTTATTTTTAAATCCTGAATACTAATCCGTTATTTGAACCCTCCACTGGTGGACATTTATGTTGCTTCTACTTGCTTGCTGTCGGGACCGGTGCTGCCGCGAACATTCGGCGCACGCGGCCCAGAGAGCATATGTGACAGTTTCTCTGGCGCACGGTCTTTTGTACCAGCGGAACTTTGGGATGCAAGGGAACGCACGTGTTCCACTTCACCGGATATCATCAGGCTGGTCTCCAGAGTGGTGCACAAATTAAATTCCCACTTTCACTGGAAAAAGACCTATTGACTTCCCCGTTGTCCTCACCAAACTTGGGTCTTACTACCCTCCCCCCACCCAATCTGACGGGAGTGAAGTGATTTCTCATTGTGAGTTTAATTTGCATTTCCCCCATCAGTGGGATTCTTCTTTTCTAAACTGCTTGCTTCTTACCCTGCAATGTCCATGAGAACAGGGGCAGTCTGCATTATTCACGGTGCGCATTCCTCACCTAGCAAGTTATAGGTGGCCATGACTATTTGCTGGACGAATGAATAAATGAATGGCCGAGCCCTCTGACAGGTGCTACGGAGAAGCATTATTTTAACAAGGTTAATAATAGTAGGTGCTATAATTACTCCTGACCTTGAAGTTCGGGAGGGTAAGTAATTTGCCAAGTCCCCACTGCTAATAAATGCTGGAAGCTGGACTCAAACCTGGTCTGTCTCATGCCAGAGTTCACACACTTCACAGTTCAGCATCCTGCCTCCCTTCGAAACTCAGCTGGGAAGACAGAAGAATAATGATCAAACGTACAAAGGAGCCTTAATTCTGTTAATAACTCTTTGTCTTACCTTAGCTACCTTATCTTGATTAAATCTCCCATAAAAAATGTGTTTTAATGTCTGAAAAATGCGTTTAATGTGTTTTAATGACATTTGCTTTTGGAAAGCATCAAAGGACTTTATTAATTTGGAGGCTCTGCAGTGGGGGCGGGGGGGGGTGGTGGTGCGGGGAATAACCTCCTATTTCCAGCAAAGCCGCTGCCAGCTGCTGCTTCCACTGGGAGACCATTTATATCTGTTGCCCATACAATTCACCCAGGTTGTAGGCTTATACACCCAACTGCCCATGAGATATTTATTTCTTCTTGATATCTAAAAGGCATCTCAGACTTGCCTCTCCGAAATTGAACTTCTGCTCCTTGCCCCCTGCCTCCCAATCCATTCCACCCACAGCCTTCCCAGCCGGTGGTGACAGCCCTATCCTTCCAGCTGCAAAGCAGAAACCTTGGAGTCATCTTTGCTGTGCTCTTTCATTCCCCATTCACAGCCCTTCCGTTCCTGGCTCTGCCTTAACAATACATGGCAGGCTGGACCACTGCTCACCATCCTCCACCGTGTCACCCCGGCCCTATCGCCTTTGCCTCTGCCTAACAGGTACCCCTATTTCCCTCTCTGGCCACCAACAGGCGATTCTTGACACAGCAGTCAGAGTGATCTTCAAATAACTCCGGTCATGTTCCTCCTCTGCTCAAAAGCCTACAAAAGCTCTCCATTTCAGCATCTAGACACGAGAGTCCTTAAAGTGGCCATGGGCCCCACGAATTCCTTCACTGAACTCACCTTCTGCCACTCCGCCTCGCTCTTCTCCAGTCACACCGACCTCCTTGCCCACGCAGAACACTCCTGCCCGAACGCCTTTGCCCCAGCTGCTCCCGGTCTCTGGCTCGCAGTTCCCAGGGCACTGGCTCTCCTCCCCTTTGCTGACATTTCCCTTTTTCAAGAAGTCCATCTAAACCTTCCTTCCACCTCAAACTCCTACATTCCTAATCCCCTGCTCTAATTTTTTCTCTTTCCTGTGTCACCGCATTCTACATGACACATATTAGTACTATAAACCCATTAATGATGCCTCCCCCCACCCCAACTAGAATGTAATCCCCTCAAGGGAAAGGATACTTTTTGCTTGGTTCACCGAGATATCCCAAGCCACTAGAAAAGTGTTACGCCCAACTGTGTAGTTAGTGCCCAAGTATTTGAATAAATAAATATTGTTTGCCTACCCAACAACTTTTCCCCTCGTACGTTCCTAAGAGACTCTCAGTTTTGGTAAAAAGAATATGCTCACCCCAAAGAATGAATCACAGTCTTCTTGCCAAATAATTGGTGTTGACATATGCATGTGGCCCCAGTTTTGGAAACTGAAAAGTCAACTTCAAAGATGCTTTTGCAGTTAGGATAGAGGCATATGACCTTGGTTTGACTAAGTGGATGCAACAGAATTAGAATTAGATAGTGTACATAGCACCATGGCTCATATTCTGGCATCTAGGGAGATAAAAGCATCTGATTCTTTTTTTTTTTTAATGTTTATTTATTTCTGAGAGAGAGAGAGACAGAGCACAAGCAGGGGAGGGGCAGAGAGAGGGAGACACAGAATCCGAAGCAGGCTCCAGGCTCTGAGCTGTCAACACAGAGCCTGATGCAAGACTCAAACTCACAAACTGTGAAATCATGACCTGAGCTGAAGTCAGATTCTTAACCAATTGAGCCACCCGGGCACCCTGATAAAACATCTGATTCTTACCAATCAGTTATGGTAGGGCTCTGGTATCATCAGTGCTGCAAGGTGGCAATCTTAGTCACGTTTCATCTATAACAGCCTAAGGTTTGATAGGTCATTGTTCAGTTGCATTGTTTTTGGTTAGAAAGTCTGTTCTTCTGGCTTTCTAAAAAATTCTGTGAACTATTTACTATTCCTTAATAGTAAATAGTAATTCTGATTAGAGTGGATTTGGATGTCTGGCTTTAAGAAATGTGACCAATACAAGCTCTCTTCTTTATTTTGTCTCCTTACTACTTTCCCTCCGTTGAACACTATTTTGTAAAAAGATGCTATGTCCAGTGATATAGCAGCCATCTTGCAACCACGAGGTAATGTGTATGAGGAAGAAAGCTAGACTCTGAGGTTAGCACCATTGAAAACATCATTAAACTATCAGATTAACCCTGGGACTGATCACTTCCATATTTCTTGCAATGTACTAATTAACGTCATAGTGGTTTAACAGTTACTGTATTTTCTGGTACTTTCAGCTGAACATGTATGGTTTTAAGCTCTCCACAGTTCTTCAGTTATATAAAAGATCTTCATGTATTCTCATTTTGTTTTATTTTTTTTACTAAGAAAAATAAGAGCCCCTAACCACGGCCTGGATGTGTGAGAATGGGACAGATAAAGAGCTAGATTTTTCTGCCTAATGAAATGGACCTGGCATTTCTATTGATACCTTGGAGTGAGGGGGAAGCAAGAGAATTGGAAGGAAGTGAGAAATGTATGGAGGTTATATAAAGAGAACGGAAATGGTACTTCTGTGTAGATTGTATAAAGGTTATGGAGAGCGTCATGTCAACTGCCACAATAACAAGAAAAAGCTGCATAAACTGCAAAACCAAATTTCTCTTGAACCCATCATATAGATGAATTCATAGTTAACCAATTAACCTAAAATCTAAGAAAAGACAGGCCCCTCCAAGGAGACGAGCAGCAGGCACTGGCTCAAGCCAGAGCAAGGAGAGACACTAGATGCCATATACACGAATAAGAAGAATACAGATAAATGTTTAATAAATTCCTAAATGCCAAGGGTGACTCCAGGAATTCCAGAGACACCAAAGAAGTCTGCACCTACTCACAGTCTCCACAAACATCCACCTGACTCCAAGTACTATCGAGAAAGATGGGCAGGGCAGGAGACCTGAGCAAGCTGATAGATGTCTAGAGGAGAGAGTAGCTACCACAGTGGGAAAAACACAAACCCCGCTGGGACCCATCTCCCAACTAGAACAAAAGCCATAAGCTTCTGGGGAAATAGAAGAAAATCTGTCTCTCCCAGGGCATAGGTGAAGACCCACGAGGGTGGGGGAACGGAAGAGACAAACCTCTCCCCTAGATACATTGTGGGCCCAGGCCTTCGACCACTGGGGGAGAGGCAGGGAATTCTCTCCCTCGTAATCCCCTTCAAAAATACAAAGTAGAGTTTGCCTGCCAGTGGGAGAAGAGGCAGGAGCCCTGAAAAATATTGGCCCCCCAGATTCAGTGAGGCAAGGTTTACCTAAGAGTGAAGTTGGATCAAGACATTAGAGGACCACTCTCTGATTCCCACCTTTGGTGGGCTTGCAGGCACCTAATAACAAGCAACAGCCCTTTACTGGTGAGGGAGGAGTAAGGGCATGAATCGATACACCTAGGATAGAGATAATGATACAAACTAAGGGTGAAAAAAAAAGAGCACTAAGAAATACCCACTAGCCGTCCAAATGTCCACCCTAAGCACAAGGTAAGGCTAAAGGAATTCAAGGTTGGTGCCATACTAAAGGTAACCACAGCAATGATACAACACAAACCCATCAAACTCTGACTAGATTGCCTCAAATCGCCGCATGAATGGCCTAGTAGAAAAGGCACGTTCATTTTCAGGCACGAATTCAATTTACCTCCATCTTTCCTGTTCTATACATTATATCTAGAATTCAGTAAAAAAATTACAAGGTTGTGTGTGTGGGGGGGGGAGGGGGGTGAAGCAAGGGAAAACAATCTCAAAGCAAAGTAATCAACAAAGCCAGACTCAAAGATGACATGGAATATTGGACAGGGAATTTAAAATAACTGTGATCAATATGTCAAAGCATCTAGTGATAAAGATGAATAAATAGATGGAGTCTCAGCAGAGATGAGAAAACTATTGAAACAAATGGAAATATAAGGAATAGAAAACACAGTGTCAGAAATGTAGAGTAACACCAGTGGGCTATCTCCATAGACACAATGCAACTAAGGAAAGAATAAATGAATTTGAAGAAAGAGTGACAGAATTTGCCCAAACTGATACGCAAAAATATAACCGAAAAAAAACTATATTGGCAAACTGAATCTAGCAATAAGAATAATACATTATACCAAGTAGGGTTTATCTCAGAAATACAATTCAATATTTCAAAACCAATCATGGTATTCACCATATTAAATGACTAAGAGAAACACATGATCATTTTAATAGATTCAGATAAAGCATTTGACAAAATTACTATTCATGTTAAAAACTCTCAGCAAGCTAAGAATAGAGCAGAACTTCTTTAATCTGATAAAGGGCATCATTTAGAAACCTACAGCTAATATATTTAACCGAAAGACGGATTGCTTTCCCTCTAAGATCAGGAAGAAGGCAAGGATATTTGCTCTCACCACTCCTACCAGTATCCTGCTGGTGATTCTAGCCGCTACAGTAAGGCAAGAAGAAAAGTGGCATACACATTGGAAGGGAAGAAATAAAGCTATCTCTATCTGCAGACATGATTGTCTACGTAGAAAATCCCCCGAAAGTCTCCAAATATGCACTATACATAAGTGAGTTTAGCAAGGTTGCACTTTATACAAGGTCAACACATAAAAACAACATTCTTGAATATACTAACAATGACCAGTTGGAAATTGAATTTTTTACATGTGCCATTTATAAATGTATTGAAAAACATGAAAGACTTAGGTATAAATCTAACAAAAATTGTGGAGCATTTGTATATTAGAAACTATAAAGCACTGATGAAAGAAATTAAAGAAGACTTCAGTAAATAGAGAAATTACTGTGCTCATGGATTCAAACACTCGATATTGTTAAGTAATTAATTCTCCCCAAATTTAGCTAAAGAGACAACCTAAATCAAAATCACAGCGAGATATTCTATAAAAATAGACAAACTGATGCTAAAATTTGTATGTAAAAGCCAAGAAACTAGAAAAGCTAAAACAATTTTGAAAAGAACAAAGTTGTACTTCTTTCTGATTTTTAGAATTAATTTATAAAGTAACATTAATCAAGACTATGTCATATGGTGAAAGGAGAAAAATTGATAAATTAGAATTAATCAAAATTTTAAACTTCTCTCTAAGAGACACAATTAAGACATAGTTCTGTTCAACGGGACCAAATAGAGTCCAGAAATGGAGCTACATGTATATGGTCAATTGAGTATTGGCAAAAATTCCAAGGTCATCGGGATAGTTAAATTTATGTGTTAACTTGACTGGGCCAGGGGATGCCCAGAAATCATGTTAAATGTTATTTCTAGGTGTGTGTGAGGACAATTTGGGAAGAGATCGGCTTTTGAATTGGTAGACTGAGTAATGGGTGAGCATCATCCAATCCACTGAGGGCCAGAATAGAACAAAAAGGCAGATGAAGGGAGAATTTTCTTCCTCCTCTGCCTGAGCACTTGAGTTGAAACATCTGCTCTCAGACTGGGGCTTAACAACATCTGCGTCCCTGGTTCTCAGGCCTTTGGACTTGGACTAGAATTATACTACCAGATTCCCCAGAGCTCCAGCTTACAGACAGCAGATGGTGGTACTCCTCAGCCTCCATAATTGAATTAGCCAATTCCGCATAAGAAATAATTATATTTATATAATAATTATATATACACACACACACACACACACACACATATATATATATATATATATATCCTATTGGTTCTGAGTCTTTGGAAAACCTTGACTAATACAGTAATTTAAGTGAGAAAGGACAGTATTTTCAACAAATTGGGATGGAATGATTGGATCTCCACATGAAAGAACAATAATAATAAAGCTTAACCTATATCTTGAGCCATCTACAAAAATGGATCTAAACCTAAATGTCAGCCCAATACTATAAAGTTGCTAGAAGAAAACTAGTGGGAAATCTTTGTGACCTTGAGTTGGGTAAAATATTTTTACATACCACACTAAAAGTATGATCCATAAAGGAAAAAAAATGATAAATTAGAATTCATCAACATTTAAAATTTCCGTTGAGAGACACAAGTAAGGAAATTAATAGACAAACCACAGATTGGGAGAAATATTTGCAAAACACATCTGATGAAGCACTTATACCCAGAGTTTACAAAGAGCCTTGAAAACTCAATATTAAGGAAACAAACCATCCAATTTTCTTAAATGGGCAATTTGGACGCTTCCCCCAAAAAGACGTATGGGTGGCATATAAGCTCATGAAAAAATGTTTAAAAGTATTAGTCACGAGGAAAATCAAATTAAAAAGCACAACAAGACACCACTGTTAGAATTGCTTGGAGAACACCTGACAGTTCCAAGTGTTGATAAGGATAGAATGAATTTTATACATTGCTGATGGCAATGCAGTATGATACAGCCACTTCTGAAACCTGCGCGTCAGTTTCTTATAAAGTTAAACACATACTTATCCCATGATTCAGTAATCTCATCCCTAAGTACTCACCCAAGATAGAGATGAAGACTTACATTCACATGTAAACCGTACGTGTATGTTTATAGTGACTTTATTTATAAATATCCCAAATGGGAAACAGTTCAAATGTCTTTCAACTGGCAAATGGGTTTAAAGAAAAAAACTGCGGTACACTCATCCATGGAGTATTACTCAGCATAGGAACAAACAAACCACTGATTCACATAAAACCATGAATGAATCTCAAATAGATGATGCTAAGTAAATAAAGCCATATACTGTATGGTTCCCTTTTAACTCCTTTTTTATGACATTCTCAAAAAGATAAAGATAGACTGAAAACATCAGTCAGTGGTAGCCAAGTGCTGGGGGTGAGGTGAGTGGGTGTCTAGAAGGGACTATATGGAATCTGGGTGGGGGGGGGGTCAAGGAAATTGTTCTTTGTTTGATTGCAGGGACAGTTACACAAGTGTAGCATTTGTCAAAAGTCATGAAACTGTTGCTCACTAAACAGAGTGAATTTTACCATATGCAAGTTGCACCTGAACATACTCAACTTTTAAAAAAGAGAGGAAGAAAAGGGGCAAAGAAGATAGAGGTAATTCAAGGCTGTGACGAGGTTAGGAATTTCCCATGGTAAAATGGCGAAGGAATTTTGAGAGTAATATCTACATCTCATCTGTATCCTCAGCTAATCCAGCTCGTAAAAAACAAAAAGTCTTTTTCCCCCAACACCAACAGCTCAGTGGGAAATTCAGGAACAGAATAATGAAGTCAAATGTGGCAGCCTTGCCTGGAGCCCCACTCAGCTGAGGCCAGAGACAGCAGCATGATATCAAGGGGGGATGCCAGAATCCTCAGGGACCAGGATTCAGGTAAGTGGGGGCCCAAGTGAATGGTGCAGCAGAGCACATCAGACAAGTGGGCTGGTTTGGACCGACCCTGGAGCAAAAATGAGGCAAGCTCCCTTTCCTCCAAAAGTACCAGAGAAGATAATCCTTGAGTGGATATTGGCAGACACTTGGATTATAATTCCCAAAGAACAATCCAGACTCAAATTTTTCCTCTACTACATATCATCAAGTTGTGTTGAATTAATGTTTTACAACAGAAGTATGAAGACAGCCCTAATTCCAGAATTTGCTTGTTGTTTTTCTGCTTTGTGAATTATCACCACTATAGCAGAGACATTAAACGTTTGTTCCACTAAAGTTATGAAAACATCAAAATCCACCTTTGCATGGCTAACAAATATGATGGCAATGCTCTTGGCTCATTTTATTAAAAAATGAATAGAGTCTTTTCATTTTTAGTTTTTAAAATGATATCGGGTTCAACTTGGACAAGAGTTCAATGCTGCTTTTTAGAAATATTCTTTTTTGCAAATTAGATAGGCTCAGGATTTTATTTGATTTGGATCAGCTTTTCACAAATACCCTAAGTATAACCTTTCTACTCTGTAAGCTTAAAAACAGAGAAAAGAAGGTAGGGGAGGAGGAAGAAGAGGAGGAGGAGAGTGGTCAAATCAGTTGAGAAAATGTGGCACAGAATTTCCCTGTGGTATTCACAATGCATATTTGTATTGTAGAGGCCCTCAAGAATCTTCCAGAAAGGAAGCCTATTTAACTGTGCTGCGACCAGGTATATTTTTCTCTGTGTGCAGCACAGCTCCTGATACAGGGAAGCACTCTGTCACTTTTTTTGAAAGAAGCAGTATTTCTCACATTTTCTTTGATCAGAGAATCCTTTCTTCTGAAACATCTGTTCAACAAACTGCCCTATCAGTGTTCTCAGGAACCGCTGATTTAGCTCGTTAAAAAAAATTAAAGCAATGCACAGTTTTAAAATCACAATTTGCATTGCCCAATAAAGAGGAAAAGAGGGAGGGGCGCCTGCGTGGCTCAGTCAGTTGGGCAATCGACTTCAGCTCCGGCTGGTCGTGTCACCGTTTGTGAGTTCAAGCTCCACATGGGCTCTGTGTTGACAGCTCAGAGCCTAAAGCCTGCTTCACGTTCTGTGTCTCTGTCTCTCTCTGCCAATGCTCTCCCTCTCCTGCTCTCTCTCTCTCTCTCTCTCTCTCTCTCTCAAAAATAAATAAAAACATTTAAAAAAAGAAAAGAGGTAGGTTTTTATTTTAAAAAATCACTTGATGTCCTACTGTCAGACATAGTCACACCCTTCCTCTGCCATTTAGAGTTCAGCTAAAATGTGGTGAGTTGAGCAGTTTTCAAATTTGGGGACTTTTGTCTTAGACACCAGGAAGTTCATTAAAATGATATTCTGACTTTTTACCACCGTCATTTCATGTTTTTTAAATGACAGGGCAAAGAAATAATAATGTGAGAAGCTACAAATTATGTATTTTATAGGGGTTGGAAGAGTTCAGTTAATCACAGTCCTTTTAAGATTGATTTTCACAACGTATCTAGTCCCGGAAGGGTCTGGAAATAGGAACTGTCAAGATAGATTAAGGAAGCCAGTCTTCAGCTCTGTAGATCAATTAGACAACAAGGATATCAAGTCTTATAGTACAGCTCAGTTCTTTGCATAGAGGTAAGCAGCAAGAGAGTGTTGGGGTGATTGCAAGAGTTGGGAAAGCCTTTCGGATGCTAGAAGCTTTGTTCCCATGGGAAGACCCACCAGGACGTATGGCTCTCAGCTTCCCTTAACCCCTTGACTATCCTTTGCTGTCAGAGTTAGGGACTCCTTCTTCACCCGAGGAGTCTTACAGGGAGGTGCCCACAACATGTATTTGCCTGCACACAGCGAAAGCACTTCCTGGTTCCCCTGCTGCCATGCTGGTTTCCTGGTGGATTACCAAATTCAGGGAGAGGCCAGTGCATTGGCCTGCCCCAGGCTCCTCCTGGAGACCCAGCATGAAGCACTCAGGATTCAGCCAGAGGTGCAATCACTCTCCTACAGGATAAAGGAGCTCTTCTAGGAATTGGTGGGAGGGGCTGGGGAAGTGATGTGAAAGAGCCAGTGAGTTGGAAAAGGCGGGAAGGAGTCATCAACTAGTCAGAAGAATCAGCTCGTTCCAGCGTTCCAGAGGCTGAACAGGGACTGCGAGGTGGGGCCGTGAAGACATCTATGGGAAGCTCTTGTGTCTGCTGCTTCTGCAGTCTTTAGCCAAGGAGCTGGTGGCGGGCTTAGGGCTGCTGTCGGTCAGCAGGGTCAGTGGGCTGGAAGGACGGGATGCAGAGCAGAGTGGGGATAAGCTCTGCCCATCGGTCACCGTAGATAGCTCCGAAAAGACCTTCCAAAAGTAATGGCCACCACCTCTCTCTTCTGCTTTTCAAACCTCGTGCGGCTTCCACTTCTGGCCAACTCTAAGCTGACTCATGCACGGAGGGGGATTTGGGGAAACAAAGTTCCAATGAGATAAATTGACGGAGCACAACCCACCACACAGTCTGTATACTTGGCAGGCTGAAAGGATGCCATATGCATGAAGCCCCTCTGGCCAACATGACCAGGTCACGCTCAAACTCCATACAGATCGGTAATTCCTCTGTTCGTGGTCTTTCTGTTCCTGTCAGTTGCAGGATGGCACTGGAGGCATTGTCTTTGTTCAATGTCACTGATGATCAGAATACTGCCAAACCTCAGAAGGGGAGTCAACAGAGTGTCATTCATTAAAAAAAATATATATATATACATTCTCTCCTCTCTAATTACTCTGTGCCAGACTATCAGATGCCCATGGAGACATCCATGTAGCTTCCACAGCAAAAGCCTTGGACTCAGACATCAGTCTAGTCTTTTTATTAACAAACCAAGTTACCTGGTCTCCCTGTCTTAGTTTCTGTCTGTGTAATTTGAGAAGATGAAGATTATCCCTAAGGAAATTTCTAGTTCTAACATTCTATAATTCTACATTTGCGGAAATGTTATGTCTGGAGAGGCAAGGTCCGCTGTTTCTTGCAGAGGAGGAAAATCAGCCAAAGAAAACCTCCAGCTTGTGGAAAAGAAAAGGCAGTAGTCATCTTTTCTCATTAGCAGCACCAGATTCCGCTACCTCAGCTGGACGCTGGTTAGTCACCTCCAGTAATAACCTTCATCTCAGCTCCAAGCTGTTGCCTGGGCTCAGGCTGAAGTCTGTGGTTATGAGTCACAAGCTCTGAGAGCCAGGAGTCGCAAGGAGACCACAAAAGGCAATTTGCCTTCCATAGCTGGCTTCCTAAGAACGGGTTTCTTCCCCAAAGAGAAAATAGTATCTGTGGTGTACGAAATATCACACAGTAGTTCCTCCTAAACTCATGGCTCCAGAAATGAATTCTGATCCTCCAACCGGAAAAACTTAGATTTTGGTTCCAGTTATTATTATCAGTTGCTGGATCCACAGCTCCTTCATGGGACATTAAGTCTTAGCAAATGCAGTGCTCAACAGAATACAATCATGGATACAATCTGCTCCCATCTGGGAAGTCTGAGGCCACTTGTCCTTTGGCGTTTTCCCTTTGCTAAATGTTAAGGCGTGGGTTCAGGCAAGGCTTTGCAACAGCAGCATACGCCTAAGGCCGGACTTCCCTCCCCAACAGGTATGCTCACCTTATCTCCTCGCTGGGCTCCTATTAGGTGTCTCATAAATACTCATGGAGAGTCCTCTCCCTGCTGCTACTATATGAGACGTCAGGAAGGAGGCGATGCCAGCCCGACTTTTCGCTTACCACACCCAGGTCAGCCTACACTGCCTAACTTCCAAGTTTGAGAGGAAACAGGAAATGCAAGTCGCAGACTATAAAAAGAGCTTGGAGAGGATCAAAGGTTGGATCGAAATGGAAACCCAAGTGGTGTCTTCTGCAGAGCAAGCACAATGGGCCCCAGGGAATGGGGGGGAAGTGGCTGCATGGACAGTGTCACTGCCAGAATTTGGCTAAGGGAGATAAAGGGCAAGGCTGAGGGTGGGAGTGTGATCCTGGGAATTCGGAATGAGTGCATAAGAGGTTAGAAACACAGAAAAGAATGAGGGAGGAGGCCATGGAGAGGTGAGGAAGAGCACAAAGACGCAGGGCAGGATTTGAAATCAAGCAAGATGCTACATGATTAGCGAGTGCTCTTGCTTACAGCCTAGGAGGCAGTTTCTTCTCAGACGTCCCACAGGAAAGGGAGAGGGGTGGGAAGGTTTTCCCAGAAGATCAATTTCCCTTCCATCTTCCCAACGGGGGGGTGACATCGTGTTGGCCTCAAAGACTATGTTGGAGTGAGTTATTGATTCCGCACAGCCTAGGAAGCCAGACTGCTGGGCTCCAGCCTGTCCCCACTGTGTACTGATTGTTTCTTCTTTGGCCTAGCCGTGCCTCAGTTTCCACATCTGGAAAGTTCATTCATTCAACAAACCTTTGCTGAGTACTGCAATGTACCAGGTAGCAAGCTGATGAATAAAAGAGACAGAAACTGCTCCCTGCCGTGTACATTTTAGTGGATGAGAATAATACTAATACCTACCTCATGGGGTTGTCTTGAAGATTAAGGAGCAAACACATGTCAAGTGCATGAAAGAGTGACACCATATAATAGATGCTCAACGCTAGCTATTATTGTTATTTTATTATTATTGACAGCCCCTGACTTCTAATGGTTCAACTTAACATTTTTTAACTTTACGATGACGAGAAAGTGATATGCATTCAGTGGAAATCGTGCTTCAAATTTTGAATTTTGATCTTTTCTTGGCTTAGCGATATGTGGTGTGGTCCTCTGTCATGATGCTGGGCGGTAGCAGAAAGAGTTTTCCTACTCAGCCAGACGATTATGAGGGTAAAAAAGCCATACCCATACGACCACTGTTTTTCACGTTCAGTACAGTATTCAATAAATTACATGAGATATTTAACACTTTATTATAAAACAAGCCTTGTGTTAATGATTTTGCCGAACTGTAGGCCAGTGTGAGTGTTCTGGGCACATTTATGGTAGGCTAGGTGGAGCTATGATGTTCATTAGGAGGTTAGGAGTATTGAATGCATTTTTGACTTGTGATATTTTCAACTTACAATGGCTTTATCGGGATGTCATCCTATTGTAAGTCAAGGAAGACCTGTAGTATTTTTGTTGTTGCTGCTGTTATAGCAAGACGGTGAGGGCATTCCATTCAGAGGTGAGTATGAAAAAAGCAAGAATTATGGCCATCTGGGTGGGCACCTGGGGTAAAGACACTTAGATAGTTGATTTAGGAGCGCTATTCCCTGACCCCCCTCCCCCACCCCGTACTCCTTGTGTATCTCTGTGTATCTCAAGAGGCATCAGGGCTTAGGCTTTGGAGTTTGAATCTCAGATCTCTCACTCACTAACCTGCTTACTATGAGATCTTCAGAAGTAGCTGGAGCTCTCTGTGCCTCTGTTTCCTTCCTCATCTGTATAATGTTCATATAAGATTTATTTCACAAAGTTGGTGAAGGATTAATCAAATTAATATTCGTTAAGCTCTTAGAAACTTGCTGTCATAATTCAGGAAGCATTTAATAAATCTAAGGTACAGTTAATCATTGTCATTATTATTATTTCTATCATTTGCCTCAACTCTCCAGTTTACCCAAAAGTACTATATTTTCCTTGCTCTTTGCCTTTCTTTCCTTCTATTTCCAACACAACTCGCCAGGAAGCTTAGCTTTTCCCTGCATCAGAACACTCCCTTTCTTTCGCAGGGCTTCTTTTCCAGTCTAGTCTCTCACCGTTTAGTTTCAAGGATTTTGTTTCAAGGATAGTGGAAGTCTAGTCTCTCCCCGTTTAGTTTTCCAGTTGACTTCTTTTTCTTAAGCACTCCTTTGTCCCCGTCTGTTTTTTACAAAGCTGCCAGGAAAAAAAGAAATTTCTTTTTTAAAAAAAATTTTTAACATTTATTAATTTTTAGAGATAGAGAGAGAGACAGAGACAGAGACAGAGCATGAGTAGGGGAGGGGCAGAGAGAGGGGGAGACACAGAATCTGAAGCAGGCTGAAGGTTCCAGGGCAGGGTGGGATTATCACAACCTAGAGGAAGGTGGCTGTATGGAAAGGGCTATTTGACATGAATTGTGACCCTTCAGTAGAGGATCAACTCATAGTGACATAGCAAGAAAGAGATGATTCCGCTTCACATTCCTTTTGCCCCCTGTCTGTGAATACAACCAAAAACCAGAAAACAAGGCAGCCCATTGAGGCAATTCACACAGGTCTACTTCTTAGGACTCAGAGCAAGAAAGGGTGGGAAAGGGGATCAGGAGAAGCAACTGGCAGTCACTCAACAGGATTGTGAGTATAAATCAAAATCTACGATGTCCCTACTTTTGCACAATAAATAACTTGCACAGCCAAACGCAGCAACTCTAATGCCACACTGTGGCCCAGATTACCTCCACCTCTAACTACATTACACTCCCACCGTAGTAACCTTCACCACCAAAGCCAGTGCTTGACTCAAGGAAGTCTTAGTGCCAATTAGAAAAAGGTATGCCTTTTTCAAGACACTTGACTTTTATCTGGTGAAAGGTTTTGGAACATTCTGAGTTTGTTAGAATAAGATATCTTACAGCCATCTGCTAGACAATGTTTATTATTGTGAACACACAAACCTACTATATCTACAGTGGGAATGAGGTCCATCACTTTGGGATGGCAGCCGGAGGAGCCCCACCAACCCCTGCTCCAGAGAGACAAACAAACGGGTAAAAACTATTGAAACAACAACAATAGCACTTCAAGTCTCTGGAAGTTGTCCTCAGGGCATATGGCAGTTGAAGAAAACTGTATTCAAGAAAATGTACTAAAATCCTATTTCAAAACAGAAAGATCCTATAGTATTTGAACCGCAACCCACTTTCTTCACCTCCACTACCATCCCCACTTCCTCTGTAGCTCAACTGGATGGAAACAACACTCTGGGCAGGTAGGGCCAACAAGATGGGGCTCCCTCTCCCCTCAGCTCTCGGTTAGGGGTTAACCATATCTCACCAGGAGAAGCAGGCCACCAGCTTATCATTTCTTATCTCCTCCAGCTCTGAGTGGAAGAGGCTACATGCCTGGTGAGGGCAGCTGAGAAGGTGAGGGCTATCTTCTGCAACCCAGCTGCCGCTCACAGGAGGGGCTGTACCTGCCGCATGGAAGGTCAGGAATCCTGGGACCTGATCGTCCACAACCCAACTCGCTCCTACGGCAGAGGTTCTACCCCAGAAGAGGCAAGCTGAGAAGACTGGAGGCTGTCACCCCACCCAGCACCCAGTATAGTGGCTTTGAGATTTTGACCAGGGACAAAGTCCTCAAGAAAAGGAAGCTGCAATGTTCTTCCCAAAGAAGTTGACTTTCTAAAGGAACGAAGTATAGGAAAGTCCAGCTTTAAGTGTGCTCTTGGAAACAATAGCTCCTTTAAATTAAGAGCAACAAGCTAAACCATAGATCACGTAGTTCACCAGAGGACCAAGGAAAGAGACAGCTAAAAAGAGCGTTCCCGGGACTAGAACAAACCTCAAAAACTACCCGTGCCAAAGGGCCCAAATTTTATTGGATCAGAATGCTGAATAATTTACACACTGAGCACTGTTGGGAAAGAATACATCAATCAACCGGTAGACAGTGGACCTTTATAGCTGAGTATGATACCAAATGAGGCAGGCATCTTCAGAGGGAGATCAGAGAAAGAGACAGAGATCCCCACCAAAAGCACCGTCATTCCAGGGCGATTGTGTACACACCTGTCTTCACTCTCTGAAGAGCAACATCAACAGAGGGTGAAACAGAGAGGGAACAGACTTCACTCAAATAGTCCAGCCAAGTCACTAAATAAGTAAAACAGCAAATTACAGAAATGATCCCCAGAGATGAGGGAAGGGAATCAGGATCCAAAGTTGCTATAATACAGAACCTAAAATATCCAGTCTTCAACAGAAAATTATAAGACAGGCAAAGAAAGAGGAAAGTATAACCTGTACATAGGGGGGAAAAAAAAAGCAGACAACAAGAATTGCCTTTGATAGAACCCAGATGTTGAATCTAATAGAGATTTCAAAACAACTATTATATGGATATTCAAAGAGCTGAAGGAAACCACATTTAAAGAAGGATGCCTATGTCTCATCAAATACAAAATATTAATAAAGAGACAGAAACTATTCAAAAAGAACTAAGTGTAAATTCTCAGGTTGATTTGAGCTGGGAGAATAAAGAATCAGCAAACTTGAACTTAAATGGACAGAGATTATTCAATCCAAAAAGAGAAAAACTAGAATGCAGAAAAATTGATAGAGCCTCAGAGAAATGTGACACACCCTTAAGTGCACCAACATATGCATAATGGGAGTACCAGAAAGGGAGGAGAGAAAAAGCAGCAGAAATAATGTCTGAAAACTTCCCAATGTGAATGATACATCTTGTGTGGTGCACAACACACACAGCCCTACATGGCAGTCTGAGTTCACAGCCACAGCCACCACCACCATCACTATCTCTTCACCCCTTTTTAGTCTTCAAGAGAGCAGTTCTGCTCTAGTCAAGTCAGTCTCCTTAACTGTCACCTATACTTATCTGAGTCATTCTAGGCTACACAACGTTTCCCTTGACATGTCCTATTGTTGGATGATCCTTCTGGTTTCTTTTTATCAGTACAAACCCATCATTTCTCCCAAGCCCCCAAGCTCATGTATTTTTATCTAATTACTTATATTGCTTACATGTTTGTCTTATAGTTGCTCTATCACTTTATTTAGATGCTACAAGTATTTATCAAAAGTCTGTTATATTTCAGGCATCCTGCCAGGCACTCACAAAGAACAATTCAAAGATTCTATTCTCATTAGCCTATATACAAATAAGTAAGATAATAGTAGTATAGATAACAATAAGTGCTGTGTGAATGTAAAGTTGGGTAGCAGAGATGACCTGGGGAAGGAGAGCTCTTCCAGATAGTGTCCAAGGAAGGTCTGACTAATATTTAGGCAGAAAACTAAATGAAGACCAGGGCCAGCCAGGTAAGACCATAGAAGAAGGACTTGCCAGTTAGGGGAAACTACAGGGGTGAAGGCCTTGGGGCAGGGACATTCATGGTGGGTATGGAGAAGAGTGAATAAGGACACTGTGATTGGAAGGTAGTAAACCAGTAAGAAGGGGGTAAGAGGTTGGGTAGAGGGGTAATGGAGAGGTCCATCATGTAGGGCCATACTTGGGATGGCTCTTCTTGGGATGTTCTCCTCGGGATGTTAGTCTAGGATTGTAAGCCACTTCCTGGAACACTCAAGTTCTAACCTCGTTCTCTGCCCAGGCCCAGGATGGCCAGGGAAAGACGGGTAATTTCCATACCCAGGCGTCAGAGTCCCCATTCTGAAAACTGTTAGAGCTAAGATTGAGGAACAGGAGGAGGGGATAAAGAATGATGGGGCTCCCAGCAAGCTGACCGAATACATTTATTGTAATATTGCTTACTGCACACTTAATCTGTGTCAAGCCCTCTATGTACACAGTGCCATTTAAACTTGACCACAACCCCGTGACATTGGCATCACTATCCTATTTTACACAGGAAAAACTGAGACACAAACACGTTAAGTAGCTTGTCACCACCCTGTTGGTAGTAAAGCTAGTTTGGCCATCTGTTTGCCTCCAAAGACAGACTTTTAATCAGCCTCTACCACTACCCCCTGGAAGCTCAAAGATTTAACAAGAGAACCACGGGAAAGAGGGAAAGAAAGAAAGAAAGAAAGAAAGAAAGAAAGAAAGAAAGAAAGAGATTTAATGGGAAGAATTCCTCAATTCCTATGACCTGATACTGTCTAGACAACATAAATAAATAATGTTGTTTATGGTTAACATAAGTAAGCAATCAAGTAAGAATTGACTTGAGAATATGGAGACCAAATCAGAGACTTTTAATTTTAAAACCAGCAAAAAGGTTTTTAAATTTCTTTCTTGTGTTTTCTTTGTTTTACTTTAGAAAACACAGAAAAGGATAGAGAAGAAAATTTAAATCACATAGAGAACATACATTTAATGTAAGTGCTGACTGGAAGGTTTAGAATCTTCCGGGACCTCGCTGTAAATTCTTAGGAGAATCTGATTGGATCAGCTTGGATCACATGTGTCCCTTGATCCAGTCACCTGCAGCCAGGGAGGGTTAGGATCCTATCTCAGTTGCAGGGACCCACCTCTTTGGGTTTTTAGAGAAGAAGGTCATCAAGGACCCAAAAGGGGTCAATTAAATCTGGTTTGAGAAGACTGTCTCTGATAGCAATGTGGGAGATGGATTGGGGTGCACAGGACTGGAGACAGAGACATGGGTTTTGGGCTGTTGCCGTGATCTAGACTGGAAAAGAGGCTCCTGAACTAAGTAGTATCTGTGGGATGGAGAGCTGCAGAAACATCTGAGAGAAAATTAAGGAGTGGAATCAACCGTCTTTGGTGAGTAATTTGATACCGGAGATGAGAGTGGGTTTAGGTAAGAGGATGTGAGAATTGGTGACAAGATCTTGATTTTGAGGTGCCTGTGGGACATCTAAGCAGACATGTCTGATAGGCAGTTATGTGCCTTTAGACCTTAGGAGGTGACCTGGGTTGGAGCGAGGTGGTATTAAAGCCAGGGACAAGGATCAGATAACCAGGGAGAATGCGTGGAGGGAAGAGAAGGCTGAGGCTAGAACCCAGGGAGGAACCGTTCATGTGTAAGGGACCGGTAAACCAGGGACGTGCCACCCACAAAGGAGGCTGAGGTGTGACTGGGGAGGCAGGAGAACCAGGATGGAGTGCTGTCATGGAAACCAGCATGGAGTGCTGCCGGGAAGTTAACAGAAAATGCTGCAGCCAAATCAATAACACAGCTCCTGGAAAGAGCCTGTTCAACTTAGCAGCAAGGTGGACTCACGGGAGAGGGGAGGGACAGAGGATGGAGCCCGGCCGCAGGAGTGACTGTGCAGTGAGAATGGAGCTGACGTTAGGGATGCTTGACCTCAAGGGAAGGAGAGAGAGTAAGGCAGAAGCAGGAGTGAAAGGGATCCAGAGGGAGGGGCGTATGTGGGACAGAGAGAGAGAGCGAGGAATGCGGTTCGGTGAATTTAAGAAGCCTCATCAAGGGTAGGATGCCAGAGATGGAACCCTGAGCACAAGGGGGAAAAGATGTATCCAGTGCTGTAGACAGAAAAGGAAGAGAGATGAATGTAAGTGCAGCTAACTGTAGAGCGAGAGGAGCCGCAGGCTGAGGGATATTTGCCGGGTGGCCTCCGTTTGCTCAGTAAGACCCGGTCATCTGCTGAGAAGGTGGGAGGAAGGTGGAGAGGACCTGGGCAGCGTGAATTCTTTGCATTGTGAATTGGGGACATTGAGAGACGTCCCCGACTGCTGTCGGAACCCATGATCTGAGCAGCAGGATTTCTCTGTAAAACTCAGCATCTGGGCCAGAAGGGAAAATCCCCACACAATGAGGTTGGTCTGGTTCGGGGTTTTGCTGAGTGTGGGGACAACATCAAAGGGGAAAAAAGGGGGAAGCGATATGGCATGGGCAAGGTGTGACCGAGACTGAGGACAGCGCTCATGTGACTGAAAAAAATCTACTTTCTCCAGCCATGTGTGATTGTGTTACAACAGCTGACAAAGCCTTGACTCTTTTGCCTTAATGTTGTCACTCTGTATTAGGCTTAGACAGTCTGTCGGTTGGCTAAGGGTTCTCCTTCCCACAGGGATAGAAATAAAATCATAATAAACATTTCTTAGACCTTCAGGACATTCGTGCTAGCGGCTTCTCACATTTTACATTATCTAATTCCCATGACGATCTTGTCCTGATGTCTGGTATTGCCCTCATTTACAGACGATATTTGGACTCAGAGCTTAATTAACTCCAAATTCACGTGAGCTTGGCTGATTTTTTAAAATAGCCCCTTGCCCCAAGTCAACTCCAAATGGGGTGTTTGCTTCAGCTTTTGAACATTCTACTAGAGCTCCTGACGACCGCATGTGTCTCCAAATAGCCCCAAATAAATAAAGAAATCTCAAAGAATACAAATTTCAATTTCCATGAATGGAAGGAACCTGGAGAGAAGTGGTCCTTAAGCCTATGGGGACAGGGCAGGGAAGCAGGGGAAGGGGCAGGAGAGTGAACACTCTCAGAGTGCTGAGCATGCCCCCAGAATTGCAGATCCTGGACCGGTATATCTGGCAGGAAAGCCCCTGAATGCTGAAAATCTTGAACCCTTTGATCAGAGGCTTTTCTGAAAACTTCCTCCCTTCGCCTGCCAGCCACGTGGAGGACTGAGAAATCTCATTAAAGGCCTTTCAAAAAAGCTCCATGTCGTGGAGCATCTGCCTCTGGTGTGCGAGAGATTACACACGAGTGATCTTGGCCAGGGGGACCCAGGCAGCTCCAGGCTTTGCCAGGGAGACACAGGACTTCAAAAGGGAGGCACTCAATTAAGGAAGCAGCCTTTCCTGGTCGTGGCTCTGAATCTCATTTCCAGCACAGGCTCCTCTGGTAAATGATAAGAAGCCAGGGATAAGAGCCTGCTTGTCGCCTGAATGGCTTCCTTCCTGAGGGAGAAGAGAAAAAGGAAAGAAAAAAGATTAGCACAAGCATCAGGCTCCTGATTTAGCTTCCATTCTGAAAAAAAAAAAAAAAAAAAAAAGAAATTACAAAGAGCCCTTTACCGTCTGAGGCTGTTTGGATTTCTCTTCTTGCACTGCCCCATTCAGGTTGTGTTTTATTTCTTATGGTTGACCCTGTGCATTGTGGGGCATTGTGTCCTTTTTCTATGGAAGGCACTTAATGGATTAAACCTGAAAAAAGTCAATGGTAACCAGACATCCATTAGAAGGGTCTATTTACATGCAGTCACTCCTGCAGTTTTTAAAAAGCACAGAATTAAAAGAAAAAATTGCTGGAAAATACAATCATTAGAGTCCTTTGTCCCTCTTGGTTCCACCCCTTCTTACCCCCTATCTGTCAAAGAGGAGGGGAAGGTATCCAGTAACTTCTTTGAGATGGGACCTTGGGAGCAAGGGCACAGCTTCTGGAGCAAAAAGAACACTCAGGACCAACGAGGAAGAATAGGCCTCTGGATCTTAACGTTTTCCATTCTGCTCCTGTTGTATCTGAGGATCTTTTCCCCCTAAGGTCATAGAAACTGTCTTGAACAATTTGATTCAGGACAACTTCTAAAATCCTTTACAAAAAGCAATGGGCCTGATTTGAAATTTCAGATTCGAGCCTATTTTATATCAACAGAGTCCTGGGCCAGAGAGTAACTGACAGGGAAGTTCAGAAATTTCACATCTCTCACTCCATGGAGTATTTGCACCTGTGAATCCTTCCTCGAAAGGACTATTATTATTTGTAATTGTTTTAAGTTTATGTATTTTGAGAGACACAGAGAGATAGTGCGTGTGCACATGCAAGGAAGCAGGAGAGGGACAGAAAGAAAAGGAAAGAAGGAGAAGGAAAGAGAATCTCAAGCTGTCAGTGCAGAGTCCAATGTGGGCCTTGAACTCGCACGAGATCATGTGACCATGAGATCATGATCTGAGCCGAAATCAGAGTCGGATGCTTAACTGACTAAGCCACCCAGGTGCCCTTATTTATAAAGTTTTTTAAATCTACACATTCAGAACTTGGTCATTTTTTGCTTTCGGCGTGCTTTGTGATCTTCACATGGTTAGCATCGTTGTTAGCAGGACACATCTTACTCGTTAATGGAGAAGGCTGGTAGCAAACACCCGATAAACATCTTTTCCATTCAGTATGGATACGAAAAGGTTTCTTTGATTTACAGAAAGCACATAGTTCACCAAAAATGCAGCATCAAGATTCTCCTTTGGTAAAATATAAATTGAGGCACATTAAAAAATTTTAAGAGTCTATTTGAGCAAATATTGATTTGAATCAGGAAGCATCCATCTGGCAGAAAGAAAGGAGCTCCAAGAAGCTGTACAGAATGAAAGACTTTTATAGCCAGAAGGGAGCAGAAACAAGGAAGTTCTACTAGGCAAAACGTGGGTTCGTTGATGCACTTTTCTTTAGGGAAGGGCAGGGGTCTATCGGGCAGATTACCTAACTCCTGCTGATCAGACGACTCCTGATTGACTGGTTTAAGGTTTTATTAATGGGAGAGTTACTTCTCGGTTTGATGACTCAGGGCTTAGTATAGGGACTCCACTTGGGCCTGTTGTCTTGCTAACACATCTCAAATTACTTTTTAAAGTAGAAAACCTTGGGGCACCTTGGTGGCTCAGTAGGTTAAGCCTCTGACTTCGGCTCAGCATGATCTGGTGGTTCCTGAGTTTAAGTCCTGCACTGGGCTCCGTGCGGACAGCTCAGAGCCTGGAGGCTGGTTCAGATTCTAGGTCTCCCTGTCTCTCCGCCCCTCCCCTGCTCATGCTCTGTCTGTCTCTCAAAAATAAACATTTAAAAAAAAATTTTTAATAATGTAGAAAAGCTTAAGGGTTATTGAACATAAAAACAATAAAAATTCAGAAAGCTTTTGTTGTGTTGACAGCCTAAAACAAAATGCAAAACGAAAATCAATTCAACAAGTATTTATTGACCAACTACGCTAGATGCTTCTAGGAATACAAAGATAAATTTAACATGAATGAATGTCAAGTCCTACATTTAGGTTCAGTCAGTTGCGTAAGCTCACGTTACATGGTACATGGGTGAATTAATTAAAAGTTGATGAAAAATAAGCCTTGAACCTTTGTTGTGACTGGAAAACAGCTGATGAAGATGTGCCTTCTCCAATCGAAGCACAATATCTAGTGTATCTAGTACAAAAGCGGGCTTTTTTTTATTTTTACAGTTTGTTTATTTATTTTGAGAGAGACAGAGAGAGTGCACTCAAGTGCTCGCAAACAGGGAGGGGCAGAGAGAGAGAGAGGGAGAAAGAGAGAGAGAGAGAATCCCAAGCAGGCTCCTTGCCCAGCACAGAGCCTGATGTGGGGCTCTGAACTGTGAGATCATGACCCTAGCAGAGATCAAGGGTAGAGGTCAAGAGTCAGATGCTTAACCGACTGAGCCACCCAGGTACCCCCAAAAGGGGGCATTTTAAAGCAGACTTTTACAAAGCAGAATCCATGCAAAGGGAGACACATGTGTGGTTAAAGGTCTTGGGAAGCATATAATGTGAGGAACACTTGAGGGAATGGAGACTGTTTACCCTCGAGAGGATCAGAGGTAGGAAGGAGCTAGAATCACAGAATTGACAAGAGAGAATGACCAATTTTGCACTTTTTTGTCTAACCCCTGTCTTTTACAGATGCAAAATCAGGCCCAGAAAAGGGAAATGCTTTGCTGATCTCCATCTACAGCCTTGCCTAAACCTGCTGGTTCTGTTTCTGTAGTACCAAGATACTAATCCCAGTACTCATTATATAGCTCGGTTTAGGCTTCCAGTCGACTGTTGGTTGATTCCTGTTGTCAGAAAGGATGGACCTTCCTTGCCCTCAAAGCCATTTGAGTGTTGGAAAGAAGAGGAAGCCAAGAGTCCAATTCTCTCATCATCCACCTGGCAAATACCTTCTTATCCTGAAAGGCAGCTCAAACATCATCTCTTCTCTGAGCCCTCACTTACAGTTCTGTAGTAAAAATTAATGACTCTCTCCTCTCATTTCCCCCATCTGGAAATAAGTCACTGTAGCATCTTTCACACTGAATTGTAATTATTTATCATAATTACTTGTACATTCATCTTTCCATTAGACTCTGAGCGCCTGATCTAGCACGTCTCAAAAACCAGGCCTGGCTGACACCCTCCCCTGGCATTCCATACAATGTCTCAGTTTAACCATGGCATCCTCACAGCATGACTATCTGAGGGCACTCAGGCTCCAAGAGCAGGTTCCAGTGAGCAAGGCAGAAGCTAGTGGCCTTTTGGGACCTTGCTTCAGAAGTCATTCTTGCCAGGCCTCCCAAGATTCAAAGAGTGGGTCATAGACCCTACTTCTCTATGAGAAAAGTGCCAAAGAATTCACAGCCATGTTTTAAAACTTCCACAGCTTGATAGGAAACAAACTAAAAAATATGTAAAATACTGTGTATAATGTCTAATGGCAATACATTTTATTAAGATGAAAAGAGTAAAAAAGGCAGATAGAGAATACTGTGACTTGAGGAATTAGGAGTGAAATTCTAGGTAAGAGGAAATTCTGGTAAAAGAAAGCCTTACTGATAAGTTTGAGCAAATGTTTTTCGCTGTTTGATCTTTAACCCCTATGTTCAACCATCTTTCCCTTTCGTCCGTGTCTTTAGGCCATGTTCTGATTGACTTCACAGTACTCAAAGTTGTTCCGGCCATAGACTTTTGAAGATTTTACTTTTATGGCATTGTCTGTCACAGTCTGTAATGTGAATTCCTTTCTGCCTATTTAACAAGACATGTCACATACAATCCTTGTTTCACACGACACTGTGTTAACAGAAACTCGTGCATTTCAGAATTGTGTCCTTGCTGAGATATGTCGTTACTACAGAATCATGCAAGGGAGCAGACAGTTTCTTCCTATCTGCATGAGTATCAGTTAACATGATACTCTGCAAAGCAAAAAAATACCAGTCTTCTTTCATTTTTTATTTTTTTTTAATTTTTGTTAAGGTTTTATTTATTTTTGAGACAGAGAGAGACAGAGCATGAATGGGGGACGGGCAGAGAGAGAGGGAGACACAGAATCGGAAGCAGGCTCCAGGCTCTGAGCCATCAGCCCAGAGCCTGACGCGGGGCTTGAACTCACGAACCGTGAGATTGTGACCTGAGCTGAAGTTGGACACTTAAGTGACTGAGCCACCCAGGCGCCCCCTTCTTTCATTTTTTAAAAAACACATTAGGGATGTCTGGGTGTCTCAGGCAGTTGTGTCTGACTCTTGATTCCAGCTCAGGTCCTGATCTCAGGGTTGTAGGATCCAGCCCTGTGTTGGGCTCCAAGCTCAGCATGGAGCCTGCTTGGGATTCTCTCTCTCTCTCTCTCTCTCTCTCTCTCTGTCTCTCTCTGCTCCTCTCCCATTTGTGCTCTCTCTCTGTCTCTCTCAAAATAAATCAACATTAAAATTTTTTTTTTAAGTTATTATTTCAAAGCTTCTCTTGAATACTTAAATACTGCTCCTTGGCAGGCACTGCTTGACATTTTTGAGCCAGGATACTTAGGTGTTTGGGATGTCGAATAAGTGTTTTCAAAGATAGAAAAGTTCACAAAAGTGAAGGTAAGGTAAAACACAATGTGAGCTAAGGTAGCTGGTAGACGTTGTGTGCATGTGTGCACTTTGGGTGTTCCTGTGGGCTCAGCTGATTGCGGTTTTATGCATTTACCTAATATTTCTCACAGACGACGTTGCACATAAGCAAAAGCAAGATTAGTGTCATGCCGAAATTATTCCCTGGTGTATCAATCATGTGGAAACAAACCCACAATTTCAAAATACGTGTTATAGCAGAACTGATTGTATTGACTTTGAGACTCCTATTGTCATACAAGTAGAGATATTGAAGGAGATATTTGTCTCAAATTCAAGGAAGAGATCAAAGTTAGATATACAAATTAAAAGGCCATCGATGCCTACACTTATAAGTGAGGAAAATAAATTAAAAAGTCATTGGTTTATACATGTATTTAAATCCATGAGATCAAACAGAGATCGAATATATCAGAGAATATTGAGAATATTGAGATATTGAGAATATCAGACTGAGATATTCCAAAATACAAGGGTTAAAGGGAAGAGGAGCAACCAGCAAAGGAGACTCAAAAAGAACAGCTGTGATGTAGGAGTAAAACTGAAGATTATTTTAGAAACAAGATGAAAAATGTGTTTTCAAGGAGAAGAGAATGATCAGCTTTGTCCAGTTCTGCTGGCTAACCAAACAAGATGGGGACAGAGATTTAATCATTGATGGAGCAGTGGGAGCCAAAGACTAACTGCAGAGGGTTCCAGAGAGAAAGGAAGGAAAGTAATTGGAGACAGCAAGTGTAGATAACTCCACCAGCATTTTTGCTCCATCAGGGAGAGTAGAGAAGTGGGGTAGTCATTAGTCTGGGATATAAGGTCACAAGAGATTTTTTTGAGATTTTTTTTGAGATGGGAGAAATTATAGCAGACTTGTATGCTGATAGAAATGGAAAGGGGAAAGGGAAAATTTGATGATGCCCTAGGGAGAAGAAATAACTGACAGAGGTAAGTCCCTCAGTATAGAGGAGGGGATGCAGGCGATTCAGCACCCAAGTAGGGCTCCTTTTTTTCTCTTAGTAAAATAACAAGCAAGCTCATCAACTGAGTAAAGATGGGAGGGATGGAGAGATTGAGGAAAGCCATGAAGGCGTAAAACAGTTATCTGAGAGGTAGGAATAAACTAGGGAAATGTGGGTAGATGGCTGGGTAGCAGTAAGTGGCCCAGTGGAGATTAGTGCTCATGAGATGATCAGTTAGGTAACAATCATATAAAGTGCTTGGAACAGTGCCTGACATGTTGGCACTTGGAACAGCACATCGTAATAGTGCTGTCGTTGGTAGCCATTTGTTGTTTTTGTTATTACTGTTGTTAATATTATATCACACCTTTTACTCTTAAGAAACTTTAAGCCATCTTAAAAAGAGAGGAGAGGAATTTAATATTGAACTAATATAGCCTCATTGTAAGAATTTTCCATTACCGTTTCCTAGCACAAGGCTCTGCTTTTAAGGAGATCAGGGTTGGTCTACCGAAGTAGTCACTTCCTCTAGGGCTGCTGTACTGATGGTGCAGGGAACTCCAGGAATCCAGTTCCAGATTCACTCCAGTGAATCATTCGGATTCACTATGACCTAAGTTGGGCCATCACAGAACACTGTGACCCTGGGAACCGTAGTCAGTCTCATGGTAGATCATGACCCAATGATATTCTTCCCCTATATTGCTATATAAAATTGAGAGCAGGAGAATTTTCTTTCTCTTGGGTTGCCTAAACTGGGACATGCTCTATACCATTGTCCAGTAGATGCTTTCAACTGATCACTGATGTGTCTCCAACAGATGGTGTCCATCCCTTCAGAATGCACTGAATAATACCCACAGCACTTTCATTACTCACTTGTGGCTTCTAGAATACAGTCTCATTTTCTCATTTCTCCTCCTATTGGTCCAGTTGTATTTCTATCAAAAGTCGATTGCATTTGTTTCCAAACCTGCTTATAACACCTGTTCTTTCCTTTAATTATGTAACATGGTGGGGCACCTGGGTGGCTCAGCCGGTTAAGCGTCCCACTTGGGCTCAGATCATGATCTCATAGCTTGTGAGTTCGAGCCCCGCATCGGGCTCTGTGCTGACAGCTCGGAGGCTGGAGTTTGCTTTGGATATTGTGTCTCCCTCTTTCTCTCTCCACCTCACGCTCTGTCTCTCTCTCTCAAAAAATAAATAAACATTGAAAAAAAATTTTTAATTATGTAACACAGTGTATGCTGTACAAATCAATGATATATGCAAAGAGACTTATACCCATGAAGACAAAGGTAAATGCTGAGGAAAGACTTGAGAAAAGCAAAGCACTATACAAAATATTGTTAAAAATTTATGTGTGGGCATATAAAATATAAAAGATTGAAAGAATCATAAACTTCAGGTTTAAAAGCATCTTTAGGTTCTCCTTCCATTATAAAGAAACCAACACTAAAAATAATACACAGTGGAATGGTTTATGCAAGACAGACAACTCAGAACTGTAATCAGAGAGAACTTGGCCCTTTATGGAGAAGTTGGTAAATAAATGTATATTAAAATATTTTAGGTTAAAATAGAATGTTTAAAATAACCACATACCCTTTTTATGATTTTATACGGTAATCAACTTTTTAAATTTACTTACCACCTCCCAGACCTGACCCCATAGGATGAGCATAATTCGATAGCTACTTTTGAAAGCTCTGTCTTTCCAAATATACTAGGAGGTGAAATACAGACAGTGGAGGGTTTCATTAAATAAATAACATGCAAAAGTAAGCCCTGAATGGAGAAGGAAGCTTAGGTCAAAGTCCGATCAGAAGTCCAGTTTAAATTTGTGTCAGGGATGTTCATTGGTGCTCCCAGATATCTAACTGGGAAAGAAAACAGTTTGCAAGAATTTAACAAAAGCAGGAGGACAAGTGTTTCCAAGAACGATATGTAGAGGTAGGAGGTGATGAGACAGGCTGATGGGTCTAGAGTCAGGATTCCCAAGTCGTGAAGCAAAGACCAGGCATGGAGGGGAGCACAGACCCTAAGGGAGAGGATTTTTTGCTGTCTGCTCCATTTTATGCTGTTAATGGAACCTACTAACCATGGGCCTCAAGCTGCTATCTAGAGTCAGAAGGATGTTAAAAGACCTCAAGGTGAATCTTGATCCAATTTGAGGAAGAGCTGGAGACACTGAGATTAATTCACACTGTGAAAGATTTGGGCACTAATTTTTAACGTGTAGACTTGTTGAACAGAATTATTTGAAGTAGGAAAGCAAAACGTTTTCTATTTTGGAAAAAGTATTCCAGGCATTATTCATGACTGACATTTTTCTCTTCTTAAAGACAAGTGCATATATACTCAATGCCAGCAGGCCTAAGAAAGAATTCCTTTTCAGATGCCATATTAAGATAGCATACCTCATGTACTCACCTTGTACTTCCTTGTTGACTCTAGAGATAAGTCAAAAATGGTTACAGGCTTTAAAGTCCTAATCGCTTTTACTAAAAAGCCAAAGGCCCCTTGACGTTTTGAGAAGATATCATAAAGCTAGGTTGATGACTAATACAATATAAGTCTAAGTTGAATTTTTCACTATTTCAAGATTAACTCTCCAGAGTTTTATTAGGATTTCTTAGACAATTTTGCCACTAGTCAGGTATAACTGTATTTAGCAATAAATTATTACTTTTCTGAAGACATCCATTTGCCATGCATCAAATTAGATAGTAGCTGTGTGATCTGAGTTTCTTCTGTTTCAACAAGCGATTTAGCAATCATGTATGTTCCATTTTCTCGGACAGATACTAACATGCTGAACTTCCTATGCTATTAAACTTGTTTAGTGCCCTAACTAATATTTATCTAAGCCTCTGTGAAGTCAAGTTTTTCATCTGCAGAAGAAAGTGACTATAATAAACAAAGAAGGATCTGGAGGTGTAACAGACTAAGTCCTCCTAGTACCCAGTGTATTTGGATTCACTTCTCAATGGAAATCTGGCAACATAATTCAGAGGACAAGCGACAAGTTCAATCTAAGGAAGCTTCATAACAATCTTAAGACTGTAATTGAATGTTTTGGGGGCAGTTAAGTTGTAACCTTTCATTCATTCATTCATTGGTTTTCTTCCTTCAACATTAAACATATCTAAAGGTTATATATGCAAGATGTAAAGACAAGATACATATTTATATGGAGGCTTAGAACAGTGCTCAATAATATAAAAACCAAGTAGCAACAAGGTAGTCCATTTTCAATTGCTAGTCATGTGGTATTGGTCAGTGAGTGTTGTGAATCAGAAGAAGGAAGGAATCTCAGAAGCCGATGTGCAGGGTAACACCCTGGGACTTGAGCAGGGTCTTGAAGGATACACTGGAATCAAGTAGGTGAATGGATCCTATGCATATAGGATGAATGAGGGGAAGGAGGGAACAAGGTGTGGGCATGGAAATGACCGTGCTTGCTTAGACTGCATGGGCTAGTCCAGCCCATCTGCCTGTGGTAGATGTCTAATATATTTTTGTTGAATTTAACTGCTGAAGCATTGGAGGAGAGTCCTGGGTGCTGGCCAGCAGTAACGGAATGTCTGAAGTCTCTTGAGCCAGGGCTTGGCAGGATGAAATTAGGTAAGTGTAGTTCAGGAATAATATAACAAGAGCTTGGAGTAGCTTAATCAGTGCATCGGTCATAGACATTGGTTGAGGAAAATGGAAATATGTATCAAATTTATCCATTCAAAGTGAATCCAGGGGTGCCTGGGTGGCTCAGTCAGTTAAGTTTCTGACACTTGATTTTGGCTCAGGTCATGATCTCAGGGTTTGTGAGATCGAGGCCCATGTTGGGCTCTGTGCTGGGCATGGAGCCTGTTTGGAATTCTCTCTCTCTCCCTCTCTTTCTCCGCCCCTCTCCCACTGGCGCGCATGTGCGAACTATCTCTCCCTCCCTGTCTCTCTCTTTCTCTCTCAAAACAAACAAACAAACAAACAAACATTAAACAAAAAAAAAAAAGTGGGAGCACCTGGCTGACTCAGTTGTTTAAGCGTTAGACTTTAGCTCAGGCCATGAGCTTGTGGTTCATGGGTTCAAGCCCCATGTAGGGCTCTGTGCTGACAGCTCAGAGCTTGAAACCAGCTTCAGATTCTGTCTCCATCTCTCACTCTCTGCCCTTCCCTGTCTTGCACTCTGTCTCTGTCTCTCTTTCTCTCTCAAAAATAAACATTAAAAAATAATCTAAAATTTTTTTTAAAAACCAAAGTGAATCCCAGCATTTTTGTGTGATGTCTGGAAGACAAATAAGTCTCTGTTGTGATATAGTTCTGGACAATGAAAAATAAACTGAAGCTTTGACAAGGGGCTCCCAGAAAAACTCCTTTAAAAGTAAGATTCAATAAGCATGCACCATTTTTGCCCTTTCTGCTTTTTCCTTAATTCCTGGAAGTGGAAGCTCTGACTAGAGCCATGAAAAAAGGGCCAAGAGGCTCACTGCAACCTTGGCCTTGATGATTTTGAACCACCCAACCCACAACAGCAAATACCTATCCATCTCCTACTTATCACATGAGAAAAAGTAATGTTTACCCTGTTTCTGCTGCATACAACTAATTTCACCTCTGCTAACTTCTCTTCCTTAAGTTTTCAACTTTAAATTTCCAATTCTCCCCCAATCCCATTCCCTTAACCTGCCCTTGCATTTCTCCTATCAGTAGCACACAATTTTCCGTTTCCCCAACAAGCCGTGTCCGCTCACCTGTAGGCCTTGTGTATGCTCTTTCTCCTATTTCTTCTCTCTCCCTCAAACTCTTCTCTTCAAAGTCAATCTTTACGTCTCCCTGTAGATGGCATTTCTCCCTCGATCACCCCCACCCCCACCCCCATCCAGATTTGAAGCCTTCCTGTGTATTCCAAAGCACATGTTATTCTCCATTAGAAAAACAACACATCAAAGGGGCTGCTTTGAGAATGCCACGCCTTTCAATATGCTCAACATATGGGAATTACGAGGACCCAAGGCTTCCACATCCATGTTAGCCGTCTACTTTTGGTGTTTCCCAGAGAGCCTTGTGGCCTGACAGCCTGCCAGAGAACATGTGAAATACTGGATTCCATCATGCCCAAGAGAAGATCTTTTATCCAATGGAGTGGAGAGAAAAAAAAAAAAAAATGGAGCCACTTAGTTCTTATTTTTTATCATATTGATCTAATAGTCAATTCAAAACATAGGCAGGGTTGGTTTATCCATTTTTTCCTGGTAATTGAGTACCAAGCTTGCTCTATCATGCTTTGATGTAAACATCCAGCAGATTCTGACCTGTTCTACCTTGGTTCCAACATTTATATCACTTTATTTTCCATCTAAAAAATAGTGCTTGTGAATAGATACTTTTCTCCGCCTATATTCTTTCCTTCTCTCTCCCTTCTATTCAAAGAAATAGCTCCATTCTCATGGTCTTTAGGTAGGTTTTGTAGCAGGGCTGGAACAGAAGCAGCTTAGAGAAAGGTCTGGCTTTGTCTTACAAAAGCCTGAATCTTAAGGAAGAGCTCCGTAGCTCTCTTGCCCTCTCTCCCCAGATGAGAAAAGGATCTCTCGGTCTGTTTGTGGGGAGAAAGTGAGAGAGAAAGCAAGTGAGCAGGAGAGATGCAGACGGAGGCGAAGTCTGAGAGAGTGAGATCCATAAGCAGAGGGCAACTATGCTGCTCTTTGCAGAAGCTCTGAGGGGAAATGGCTGCACGGGGCGTGTGGGCAAAGGACCACGGGCTTCTGAACCAACATCTTCTGCCCCTAAGCATGTAATGGAAACAGCAGAGGGCCACTGGGCCTGCAACGATAAACAGACAAGAACGATGGACATCAGAAGGCCACATGTATGGACAACCAGAAGGTGTTTCCCCACTCTCCCACCTCCCCCTCCTGAGGTCTTGGAAATTCACAGAATCCAAACTATGGCACTTACCCAACAGAACTGGGGAGAAGCCCAAGAAAGATGAAGGTTGTCAGGACTACCACACCTGCACGCATTTGTTGCATCTCATACAAAAGTGCCTGGTCAAAGGGCGAACGTGCAGGCCGAGAGAATCCCATGTGTTCTCTACACCCCAAGCCCTGCACCTAGAGAAAGAGGGTTTTTGTGATTTTTCTACCCTTAAGCTACCCAGAAGAGGTGCTTTGGGAAATTAGTTGTTAGTGGAGCCCTGAAAGTTTACTCCCACCAACCCAGAGTCAAAAATTAATGTGAATCTTAGACAAGCTCTAGTCTCCCATACCTAAACTCTACATGAGATCCATAGCCACTATATAATGTTTGCCAGGCCTGCCTGATAGATCACCGAGAATATCAAATGAAGAAATACATATGGACAAAGTGTTTGAAAACTGATGAAATGCGCACCAGCTTAACGCATTATTATCAACAGCTTTGAGCTTTTAGGCCAGAACATTTCTTTTTGTGTATGATTCACGTGATCAGTATAAAATATTTCATTTCTCTTGGTTGCGTGTTATTTGGAAGTGTGAAGGAAGGGCTAAGCCTACAAAACTGCATGTGTACTTCATACCATTGCATTTGGCTTGTGGAATGGTCATTCTACGTCCTTAGATCATTTATTTGTTTAGCAGAGACAATGTATGTTCTATGCACTATTAAATAAAATTGATGATGGTAACACTAAAATTAAAAATATAAAGCACCATGAATCTCAGTGAAATTGTTCTTAAAGGACTCTGAAAAGCAAACTTCCACAAGGCCAAAATAATTTCCTCTGTTGGAACACCAGACCACGTTTAAAATGAAAATATGGCATGCATATAAAACTACATGGTTTTGCCCTATATTGTCACAGCAAGATCTGAACCTGGGGACTCTATTTTTGAAATGGAATCCAATAAAACTTCTATTTTGGCCTCATAAAGTCCTTTCCCTCTTTCCTGTTCCTGCCTCATTTTGTTTTTTAAACTATAACTAAAATTACTTAGAAAAAATGTTTTGAGACATGTGAATTCATTTAGAAAGCAGTTCTGCTGTAAAATATCTTTTTGGCATCATTTTCAATGAGCTCACTCTCCCCTTTTCCTTTTGTTTAAAGACGGTGGAAACTGGTAGGAGGAAAGACTAATAGCCAGGGAGGGGGGTGGGGGGGATGGTTGGAGCCCTCAGGACAGCCCGTGACAAGAAGTCCCAGTGGAACAACCCACAGTCACAGGAAGTGAGGAGCCTTTCTTCCCAGAGTCTTCTGCAGCTGTGTGGCTCGAGGAGGCCACATTCCTGCACCGACCTCCACTTAATTACTCTGACCAACAAAGCCCCAAAGTCTGTCCTCAAAGTTGTAAGAGTATTTTCCGATTAAAAAAAAAATGTTTTGACTCCTCACCTCTTCCAGGCCAGCCACTGCTGTGGGCTCCACCCCCCGAAGGGCCTTGGAGCCTCTTCTCCCTGAGTAAACTAGCTCCTGGGACTGTTCCCAGGCACTGGGTGGAAGAGCTTGGTAAGACCAAACAGGCTTTAAAGAAAGTCTATCCGGGTGCCTGGGTGGCTCAGCGGGTTAAGCGTCCGCCTTGGCTCGGGTCATGATCTCGCTCAGACCATGACTGACTCAGGTCATGATCTCGCAGTTGCTGAGTTCAGGCACTGCCTCAGCTCAGTGCTGACAGCTCAGAGCCTGAAGCCTGCCTTGGATTCTGTGTCTCCCTCTCTCTCTGCCCCTCCCCCCTTCCTGCTCTCTCCCTCTCTCTCTCAAAAATTAATAAACATTAAAAATAAATTAATTAAAAATAAATAACAAATAAAGAGCATCAAACTGAGAGTCTGCCCAATGTTACACATTCTTACTATCTTCTGTTTTCTCTCAGTAAAAATGTGATATCTCAGGAAATTCCAACCAGTGTTGATAAAAACTTGTATTAATAACTTCTTTTAATGTTCACTAGTTGGAAGAAACAAAAGTTATTGACCCAGAGTCTGAAGTTACCTATATTAGTCATTTTATTGTTTGACCTCTCTGATACCCTGGGCAGGATAAAATGTCCCAGCAAGATACGTTTACTTTTGACCTTCAGAGAAGAAATGGGATTTCAAACCTTTTCAATAGGAGAAATACCCTAAAGCAAAAAGAAACACACTAAGTTGAGAGCTGAATGTGATGTTCCTAAAATTCTCGCCTCTGTTTCCTACATTACAGTGCCCAACTACCAAATAAATTAGGGCCTTTGGGGCAGCCATAAAAACTCATCATTTAAAGGCACATTAATTCTTCTAGGTCACTGGGTGTCATTAAGTAAATCACTGGCCCAAAACATCTTAAGGTGCCTTTGGGGCCTGAAGGAATATATACGCTTTCCTCAAAGAAGGGCTCGGTCACTGAGAGATGGCCTGCCTGCCCTTCTTCCTGGGAAAATCAGGACCAGTCTATTTGAAACTCATATTTAAGTCTAGGAAGTTGCTCTATGCCAATGCCGGGAGCCAGCTTTTGCTGAATTGCAACTGTGTGCTTTGTATAAGGACTTAATACACTGATTCTTCACCCTGAAAGTTTCCTAACGTTCGACCAGTGCTCCTCTACCTTTTTTTTCATTATCGCTCCCATAGGAGCCTTTTTTGACATTTCCCCCCCCCCCCCGCCTATTTTTCTACTCTCCTCCCCAGGAAATTAAATACCAAAGAAGTAAGGAGTACGATTTTTGTCAGGTAGGGTTAGGTTGAGCCATTGTAATACTTAAGTTACTATCCTTGTTGAGAATATAGGCTTTAGACCAGTTCCTCAGCCTTGCCACTGTTGATATCTGAGGCCAGATAATCCTTTGGTGGTGCAGGCGGGGGCGGGGTGATGCAGGTGACACACACAGAGTAGAACGTTCAGAGCATCCCTGGCTCTGCCCACTAGATGCCTGGAGTTCTCCACCTTTCGGTTCCAGTGTGACAACCAAAAAGATCTCCAGACACTCCCAAAGGTCCCTAGAAGACGAAACTGCCCCCATCCGAGAACTGTCACATTAGACATACAAACTAGAAGGAGATACGTCCCTGTGTACGAAAAGTCAGAAGAGCATTTTTGGCAAAATTCAGGAGAGACAATTTTTAAACCGAGAGCTTAGGGGAAGACTGGGACCCAGAAGGTGAAATACAGACGACAACAGTGAGAAAGATGAAGTGCAAAAGGCAATGCTGTGGTTTGGGGGGCGGCGAAGGGGGAAGGAGTGCAGGCAAAGGGAGCGGTTGGAAAATGAGACCTGGTCACTATTTGTCCTGGAGGGTTGCACGCTGGTCTCATTCTCCTCACCCATTCTGCCTCCTCTGCCCTCGGGCTCCCAACACATTGAAGGCCTGATGGCAGTTTGTTCATTTATGTTTTATTTATAACTCTGTGGATCAGTTTCTTGACTTTTAATCATTAACTCTGAAACTTTTAGTGGCAGGGTCTGGGGGACGTATTGGCAGAGTTTGTCCTGGATTGGATTGAGTTGCGAGGCAACCAGGCCTCAGTGTATAGCTGAAGTTAACTGAAGAGAATAAGAATCTTGACTTCCTTGCCAAATCCCTTTTCGTGATCTGTAGTTCTCATCCCCTATTAACTGATTCTCAGCAAGTAAAGTGATGATTTAGACCTGCCTAGAGCCTCACCCTGGCTTCAATCAGTAAAATTGGCCTTTGATCTGTTTGAGGTACACTCACAAGATTTTATCTGAAGAAATAATTCCTCCACTTAAAATGAAAGCATCGATCATTTAGGAACTGTGAACGAGATCTTAGAACCTCACTTTGTACACAGGGCTGAGACAAGAGCTAAAGGTATCGGAGCAAGCACCAATAGAGTGCTATACATCTGCCTTATTACCTCTTATCCCAAGAATTCCAATAATCTGAGAAATACCTTTTGACAAGGATGGACATTAATGGTTTAGCATCACCTAGAACATCCCTATTTAGATTGGTGTGAGTAGATTTCATCTCTACCTACAAAACTTGTAGAAGACTGAGAAGGTTTAGAGAAGTACAGCAGAAATGTGTAACAAATAAAAACCAGAAGGAAAAGGTTAAAGAATGTCCATTTTCTTGAAAGAGAAGGCCAAGAGATGATTTAATATAGAAAAGGAGGAAGATAATTAATAGTTTAAATGCTTTCTAGATATTCTGAATCTTAGTAATTTAATCTTTACAATAAACTAGTGAGGAAGGCTACTATTTGCTCCTAAGATTCCTTCTTTCCTTCTTCCATGGTAATAAAATTTTCAACAGGGCTCATAGCTCTTCAAAGCTAACGCTCCATTTCCGGTCACGGTGCAGATGGCTATTTATCTGAGTTCTAGTGATTGGGATAAATATTTTGGGTCAGACTTTGAGACTGCTTCTCTCTCTCTCTGCTTATTCCGTCATTGCTGTTGGCCGGAGAGTAGACAAAGTAGCTAGAGCAGGAACTTTAGATGGAAATTTAGATGAACTTGGGAATGAAGCCTTCTACAGACAGAGTCATAAGATGAAAGGAGCCAAGCCTGGGTCCCTAACAGCATGGAATACCATACCCACTCTGGACCAACCTCCAGACTTATTCATGAAAGATAAATAAACTTCGATCTTGTTTGATGCTTTATTATTTGGGATTTTTCTGTCACTCCCAATTCTTTACCCAGTTGCAACTAAAAAACCTAGATATGGCCATTATCATCCTTTCAGATTAGGAAATTGAGTCTCAGAGGTGTTAAATAACTCAATGCCATCTAGCTAATAAAGTTCATAGTACTCTGTCCAACTCCAAAGTCGGCGAGCTTTGTATTATACCGCATTTAAACTACCATATAAATTTAGTGTCGGACAGGTCTTTAGGTAGATGAAGAATATTTATTGCCGTTCTCCATATCAGGACAGAAAAGTATGGGTTTATCTTATAGTAAAAGCTTGGTAGACCTATCCTATTGCCTGATTCCTACTCAGAAGTCAAACTCACATCGTTGAACTTACATCTATAGTTTAGGTATAGACTTGCTTGACAAAGGAATAATCCACATTTATTTAGTCTTTTTTGAACAAATGCCCAATGAACTTCTTCTAACTGCCAGGCACTGTTCTGGCACTGGGGAAAGAGCAATGAACAAAAGAGAAAAAACTTTTGTCGTCATGAAGCTCGCTTTTCCCCAATGGAGGTAGATAATAAACAAAAGAGTAAAATGATATTTTAGATGGTGGTAAGTATTATGAAGAAAACTACAACAAAAAATGGAAGTATCTCCAGTGGAGATAGTGGGGAGGAGAGGAGGGTGCATTTCAAATCGAATGGTCAGGGAGGGGCTCACCGAGAAGGTGACATTTGATTCAGACCTGAAGGAAATGAGGGAGTATGCACGGTGGATATCTGAAGGAAGAGAGAATGGCCAGGACTAAGGCCTTGAGACAGGAGTGTATCTCTTGTGTGTTAGCACAGGAAGAAGGCAAGCGTACCTAGAGCAGAACATGAGATACAGTTAGCAGGATAAGGAGGGAGCCAGATGGTGGAGCACCTTGTAGGTCGTTGTAAAGAATTTGGCTTTCATTCTAAATGTAGTCATAAATAAATAAAGGGTTCTAACCAGAAAAGTGAAGCGATATAACATAACTAGTAAAAGGCAACATTGGGCTCCCAGGCAGAAAACAGACTGAAGGGGCAAGAGTATGAGTGAGGAGACCAATTAGGTGGCCGTTGCTCTACTCTAGGGAAGAAACGATGGCAGTTTCTGGTTCCAGGAGTGGCAGTTTCTGGTTCCATGTATCAGACTCAAGCTGTCACAGATCACAAGTGTAAAACTCCGGACAAAATGTTTTTTTTTAAATCTAAGACACTGTCAAGTGATCAGAAACAGACAGAAGAAACTGGAGAGAACAAAACCCTTGAAAGAAAAGAATCATGATGAGTGAGATTGTGGCTTTTCACTGCACAGCAGGCTCCAGTCTGTATAATTGGGGCAGCTAGAACCCCCTCCGAAAGCACAGTCTCACTGGTTTGAAGAGTCAGAGGACAGAACTTGGGGACTGCAAGAGCGGCTGGAACTTGAGCAGAAAAATCGCAGAAAAATCCACAGAGTGGGGAGCCCAGAAATCTATATATAAATTCCACTCCACTCCCCGAGTGACCCCTGAACTGTAAACATGCGGGGTGAAAAAGCCCAGGGGAAAACAAAGGAAGAAGACCGTAACAACCAACCAGAGATGTTAAATACTGCTCACAGAAGAGGAGGCAAGCTTAAAGTTTAAGTTCAGCCAAGCGAATTGTTTACTAGAATAACTAGATAACAGAACCAAAGAGTGTGAGATATATCATCCACAACGTCTAGTTGGAAATCCAAATTACTAGATGTGAAAAAAAAAAAAAAAAAAAAGATGAAAATGTGACTCATGGATGGCCAAGACAAAAAGCTATCAGTGGAAACCAGCTCTGACCAGATACTGGAATTAACAAAAAAACAAACCCATTGCAGCTATTCTAACTGTGCTCAAGCCCTTAAAGGAAAATGTGGCCATAATTATTGGTGAACCTCCACAGAAAAATGGAAACTTGTTAAAGGAGGGAAGAGGTTCTAGAACTGAAAAGTATAATATCTCAAATGAAAAATTCACTGAATGGGCTTAACGGTAGACAAGAGAGCATAAGGAAGAGTCTCTGACTTTCAAGATAGAAATTATAACAATCCAAGGAGCAGAGAGAAATTAATAGAAATTACCTAATCTAAGAAACAGAAAGAATAAAGCTTTTATTATTTTTTTTTAACGTTTATTTATTTTTGAGACAGAGAGAGACAGAGCACAAATGGGGGAGGGTCAGAGAGAAGGAGACACAGAATCTGAAGCAGGCTCCAGGTTCTGAGCTGTCAGCACAGAGCCCAATGCGGGGCTCGAACTCACAGACCGTGAGATCATGACCTGAGCCGAAGTCGGCCGCTTAACTGACTGAGCCACCCAGGAGCCCCAAGAATAAAGCTTTTAAAAAACAGAGTTTAAATGACCTGCGGGACAATGGATATGTCCACAAGTTCCTACTGACTTACACAAACACATAATACATAAATAAATGGGAAGATAGGGAATTTCTTCTGCACAGAATGTTGGCAACTAATAAATGTAGAGATGGTGCATTTTGAAAATCATCAACAGAAGCCCAAACGAGTGGTGAAAGTTTGATGAGAACAGCGTCATCATATATTGTCTTAAACATCTCCCTCCAAATGATTTATTAATTATAAAGGGAAAATTTACCTGTTAATTATAAACTTAATTACAATGTAACACTGAAAAACCAGGTAGATACCACTTTAATCAAGGTGCAGAATAAAGTTTATGTATATGTATTTGTGTGTGTGTGTGTGTGTGTGTGTGTGTGATGTTTGTGTGTTTGAGAGAGGGAAGAAAAGAAAGGTAAGTGAATGATAAAGTCATTGAAAAATGTAAAACATTAATGACTCTGGGCAATGGGTATATGGGAGTTCTTTATACAATTTTGGCAACTGTTTTATATGTTTGAAATTATATTGAAATAAAAGGAAATGATGGCAGCTTAAACCACAGTGGTAGTCATGCATAAGAAATCGTCAGATTTCTGAATATATATATATATATTTTTTTTTTTTTTTGAGAGAGAGAGAGAGAGGAAGAGGGGCAGAGGGAGATGGAGAAGGAAAGAGAGAATCTTAAGCAGGCTCCATGCTCAGCACAGAGACCTGTGCGGATCTCAGTGCCACAACCATGAGATTATGACCTGAGCCAAAATCAAGAATCACACACTTCACCAATGGAGCCGCCCAGGTACCCCAGATTTCTGAGTATATTTTGAAAATAGTACTTGATGATTTTTTTTTTTAATTTTTTTTTTCAACGTTTATTTATTTTTGGGACAGAGAGAGACAGAGCATGAACGGGGGAGGGGCAGAGAGAGAGGGAGTCACAGAATCGGAAACAGGCTCCAGGCTCTGAGCCATCAGCCCAGAGCCCGACACGGGGCTCGAACTCCCGGACCGCGAGATCATGACCTGGCTGAAGTCGGACGCTTAACCGACTGCGCCACCCAGGCGCCCCTACTTGATGATATTTTGATGATAGATTGGCTATGAGGTGTGAGAGACAGAGAGGTGTCAAGAATGACCCCAAGATTTGGGATTAAGGCAGTTGGAGGGAAGAAGCAGCTGTATGTTGAGATGGGAAAACTGTGGGTGGAGAAAGTTTGTAGAGTTGGAAATCGGGGTTTTGGTCTGGGACGTAATAAGTTTGAGATGCCTATTAGGCCTCCAAGTAGAGCTATTCAGTAGGCTATTTGAATTTCTATGTGGATATCAGGGGAGAGGTCTGGGCTGCAGATATAAATGTGATAGTCATCAGTTTAATTAAAGCCAAGAGATGATGCAGGGGATTAACATAGAAGACTGACTTCTGAGAAACTCTGGCTGAAGACCTTCCTGCCCTAAAGCTACAAAGAGCACATAAGTCCACAGTCTGTGTTTAACTATGTGCATACTCATGGTGCAGTTTAATATGTTCTTTTGTCTAATTTATTCACTTAAACTTTATAAAACATTTGTTGAGTTTCTTCAGGATGCAAGGCACTGTCTCCATATACCTCTAGTGCAAGTACCAACGTGTTTAAAAGGGTCCACCTAAGTAATATGAATTAGTAGGCACTGAACATAAATAAACAATCCAGAGTCATGTATCTTGCCATGTGGCCTAATTGGTTCACAGAAATTTATTGCCCTGATAAATTACAAAGATGTTTTAGGTAATATTAAGCAATGCATCTGCAAGAGAAAACACATAACTCTATTTTCTCACCACTTCTGGGAGAGCAAGGGACAAAGCTTATCACTGTTTTGTTTACTTGTTTTTAAAAATAAACCTATTGCTCATGAAAGGTTACAATAAATTGGAGGAAACTTAACCCAAAGTCCCCTAGAAGCAAGTTTTCTATGTCAGATCAACCCTTGACCTCTGTAAGGCATCGCCTTGCCAAACTAACAGTTATGGAAAAATTCGCTCGGTCTTTTGGTTATTTTGGCTTCTTTCTTTTTCATCTCCGTTTCAATTTTATTGTAAAATAAGACACTAATACAGAAAACCACACACAGCAAATGTACGGCTTTGTGAATCATTAGAAGGCCAACACTTCTAAGGTCATGAAACAGAATTTCATCAGTCACCCCAGAGGCCCTTCAACATGCCCCTTCGTTCCCCATAAGCTGCAAAAATGATGATATTCGAGGTATCTATTTTTTTCATTTATTAGTTAGAATACTTTCATAAAGAGACACTTCCCCTCTTCCAATGTCTGGTTACATGGTAACACAGTTCATATAGAGAAGGGAGGATAAATGCTTAGTTCTGCAGCTCTGTTTGCCAGATTTCAAGATAATAATTTGGCTTCCTATCATCCTCCAAAAAGTAATAATTACTTACCATAGTTTTATGAAATTGTGGATTTAAACATATTTGATGAATTTCAATCCACTGCAATTATCATTATAAACTCAAAATTTTCCATCTTTGGCCTGTGGGAGCCTCTTAAAGTTGACTCCAGAGTCCTTTAGACATGACCCTCGTAGTCTTTGATAGCTTCTGTGCCATCTGGTGTGACAAGACGTCCCAGGGTCATCTTGCTAATTTCCTGCCCTAGACCTGGAATCCATCATTTCTCCAAAGAGACCTGGTCCCTTGTAGTGAAAAGTGGTGTTGCAAGGCCACGATCTGCATGCCGGAGCTGCTCATCGCTATTGTGTAGCTTGTTGTTTCTAGGTCTTTTCAGTGGACGTATCAGGAAGTAAAATAAGATCAAGTACTTCATGGGTTTATCTTGATAGTTCCAATTCAGTTTTGAGACCACAGAGTTTTTACTCAACCTCTTCTCTACTACTTTAGTATCTTCTTTCCTCCATATCAAGAATCCTGGTTCTCAAGGAACCAGGGACAAATGAGATGACAGAACTGTTCTCAGGAACAAAGGAGATGATAGGATTGAAGATCTCATAAGTACTCTTTTGTTTTAGCCTATGTCATACACGTAACAGTCTCAGGATAGCAGTTATACGACTAATGTCAATGTGATGACTAAAAGTATCTTGCCCTCTATTTTGAAACATTTGTAGGATATCTGTGCTATCAGAAGATATAGTTCTGCACGTGCTCTCTCAGCGATCAGTCATCTTGGTTCCAGGAACCTCTGTACCTAATGCTCACCAACAGTTCTTATATCAGTCTACGTCTGTCTAGTTATTTTGTTGTTTGAGGCTTATTTTCTAGAAGATTTCACAGGAAGAGCCCATGAAAACGGTATTTTGAGTTCTATCTGTGCCCATTATACTTGAAGGTTATGCTTGATCAAAAAAAACATTTTGGGGGGGTGCCTGGGTGGTTCAGTCAGTTGCTCATCCAGCTCTTGATCTTGGCCCAGGTCAGGATTCCAGGGTCGTGGGAATGAGCCCTGTGTCGGGCTCCACTCTCAGCACGGAGCCCGCTTAAGATTCTCTCTCTCCCCGCCTTTCCCTTGCCCCTCTCTCCCATTCGCGTACTTTCTCTCTCTAAAATAAATAAATAAATAAATAAATAAATTCAAAAAGTCTTTTTGATTTCACACTTGTTTCCTTGAAGATCTTACATTTGTTAGTGCATATTTTTCTCACATAGAACATTTGTGTCAAAAAGTGTAATGATCTAATTTTCTTTTTTACACTTTTTTCATAAAGTTTATTTATTTTGAGACAGAAAGAGAGAGGGCAAGTTGGGGAAGGGAAGAGAGAGAGAGAGTGAGAGAGAATCCCAAGCAGGCTCCACACTGTCAATGCAGAGCCCAAAGTGGGGCTCGATCTGGAACTGTGGGATCATGACCTGAGCTGAAATCAAGAGTCAGCTGCTTAACTAACTGAGCCACCCACATGCCCCTAATTTTTCTCTTTCTTATAAATTACCTACTCTCTTTTTTTTTTTTTAAAGATACTCAAGGGATGGCTTCCTTTTCTTTAAAGTTGAGTGATTTTACTAAAATATATCTTGGTGTTGGTCAATATGGGTCAATATTCTCAGGGTAGATGGTGTATGCTTTCACTATTCAGTTTCAAGTCCTTTTTTTTTTTAATCTCAGGAAGATTCTCATACTATCCATATGTTCTATCTTCTTTGCCCATCTTCAATATTGATTGTATTTCCTCAAATTCTTTTATGTCTTTCATTTCCTTTTTATCTCCTATTTTTAAAAATTTAAAATATTTTAGGCATGACTGGGTGGCTTGCTCGATTAAGGGTCTGCCTTCAGCTCAGGTCATGATCTCATGGTTCGTGAGTTTGAGCCCCTCACCAGGCTCTGCACTGACAGTGCGGAGCCTGCTTTGGATTCTCTGTCTGCCTGTCTCGGCCCCTCCCCCACTGTATCTCAAAAATAAATAAACATTAAAAACATTCTTTAAAATATTTTAAAGTATTTTTCATTCAATTTTTTTTTTACTTTAGAGCAATTTTAGACTGACAAGAAAAAGTTGTAAAAATTATGCAAAGAATGTCTGACTACTGTTCACCTAGTTTTCCTAAATGTTAACATCTTGCATATTAATAGTACAAGTCTCAAAATCAGGAAATTAACAGTGATGTAACTCTGTTATCTAATCTACAGATCTCGCTTAAATTTCATGAGTTGTTCTGCTAATATCCTTTTTCCTACTTGAGATTCAGTCCAGCATCACACATTGCATTTGGATGTTTGTCTCTTTAGTCTCCTTTATCTTTGAACAATCCCTCCATCTTTCACTATCTTTAGTATTTTGAAGAATATTGGCCACTTATTTTCTAGACTGTACTCAGTTTGGGCTTATCTGATGGTTCCTCACAGTTAAATTTACTTCAGGATATCTCAGTTTTGGCACTATTGACATTTTGGGCCATAAAATTCTTTATCAAAGGAGCCTGTTCTCTGCGTTGTATTTGTTGTGTGTTTAAGGGCCCCCTTCACCTTGACCCGCTTGATGCCAGGAACACTCTTCCAGTCTTGACAATCAAAAATATTTCCAGACAGGTGGGAGGGAGGGGAGGGGAGAGTGGGAGGGAGGGGAGGGTGGGTGATGGGTATTGAGGAGGGCACGTGTTGGGATGAGCACGGGGTGTTGTATGGAAACCAATTTGACAATAAATTTCATATATTAAAAAAAGATATTTCCAGACATTTTCAAAAGCCCCCTGAGTGTGAGAAGGAATCAATTTCAGCTGAGAGCCACTAATATAAGTTACGTATTTGGGGCAAGGATACCACACAAGCGATAGGTGTTCTCATAACATCGCATCAGGAGGCACGCTTTGTTCCATTACTGGTGATGTTAACTCTTGATCACTTCATTAAGGTGGTTCTGTCAGAATTCTCTCCTGTAAATTTAATATTTTACCCTTTATAAAAATAATATGTGTCATGTAAGATCATAGATATATAGTGTTTCTCATGATACTTTCACCTACGAATTTTGGCATCCATTGATGATTTTTGCCTGGAACAATTACTACTATAGTTTTTGCCAACATTTCCTTCTACGGTTACTACTTATACTGCCACTTTAAGAAAGTGTTTCCCTTTTCCTCCATTTATTTCTTCATCTATTCTTATTCTTATTGGTAATTTGTTACCATCCTCACGCATTTTATTGCTCAAATTGTCCCTAATATGGCCACTGGGAGCCCCAGAAGTTGACTTTTTTAAAAACTTAACTAGGTTTATTGATGTCTACAATGTAACCCAAGAAAAAGAAAAAGGCGATTTCTCAATCGCCTCCCTTGATTGCTGTCTCCAGTCTCTTCCACGTGGGCATTCTGCAGCTGTCCTGCTGCCAGGCTCTGAGATTTGGACTTTATTCAGTCGGTGAAGGTGATGAGAGTCTTTTTTTTTTTTTTTAATGTCAAAAGCCAGTTGATCTGGTCTGCAAACCAGAAAACATGGCGCTGAGAGAAGGCAACCACACTCTAGCAAGCGGAGTGAGCGCAGAGAGAGGGGGTTGTTTTGAGAGAAGGGAGGTGCTGCATTGCTTAGGTGCAATGAAGAGAGGTCTGTGACATCATATAACACCCAGAGGAAATGCACGTGGAGGTCTCGCTGTGCGCCAGGTGCTCTGCTAAACAGCATCTCACCTGTTCTTCCAAGAAACCTGTGAACTCAGTATGATCAGCAGCCTTGCCAAGCACAGCCACCTCAGATGTTTGCCCTGGCACCCTGGGTTTTAGACTCCCTGCAGCAGGAGATTCAAATAATCTCTAATGGGCCTTGAACCTTGCACTGGTCCCCCAAAGGCCCCAAATTCCATGAGTGTCTGGGTCACTGTGAAGGTCCTCTGACCACGATATAGCTTTCAGAGAGGAAAAAAATATCTGCTGCTTTTTACCTTCGGTGGTGGGTCCTGCCTTACTCCTTTCTTGTATTTCCCTCTAAATAGAAAAGGTGTTTGGAGGCTGGGCAGCTAAAATGACAAGTTCATAAACTGAAATTGTAGATAACAATGAAAGCAATAGCTCAATGCTTATTGCTTACAGAATTTTTGGAATTCGTATGGCATATTGTATAAGTATATATATATATATATACACACTCCCTTCCCAAAGGATTATACCAACTTGCACTTAGTGTTTTATGCCATAAACTGGTTGATCCAACAGTAATTTTCAACCTCTTCCTCTCTTGCTACTTTCTGTTATAAAGGCTGGAAGAACAAATCATTTGATTTTTCTAGTGCTGCAGTAGTGACTTAGAGATACAGTTTGTGATGTAAATAAAGACGTGGTTTATACATAGAATGGAATACTCCTGGGGCACCTGGGTGGCTCAGCTGGTTGAGCGTCCGACTTTGGCTCAGGTCATGATCCCTCAGTTCATGGGTTCAAGCCCCGCATCGGGCTCTGTGCTGACAGCTCAGAGCCTGGAGCCTGCTTCGGATTCTCTGTCTCCCTCTCTCTGCCCCTTCCCCGCTCATGCGCTGTCTCTCTCTCTCTCTCTCTCTCAAAAATGAATAAAAGTTAAAAAAATTTTTTTAAAGAATTTGTCAATGAGAAAGAATGAATTCCTGCCATTTGCAGGAACATGGATGGAACTGGAGGGTATTATGCTAAGTGAAATAAGTCAGAGAAAGACAGATATCATGTTTTCACTCATATGTGGAAGTTGAGAAACTTAACAGAAGACCATGGGGGAAGGGAAGGGGAAAAAATAGCTACAAATAGAGAGAGAGGGAGGCAAACCATAAGAGACTCTTAAATACAGAAAACAAACTGAGAGTTGATGGGGGGGGAGGGGGGTGGGAAATGGGTGATAGGCATTGAGAAGGGCACTTGTTGGGATGAGCACTGGGTGTTGTATATAAGTGATGAACCACAGGAATCTACCTCCCAAACCAAGAGCACACTGTATACACTGTATGTTAGTCAACTTGACAATAAATTCTGTTAAAAAAAAAGATTATAGGAAGGATTTTGGAAGTCTTTGTTTTCTTAATATCGTCCCAATTTTTTTTTTCCTTTATGTCTTGAATACACGCATGGTATCTGGAGATAGAGCATCTACTTTGCAACCACATGAGGGAAAGGCCCAGAAAATCCCAGACACACTGTTGTGACATCACCAGTGAACCCAAATCACCACCTACCTGTCTCCAGACATCTTCTGTGAGAAAATAAACCCTTGTGTGTTTTTGGTTTTTTGTTTTTGAAAATATACCTTTCTTGATCTAATTTACTAAACAGAGAAACAGAACCAATAGGATGTGTATGTATATAGAAAGAGGCTTATTTTAAAGAAACTGGTTCACACGATTATAAAGGCTGGCAAGTCCAAAATCTGCAGGATGGCCAAACCCAGGGCAATGCTGATGCTGTGGCTCAAGTCCCAAGGCCATCTCCTGGTAGAATTCCCTCTTGCTCAGAGGACGAGGTCAATCTTTGCTCTGTCAAGTCCTTCAATTGATTGGATAAAGCCCACTCCATTATGGAGGGCAATCTGCTTCACTCAAAGTCTACCAATTTAAATGTTGATCTCATCCAAAAACACCCCCATAGGAACATACAGAATAATATTGGACCATATATCTGGATAGCATGACCTGGTCAAGTTGACACATAAAATGATTTAACCAACACAATCACTATAATTCAAATTTGTGTTACTTGTAGCATTCCTGATAATAGTGCTATTTGAAATCTCTAAAATGACTTAGGTATTCAAACATTTCTCATCCTAGTTAACCCCAGTCCAAACCACACAAATTATTTCCCTGCTCTGTCTTTACTTATTCTTCAACCTCCTACAGTCTCGACCAAGCTCTATGCCTCTGAGAATCCTACCACTCCACTGTGTATCAAAGGCCCTAAGAAACACTGGTAAGTATCTCCATATTTTTAGACAGAGGATTAATTTTTTTTCTCACTTTTGTTCAAATATTAAGACTGTGGTAATGCATAGGCCTCTGATACAGTAACCACTAGCTATTTATAGGAAGTAAGCATTTAAAATATGGGAGTTTAGGGGCGCCTGGGTGGCTCAGTCAGCTAAGTGTCCGACTTCGGCTCAGGTCATGATCTCATAGTTCATGAGTTCAAGCCCTATGTCAGGCTCTGTGCTGACAGCTCAGAGCCTGGAGCCTGCTTCAAATTGTGTCTCCCTCTCTCTCTGTTCCTCCCTTGCTCACACTCTGTCTCTCTCTCTCAAAAGAAATGAAGATTAAAAAAATTAAATATAGGTAGTTTGAATTGAGATATGCTATAAGTGTAAAATACATATTGAATTTTGAAACTTTAATTCAAGAAAAAAGTGTGAAATATATCTAATTTTTTACACTGATTTCATATTGGAATTGTAAGATTTTGGATATGGGGGTCAAATAAAATGTTTTAAATACATTGTTAAAATTAATTTCACTTGATTCTTTTTACCTATTTAATGTGGCTACTAAAGAATTTTAAACTACATATGCAAATTGCATTTGTGGCTCACATATTTCCATTGGGCAGGGCTGGTATATATAAATTCTTTTTTTTTTTTATATTTATTTCTTTTTGAGAGAGACAGAGACAGAGCGTGAGCAGGGGAGGGTCAGAGACAGAGGGAAACAAAGAATCTGAAGCAGGCTCCAGGCTCCGAGCTGTCAACATAGAGCCCTAAACAGGGCTCGAACTCACAGACCACAAGATCATAACCTGAGCTGAACTTGGACGCCTAAACAACTGAGCCAGCCAGGTGCCCCAGGGCTGGCATATATACATAAAAGGATTTTCTGGAAAATTCACTTATTAACTTATCAATATTGTATGTACATTTTATTTGGATTTAAAATTTTATTTAAAAATATAAATTGACTTATTGTTTTATTTTTTTTAATGGGTAGCTGTAGCATTGTTCAAAGTTCAGAAGAATAAAAATTATAATGAAAAATCCTATGTGTAATGAAAGGTTTATAACAGAAAATCAGCACTTTCTGTCCAAAAAGTTTAACAATTTTCCCAGCTAACTGAATTGTGGGAACTCGGCTTTTCCAGGGAATAAATATGCTATTTTTAACATTTTTATTATACAATTTGTCACAGGCTGTCTCATGAGAGTATCAACAATCAGTTTCAAACAGAATCCAACCACAAACACTTCTCCACATGTGACTTGGAACATCTGGCCTGCTCAAGTCCCCATCTATATCAGGCGAGTGCCGGTCTGACTTTGATTCTTAGGCTCCTGAAACCCTTTGTCCCACTTCCCACACTGGGAATGAGGTAGGGTGAAACCATCTTCAAGGGGCCAGCCCGAAGCAAGTCTGAGTGCCAGGCTTGTGTTTCCCCTCACTGATGACCGCAGGCCCTTTCCGAGGGAGGCACACGCTGCGTTCCAGCGATATCACGAAGCAGTCATCCATGTGGCCTTTTCCCTCACGGGCTGAGAGAAAGCTTTTTCTTTAGAAGAACTTTAGCCAGCACCTCCTAGCTGGATTATAATACCTGCGCTGAGCAGAATGCTTGAGGCAGGAGGTAAAAATTCTGAAGAGGTACAGGGCTGCTGTGTTGACTATACTTCCAAGGAATGACGAAAAGGCTCATGACAGGAAAAAGGAAGAAAGAAAATGTGCTCACTGAGTCAGGGGCGCTAACGCAATGAAAGACACCAAAACAGGGTGTCCTAGGGGGATGGAAGAATTATGGAAAGGGAACGTAGGAGTCTTAGCTCCCCTTTAAGCAGTATCGGTCTTTCTGAAAGTTGGAAACTCACTATTAAAAATTCACTGATGTTGTTGGCCATCTAAAAAACGTCCCATAGGAAGGAATCCTTAAGGAAGCAAAACTATCCCTAAATTATATTTTCCAAGTACAGGTATCCATTCCAGTTTTTCTCTCTTTTTTAAAAAAAATTTTTTTTAATGTTTATTTCTGAGACAGAGAGAGACAGAGCATGAGTGGGGGAGGGGCAGAGAGAGAGAGGGAGACACAGAATCGGAAGCAGGCTCCAGGCTCTGAGCTGTCAGCACAGAGCCCGACGCGGGGCTTGAACTCACGAACCGTGAGATCATGACCTGAGCCGAAGTCGGTCGCTCAACCGACTGAACCACCCAGGCGCCCCCATACCAGTTTTTCTTTAAGTGAGGTGTGCATATAGAAGATTCCAGTTCATAGAAGAGACAGAGTGTTCAGAATAGCACATACTTACAAGTAAATGTTTTGACACATAGGCTTACCCGTATTCACACTATGCCGCTCACGTGAGCATATATACACTTAGGTGTTTTCAGCAATGTTAGCAAGACTCAAAAAGCGTTTGCCGGAGCAGGAAAACAGATTCTGTTTTCAAGAGGGTCTTTATCAAAGAATTTGAGAAAATACTTAAGCAGAATTGCTATGCATAAGAAACGTACTGTAGAATTAAATACATTTGAATGAATATATGCCATTCCTTCATTATCTTAAATATAGACATACGTGTTGCCTTTTGCCACACTCAGAATTGTATGCAATAAATCAGAAGATAGCGAAAGCTTCAACCTGAGCTAGGCTCAATTTAAGATCATTGCTACCGTAACTTTTAAATTCAGTCTTGTAACTTTAATGACAATGGAACATGCAGCATACGTATATAGTTTGTGCACAGAGCACAATTTTTATTTTCTGACTTTTATGGGGAGTATTATACCACCTTTTATGCTGTTACATAGTCTTCATAATATTCCTGAGTTTTTGAAAAAACAAATGAATAAATCAACTAAAAGGAAGCAATAATGCAGGAAAATAAAGAAAAAAGAAATTCTGCAAAATCAATACAGCATTTTCATTGGGAGACACTGTTCACAATATGCCTTTCAATTTTAATACCTGACAAGAATTCAAGTGATTTGTTGGAAAGGTTCGCCACCTCTTCTAGTTGATGAATGGTATTCCACATCAACAGAGGTGACAGAAGTGGTGTTTGTGTTGGTTTTTGCCTTTGGAAGAGTACAAGTCCGGGTCACGGATAGCCAGGAATCGGGGAAGGAGACATAGGACTAACAAACACCTGTGTTGCAGAGTCACTGCCAAGTTCTTCCTCTTAATAGTAATATTATTGGGGCAATGAGTAGATAAAATACTTGCATCTATCTTTTAAAAAGCCAGGTTACTAGGGGCGCCTGGGGGGCTCAGTCAGTTGAGTGACTTTGGCTCAGGCCATGATCTCACTGTTCGTGGGTTCGAGCCCCATGCTGGGCTCTGTGCTGACAGCTCAGAGCCCGGAGCCTGCTTTGGATTCTGTGTTTCCCTCGTTCTCTGCCCCCCCACCCCACTCATGTTCTGTCTCTCTCTTTCTCTCTCAAAAATAAACATTAAAAAAAAAAGCCAGGTTATTAACACTCTGCAATGTTTCTTTCAACATTTTATTGGGTTTGGCCCACGCTGAAATCCCATCTAATCATGCATTGGCTATATTTCAGGAGTTAAGTTCATTATGAGACACCTGAATATATTTTCTTATAAAGGTTGTTCTAAATGATAGTTGGGTTTCTATGCTCATAGCCAAAGCTTATTCATATTATAATGTGGCTGACACCACCACATTTGTAACAATGCAGAGTTGAAAATAATAGTATGCAATATTAGTCATTAAGAGGAAGAATAATGAAGTAAAAAAGAAACTATTTCCACTTGAAACTGGCACATAAGAGAGATTTAACTGGGAAAGATGAGGCGATAGAATGTTTATTTTCCAAGGATTTTAGATCTTGATCATACTGGTTTTTTATGATGTCTACTTTTAGTTGCTTTTTCTTCCTCTTAAATGAAGATAATTTGATGCATTTTTCATTTAGAATATAAGCTTCAGGAGCTTTTATTTGTCTATTTTATTGGTCATCATATCCCCAGAACCTAGGTCAGTATTTGACATATAGTAGGTGCTCAGTAAATATTACAAACATTCATCTATTCAATAATTCAGCAAATGTTATTGAGTAGCCACCATGTGCCGGCCACTATATAGAAGCTGGGAGTATTTTTTAAAAAGGAGTGAGAAAAATCAGTCTCTTCGAGGGGAGAGAGAAACTCACAAAAGAATCTCACTAATGAATGTAATATAAACATTTAAAGACAGCTAAGCACTCTTAAAGGAAAGAGTTACTTTGCCATTATTAGCACACATTTTTGCTCATAAATGTCATAAAGATGAAGAAGCAACAAAACTCTTCCAAGAAAACCTGAGACGCTAAGGGGCAAGAAGGAAGGAAAGTATAAGAGTGTGTGCAAGCGGAAGAGAATAAACTTCTCGGGGTTGCAGTGAACGGAGCAATGGAAGCTGAGCAATGGAAAGGCAAGAGAAATGGCCCACGCAGCGGTATGACACCACTAGGGGCAGTAGGTGAGAGAAGCAGGTGAGAGGAGGGTATGTCCTCCGCAGTGCCAAGCAGCATTGCCCAGCATGGGTCAGTGGGAGCACACTGGTGGGGGACGACGGAGACAGAATGCTACTTTATTCCATTATACAGGATGTTTTGTCCCTTAGAAGGTTCCCACATTGGGGCGCCTGGGTGGCTCAGTCGGCTAGGCATCTGACTTCGGCTCAGGTCATGATCTCACGGTTTGTGGGTTCGAGCTCCGTGTCAGGCTCTGTGCTGACAGCTCAGAGCCTGGAGCCTGCTTCAGATTCTGTATCTCCCTCTCTCTCTGCTCCTCCCCCACTCATGCTCCGTCTCTCTCTCTCTCAAAAATAAAATAAAACATTAAAAAAATTTTTTTTAAAGGTTCCCACGTTGTCTTTCTGAAAAGTTAATTTAATGATTCAGACAAATTTCTGATTTAATAAAATTATTTCTATAATTGAATTCTGAAAGGCTAATTGGAAGGAGAAATATAAGGACATAGTTGACACTATATTAATTAGAGAGCATGGCATCCAACTCGAATCGCCTCTGTCGTCACAGCAAGGTTTCCTCCCGCTTGTCACCAGTCCAAACCGGCAGTCTTATCCCAGGTAGCCCTACCTTGCCTGCCGCTCTCTTCACACAGCTTGACCACGTCCTGTCGCTATCTCCATGATGTCATCGTTGCTTCTCCCATCTATCTTACCCTTTCCTCCATTGCTTTGTCAGACTGTCCTAGAGCCACACAGGCCAACACACTGTCCACCCTGTGGAGACTGGATGGAGCATCACTGTTTTCTTTTTTCTTTTTTAACGTTTATTTATTTTTTTGAGACAGAGACAGAGCATGAACAGGGGGGGGTCAGAGAGAGAGGGAGACACAGAATCCGAAACAGGCTCCAGGTTCTGAGCTGTCGGCACAGAGCCCGACGCGGGGCTTGAACTTACAGACCATGAGATCATGACCTGAGCCGAAGTCGGACGCTCAACCGACTGAGCCACCCAGGCGCCCCTTTCTCTGTTTTTTTTTTTTAAGTTTATGCATTTATTTTGAGGGAGACAGAGACAGTGTGAGAAGGGGAGGGGCAGAATGGGAGAGAGAGAGAGAGAGAGAGAGAGAGAGAATCCCAAGTTTGATGCAGGGTTCGAACCCACGAACCATAAGATCATGACTTGAGCCGAAACCAAGAGTCAAACCAAGAGTAGGATGTTTAATCGTCTGAGTCACCCAGGTGCCCCATGATGGGACATCTTTCTGATGGCATGAAAGGAAGCTGCATTTTTTCCAGTAGCAGGGAAGGAATTAACAGTGACCTCTAGGGGCCTGGCATCTGGGACTTTGGTCGAAGGTGGTGGATATAGTCCAAGCCAGAATCATGGAATTCTATTTTGTTCTTTTGCTTTTTAAAAATTTAACCCAAGTGTTATGATCTTTGAGGAACAGGACGTGTTGTTTTCAAGGGAAGCAGAAAGATGCAGCTTTATGTTGCAAAACAGTTACAAAAATATCTCCAGTACTTCCTGATTAGATGCATCACAGATGAGATCTGCCTGTTTGCAAGATGAGGTTAAAGTTCAAAGAAGCAAGCACGAAGCAAAGGTTTTGTGTGTGTGTGTGTGTGTGTGTGTGTGTGTGTATGCGCACGCATGTGTGTGTTTTAATGTAAACCCATGTGCATATGCACGAGGGTATACACACACACACCCATTCAGAACTGAGGATTCTAGATACTTACTATTTTGGAAAGCAAGTTATCCACAAGAGAGACTGAGTCGTACGGTTTCAAGGAATAATCTACATTTGATTGTTTTAAATATCCGTCTGTCAGTCACAAGCACATGGAAATCTTATGAACAATACTGCTAAGTCAAGAAAGGCCCCATATTTAAAATTTAAATGCAAATGGGGCGCCTGGGTGGCACAGTCGGTTAAGCGTCCGACTTCAGCCAGGTCACGATCTCGCGGTCCGTGAGTTCGAGCCCCGCGTCAGGCTCTGGGCTGATGGCTCGGAACCTGGAGCCTGTTTCCGATTCTGTGTCTCCCTCTCTCTCTGCCCCTCCCCCGTTCATGCTCTGTCTCTCTCTGTCCCCAAAATAAATAAAAAACGTTGAAAAAAAATTAAAAAAAAAAATTTAAATGCAAATAAGGCTTCCCTGTTGAATAAGGGCCAGAAATAGAAGCAGTAAGAGTCTATGCAGTTAGCTTCTTTAACGTCTGAGCCCCAAGGCTTTAAAGGGGAACAGTGGTAGTAAGCTATTCCCTACAAATCTTAAGTGAAGCATAAATTAAGCTCTGCAGATGCAATTATTTCTCTTTATGGTCCAAAGCACCAGCTGGGTGGGTTCAAGGGCCATTTGGTGCTCAGGCAACAGTTTGCCATTCTGTGTCCTCTGTGAGCTGTCATTCACACCAAGTGCCGAAGGACATGCTCAAGATGCTACAACCACTGTTCCCCTACTTCATGCTTGAGGAGTTGAAAAAAAATGTTTTCAAAGCTGTAGCTATTTTAGCTTATAGAACACAAATCTGATCATACTATTCCAATTTTCTGCTGCTGCAGAGTCATTTTATTACGGGGGTCTTGAAAATGAAAGGGATCCGACAAAGAGAATCATACCTTACTTCTTTTTTGTTAAAAAAAAACCACACAAAACCCGTGTGCTATGCAGAATATAATCATCAATGACAAAATCTATCCCCAGGAGGATAATACAAACATGTCCTTCTTAGGCATGTTCTGGAAAGTTTAGCGTTTTTTGCCGATTTTATTTCTCATTTTATTATTATTCTTTGAGAGTTTATTTATTTTTAAATGTTTATTTATTTTTTAGAGAGAGAGACAGAAGAGAGGGCAGAGAGAGAGAGAGAGAGAGAGAGAGAGAGAGAATCCCAAGCAGGCTCCACACTGACAATGCAGAGCCTGACACGGGCCTCGACCCCGTGACTGTGAGATCATGACCTGAGCCGGAATCAAGAGTCAGACACTTAACCAACTGAGCCACCCAGGTGCCCCTAAGATTTTATTTTTAAGTAATCTCTACGCCCAACATGGGGCTCAAACTCCATTGCACTTTTTAAATTTCTTTTTGATGGCTTTTGTTTGCGATTTTTCTCTAACTGGAAGTGGCTTCAAACACGTCAGCTCTTCCGGGGCTGCAGAACCCTGGGTTGTCACATTCAAGAGCACTGTGGGTAGGTCTGGGGCTGCGTTTTCAGAAGGCGGCTGACTGCCTTGCATGAGGGGACCCTAGGGCCAGGATTCATACCATATTTGGGTGATGGAAGAGGGACTGTGAAACCTCTACTTCTAAAACGAGAACACGATGCTGTTGCAGTTTGAAGACAGGCTTCCCCAGAGTTGCTTTAGACGAGAGCCCAGGTGGAATTTACGGTGGCAGTTTTCACAGGAGCTCTCCAGCCAAACTTGCATCTGAAGCACGTGCTACTGTGTGCCCTTTGAATCTTCATCAATTTATTCTCAATTTCCCCAAATTATGAATTTTGAATTTCTAATTTCTTGTGAGGAAATTGTGAGCAATCCTCCTTGCGTATCTCAGGACTGCTTCAGGGGCAAACTCCAGTGGGGACAATTTGGGCTCCTGCTTTGCACCTGTCCTGAGGAAGCTGCGAGATGGAGGGATTAGAGAGGTTGACACAAGCGAGGGGACTAACAGAGCACGGTGAGCATTAGCAAAGGTTTGTCCTTAAGAAACAAACGTGGGTCAGTGTGTGCTACAGAAGCCCTGGGCTGTGTGTGTGTTTATAAACCAGGGTGAAGACCTAATGGAGCCGACCGACGGTAGCAGGAGCTTCTAAACAGCTCTAAGATGCTCTTCCTAAAAGATAAAACAATGTTAGAGCCTCCGAGTCTAAGCAGGGCAAATCTGTACAAATACCCATCACTACTTTGCTTATCAGAGGTAGCAGGCACTGGTTTATTTCAGGCTCTCGAAATGCTGTCAGTTTCCCTGATCCTTCTTATGAAATAAATGGCACGTTGCTAGCAGCCACAATTGTTCTTTTTTTTTTTTAACATGTTAATTTATTTTTGAGACAGAGAGAGACAGAGCATGAGCGGGGGAGGGTCAGAGAGAGAGGGAGACACAGAATCTGAAACAGGCTCCAGGCTCTGAGCGGTCAGCGCAGAGCCCGACGTGGGGGCGCGAACTCACGGACCGTGAGATCATGACCTGAACCGAAGTCGGACGCTTAACCAACTGAACCACCCAGGCGCCCCGACAGTTGTTCTTAAAAAAACAAAAAACCAAAAAAACAAAGTGCCAAGTCTCATACAGACTTAAATACTATTACTTCACACATGGTCAATACCAAATAAGCTTCAAATAACGATTTTCTTTAAGAGACAAAATGTCTAAATTCCCCACATCTTTTCAGGAGGAAGATGTCTGTTCTCTCCTCTTCCCTTTGGGAGGAATCAATGGAGTAGGAGCTCAGTCAGTCTGGAGGAGCGCTGAGTCCTGCACTGGGCTGTCTGAATTAATGCCTGGCTCTGCCTAACAGAAAGCACTCTTCCTTGGACATCTCTACTGGCTCTTGCACAAAAGAAAAAAAAACAAAAAACAAAAACCAAAAAACAAGTGCACTGGGATTCAAATAACAATATCATGGACGTGAGGAAGATGCAAATGTGCTTCCGGAGGTGTTCCTGCTGCAGGGTAGTTTTACTTACGGTATGAAAGATGTCATTTGATTTTGGACTATTCACCATCTTCATTAGCTTAGAGATAACTCCTATGTTAGAAAGAATGAATGAAGACGAAGAGAAAACTTACTGTTTATCTCAATGTTGCTCTCCTTAGACCCTCAAGAGATCAAGTTTCTTCATGAAACATTTGCCTGGGAAATGAGAACAATCCATTTGTTTGTGTCTACGTCCTGATCCCCCCGGAGGGATGGTCCACAGGCATGGAAGGTGAGTCCCTTAAACAGTTATTATGGGCGGTGGGGAGAGTGGACGGGGGTGGGAACTGAGTTATTGTTGATAAGTATCTTTGGGAAAAAGCAAGTTTAACGTTCAACTGTATAACTAGCATGAACAAGGACAATGAGAGCTTCAAGCCTGAGGGAACCAGAACACTCAGGGAGGGCAGAGTGTTAGTTATGGAAAAGAAGTCGGGTTTCCATCTGCTCCATTTATTGAACAACTACTAGGTGCCAGACACTGCCAGTTTTGGCTTCTACATTGGGATCTCACCTTTCCTGCATATTTTTTGTATTGTGGCATCTTCCATTAATAGCCACCACTGTAAATTCATAAAAGAAAACACAGGAGTTTGGGTATCTTTTCCTTATCCTCCTAAGGGAGCCTGTGGTGGAGAGTGGAAAAACCGGAAGACATGGATTACAGTCTAGTGCTGCCAGTGATCATAAAATGTTAGACCAGCGGCGTCTGAGTGGCTCCGTGGGTTAAGCGTCTGACTCTTGATTTCAGCTCAGGTCATGATCTCACGGTTTGTGAGATTGAGCCCCGTGTGGGGCTCTGTGCTGACAGCATGGAGCTGGCTTGGGATTCTCTCTCCCTCTCTCTCTGCCCCTTCCCCCCTCGCATGCGTGGTCTTTCTCTCTCTCTCAAAAATAAATAACCTTAAAAAAAAAAAAAGACCAATCATTGAATCTCTCTGGGCCCTGATATTTCTTATTTGTAAAGCAAAGGGTTAGAGGATATGGACGGGCAATTCACAAACTTTGGAGGTTTTGCAAGGGATTTATGAATCCACATGAACCAAGTCTGTAGACTGTATTAATAAGACTTGCAGACACATGTAATCCCATTTTGCAAATGTGGTGAGAGGTGCTATGATTAAGAAAATGTGAATTTATTTCAGTAATGCATTTATAAAAATCATGTTATTTATTGAATCGGAAGATGCCAAAAGCATGATCATCACATGCAAGTGTTCATGAATAAATTAAGAAGGATCTTCTTACTAGAAAAAGTTGGGAACCACCCTAGATGACAGAGATAATTTCTTAATATTATTTCACTGATATTCTTGAAATTCCATGTGTAAAGGGAAAATTCTTTTTAGGTAAGAGTTGGAAGTGTTTTTCCTTCACTGACACATTTAATCTCAGCATCCATGTTCTAAATCAAGATGGCAGCCTTTCAGACACTTTATATGTACCTTCATTTGAAGGTCAGTGTAGAGTTTCTACTGTGCCGACTGGCAGTTTTGTCCGATGATACACATTTGGCAAAACTTGAGGTGAAGCCTGAGATAGAGCAAAACGGCTCATTAGGGGATCTGATTTTGGTTTAAAAAGTGTTTTATATTTGAATATTTAAAAAAATTTTTGTAATGTTTATTTATTTTTTAGAGAGACAGAGATAGAACGCGAGTGGGTCAGGGGCAGAGAGAGAGGGAGACACAGAATCCAAAGCAGGCTCCAGGCTCCGAGCCATCAGCACAGAGCCTGATGTGGGGCTCGAACTCACAAGCTGTGAGGTCATGACCTGAGCCGAAGTCACGCTCAACCGACTGAGCCACCCAGGTGTCCTAATAATTGAATATCAAATATATTGAAGAGAACAAATGGTGATGCAGTTATTGAAAAATAAGTGACTTGACCACATCAAAATTGGACTTGATCGCAAAATTGGAAGAATTAAAATCTCCACCCTCAACATAAAGCAGTTCCTATTACTAAAATGTACCAGTCTCAGCAGAACATATTTTAAAAAATGCTGCAGGGGTGCCTGGGTGGCTCAGTTGGTTGTGTCCCGACTCAACCTGTGCCAAACTCTGCCTGAGTTTGAGCCTCGAGTTGGGCTCTGTGCTGACAGTGCAGAGCCTGCTTGGGATTCTCTCTCCCTTTCTCTCTCTGCCCCACCCCCACTTGAGCTTTCCCTTGTTTTCATGTTTTATTTAATTTTGAGAGAGAGAGAGAGAGAGAGGCAGAGTAATATCAAGGGAGGGGCAGAGAGAGAGGGAGACACAGAATCCGAAGCAGCTCCTGTCAGCATAGAGCCCGACGTGGGGCTCAAACTCACGAACCATGAGATCATGACCTGAGCTGAAGTCAGACGCTTAACTGACTGAGCCATCCACGTGCCCCAAGAGATCTCTCTAAATAAACAAATAAACTTTTTAAAAAATGATGCAGAGGGAGCCTCAAAGATGAAGTATTCAAAGATAGGTTTGTTTGGGAGGTAAGTGGCAACTATGTGACTAATGATGAATTTTTTTTTTTTTTTTACTAAAGATGACTTCTGAGCAGATCTGTACCAATTTTCCTAATTAGTCTCGTGGACTCATCACAAATGGCTGTTGTTCTGTTTTTACGAATGGAGTGTCTACGTCTATATGTATCAAACCACACTCATGAAATAAACTCGAATAAACTGTGTGTCTGGTATGGGTTGGGGGCAGTTCAAGACACCACACATGACATCTTCATCTGTGGGTTTCTCTTCTAGTGGAAAGAACAAATTGGTGGGTGGATTTCCTTCCCATTTTATAATGTTTCAGCAACAGCTCCCAAGTGCTCTTCATTTAACGTTACTAGATCCTATTTCTTTTTCAGATCCAAGTCCAAATTGTGCGAGGAAGTAAAGACAGCTGTTACCAAACAACCCATGATCATCAGAAAGACTAAATTCCAACTATTGCTGTTCTCTGGATCTCTACCTTAATTCGTGCCAAGTCTGTCCATAACAATACCCAGACATAAGAACTTTTTGCCCGTTCCTTTTCAAAACTACAGTAAAGTGAGGGTGTTTTCCAACAGAAACAAATGCCAAAATAGCTAAGAATATCTTCCTTTACATTAAAAAAATTTTTTTTAAACGTTTATTTATTTTTGAGACAGAGACAGAGCACGAGCGGGATGGGGGAGAGAGGGAGACACAGAATCCGAAGCAGGTTCCAGGCTCCGAGCTGTCAGCACAGAGCCCGAGGGGTGGCTCCAACCCATGAACAGTGAGATCACGACCTGAGCTAAAGTCGGACGCATAACTGAGCCACCCAGGCGCCCCTACATTTTTGTTTACAGTCACTCAAATTCTACAAAATAATGCTCAAAATACGAATAACTTCTCTCCTCTCCTGTGCACATGGTATGTTGGGCAACATTAAACTTGTAAAATCCTTTTTGAATTTGATTCTTAAAAATGGTCAGGTTGGGGGGTCACCTGGGTGGCTCAGTCGGTTGAGTATCAGACTTTGGCTCAGGTTACATTCTTGCAGTCCGTGAGTTCGAGCCCTGCATTGGGCTCACCGCTGTCAGCACAGTGCCCACTTCGGATCCTCTGCTCCCTCTCTCCGCCCCTCCCCCACTTGCACACTCTCAAAAATGAACAAACATTTAAAAAAATGGTCAGGTTGGTCATCTCAATAGAAACTTACTGGTTTTCCTCCATCAGAAACTATTAGGTAGCTTCATTTGAATAAAACCGTGTTGAGTCAAATCTAACAGATACAGTTATATTCTATGAACTTCTATTCTAAAAGCTGTTTTCAACCTTCAGGTCATTTTTAGGGGCTAAAACAAGGAGAGTAAGTTTTGGTTACTCTGCTTAAAGATGACATTGCCCCTTATTAGAAGTTAGGATTTAAGGAGGGCACCTGATGTGATGAACACCAGGCATTGTATGGAAGTGTGGAATCTCACTATATTGCTCACCTGAAACTAATAATACACTATATGTTAACTAACTGGAGTTTAAATAAACACCAAAAAAAAAAAAAAGAACGTATACTTGGGAAAGACCAATATCTTTAAAATATAACATTCATATTCAATCACAAATAAATATGCTGTATATGTAGTTTTAATAAATAGTCATGCTGGAAATAGTTTCTTAAAAAAAACAAAAAGAAGACACTAGAATGGCAGTGTCACCACATGTTACATTGCTGAATACACAAGGAAGGTTGAATTTATAGCTGAAGGGCTACTTTCAGGTTTTCAAATGAAGAAACATTTTTACTTTCTACCATACAACGCCTCAACAACTCTGTGGTGTCCCTTCAGTATATATTATTTCCTATTTGACTTATACACACTTGTACCTTCTCGAGGCAATTATTATTGTTGCATATAACATGAAAAGTACACGTTTTCCTTTGTCTACAGTTGGCCCCTCGTGGAAACACACACACACACACACACACACACACACACACACACACGGGGGCACCTGGGTGGCTGTTGGTTAAGCATCCAACTTTTGGTTTCGGCTCAGGTCACGATCAAACTGTTTGTGGGTTCGAGCCCTGCATCGAGCTCAGCGCTGACAGTGTGGAGCCTTCTTGGGATTCCCTCTCTCCCTGGCTCTATGCCCCTCGCCAACTTACATGCATGCATGCTCCTAAATAGATAAGTAAATAAATATATATTTTTTTAAGAAGATGCATGTGCCTTAAATGCTACTGAAAAAAAAATGCTACTACATGCCTTTTCAGTGGTGTTCTTCTCTGTCAATTAGAACGTTCACTTCAGGAAACTGAATTTGTAGCAATCATTTTAGAAAAGGCCATTCTGAATTTAGCTCCAAACAGCACACGAGAGAAGAGCTTAGGTGATTGCTAGGAAATTATTTAGAAACATTTTTTAAATTAAAAATAAAAGTTTGAGGGTCCTAGGGGACTTCTAGTTCCATCCGGCTTCATCTATAAACTGTCATCACTGCACGAGATAATCCATTGTAAAGACTGTAAAAATAGTTGTAAAAGATAGTTAAAGAATTAGAAAAACCATCGGAGTTCTCTCACCACCAAAGGAAGCACATTTGAGGAAAAGACAATTTTACCTGAAAACAAAAAGAAATACGTTCATTTATATAAGATAGTAATTTTATGAAGATTTTAGGGAAAACTTAAAATGGGGATAATTAGTAATATGGATAGAAACTGCTACGTCAATGGAAAACCAAAATATCATGTAAAATTAGACATTAACCGACTTCAAGGAAACACTTAATATTCTCGTCATATGATCCCATTAAGGGACTCCCATGCCCAAATCCCTGTGGCTAAAGGGCTGATTTTATGTTCACATTTCCAGGACTCTGACGAACGATCATTACTCCAAATACATGAATGTGTATTTATTAATTGTAATGCTTTACTCCCTGCTTTCACAAGAGTGTAGGACCTCCGAGTTATGAATTTTGCTTCCAAATGACCATGCCAACTTGTTCCAAAGCTGTAATGATTGACACGGTTTGGGATTAACACAGAGACAGATAATCAATTTAACGGAAGAGAGAATCTAGAAACAGTGCAGTCTTTTTAAAGCTATCCATGTGGGGGAAAAAAAACGAATCCTCACTCCCTACTTTACATCATAAAAAAAAAAAAATCAATTCCAGTAGACTAAAGAGCTAAATGTGAAAGGCAGAACAATAAAGCTTCTGAAAGAAACCACAAGTATCCTCATAACCTTGAGCAAACAAATATCTCTTCAACGGGAAAAAGTATGGACCCTAAAGGAAAGAACTGGTAAACCAGCCTTCACTAAAATGCAATGTCTGTTCATCCAAAGATACTAGTAGGAGAGTAAAAAGGTAACCACAGACTGTGAAAGATGCCTGCCACCCCCACACCTGAGGTCTCCTATCCAAAATATAGCTACAAATCGAAAAGACAAGCCCAACAGGAAAAAAAAAAGGCAAACTACTTGAATAGGTACTTCACAAAAGATGGCGTGCAAACTGCCTATATTGAAAAGGTATTTGAGTTCATGAGTCGTCAGGAAAATGTGAATTAAAGTTAAGATCCACCAGCGGGACCAAAATTAAGAAGACTGACGACATTAGGTGGGGCAAGGATATAGAGAAAATGCACGCCCCCCTGTTCCCTCACTGCTGGTGGGAGCGTTAACTGCTACAGTTCCTTTGAAAGTCAGTTTGATGCAATCTACTCAAGGTGAACGGAAGCTTACCCCGTGACCCCACAGCTCTATTCCTAGGTATCCACCCCGCAGACAGGAGGGCGGATACTCGCCAAGATGTGTACAAGAACGTCTGCAGGGACACTACCCGTCATAGCCAAATGCCCATCCACAGTAAGATCGATTACAAATTGCAGCCTACCCACACTGAGGTATTACACAGGCCAAGCAAATTTTAGCTACAAGCAACAATGTGAATGAATTCCAGTTATAATACTGAATGAAAGAGGTCAGAAGGAAGAGTATGTACTGTAGGATTCCATCTATATGGAGAAAAAAAAAAAACAAAACACCAAACCCAAACCAAACAAACAAAAAGGGCAAAACTAATATATGATATTAGAATACAAGAGAAAGTTACTTCTGTGGGGGACTGTGACTAGGGCGGACAAAGGGGCTTCTTGTTTTGGGTGCTACTACATGGATGTGTTCAGTTTTTCTGGTATGTGAACGTTTCTGATGTGTAGGTCATTAAATGTATATATACGTATTTGTAGAGAACATGCCAGATCCACTCATTAGTGAGAGAAGAGATGAAAGGAAAGGGGAAATGAGAAAAGGAATGTTGGAGGGAGTATAAACTAAGTGAAATAATCTAAAGAGAATAACCTTGGGGCGCCTGGGTGGCTCAGTCGGTTAAGCGTCCGACTTCGGCTCAGGTCATGATCTCACGGTTTGTGAGTTTGAGCCCCGCATCGGGCTCTGTGCTGACTGCTCAGAGCCTGGAGCCTGTTTCAGATTCTGTGTCTCCCTCTCTCTCTGCCCCTCCCCTGCTCATGCTCTCTCTCTGTTTCAAAAATAAATAAAAACATTAACAAAATTAAAAAAAAATAAAGAGAATAACCTTAAAAGTTCTCATCACCAGAAAAAGAAAAAAATAACTACATGAGGGGACAGACGTTCACGGAATATTGTAGTAATCATTTCACAATATACACATATATCAAATCATTGTTATCCATCTAAAATTAATGCATATAGTATATCCATTAGATATCAAAACTAGACCCGCAAAAATGTTTTTAGGTACGTGAAATAAGGTGGCTGGCTGATCTGTTTCTTTCTCAGTATCGCCAGGCCATTGGGTGAATACAGAATTAAATCCTGTTCCCAGTTTCCTCCTTAAATGCTGAGAAGCCGACACTATTTTCCTTGGTTACAAAGTCAGATTTTTGTTGAATTTTACGGAACGGAGCAGAGGAGATCTGGCCACCATGGCGGCAAAAAAAGCTAACGAGAAAGAGGCTGTGGTTTACGCTGTGCTGTGATGAACTCCAGATTTTGAAAATGATCTTCAAACCAAAGAGAATGAGGCAAACAATTCCAAGATTTGCAGGAAACCAACTCAAAAACAATTAATTTTCTACTGAGTGCCTATTGGAATAGAAGCCGGAAAGAGCAGAAAGCAAGTGCCAGCTCGTCCAAGCCGTGGCTTCCTGAGGGTTAGCTGACCAGAAGCTGAGAGTGAAGGGCATGGAATGGAGTGTTCCTTACAAGGAGATGCCAAGAAAGAGCCCCTCCAGTGATGAAACCTTAAGTCCTCAACATTAAATCTTCAAATGGACAATGAAAACTTACAGCTGTGTTTTCCCACCAGGAGGAAAAGAAGTGCAAAACTACTGTCCTTCCTTCTCTTCCTTTTTGTCCCCTGCACCTAACTGAGTGAATTTGAATGCTGCGGTCGGTCGTTAGCAGAGAACGCCCAGCTTAAAAACAAAGGCTTGTATAAGACTTAATAAACACATTAGGAGTTTTCAAAATCCTTCTCCAGCAACATACACCATTTGAAAGGGTGCTCGTTATCTGAATACGTTAGAACCTAAACACCTCACTTATTACATGAAAAATAGCACACAAAAAAGACGCGGTTGTCTATTAGACTAAGAATTTTGAACCATATCCTAATTACCGTAATTATACTTAATTACGTGAATTTGAGAGTTCTCACTCTGCATACTAATTGAAATGGCATAATAAAACCATTTATCCTCTTAGATTTCTGCCAAAGCCTCAAACCTGAGGGGGCACCTATGATTCTCAGAACTCGCGACCATGGTGCCTTAGGATCACAGACACACCTCGGAACCCCTGGGGTAGGAGAAAAGCTATTCAAACTTGAGCTGAAGGCTTTAGGTCTGAGTGCTGGGTCCAACTTATTATTCCAAGAGTGGGAAATACAAAACTGTAACCGATCGGTTAGAGAGTGACTTTCCTACCTATGTTCCTTTCTTGCCCCGTGGCACGTGGAAGTCAAGGTCAAGAATACTCGGCAACTGCCATGGTCTGATTTTTGGTGCTCACTACCTGGTTACCTTTTGCAAGCACCTCTTTTAGTCTAGACCTACAAGTCACTCCAGGGGCTGGGCAAGTAAGTGGTGGCTGGAAACAAGTTAGGGCTGTGTGGCCAGGCCAGGGCACTGAGGAAATCCGGAGTGCCCGTAATACTTTAATCCGCCATTGCAGGACAGCGACAGAAATTCAAAGATAAAGAAATATTGGTTGCTCACCCATTATAACAGAACAATGCCACAGTTTATCAGTAACATCTAGTCAGGCACTGGGGGTGGGTGGGAGGCACCGGCAGGTGTGGCAAACAATGCAGCTCGCAGCTACAGAGAGGCTCTAGGCCAGTTCTGATACACGTGGGCACATGTCGGAACCACCTCCCGGAGGACTTGTTAAGACAGATGGCTGGGCGGCTACAGAGAAACTCGAGGATTTTTCTTGGTGGTTCTCAAACTTGAATGTGCTTAATCGCCTGGAGATTTTAAGTGCCTATTTTCAAACTCTGTTCTGGAGATTCCCAATTCAGTTGGGAAGGGGTATGGCCCAGGAATCTGCATGGTTGTTTTGGTTGTGTTTTAAAAACAAGCTTTCCTCGTGATTTTGACCCAACTCTAACCTCACGTTTGAAAACCAGGGTTTAAGACTCTATTGCTGAGCTGAAAAGCTCTAAATAATTGCTCTCAGCAATTATCTCCCTATGGAAATAATCACTAGCACTTGCTCCCTATGGAAAAAAAAAAAAAAAGAGGCACCACTACATACACTGAAAACATTAAGAACTCTTGCTTCCAATTTGTACCTTTCAAGGATGCTCTCCCCAGCTGGCGAGCTTAGTTTAGGAAACTCCAAGGATGTGTAGTTCACCCTGGTACATCAGGAGGCTTTCTTGCTAAAGTTCAGAAAAACTTCTCCAAGTCAAGTCACAACCCACCTAGAATGAATTTCATGACCAAAACTTATTACTGCGATGACAAGACTAGAACTGATGGATGTGTATGCAAAAACACTCTCATTTAAAACTACCTTGTAGAGATATTTTTAAATCCTTGCAGAACATCTACAACAAAGTTTGAGATCAAATGGCTTCTCTTTTGGAAATGAACTTTGGAAAATATATTATTGCTAACTGCTATTATTGCTAATCTTCATAATGAACAATCTGCAGATAAGTTATTTGGGAAAAGTTAACAAGTAAGACCCATGGAATATTCACCCTCTCCATCCCAGACTTATATTTCCATTCAGGAAAACAACCCAACAGTGATCTGCAGGGGACTGGAGAAATGCATCCATACAATGGAAAATGGTACCACAGTAAAAAAGAATACTGAGCAAAAAAGGCAGAGTAAAGAACAAAGTCTATCTAGCATATTAGCTTTTGTCTACTAAAGCAAGAGGTAAAAATCTGTATTTTTATTTTGTTTTGGAAGCATATGCATAAAGCTGGGCAAAAGCAAGTAAAAACAATGGTTAACTTGGGGGGGGGGGATGGTAACTGAGCACATGGCTGAGTGACAGGATGGAGAATTTGCATTGTATATCTGCTTACATTTATTTGTATGTTGAACAGTATGAATGTATTACATATTTTTTAAACATTTAAAAAAATTTTTTTTAAATTATTTTTTTTAACGTTTATTTATTTTTGAGACAGAGAGAGACAGAGCATGAACGGGGGAAGGGCAGGGAAAGAGGGAGACACAGAATCGGAAGCAGGCTCCAGGCTCTGAGCCATCAGCCCAGAGCCTGATGCGGGGCTCGAACTCACGGACTGTGAGATCGTGACCCGGGTGAAGTCGGACGCTTAACCGACTGAGCCATCCAGGCGCCCCTAAACATTTTTTAAAAAACCCTCTCTAGTTCCAGTTTTTTTTATTTAAAAAAATTTTTTTTAAATGTTTATTTATTTTTGAGAGAGACAGAGACAGAGCCCAAGTTGGGGAGGGACAGAGAGGGAGGAAGACACAGAATCTGAAGCAGGCTCCAGGCTCTGAGCTGTCAGCACAGAGCCTGACGCGGGGCTTGAACCCATGAACTGAAAGATCATGACTTGAGCTGAAGTCGGACGCCTAACCAACTGAGCCACCCAAGCACCCCTCTAGTTCCAAATTTCTACTCACTTATTTCAGGAACTATTTCAGAATCTACCACTTTTAGGCACATGCTGGAGAAGACTAAGAGAAAATAATGATATCCTCTACCTGCACCAATAAACATAAAGGCTTCTGAGAATTTCTTTATGGGAGCAATCATTTTAAGTACAAAAATTAAAAAGAAAGTCCTCCCCCACCCAAATACTTTCAATGAATGTTTCTGGTTTATAAAAGGCTAAGTGAAATTCAATTACACAGAAAACATACACTGTTTGAATTGTAAAGCCTTTCTATGTGATATTACATTGACATACAACATGAAAAAAGAGCCCGAGATACAAAAATACAGTTGTGATTCAGGAAATGGCACCAAATTAGAACAGTTTTATTATTTAACATACCAATGTATATACATTATCCTCCCAAATAAGAAACAATTTGATTCCAAAGTTTAAAATGTAGTTTCCAAAATGAATCCTTATTGTAAATTTGAAAAAAAAAAAAAAAGTCCTGCAAATTAACACAATTTTGACCCTTGACTAAAATATGCACCCTGTACCAATCACCTCGCATACAAAATGTATATTATAAATAAAACTTGCAAAAAAGATCTTGGATGTTTATTGCACGTTGTACAGAATGCTTGCCACTATCTGAAAGGCTTTTCAGCTCTTTACTGTATAATCTGTTTAAAGGATTTCCTCGAACTTGGGTGAAAACACTCTGCAAATATGAGCCTATATAGGATCATAGATGCTGCTTACCAGAAACAGGAAAATACAATCTTATTTGTAGACTTATTTGGACTGCTTCTGCACTTTTTCTGAAATAAGAATGACTCTGTTGTTTAGTGTTAAAAGCAATGACAAGATCCGAACACGTTAAAAGTCCTGTTCAAATGTCAGTTTTTCTCTTTTCAAATAGAAACTACGTGGAGAGGCATTTTTTTACCCAGTCATATATTTCTACTTTCTAGGACCAGCCCTTCTGGTAGTATATTTGTTAAAGATCACACTACAGGATTCAGAACAATGCTGTTCGTCAGCAACAGTTACTGTTTTGGTTTCAACATCTCAACCTCTCTCAGCCCTAGTAAAGTTAGCACAAAGCAGCCAGCCTGCCATGGCCTGAAAAACAAAAAAGGGTTCCCAATAAGTTTTCATTGCATCCAGCACAGTGCCTTGCAAAGAGCAGGCACGCAATAAATATCTGATGAATGAATGCACTATCTTCTGGGACCATTTCCTATACGTAATTACTGATTCATGAGTAATATGCTGATTTAAGGTACACAGATCTAACACAATGACTAAACAGAAAACACGTGTGACATGTTACAGGCCAGGACACGCTGTGTATTTTAAGGGTTAAAACTATTCCCATACTAAAAATTGATTAGTCGAATATTTTTATTTTGCCAAGGGACTCTTAACAGTATTAGCCTTTGGCAATTCCCAAACATACAATGAACCCCAAACAAAACGAAACGAAACAAAACAAAATTGCACTATTACAGGGAAACGAGTCCGTGAAAGCAGAGAGGAGGAGCCAGTTAAGGAACAGCAACTTCAAGGAGACGGTTGTTTTTTCGTTTGCACGTTGGGACGCTCCCATTTTTCTGGTTGCCCTGAATAAACTTCACACATACTTTATCCTGTCTGAACTGAACCAGGAACCTGGAAGAAAAGAATAGGGCAGGTTAAAGAAAAGTATACACACAACAGCTGACGATGACACTAACACTAGCTTTTGTTTGTTTCTTTTTTTTTTTTTTAAGTTTATTTATGTATTTTGAAAGAGAGAAAGAGAGGGGTAGGGAGGGGCAGAGACAGAATACAAGCTGTCAGCGCAGAGTTTGATGTGGGGCTCGATCCCACGAACCTTGAGCTCATGACCTGAGCCAAAATCAAGTCAGATGCTTAACCGGCTGAGCCACGCAGGTGCCCCCAACTAGCTTTTGTTTCCTAATGGATATTGACCTTGACAAGTATTGCCTCTTTCCATCAGCACTTGCAACAGCCATCACTTAGCCCCTAAGGAAAATGAAGTTCATTAACTCATCACACTCCGGTAAGGTAAGAAGGGCTAAGAAGAATTATTTCCATGTTTCAAATGAAGACCAACCTGCTCTTTTCCCATTTTTCTCCATTTTTGCATAGTAAGACCATAAACTGGCAGGGGGTGGGGGAGGTTCCTATTGAATTACCAACAGATTGAGAAAATTAAATGAAAAAATATCATTAAAGAGGTCTAGAGACACTCCAGACTATGATTTCCAAACAATGGTTACTGACATTATTTCCTCAACAATTTTTGTCATATCCACACACTATGCTAACAGTTGTTTCTAACCCTAAGTAAGTAGATTTCAAAATAGCTGTGACCTATGGAACAATAATAAAATTGCAAGTTTGATATTCCCTCTATATTTTTAATGTCCATTAAAATATATATATAATATACTACATATAGTAGAGTATATATAGTATGTATATAATAGTATATATATAGTATATATATATATACACTATATATTACTAATACAAACTACATATACACTATATACATATATAGCATATACATATAATCAAAACACTTACACACTCTGTCAGTGCATACCCAAAGCCACTTCTTATCCTACAGTAGTAGTACATGTGGTACAACATGTGAAACCGTATTCTAGTTCCAATCTGTCCTTTCATAGACTGTTAGGGGTCAAGTGCTCGTCCCCAGGATGATTCGTCACACCTTCCTACCACAAACGTACTGCATTCCTGCTGGACTCAGGGCTGCAAGGGACACCTGGCCATACAAAATGAGGTCCCTGCCCTCAAGGATGGCATCCCTGTGGAGGAAGGAGAGCGGCATGACTGGACCAGAACCCGGGCTTTCCCATCTCAAAGCCAGTGCTCGTCACTCCAGCGTAAGAGTCAGTACAACGTTGCCATATTTGCAATAGGTTTCTCAGGGAACAGTTTTCTGAGTTGCTGGCATATAGCTGAGTCACTCTAACAACCGTGTGACAGATCACATGCTCACTGGATCCACGACAACGGCAAACATCAAAACAGCTCTGTTCCATGCACATTAGTCTCAGCGTCAAGGTCTACAGAACCCGTCCGTGTTTTGCAAACATTGTCTACAGGAGTGAAATGTGACACATACGCTCCTGATTTATCAATTGTTTTAACAGGATAGTACTTCCCTGCTTTGGAATGGTCTATTTCTTTTTACCTTGAAAGTACTGACAAAAAGAATTATGGCTCCAAAATCGCATCTCTCCAGCATATATACTTGTATCTATGTGCCTCAAAGAAAGAAAGCACCTTTCGAATTTAATGCCAATACACACATTTAAAAAATCAAATATTTTGACATTTTAATTTTCAAAGACCACTTATAGTGTAATGAAAGTATAGGGAGTTCTCTTCCCCAATAACTTTAGCATTGGCTGTCTTCATGTTCACAATGCATGATTGCAAGATTTATTGAATGTTCATCATGCACCATACTTTTCTTAGTAAGTTACATATATTAACTCAACTTTAAAATAATCCTATGAGGCAAGTAATATTATTAATTTTTTTTAATGCTTATTTACTTTTGAGAGAGATAGACACGCACGACTGGGGGAGGGGCAGAGAAAGAGGGAGACACAGAGTCTGAAGCAGGCTCTGTCAGCACAGAGCCCGACGCGGGGCTCGAACTCATGAACTGTGAGATCATGACTTGAGCTGAAGTCAGACGCTTAACCGACTGAGCCACCCAGGTGCCCCATAGGCAAGTAATATTATTCCTCTCCACTTCATAAAAGAGAAAACTGGAGCATGGCCCACAGTGAGGGCATGGTAATCAGAGAATCACCCTCCAGCAAACAATAATGTTGAATGCATTCTTTCACAGCATCAATACCAGTTCGAACGTCACAGCAAAAAGAATTTAGATGATTTGTTCTGATTTAAAATATTCAGACAAACAACTGCATATGTTGAATGATTTACACGTTTGTATATTATGTGTGTGTACCCATGTACATACACACACATATTTAAAATGTTTAATAGAACAAATTCACTTTGGTTTTTTCAATACCTTTAGGACTTCGTTTTTAGAAACTGTTTAAAAATATTACACATTTTATTTAAGGTCCTTAAAATGCAATCTATTTATGGACTGAACCGTTTGGGAATAAGAACTGGGAATTACAAAGCAGGTTAAAACTGCTCTAAGGAGTAAATAGGACTCTGACTCTCCTCTTGTAAACTGACAGCCAGTTTATCCATAATGCCTAAGGAGACTGGGTGTATTAAAATATTACTTCTGCTTCTGAAAAGGACACACTGAGGAAGGTTTCGGTCATTGAACTGCACACTGGATATAATACTAATCTGCCAAGGGGCGCCTGGGTGGCTCAGTCGGTTGAGCGTCCAACTCTTGATTTCGGCTCAGGTCATGATTTCACGGTTCATGAGTTCAAGCCCCGCATCAGGCTCTGTAATGATGGTGCAGAGCCTGTTTGGGACTCTCTCTCTCTCTTTCTCTCTCTCTCTCTCCCTCTCCTGCACTTGTGTGTGTGCTTTCTCTCTCTCTCAAAATAAATAAACTTAAAAAAAAAATTACTAATCTGCAGAGCTGGCAGTGAAATGGATTAAAGCCACTTAGGGCTGCAAAAAAAATACATCATGGGCACCCCTGCCCATGACTTTGTAAAATTTTTTTAAAATTTAAAATGTGCTCCAAGGAGGTGTATGATCCTTGCTTAAGAGCTCTAGAGGTTATGAAACAGGCTACATTGACCGTTGCTCTGCCATGTGGCTCCCTGAAGCCTGGGCAGGGGACCACGGGTGCTCTGCAGGATGCCATCAGCTGTTTGTTTTTATGAAACCAAACAACGATTAGGAATTGGAAAAGGAAAGGTGTTTTGGACTGGTTTACGATGCAACTAAATGTTTTGTTTTCTTCACATGGCCACCCTGTAAACCTTCACTCCCACAAGCATGTTTACTGAAAGCTTACGCATCCAGAACATCATACCCCTCTCTGTGACAAGGCAGGGTCCCTGCCACCCACAAGCAAACCATCCCCATCAGTGTTGCACAACTGTGTGCCTCACACACAATGTGAGAACCGCGGGAGGGTTCTGTGGTGGATGACGTATGAGAAACAGCACACGCTATCCTGCCCAGCCCCTCTGGAGAGTCATGATGTGTGACAACACAGCACATCTGGGAGACCTGTAGTAAAGACAGATTGTACATTTCCACGAGCCACTACTTTCTTCACAGCAGAGGCTGTGTTCCTACAATACCAGCTTGGGAAATGCTTAAGAGTAGCGATCCTTTGTGGCCTGGGTGCTGATGTGACTTTCTCTGTAAAGACAACCTCATTAATGTAGCGAGTCAACCGTAAGGCTGCTTCATCCGTATTCCAAGGAGCTCCTGCATCTGGAATCCACAGAATCTTCCCGGGATGAGTGGGGATTACCAGTTCCACCGAAACAGAAGCCCTGCATCCCAAGTTATAACACATTTCAACTAAAGGGAGTTTAAAGTTATAATAGGCCCTAACAGGTTAAAATCTTAATTGACTAGAACCCAAGTAGCCATTATATTTTTTCCTAATACGTATTCTTTGTTTAATGAGAAAGGACCCAATGACAAGAAAAGCTATTCAGTCCAAACTGCAAGTTCCTATGTAGAGTATACATAAAGGTCAATCTCCCACCAGATCTAAATACCACTGTTGGGGTACAATGAGGACAGATGATGAACCCAAGGTTCTGTACATCAAGGAGAGTTAGCTTGGCCTACAGAGGGATAAGAATGGGTATGAATTTATTTTGCTTTTTATTTTATTTTATTTTTTTAAGTTTATTTATATTGAGAGAGAGAGAGAAAGAGAGAGAGAGAGAGAGAGAGAGAGAGAGAGAGAGAGAGAACAGGAGTGGGGGAAGGGCAGAGAGAGAGAGAATCCCAAGCAAGCTCTGTACTATCGGGGCTCTGCCCCAACACGGGGCTCAAACTCACGAACCGTGAGATCATGTCCTGAGCTGAAATCAAAAGTCGACACTTAACCGACTGAGCCACCCAGGCACCCCAAGAATAGGTATGAGTTTATTTTAGAAAGACTTTTAGAAAGAGTTGAAATAGAATAGGCTGGCAAAAATCTTAATTAGAAAATAAAATCACTTCTTGAGCAATCTGGTTCCGTGACTTCTTACTGTACATGCAAAGAAGTATATAAACAGGTAGTAAACACTCTATTGAAAAGTAAAGTAACCAATCAGGTATCAATCAGCACAGTAACTCAAATTCATTCAAATGAGCTCATATCGATAGATTTCATAAGTGGGGGGAATGCTCCAACCTGCATATAAATAATCAGTCTCTATCCTTAGAGCCCTACTGTGAAGTAAAAAGAGCAAAATTTCGAATTTATATATAGCAGTCTTAGCACACCAGTCAACCTTGTCAACATGGAATGCTTATTCTCTATCTATCTATGTCAGAAAAAGGCATAGCAAATATAATACATCCAAAACAGCACTCTTGATTGCAGCCCAGCCACCCAGCCACCCCCAAACCCTTCTTTCTTAAGCGTCATCTGTGGCAGTAAATGGTACCACCATTTGGGCTCAGGCCCCAGACCTACCGTCCAATCTGTTAATAAGTCCTCTTGTTTTCCCTCAAATTACATTTGGAATCTACTTCTCACTACCTCCCACTCCCACCCTAGCCTAAGCCACATCATCCTAGACAGCTCAGAGAAGCTCCCAATTTTTCTCCACTTCCATTTTTGCCTCCCTAGAGCTATTTTCCACACTGCAGCCAGAGGAATCTTTGAAAATCACAAATCAGATCATGCCACATCCTTGCTTGAAACTTGTAATAGCATTCCATCGACCTCAGTAAAATCTCAACTTCTTACCTTAGCTACCAAGCTGCACATGGCCGGGTCTCAGTCTATCTCTTCAGGGTCTTGTCCTACCACTTCACTCTGCCATTAAGTTCATTCCCATCTCAGGGCCTTTGCACCTGCTGCCTCCCTGCCCTAGAAGGCACCTCCCAAGATGGTTGCCTGGCTTGCTCCACTGATTTCAGCCTCGACTCAAATGTCACTGTATCAAACAAGCCTCCCTGACCTCCCTATCAAAAATAGCACACTCTGGGCCTTATCCTGCCTTTTTTCCCTCTCCACAAGCATTTGTCATTAACCAAAGTCATATCACTTATTTATTATGTATGCATATTTGTGTCTTCCGCCGGGATGTCAGGGACATGAAGGCAAGGACTTGATCAGTACCATTCACTGCCCGTCCACCATCTAGAATAAATACCAGACGCACGCTTGCTACTTAAAGGTAGTGGTTGCATTAATGAGTAAGACTAGAGTGCTCGGCTAAAGCAAGAAAGCAGAAAGTGAAACACCACATTCAAACAGTTATGAACATACTCATCAGAAATTTCGATGCTGAGCTTCTGTTTGGTTTGGCTGAGAGTCGTCCGATACAGCTTTGTGGCCATTTCAATAAGGTGATCGCTGCTGAAGAGAAAGTCTCCTTTACTAGCTGCTTCAGAGCCCTAAAAGGACAAAGCAAGAGTCAGACCATCATAATTAAAGGCAGCTTAGGAGGTAAATGTTTACAGGCTTGGCTGAAAACGTATTTACTGGCTCTTTAAAAAAACATTAGTTACTGGAGTCCATTCTTCCAAATAAACAATAACGATGAAAGCTGTATTTCTTCCAAACTTGCTCGGGGCACTTTTAGTAAGGTTACCTAACCTGACGCTACCCAAAGTTGGTAGGTAGACCACAGGCACCTTCCACAACACCTGGGAGCTTGTTAGACGAGGAGAACCTGGGGCCCTAGCACAGGCCCACTGACCAGGATCCCTGAGTGATCTGTTTGCACATTCAGGCTTGAGAAGCACTGACCTAACCTAGAACTCAATCTGAAAGGGCTGTTTAAAAAATTCTTCAGTGGTTTGGTTAAAAACATAAGCAGAACAACAACACTCCCAACAAATATCCTAAGGCAGTGGCTCTCCAGCTAAGCTACACAAAATAGGATGGTTGTGCCCCATTCCAAGAAACTCTGGTTTGAGGGGACTGGGGGCATGGCCTGGGCACCAGCATTATTATGTGTAATCAAGGTTCAGAATCACTGTGTTAGGACTGGATATGCTCCCTTTAAGTTAGGATCCACGGTGGGGAAAAGAGGCAGAATGAAGCATACGGGACTTTCCTAAGTGTAGAAACAGCAAGCTACGTGCACTACCAGCTAGATGCAGGTCCCTAAATATGATTAATATTCGCCGACATCTGCTTATTCAGTGACTATTTGTTATATGAAAGGCACTATGCTGAGCACTTTACACAGTGTCTCACTGAATCCTTATAACAACGTTATGAACTAGTGCCATTATTTTCTCCATTTTAAAGAAGAGAAAAGGGTGCCTGGGTGGCTCTGTTGGTTAAGTGTCCGACTCTCTAAAAAAAGTCTTTTTAATGTTTATTTTTGAGAGAGAGACAGCACGAGCCGGGGAGGGGCAGAGAGAGAAGGAGACACAGAATCCGAAGCAGGCTCTGGGCTCTGAGCCACCCAGGTGCCCCAGTTGGACTCTTGATTTCGACTCAGGTCATGATCTCACGACTTGTGAGATCGAGCCCTGCATTTGGCTTTGCGCTGACAGAGAGGAGCCTGCTTGGAATTCTCTCTCTCCCTCTCTCTCTGTCCCTTCCCCACTCACGCATGTGCACACACGTGTGTGCACATGTACTCTCTCTCAAAATAAACATTAAAAAAATAAATACAATAAAACATAAAGAGGAGAAAAATTAGGTAGGCACACAGAAGTTAAATGACTCAGCCAAGGTCACTGTAAAATTGGTGAGACCAACTCCAGAGGCTACATTCTTAACTACTTCGTTCAAATCAGGAAGTCCTCAAGGCACCTAGGTGGCTCAGTCAGTTAAGTGTCTGACTCTTCATTTCAGCTCAGGTCCTGATCTCACAGTTGTGAGATCAAGCCCCACACTGGGCTCACGCTAAGCATGAAGCCTGCTTGGGATTTTCTCTCCCTCTCCCCCACTTGTGCTCTCTCTCTCTCAAAAATAAATAAAATAAAATAAAATAAATCAGGAAGTCCTAGTTAAGCTAAAAAAGCACTGAATGTTAAAAAGTCTTTAGGTCAAAGTTATGAGGCAGTTGTTTCATTGCGGTTGCCTTCTTTAATTAAAAAACCACAAATTAAAGATGAATAAGGGGACGGACATTTATCAAGCGGTATACAGAAAAAAACCACAGGAGGAAGCAATGAAATCCTGGTATTTCCATGTATTATTCTCAAAATAAAGCACATCACTGTGAGTGCAAACAAAAGCTGCTCAGGGAAATCAGAATTCAATGAACAATAAATGTGATTAATCAGTTCAATTTCAACTAGTCAATTTCAATCACTAAAAAGCCAAGCCTGAGATTTTACATAGGAGTGAATATAGCCCAAATCTGCAAATCAATAACATGTAGAAAATTTTAATGTTTTTGCTTTTTATTTTTTTTTATTTTTGAGAGAGAGACAGAGACAGAGTGCGAGCGGCGGGAGGGGCAGAGAGAAGGAGACACAGTATCTGAAGCAGGCTCCAGGCTCTGAGTTGTCAGCACAGAGCCTGACGTGGAGCTCGAACTCACAAGCTATGAGATCATGACCTTAGCCGAAGTTGGATGCCTAACCGACTGAGCCACCCAGGCGCCCCAGATGTAGAAAATTTTAAATCAGTGCCTCGGAGATTGGACAAATGCAGAAATCTTTCAAACAAATCAATAGTTGGACCTTTACCTCTTTGAGATGGATGGCAAAGAAGCCATCATTCTGTGAGCTCATTGATACTTTGGTCACATCCACCAAAGGAACCTCTGACTTGATCTGCCCGGACTTTTGATCGGCAAGAAGGAGATTATTATTTGTTAAGAGGAAAATCCGGGATGTGCTCTAAAACAAAACAAAACAAAACAAAACAAAACAAAACAAAACAAATAAGGATGTAAAACCAATGATGAAAAACATCCCCAGTGGTCCTTGAGTTTAAAGTATTAGTTATTTGCAGAAATGCCCATTTTATTCTGTATCTTTCAGCATGCATACCTATGTAAACTGAGAACACACTAAAAATACAAATAACATATCTTAAATCATGAAAGTTTCAGAGAACAAGCAAAATTCCACCTAAGCTTAAAGGTAAGGGGAAACATTTTCCTTTATAAGAATTCTGCTGAGAAAATGAAATGCAAATTTGAATATTCAGAAAACTAAAGATGACTGTCCCAATTGATAAACACTTCTTACAAGTCTTCAGGGATAGCATTTTACCTTCCCATTGGCACGGTTAATTTTGTTCACCACTTCAGCAATGATAATCTTTTCTTCAATAGCATCTTTGAGTTTCTTATACTTGGGATTCTTGTTGATTTCCAGGTAAGCTCCTTGGAATGGTTGCCCAACACTAGAGGGAAAAAAAAATTCCCCTCACATTAGAAACAGTTCCAGATGGAAGTATTATGGGAGAAAGGTAACACATTTGCTGATTCTGAAGAGCGATAACTTCATCAGAGTTAATTTTATGCATTTTACACATGTCCTAAATAGTTGGAAATGAAACCTGAAACCTACTTCAAATACATTTTTTATGTCATCATGGCATTTTGTAGGTAGGACTTCGATAAAAATCTTATCACATGGAACAATCAAGATAGAAACCTGTCACAAGAAAGACAGCCAAGGCCCAAGTGCATGGTCTCAAGGAAAAGGCAAGTCCTTCTAATCTGTTAATATAAAGTTAACAGCTACCCACAAAGGGCTTCTAATGCCTTTAAACAACATGTGGCAATGGGAAAAAAGAGCACAGATCATTACCATCAGCTGCTTCAAAGAAAAACTTCATTTTCTTGCAGAGAATCAGAAAATCAATAGGCCGCCTGGGAAGAACAGATCCAGAGCAACCGCTTTAGAAGAAAGCTACAGAGCACTTAATATTACCATATAACTCTGGCTCTAAATAGGCAACGTATGAAAGGAGAATCAGGCTTTTCCTCCTAGCATATGCCCCTACTCGGACAGAAGGGGCCAAGGTCACCATTCAGAAGCAGAGCAGTTTTCTTTCAAACAAACTGTATCTTACAAGTCGCACAATCATGCGCTAGGATGTCGATTTCCCTTAAAGGTTTGTGGGGTGACACCTGCAGGACAGCTTCTTCAAAGACACCAAAAAAACCCCCCACAACAACAACAACAACAACAACAACAACAATAACAAACTGTGGCTTCACTCTGAGCTGTAAAGTTCTGGCAATTTGCAAATACAACTTTAAATGCTTGTGTTGTGGGTGGAGGAATAGGGAAGAAAAATCCACGTAGGTGGTCAGTGTTTCACGGCTCCCAGCACATAACAGGCTGGCACCCAGAAGGGCCGCTGCTTCACACAGTGGTGGGAGGCTAAATTATCCCACCCCTCTGACTGCTGCGGGGGGAGCATGCACAGAGAACACTACCCAAAGAGGACCTGGCTTGATGTTAATATTTTTTTCTTGCTGTTCATAGTCAAATGCGTCTTTATTCATTTAATGTTTTTAAAGGAAGAATCAACAAATGTGTTTTTAATAATTAAAAAGTGCTAAGAGTCTCTGAATTTGTTTCTTCAATAATGCATTTTTCTCCTTTCAGTTTCTGAAGCGTCACCCACAGGGAATGTTAATTAAGATGATTACAAGTGAAAAAGATATAAAGAAAAAGTTAAATCAATTAGTTGCTGGAGAGAGCACAGGGACCATTTTCGTGTTCGAAAGTGCTTTCTTTAGCAGGCACTTTGGACAACTTCGGATGAAGATGCTACGTGGGACTCACGGGGAGTATGTACCATCTCAAGTCACCAGGTCAGCTGACCCAGGAGGCTGTGTCCCTAAAGACACAGAGAATACAAGCACAGCACATGGAATACATGTGAATATACTCAGCAGATATACTTTTTATTTCTGGGCCGTCCTTTGGAAGAAGTTAAAAGTTGTTAAAGATTTCGCTTGAAATTGTACAACTTACTTTTTTATTTAAAAACAGATGAGAAAGGGATAGGGATTCTGGAGAGAAATGATGAACTTGGGAGACAGAAGAATATTCAGATAAGCGGTCTTTACCAAGGGTTTCACTTGGTAAACTTACAACTGATATTGCTTCTTTTATTGAGTGCTTGGTGCCTACAATAAAGGGACCGATCTGACTGCACAGGCCACTAACGTCATGCCCAAGGAGTTAGCAGACCAAAGGCCATCACAGAGCAGTGCTCCCGCAACACTCTTAGAGTGACAGACCAGCTCACTCTTCTTTACAATGCAAATGAGCCTGACCCAGCTGGTTCAAGGAAGAAGACTGGCATGGGGATTACAGTATATTACCAGCAGAAATTGGGCCGGCCTCTGAAAACTGTGGAAAACGAACAAGAATTTACAATGAAGATTTATCTTAATAGCCTATACAATTTGTATTTTAAACGATGACTTCTAATTATTTAGTGAAGTGTTTAGGCTAATGCCAATGAAATAAAACCAACAAATGTAATCTCATTTCGTTACAGTATGCCATGAAAGCCATTGCTCAAAAGTGTTTAAGTGTACTTTTTTCAACAGAGCTGAGCTTTATTTCCATGTTTATTACATGTTTATTCTTGATGTCGAATACATATTAAAATCAGCATACAACTTGGGAGAAAAGCTGGATGTTCTCCACTGAATGGGTTAAAAGGAATATAAAACTACAAAATACTCATTTTAGGTCTTCAAGTCTAAATTATGGAAAACAGAACAATAATTACCTTGCCATTTTTCTCTTTCTAGTTTTCCAAGATGAATTTCATTATAAAATATTTTTCACTAACAATTAATTTTAAGAAAGGAAATAAGGGATTAAAACCACTTGACTTTAAGTACAGAGTACAAATAGTCTTAACACAGAACTCCTATCTTCTATTTAAAATACAAATATTTCGGGGCGCCTGGGTGGCGCAGTCGGTTAAGCGTCCGACTTCAGCCAGGTCACGATCTCGCGGTCTGTGAGTTCGAGCCCCGCGTCTGGCTCTGGGCTGATGGCTCAGAGCCTGGAGCCTGTTTCCGATTCTGTGTCTCCCTCTCTCTCTGCCCCTCCCCCGTTCATGCTCTGTCTGTCTCTCTCTGTCCCAAAAATAAATAAAAAACGTTGAAAAAAAATTTTTTTTTAAATAAAATACAAATATTTCATCATAGTATGAATTGAGAGTGATTAACTGATGTCAACTGGAAATCTAGTGACCTAAGCAAACCCATACATGCCATTTGCTTTTGTCTGGAAGAGTTAGGCTGATCATAAAATAATTCATAGAATTAAAAATCTCTCATGTATCACTGACATAAACTCCACTAGAAGCGACCTACAAATATATTTGAGGAGCTTTTAAAATACTGACTTTTATGGGTAAAGCAAAGCCATAATACCTAGATGGGTATAAAGCCTTCTTGTCTTTGAAGAGTTCACTGGCTTCTAATTTTTCTTCGTAAATCAGCTTTTGCTGGTCTGTGAATTGGTCTCTGTATTTTTTACACTGTGAAAAATGAAAAGGAGAAAAAAAAGATATCACTTACATAAGTCATTACTCATTCTTAAATATGCTAAGCCAATTTAGTAACATGAAGAGTAAGAGTAAATGTGTACAAAATATCCATTTAAAAAAACCAAGAGCATTTTTCCTTTTTGGGTTTTAAAAGGTTGGTCTTAGAAAATGCCATAAAAACTACAGTCTGTATTGTGGAACCTGGGATGCTTCTTCAGAACACGCGAGGGCCTTGCTAGCAAGGGCCCTACTGGGAGTACTGACCCTCCCACTATGACATCAGCCCCCCCCCCCCCACCCCGACATCCTTTAGGCCTCAGGCTGTCACACTCTTCTCACAAAGACTTAGCCTAAGAATGACATTGTATATCACAACTCATTGCACACATTGATTTACATGCACACACATAGACAACTGACACAAAAGCTTCACAAAACAATTCCTTCAACATGCCCTGTACTCTATTATTTTTTTTTAAACTTTAGTTTTTATTTTTTTAAATTTACATCCAAATTAGTTAGCCTATAGTGAAGCAATGATTTCAGGAGTAGATTCCTTAGTGCCCCTTACCCATTTAGCCCATCCTCCCCCTCTCACAACCCCTCCAGCAACCCTCAGTTTGTTCTCCCTATTTATGAGTCTCTTCTGTTTTGTCCCCCTCCCTGTATTTATATTATTTTTGTTTCCCTTCCCTTAGGTTCATCTGTTTTGTCTCTTAAAGTCCTCATATGAGTGAAGTCATATGATTTTTGTCTTTCTCTGACTAATTTCACTTAGCATAACACCCTCCAGTTCCATCCACGTAGTCGCAAATGGCAAGATTTCATTCTTTTTGATTGCTGAGTAATACTCCATTGTGTGTGTGTGTGTGTGTGTGTGTGTGTGTGTGTGTGTATAGATAGATAGATATATACACACACACACCACATTTTCTTTATCCATTCATCCATCGATGGACATTTGGGCTCTTTCTATACTTTGGCTATTGTTGATAGTGCTGCTAGAAACATGGGGGGTGCATGTATCCCTTAGAAACAGCACACCTATATCCCTTGGATAAATACCTAGTAGTGCAATTGCTGGGTCGTAGGGTAGTTCTATTTTTAATTTTTTGAGGAACCTCCATACTGTTTTCCAGAGTGGCTGCACCAGCTTGCATTCCCACCAACAATGCAAAAGAGATCCTCTTTCTCTGCATCCTCGCCAATATCTGTTGTTGCCTGAGTTGTTAATGTTAGCCGTTCTGACAGGCATAAGGTGGTATCTCATTGTGGTTTTGATTTGTATTTCCCTGATGATGAGTGATACTGAGCATTTTTTCATGTGTTGGTTGGCCATGTGGACGTCTTCTATCCTACTGTACTTCATTTTAAAATGCTGGTCAGTAATCTATTAAATTGATTTCACGACGCACAAATATGCTACAACCCTTGGTCTGAAAAATACTGCTCTGAACCCCCTATTGCCATTTTACGGTATGGACATCTGACCTGAGAAATCTCTCCTTTGGCTGGATTCTGAGATGGTACTGAAGGGACACGGGGTGGCTGGAGGGGCAGGGACAGGTGTTTTATTTTTATTTTTTATTATGGTTATTTATTTTTGAGAGAGAGAGACAGAGCGTGAGCAAGGAAGGGGCAGAGAAGGGAAGACACAGAATCCAAAGCAGGTTCCAGGCTCAGCTGTCAGCACGGAGCCCGACATCGGGCTCAAACTCACAAACTGCAAGATCATGACCTGAGTCAAAGTCGGACGTTCAACCGACTGACCACCCAGGTGCCCCTAGGCCAGGTGTTTCAGATGAACTCTAAGACATTCAGTTAGAAATGTAGTTGAGACCCACTGATATAATGGTATGAGGGAATGTTAGCATTGCTGCCCACCCTTTCAGGAATAAACACATCCCTCTCATTCTCTATCCCCAAATGCAAGGGAGGTAAGGGCCAGGGGCCAGGGGAGAGCAGAGGCAGAGCAGACTCCTGGCATTAGAAGCTCCCCATCGTTATTTCTGAAAATAGTCTCACTGTCAGACTCAAAGAGGGAGATGAGCACTGAGACACTGGTGAATTTCACCAAACTGACTCACTAAGTTAGGGAACAGAATGGAGAATCCCGTTCCACATGCTGTGTCACCAATATTACACTATTCAGTGATAATGTCACTCTACATATGTAATTCTGGAAAGGGACAAGCCTACAGTGCCCAGCAGGAAAGAGTTTCCTGGAAGTGATATCCATCAGTCATTCACTTACCAAATTTGGTAAGCCTTTCAATGATTATATCGTAGGATTATATGATTATCATATTAATGATTATATCGTATCTGACACTCGTACATATTTAGCATTCCACATATCAACTGAACTACTAAAATAAAGTCAACATCTATATAAGTAACCCACGTACTTCTGGGCAACACCTAAATAACACGTTATGCTCTCATAAAATTAAGGAAGCTAAAAATATAAGGCAATGTCAAATAGATTTTTAGCTTCCATTTAATTCAGGTTGAGGGAAACTTAATCTCTTTGATGTCTTGGGAGGCACTCTAAAGCCGTTTTTTTCCCCAGTCCATCAAAACATGTAGTGTTCTCGCGTACGTTTATGGACGTACTCAATACATCTTAGAAAGTAAACTCCTACAATCTTCCAGATTTAACTATATCCTGTGAAGATGTTCAAATTTTATTATTTCTATCTCTGGCAGTATTCCTTCAGGTAAAGATGAATAACAGAAACACATCAAAACAAAAACCTGAACTACTTTAAAGCAACTGGAATCTGGAAGGGAAAGACACTGGAGCCATGCACACTCTCCTTTCCAGACAAGGATGACAGGTGACAGTCATGGGAACACCTGGCTGCTCTAGAAATTCTCACACAAAGCCAAGTACGGTACATGGCTCAAAAATACCAAGGTCCTCAGATATGTCTCTTTGAGGTTAGAGGAAGAGCATGGTTAAAAATCTTCTTTTACATAACATTTTTCAAACGCTCAAAATATATGTTAAGAAGTCTCTGAAAAAAAAAAAAAAACCTAACAAGGCATTTTTTTACCCTCCACAAGTGGAAAATCCTTTTTAGTTCTTTGTGAGTAGAATCCAAAAATAGGTAAGGTCTTGATGGCCAGTTCTTGTCTATTGGAGATAAGGAAGGCATCTTATTTTTCATTTCCAAGAAGTATTTTTGCACCTATGTTGAGTTTGACAAAAAATGCTAGATAAGTAAAATATACCAGAAAAGTCATTGTTTTACATAAACCAGGATCAAGCAAACCTCTTGGTGGAATTTAGCAAGTGTTAGTTTATAAAATGTTGCAACTCCTCTGGAAAATCTCTTTTTAACTCTCCGTATTGGTTGGGAAAATCTAAGCTCCACTAAATGGTTAAGAGAAAAGAAGAATACTAATTTTAAAATTAACATTAATACTTACACCAGCTAACACTAGAAAGCTGCATTGTTTAATAGGCAGCCACTTGCCACCTGTGACTATTTCTATTTAAATCTTCAGTAATTAAAAGTTAAAAATCCAGTTCATCAATCACATTAGTTACATTTCAAGTGCTCAACAGCCACATGTGGCTAGACTTTACTGTACCACAAAGATCTAGAACATTTTCACTGCTGCAGAAAGTCCTATCAGACAGCACTGCTCTAGAGTACTGAATATGAGCCAGGAACCCTAAGAGCTTTCAATTATCACTCTATTTTACAGGCGACAAGATGAGGCTCACAGAAGTTATGTGATTTGCTCAAGCCGTAAATCTGTACATGGCAGAGTGAGCTGGCTCCAGAGTTTGCACGTTACCACTACATATACTTCTCTGGAAGCCAGAGGGAAATGTTAGAATCCATCCCGGAATCGTGGCACAGCCCTGCTCTCCTCGTTGACCAACCTCGCCCTGCAGCAGCTTGTGGCAGTTCAGCAGGGCAAGATCTTGGTGTTCCCCTCAGATTCCTATGTTGAAATCCTAACCCCCAATGGGATAGTGTTAGGAAACGGGGCCTTGGGGAGGCAATTAGGTGAGTAAGGTCACAAGGGGTGGTGCTCCCAGGATTACTGCTCTTATAAGAAGACAGGGGAAAGAGCTTGCTTCTCTTTCTCTTCTCCTGTGAGGAAACTAGGAAAAAGCCCTCACCAGAACCAGACCATGCTGGCACTCTGATCTTGGGCTGCCCAGTCTCCAGGACTATCAGAAATAAATGTTTATTAAGCCACACAGTCTATGGTATTTTCATTATAGTAGCCTGAACCAACACACCAGGCTTTCTTGGGTTCCCCTTCCCCAGAGAACGTTCTCTCTGTCAAAGAACATTTCATTGATCATATGTGGGCTGCTAACCTGACACAATTCTACCTGAATTTGAGGGGAAATGATAGAAAGTCACAATGTCTCAGTGTCACAGCTAGGGTTTAATAGTTACCAAACAAGCCATTTATGATTGAGGTGGTGCTATTCGCTAGTTAGTGCTATAATGCTAATTAGCCACAAAGAAAGTATAGACTTACAATTCTCTGAAGCGTAAATTCATAAATTTTCTTTCCAGCATTGGCTCTGAAGAATTTCCTGTACTCCCGACGGACCTTTAAATAGAAGCAGCAGAACACAGAGGTTAACGTGTGGCCGGCAGGTGCCCATATGATACACTTCTATCAAAAATGAAAAAAAAGGTGGAACAAGTCAAATTTTATAAGTGACTTTCTGGATATAGTAAAATGATTGAAGCACACTGAGACAGTGGATTTTAAATCAGAGAAAAAGAAACGAGAGCTGCAAAGTGGTAATACCAGAATGTTCTAATGTTTTAAATCCTCCCAATTCGTTTTTAAAGTGCCTGAAGATTTGACAAGAAACACTCTACAGGCATGGCTACAAACTCATCACAAATCAAAATACATATCAGAAAAAAAATTATGTAGGTAATTTTCACTGCAAAATGTTCTTAAAAGGTAAAAAGAAAATGCCGGACGAACTCCAGCACAGCTTCCAAAGCCCTGCATACGAAGACAGGACTTCAGTGCCGTGCGCTGGGAGCTCATTGTGCCTAAAAATAAGAATTTAAAAAGAAGCTTGTGGTCTCCCATTAGAAATCTCCCATTTAACTGCATTGATTTTTCTCTCATCTCTACTCCTGTCCGAGTTTCTACTAACACTATCACAACACTCAGGACATGTTACAGTTTTAGTTTCCCTATTTCTTCCTTGCTACACTGTCATATGCACTTTGCACACTAGTGTTCAACAAATCAAATCACTAGGTGAGGTGTTTACCGAATGAATGAATGAATGATACAGTTAAGTTTTGAAACTGAGAAAAAAAACCTAAAAACTACTTAAACTACCGATTGCCACTCAGCTGTCAATGAGAACGTTAGATTTTAGCAAAACACCAGCCTATTTGAGTAATTCAGACATGCTATGCCTTTTTCTTTTGTCTTTACTTTTCTGGGTTTAACCGCACACATTCAAAATCCAAGCTCACAACCTGCTAGCCAAATTCAGTTTGTAGAAAAATGTTTTATATGCCTATTTTTAAATGAAGCACTTCGCACGGAAAATTCAGGCTACATGTTTCTCTTCAAGTTTTCTAAGATCTAGCAACGGTGAGCCCCATTCCCACATGACAAAGACGAGACCACAGGAGCTGTGGCTGCCTTTATGAGACAAGATGCTCCACACTGCTCAGGGCCCCATCCTTCCTCATCCACCTTCCATCTGCTTCTTCCCTCATCCTTGTGACCTCCCTGGTCCCATGGGACATGTAAGTGCCAGACCCATTCTCTACGCTTATGGATTATTACGGTTTAAAATTTTTTCCAGGGGCACCTGGGTGGCTCAGTCGTTAATTAAGCATCCGATTCTTGGTTTCGGCTCAGTCATGGTCTCACAGTTCATGAGTTTGAGTCCTGTTATCAGGCTCTGCGCTGACAGTGTGGAGCCTGTTTGGTTTCTCTGTCTCTCTCTCTCTCTCTCCCTCTGTCTCTGCCCCTCCCTCTCTCAAAAATAGATTTAAAAAAAATTTTCCCCCAGATACCACACAGGAAGTTCCTCCTTTTGTTCATATTCTATGGTACTGATTATCCTTTCTCCTTTAGCCAAGGAGTTGCTAGATTCAAATCTCAAACTAATAAAGTTAGAAGGGACAAAGGGAAGAAAAATGGTACCTTTTAATTGGCTCCTGGAATTTTAATAGCATAGGGAAGCAGAGAAGTTAGAGTAAGGCTTCATGTGAACATATCCATAGAAATATACTGGAAGTCCTACCATATGTAGTTGAATGTCATTGTAAGTGAGTTCACTGCAACATGCTTTTTGATATTCACAGGAATATTTCCCCTGAAATATTCTCCAGAAATACAGCTATAAATAGAAAAGGCTGACGACACGTTGACATATAAAATGGGCTCCCCCTCACGGGCCCTGGCAGTCCAAAAATGATCCACTGAACTTTGTAATCAATTCCACAAGAACCTAATCACATAAAAGGGCAAAACTACTGCTCTTATCAACATCATTCTTTAAAAAACACTAGCACAAAATTATTACATTCTTGGACTTCAGAGAAGTTTAATCTTATTTCAGAACAATGATAATGGTGACATATTAAAATACTTCTGTTTTATTGGAAACCGGGGGGGGGGGGCAGTTACATCTAGAGTAGGGCCCGTTAACTTCAGCTCCAACACCATTCACCTACAAACTGAATTTGATTTATAGGTTACTAGCATACACCCCTAAGATGGAAAGATTTTCTGAAATCATATGCAGTGAGTTAAACCCAGAAACTGAAGACAAATGTGATTCTGCTGGTAGATATTATACAGGGTAAAAATCCTGACTCAATGTTTGGTTCCCTCCTTTTATGAAAATCAGGATGCAAATCAGAACAAGTGAGTAAAATGGGAAATAAAATCCTTTAAAAAAAGTAGTTCTAGAACTTGTTTAGAATTCTTGAAATGGAACATCTTAAATTCATACTTAAGTTACTTCTTAAGTACTTCAAAAATTACTTGATGAATATTCAGTATAATCAAAAAGGTTAATTCACTGAAAGTTTACAGGCAAAACTTTCAGGGGAAAATGCAGATTACTCAAAAGCAGAACATACAGATACTGCTGATGCTGTTTAGATTCAGAGTCAGTGGCTTCCTGGATGGTAAATATTTAGAAGAAGATGAATGGTTATAGCAAAAATAATAAAGAGGAATAGTGTCAAATAGGGGCCTAATTATTCCTAAAAGACAATATGGATGGTACCCTAAGGTGATGAGTTATTGAACAACAGGAAGACACAATCTTTACACTGCCCAAAAGTTGTTCTCAATGGCAAAAAGTTGTTTCTGGGGCTCAGTCATGTTTACTTACGCATATCTTGCCTAAAGCAGTAAGCACCACTTTGAAATAAACCCTACCCTACATTAAAAGGCATTTGAATCTATAAAGTTCTGTTTAACCCGAATGAGCGACTGCTGGTCTTAATTGCCAAAATCTGTGCTTTTAATGCAAAACCCTTTGGTTTCTAAGCTGAACAATTAGAATGGCAGTCACTTTGTAGAACACTCTGCTCCAGGAGCCATCGTTGGAGCAGGATAGGCAGACAAAGGGAAACAAAAGCCAGATATCCCCTGGCTGGCCACTGTAGACCATGGGTCAGCATTTAGCTCAACTACTGTAACTCTGTCTCATGAATTAAAAACAAAAAACAAAACACAAACTTCATCTTCATAAAGATAACACAAAATAGGACTTGGATAACAAAATGTCTTATTAGATGCTTTAGATACTTTAAACCTATTATTTAAAGAAATACACAACAACATCAGAAAATATTAGTGCACAGGTTTGTTCTCAAAAAGAAATGGAATTAGGCAAGGTGACACTGTAAAAGACTGTGCAGACCATAAGCAAGCATCATCAATCATTTTCTCCGGGTTAGTAAGTGCTAGGCTTCATTGAGTTCACCGTGGACAGAAAGAAGGGGTGGGGAAGTACCTTTAGTCCAAGCCAGTAAGCCCAAATGACAGCGACTGCATGCTTACGCCTAGCCTCCTCCTTCAAGCGTTTCAATTCCCTTCGAGCCTAGAACGTTTTAGATAGTAAATAAAAGAGACGGCCCAATGCAGACAGCACAAATGACCAGAAGAAGATACCCCACCAAACAGAAGAGCCAACTTATGAATAAGGATTTCAGAATGATAGAAGAATAGGGCATAATCACTTGAACCCAAAGAATCCACGTAAGTCTGGTGCAGTCCTTTGTATGTTTAGTGCACTGAGCCTCTGTTCCAGAGGAAGGCCATCTATGTGGTACCGGAGGTAAGCCACGCCTCTGCCCCCCTACTTCCAGTTTTCCCTTTTTCCTCCCTCCTCATTCTCTCTCCTTCTTCTATTCTCCACACTCTCTCTCTCCCTTATCCAAGCCTTAGAGCTGTGAGTGGCACCTAGTGACTTCAGCAGACTTCCCTTTGCTGCCAGTACCCAGGACTAGAGAGGCTAGGAATTCCTGTGTTCATTCATTTGGACGTACAAAAAGACAACTCTTGTGAACAACCATTTAGAACATAGAAAGAATAAAGTTGTTTCTTTCCCATTAGCAAATTAGAAGTAGCACATATCAAAATTCAGTGTGAGCTAAGGCCCCGGACAGTGAAATACACTGAAGCAAGATAAAAAGTGAAACGACTTATGGTTTAAAAATTAATCTTAGGGAACAGTCAATCTGAAGCATGCTACTTTGAAAGATGAAACATGCAGTGATTTTTCACCACTTTTGGTACTCAGACTGGGAAATGGGCTACCTCAGTGGGGAAACCCCAGGGATAACTGTCTAAGAGTCCTTCTGCCTCAGCTAGGACATTTCCCTCTGATTACTAAAGGAACTAGCCTGTTCGTCACAGATTTTTCAAGGGGGGGACACAAATGAACAGCTCTGGTAAGTTTTTTTGGCAAATTAAGATCCTTATACAGGCAAATGTTGACTTTTCTCATTTTTCTCACAAGATGGACTTATAATGCTGACAAGGTAAACTTAAAAACATAGGATTATATTGATATTTATGTTTCTAACTGGAATACACATTTTTAGCAGAGATGACCTTTGATTTTCTAAGTAACAAAAACATCTAAAAGTCTCGTCCCTTGGGGTATGTGAAATGTTCACAGAGCCCACGACTCTGCCTGGGGATTAGTGAGAGTATTTCAGGAGGCCTTTGTTTCTGAACACAAACAGCTGAAGCTGAAATTCTTGGGATTCTTCAGCGGCAATGATAGCTAGCTTTGCATGAACACAGCTTTCTGTTCAATCACAAATGATCATTCTTTTCGCATACAATATTTTGCTTATAATAATCAATGGCGGCCACAGTGAGCCTAAAAAACAATTTCATTTGTGGATTAATATTTTTTAAGGCATGCGTTAAAGGTGTTCTTCCTGTCACCATGTTGCAGAAGACCAACTGAAGCCCAAATCTTAACATTCCCAACATGCCCCTCCACCCCCCCCACCCAACAAAAATATCTCTAGAAAACTGCTGGTATATGCTGGGGGGCGGGGGGAGAGAAAAGGGAAGGAAAAAAAAAAACACAACGAAACATGCATGTTACTTGAGGGGTTTTTTTTGTTTTTGTTTTTGTTTTGTTTTGTTAAACAGCAACTGGACCAGTGCCTCATTAATAAGCAATTAGTCTTTTTGGCCTACACATGCTTAGGGCTCCTACTAACGTGCACTACTACACTACCACATCCAGGTTTATTCGATCCGGCGGCTAGGACATGCACCGGGGTGAGGCACTGTTAACTGTAGGCATTCACCCCCTGACAGGCTAAAGATACAAACTGGTTATTGCCGATTCCGGGACGGAGTAATGGGATGTGCGAATCAAGTACCTTAGATCCGAGCCAGTAAGCCCAAATAACTGCAATAGCATGTTTATTCCTAGCCTCCTCCTTCAGCCGGCTCAGTTCCCTTCGCGCCTGTGATGCATTTGAAAAGGAGTTACAGAAAAGTTTAAGGCAGGAAAGGTTACTGCTGGTTCCCAAAGGAGAGAGAAGAAAGACACCGGTCACCATCACACAGCAAACGCGAAAGCGTGTGCCACCACCCCACACCAAAACGTCAGAGAGAGAGAGACAGGTAAATGCGTGCTCAGTAGCTTAAGCCAGTGAAACAATTTCTGATACCCGCCCCCGCTGCCTTCCAGGGGGCAGTGTCTGGCCTACCTGGGTACCATGCCAATAGGCCGCGATGGTGGTGGCTGCCTCCTCACAGCGCTTTTGGTGCTTCAGTTCCCGCAGGATTTTTCGGGCCTAAGGTGAAGAATCACCCAGAGAAAGTAGGAAGTTAGCAAAAAGTAAGATGCCATACTGGTTGAAAAACATACTTGCAGAGACAGTCATAACATCCACTCTCAAGCGAAAGATCCATCGTTGAAAGAAAGGAAAAGGGGACATTGCTTATTCGGCCTAAACGGACTATGAGAAGGTAGTAAGTAAAAAGGTCACTAAGCACAGCAGTGTGGCCCCCATTCAGACCGAGACAGCGGCCTCCTGTGCCCTAACGTGGGACATGAAGAAATGTGAGCAAGAGCCATAGAAGCTGGTGCACGTCAGATGGAAGGAATAGCTCTCGGGATGCGGTCGGAGGATCTCCAGTGCTCCAAAACCCATTTACCACCTTCATCATTGTTGTACACGACGTCACCTCAGCTGTACTTTTTATGCAAAAGAGATCTTTAAAAACTTGCTAAAGAAAATCTCATTAGTCCAAAACCAGTGGCTTCTCCCAGGCAGTTACCAGAAACTGATTTTATGGGGGCCCGGAGGACATGTTGGTTGGGAGGTAGGCTCGGAATGTCTGAAGGCTCTAGACTGGAGACACGGACCCATGATCCAGTAATAAGGTCAAAGAAGGACTTGCAGGCAGTGATTTCACTTACTCTATGTGTTTGCATTTATATTCTGGCATTTACTATCGCACAGCCGCCAAATTGACCCATGGCCTAGACAAAGGTCGATCGATACTACTGGACTCCCGGCCTAATGTTGTACCCTCTGAAGGGGTTCTGGGCCTGGGCATTCTCTTGAAGTAGCTCCTCTGCATTAGCCCACTCCACAGAAATCTCCCAGTAGGAAAGTGGTCAGAATAGGCTCTGAAGGATCTTTGACTTAGAGCAGGGACAGTAAACTTTCTGCAGAAGGCCAGATGGTATTTTTGGCTTTCCCGTTTATAGGTCTCTATCACAGTTACTCAACTCTGCTGTCAGAGCACTAAAGCACAAGATGTATTTACACACAAGATGTAAATAAATAAGCAAGGGTCTGTACCAATAAAACTTTATTTATATGAGCCTTGTACTTATATTTGTATACATATTTATATACATTTTATATTTGTATATATATTCACATGAAAGTTGTATTCCATATAATTTTTACACGTCATGAAAAGTTCTCTCTGTTATTTTAAACAATGCTTTAAGAACATAAAAGCCATTCTTCCTTCTGGGGTTGTACAAAAACAGGCATAGGCTGTGGACTGCTGACCCCTGAACCAAGCCTTGCAGCCAGGATCTGGAACTAGGTGATGGGTACACTGTGATCCCGACTAGAATGGCCAGAGCTCAGGATGTTTTGATCATGACAGGGCAGCCCACAAGATGGTCACCAGGAAGTTATGGAAGGAGTTGGGCCGGGCAGGACGCACAGGTGCGGAGGCAACAGTGTTGACAGACAGCCTTCTGGACTACCACTTCCCTTGCAAACGGGGGGCAAGAGGATATTGAAATCATGTATGGTATTATTTCAAGACTTCCTGCTTCGAGAACAAAGCTCTTGAGAAGAGAGCCAGTTAGAAGGATGCGGCCAAGACATGGTCACAAGGGCCCCAGTGTAGCCCATAATATTTATTCTTTCCATCTGACTGTTTACAGGGTAGGCAGGAGATGAGGAGCTCCCCCCTGCAGGGTGACCTTAAAGACATCATCCTCCTTTGTGAAGAACTTAAAAACCCCCAATAAATAAGGCTCACTTCTTTTAAACTCACCTTCCAACCCCGGATATAAGACTGAATTACCAAGGCAGAACTCTTTATCTGTTGATACCTCTTTTGTTGCTGTGGGACAAAAGGGGGAGATTGTTACCAGTTCTGTTTACACATCTATAATACCTATACTGCAAGGATTGAGACAGAGTACTTGCTCACTTAGTGCAATTAACCCTTAATCTCCCATATTCCTCCTGGGAACCAATATGTAAAGAAACCAAAATATCAAACAATCCAAAATTATTACAGTTAATCCGGAGTATGTTTCAAGGGTGCTAAATATAATTAAATGAGTATCACTTTAATTGAACTATGAGGCTATACAAGTGACTCCAACTCCATTCCTGCACTCAAGGACTCGCATGGGTACCAATCAGCAATGTAAAATAGAAACCACATCCTGGGAGGGTCAAGTGAGCACCAAGTAGGTTGAGATACAGCCAAAGTTACTTCCAGGTGGGGAAGGTTAAAGAAAACCCAGTGCGGCAGGCCATGCATGTGGGCATGGCAAGATCAATGCCCAAAGGCCCTTTTTACTTCTACTCGGAAGAGTGGAGGCCACTGGAATACCATCCCTAGAAAAGTGAGCTCGTATTGTATTTAATGTGGAATATTCACCGGCATATCAGCATCTGTGATGAAATTTCACAGCTTTTCTAACCAAGCCATGAAGTCATGCTGTGCCTCTCTCACTTTGGAAATGCTGGATTGCTCAGCTCCCTTTTCTGAGGTGGGACACATGCCTTCCAGCCCTCTAGGCTAGATTTGGGAAGCTCAGAGGAAACAGAGTGATGTTATCAACACATGAGCAGCAGAACAAAAAGAGAATGCCAGACAGAAAGACAAAGAGAACCCTACGACTTTGGACAAATCACTACGTCCTCTGGACTTCGGTTTCCTCATCTGTCAAATGAGGAGCTAGAAACTCGGCAAGATTCCTCACAGAGCAATATTCCGTGGCTATAGAACAAACTATATCTATGATATCTGACCATCACTTCTGACATGCATCTGATACCTTGATGTTTTCTTCTGAAGTTCCTAAATGGCTTGAAAACAACTCTATCTTACTTTAAAATTCATCTCACCTGGGTGGCTCAGTCAGCTGAGCGACCAGCTTTGATTCAGGTCATGGTCTCATGGTTTGTGAGATCAAGGCTCACGTCAGGCTTGTGGCTGTCAGCACAGAGCCTGCTTTGGATCTTCTATCCCCTATCTCCCCGTCCTTCCCCCACTCATGCTCGCTCGTGCTCTCTCTCAAAAATAAACCTTAAAACAATTCATCTCATAGAGCTATAAAATAGAATATGGATTTTAAAATAATCAGCAACTGAAAATGGACATTCAGAAAATCTTTGAGTTATCTGGTTGAGAAGAAAGGCTGAGTTTAATCACTAGCTTGGATAAACATGTAGTTAACTGGCTGAGATATTTAGTTCAAATTCTAAAACAGATGTAACTAACACTAGAGCGAAATTAATACCTTCTCTAAAAGTTGGGCTTATTATTTGTTTCTATTCTCCCAATTAATACTAGTTATAACTCACCATCATGAGCTAATGATACATTATATGGTGGCTCCTTTTTTCACTTGGAGATATAAAAGTTCTATATAGGGAGGGAAGGTAAAATAGCACCTGCTCTCTTCGTTCATTGCTTTGTTTCTTCTCATCCCTCTAATGAAATGCCCCCTTCCAGAGGGTATTCCTTGACCATACTATCCAAATTTATATCCTATCTCCTCACTATTCTTTATCTCAGTAATCTGTTTCCTTCCCAGCTGACTACAGTCTATAATTGTTCTGATTATTTACTTGCTTACATGCATATTGTCCCTCACTAGGTATGAACTCTATGAGGTCAGGCATCAGTTTTGTTCATGTTGCTATCCCCAGAGCCTGGCAGAGTAGGTATTCCAAAAGCATTTGTTGAATTCAAGACAGATGAATTCACTACACTTTCCAACTTGGATTTTCTTAATGATCTGCAAACAAAAAATGACGAAAAGGGTTCCCGGACCACTGGCTATGTGTTGGTCCTTCCTTTCTCAGGCAAATATAAAACAGAGCATTATGGATCTGCAGAAGAGCCAAGTGCCATTACTGTGTACACAGAAGAGAATCCACCACAGACAGGTTAGTGACAACAGTCCTCTGTGCCTCTGCAGAATACGTATGAATGAATCTCTCATCGTGGCTGGATAGGTTCATACGTGAACAGCTGTAGTACCATTTTAAGGATACTCTCTTAAAGCTGAAGCAGTTTTTTTTTCCTTTGGCTTCATCATTTAAATATCTCATTAATTTCTCAAATGTGGACATATTACACTAAAATGTATTACATGGGAATAGGTCAGCAAAACTGTGTCCTGATTATACACTGCTTCATAGCAAAACTTTTCCAGAGCAGAAAAAGAGAGTATCCTAAAGGAGATGTGATTGCAAATTCAATTCATCTTCCGATTCTTTAGAGAAAAAGCACAGAATGAAAAAGCACTCAGAAGTAGTGTTCTTATCACAAAATTCACTTGTGAGAACACAGCCTAAGTTTAAGCCAACCTAAAGGCAAACCTTCAGATTTCCTTCAAACTTGTTATGCCTCCAATGAAATATCTATAATCAAGTGAGAGACAAAATTCCCAAAAGAAATTCCATGTCAATTAACTAAACATACTTTATTTTTAAGTCTTTTCCCATAGATAATAGGGCCAGCAATCTGAGGACTAAAGGAAATCCAATCCTTTCACCAAATCCAGAATTCTACTAAAATGTGGCATCAGTTTTCTGGAATTAAGCCACTTTCAGTGCTGCTACAATACATGGAAAACAGCCAATTATTTTGGAAAGCTGAGCCTACCCCATGAAAAGGGTTAAATGACACCGTCTCTTCTAATCCGATGAGCAAATTCAAGATTTAGATTTCCCACTATGTGGACCTGTATCACTGGAAGGCAGTGTGATATACTCAACTTGAGCTATGAAAGAGTCCTGGATTCAAACCTCATCTTTGCCACTTAGCAGCTGCGTGACCACGGGCAAGTTACTCAACGGCTCATGCCTTAGTTTTCCCACCTTTAACAAAGGTACCACAAAAGCACTCAATTTATGAGGTTGCTGGGAGGACTGAATACGTAAAACTTACACGCAAAGTACATAACAAATACTAGCCAATGAGCATCATTCTTACAGAGTAAAAGGGTGGAGGCTCTTACCGCGTATCTCCTGTACCAGGCAGCTATCACGATTTGGCTTTTTCTCATTAGGAGGAAGTGGGTACGACATTTCCACCCCCGATAAATCTTCTGAATGAGAGTGGCCAAGTCCTCAAGACGCTGCTTCCTCAGGTCTTCTAGCTTGAATAACTAATAAGAAAAGACAGCTGGATTTATCAAAACTCTACCAAAACCTTATGACATACATGAAAGACATCCCCAGGCAGAAAAATGTCATGATGTTAAAGTCAACCCCATCTGAGGAAAAAAATGAATAACTGTCTTGATTATGGATGATATGGATAATAACCCATGAGAAAACTCTTTTCATGAATTCATACAAGATCACTATTTATCTTAGGTGATATAGAATTTATGACAAATCAGAGAAGGGCCGAACTGGGCACTTAGATTTACCTTTACTCTACCCAGGAGAATGCAACTGTTACGGCAGGGAAGTGCTGATAAGGTCTCTGTTTAACAACTCAAACATTCTTCCAGATTCTCCAAATTTCCAAATTACCAAAAACACTGTTGTATTCGTTATACTTCATGCTAATTCATTTATAAAAAAAATGCTCCCTTGGACGTTCCTAAGTAGAATTTTAAGCTTAAAATTTTCAGCTTAAAATTTTTTTAAATATGAGTGCTTTCATGTACCTCAAAATAATAGGGCTGTCTTTCCTAAAATTATTGTATAATTCAGGTATTATAAATACAGACTGAATTTACCTCCAATTCCTATGAGTTAAGAAGGTTTTATTGTTGTAACAAGAATTCCTTTATGATTTATGAAGTGGTGTACAATCTAAGACTTTGATGTTTCATAAACAAATACACGTGTTCTTTTAATGCCCCCTACTCGCCCATCCTCTCGGACATTTGCAGAAAAAACTGAATGAGGCACTATCGGCAGCATCTTGGGTAATGTTATGAAGTTAAATATCCTTTAAGAACTTGCCTATATGATTATAACATAAGTTCAGTCTGTAAAGGTTTGGGTTACGTACTGTTCTTGGGTTCCGGATGAATATCTTTGATCTACCAAAGGAGTACTCTTCTACAGGAATCTCTAACTCATTAAAGAGAACCTCCACGCCAGCCCTATAAAAATAAATAAAAATAGTTTTCTGAGTTACAAAAAGAGGTTATCTTCTCTGAAATCACAGTATCAGGTTCTCAGTGGTATAAAATAATAGCTTTCTTTCCAAGTATAATTGGTCTTTTAGTAAGCAGCCTTCTATCAAAGAATCTTCCGACTGAATTCCACAAATTAAACCAAATCCAGGTAACACTAAAAAAGTAAATTTGGGTTCAGAACTATGCGGTCTAAGACAATAGGGTATTAAAACCGTATCTTGATTTCATTAGCAGAGGTAATCTTTGAATCAGATACACCCATCACAAAGCACCAACCAGAACCCGGAGGGTGTGTAAGAAATTCACACCTATTTTGAATGCACATGGTTAATTCTCCAAAATATTTTTAATATTGCGCCTCCGTGCCTCACAGTGTGGGCAGGACCCAAGAAGAGAGCGCTAAGTGCCAGACCAATGGGGTGTCATGAAGCATAGGCCTTATGTGGTAGGAGCGAGGCCTGCCTGAACTTGGTTCTGACTTCTCCATCCTGGACCCCGGTTTCAACAGCAATTTCTAACTAAACTTTATCCCATCAACCTATGGCCTAGGTGCCAGGCAGGGAGTGAATACATGTTCTGACCTGGAAATTAGCAGTGGGAACAAACAGTACCCACATTCTATATCATCTGTGTATTGAATTTTGTAGCAGAGACCCCATCATATGTCTGGAGTTCATCTCCTCGTATTAAAGGGTGAGTGTCTAATACTATTGATGTCCCTATTAAAGGCCAGTCCAGTGAGAATGTGGACGCAATACCAGTATGTGAAATCAAATCCCTAGTCTCTGCACGGGCCCGTAAAAGAGGCACGTTGGCCTTCCTGTGGCAGTTGGGAGAGCTTCTACAACCTACAGAGAAGGGGCAACTCCTCTGACTGGTGAGAGCAGAAGAAAGACCACCAGACAGGCAAAGCCCACTTTCTCTTCTGCAGCAGCACCCCCCCACCCCCCCCACCCCCCTGCTCCAACCAGCACACACATTCTCCCTGCATGTGGAGAGCTCACAGGGGCTGCTCCATGGGATGGGCCTGTAGTGGTCCAGCGCTCTGTCTGGGACTGGAGGGCTAAGTACAATTCGGGGAAGATAAACTGAAAGCTGCATGGCCCAGATTCTGCCATATTCTTCAATCCCGCTTTATCAGCAATAACACTGACTCTCTGAGTCCAATCTGTTCCTATATCTATTTCTCCATGGGTGCGGACCTCGTGCAAAGAGAAAGACCCTCACCCCCACCATCTGTCTCTGGGGTTAATTCCCTACAGAAAAAAACCAAAAGGGTGAGAGCACTGATCCAAGACACCTCTAACTCCACCCTTTTATGATTCTACACAAATATACTTAGCAATTACAGATCCCTTCCTACTAACTTGCCACAGCGTATTTTTAAAATTCGTGGATTGGATAAGCCCCATCCAAACCTTACAATCGAGACCTCTATAATCAATCAATAATTAATACAAAATGGTATCCTGATGGAAGATGGTCCAATACAGAGGTTACATCCAACTTTCCGTCAAATTCTGTACACTAACAGCACGTGAAGAAAACAGCATGTTATTTGTATCCTTTATAACTTCATTATTAAATGTAACCAATGAATTTCTTACCTTGCTGGTCCTTTCCAATGAGGCCATGTTTGTTTACAAAGCATTTTGTATCTTTCTAGGCAAGGTTCATAGGCCTGCCTGAAGGCATAGCCTGCCCTCCTGACTCGGACATTCTCCAAAAGTCCCAGGTACCTGATCTGATGACACACAAGAGCCTCGTTGAAGATGTGTGCCGCTTTTTTATCATTTGGTTTGATGCACCTAAAAGATTACAAAGATTTTAGGTTTTAAACTCTGTCTCTTACGGATATACCTGTCTGTGTTTTATAAAATATAGTATATAGTTATTTACTGCTTGGGATAATTATTTATTATTCTTGGGTAACCTAGTCATTGCTTTTGAAATTATTTCAAATCATTTTACAGAAAATATGTGACGTACATGTGAGTTAAAAAAGAATAAAATGCCAACCCATACAATAAAATGGATGAGTATCACTGACATTTTGTTGACTGAAATAAGTTTGACATAAAAGAGTACACTTTTTATATGAAGTTCGAGAAAAATAAATCTATGGTTAGAAACCAGTTTGCTGTTACCTCTGGGGAGAATTAGGGGTACAGATCAACAGGGAAGGGGCATAAAGGAATCTTATGGGATGATGGAAATGTTTTGTATCTTGGTCCAGATGGGGTTAAAACTTAAACAAGCTGTACAATGAAGAGTCATACACTTTACTGTATTGTATGTGTATTAGATACTTCAGTGACATTATTAAAAACACTGTTGTCTCCCTATAACCCCATATCTCCCTCCTTTTCAAAAAAATTTTTTTTTAATGTTTATTTATTTTTGAGAAAGAGAGAGAGAGAGACAGAGTGTGAGCAGGGGAGGGGCAGAGAGAGAGGGAGACACAGAATCCGAAGCGGGTTCAAGGCTCTTAGCTGTCAGCACAGAGCCTGATGGGGGCTCAAACCCACGAACTGTGAGATCATGACCCGAGCTGAGGTCGGATGCCTAACGAACTGAGCCACCCAGGTGCCCCTCTCCCTCCTTTTTAACAGGGCATTTTGCTGCTCAAAGAAAGACAACATTTCCCAGCCTCCTTTGCAAGCAGGTGTGGCCATGTGATTAAAACTGTGGCCACTAGGATTACAGCAGAATTAATATATGGCACTTCCGAAAGTGTCTTTAAAAGGAAGGGGCTTGCATTCCCTTTGTTCTTCTGCTAACTGCTCGTTGGGAATGTAGCCATGGTGGAGAGCCATCTTTGACAATATGGATGAGAGAAACACCCTGGGAATCAGAGAGCCACAAAACAAAGATGTCGTATTAGCCCTGGAGTCCTTCTACTCAGAAGTTACATAAGAAATAAATGACAATCTTGTTTAAGCCATTGTTATGTTTGGATCTTATGGAAGCAACCTCTGTATCTTAACACTGCTGCTAAACATTTATGGCTACATTTGCCTACCTACAACTGTTAAATAAATTCTACACACATATGTAATAGGTGAACAATTAAATCTTATGACCTCAGTGTTTTTATGCTTCTCCTTTAACATTTATAAAAATAATGTCCACTCTTTGGCTTAAAAATAGACAACCAGGGGGTGCCTAAGTGGCTCAGTCTGTTAAACGTCCGACTGCAGCTCAGGTCATGATCTCATGGTTCATGGGTTCAAGCCCATGTCCGGCTCTGTGCTGACAGCCCAGAGCCTGGAGCCTGCTTCAGATTCTGTGTCTTCCTCTCAAAAGTAAATAAACATTAAAAAAAAAAAATAGACAACCAGATCAGTGGAACAGACTAGTGTGTTTAGACTTAGACTCTTACATATGCTTTCAACTGAATTTCAATAAAGACATCAAGATAACTGAATTAAAAATAAGAGGTTTTTTTCTTTTCAATATATGATGCCAGAGCAACAGGTTATCTATATGGAAAAATATGGACCTTAATATGAAATTTGAAACTACAAAGACTCTAGGAAAAAATATGATAATATTCACAAACTTGTAGTTCATTAAGACTTCTTAGAAATACATTAAAACCACTAAAAGGGAAGGGGAATGAAGGAACAATTCTGGGGTAACAGAGTGTTCCACATCTGGACCAGGGTGGTGATTGCCAAAGTGTATATATACACTGGTGAAAAAAATAACTGAGCTGTTCACCTAGGATCTGTGCATACCATGTCATGTAAATTATTATTAAGTAATGATTTTTTTAAAGTCCACTTAATTGAGAATAACAAAAGCAACTGACCACAGAAAATTTCCTTTTTTTTCTTTCTTTTTTGAAACTAGGATCTTTAACCAATATATGCTCCAACCTGACTGACTGCAATCAAACCAGGGGATTCTGACTCTTTACATTTGTTACTAATATCAATATTTGGTAAACAAGCCAGACACAAAAATGTTCTTCACGCTAGTTTCCTCGCAACTGTATTTTCAAAGGCAATTATGGAAGGTATGTATGGGTGTGTATGCATTATATGAAATCTGACCTGTTAGACACACATCTCCTATTATCTAGTTCACCAAACACACATATGTAAAACTCTAATCCTAATTGGTCTTTACTGAATCTTGAGATCTAAGATGCCCAGAAAAAGAAAAAAGAGACCAGATGCTTCTTAAGGAATTCTTTCTGTTGCTTTGAAAAATGTTAAGATTGTCTGGGGAGTCATTCCTTTCTTCAAATCTACAAGTCTCCTAGGAAAGAAAGAGGCACATATTTTCTAACACCAAAGTTCTAACTAAAGCCCTGCTTGCTTTAATGCTGCATTCTAAGTTAACATAACAAGAATCCAAAACGAATCCAATAAAGAGTATTATGCAAAACCCTTACCAGAAAGAAAGTATACATTTCTGAATTTGTCATTAAACAAAAAAGAGATACAGAAAGTTAAGAACCTAGGAGCCAACAATGCGATTTCATTAAATATCTATTCCCATCCCACACCACACTTTTTTCCCCCATTCTGAAATTCCTTACTTGAAGGCAGGTAAAGGGCACTGGAGTATTTTTTAAGTAAACCCAAGATACCACATTATTCGACGTGTTAAGAGCTTCAGTTATCCTCTGCTGGGGCTAATTCAGATTAAGGCAAACAGGAAAATGATCTTCCTTGAAAGTGCCTTCATGATGAACTTGTCAGAGAATTTTATGTGCCAAAAATACCTAATGTAGTTTGGATTCTTGGTCTGCAGGTTTTTCATCAGCGTGGCCACGGATGCCTTGAACTGAGAGCCTGCTGTAGGAGGCCTTTTCAGGTTGATCTTGGCTGGGTTCCCTTCCGGGAACAAAGACTTGATGAGGGTGTGGCTGGCCTTCCACATGGCTTGGGACAGGTCTCGATACAGAAGGTCATTGTTTTTGTCAACAAATCCTTCCACCTGGTACAGCACCTACGAGAAGCACAAGAGACTCCGCAGTTGATAAACTGCACTCCAGAACGTCATATACCCGTTAAAAATATTCCAGGACTATCTCTATTGCCGCCTCCTCTTTCTCCATCAAAAAACCCCCGACACATTAGTCACACTCCTAATACCGAATTAGCCTCCAAGTTTAAATTCCATCTGTCTAAATCACAGAAGAGTTCAAAATAAATTCTATTACCCTTCAGGATTTGCAAGAATAAACTCCAAAAATGCTCTCATAACATTTTCAAAGGATTTTAGGCTTTTTGGTGTTTGAGCACATTTTTGAGGTTTTACTTTTTTTTTTTTTTTTTTTAAGTTCACATATGCCAATTCTAGTCTTAAGTAGATAGGAGAAAATAGAGATAGCACTGATATTTTCAGACATCCTAGGTGAGCAGAGAAATCGAACAGAAAAGTCTCTTTTAGTAACATAAGCTGGGGGGGATAAGTACCAAGTTCCAACTTTTTGAAATTAACAGTAATTCAGATACCATATACTTAATTTTTACTAGCTACATAATTGAGAATGTTTTCCTCTTTGAAGTTTGTAATCTTATTTAGAAGAAAGGAGGTATTAATGTCAATCAATACTTTTTCAGGACTCTGAAAATTAAGCTACGGTCAAATTTGTTTTTAACATTTTTATGTATCTTAGATGGTATAAAATTCCCTCACAAAAGCAAATGGATAATGCTTTTTTTTAAAAAGTCAGTATTTCCCCACTGTTGTTTCAAAATCTCAATCTAAGAACTCATAATATTTGTGTGCTTGTAAAACCCTATTGTAAGTCTTTAGTGCCTCCTAATTTTTACTACCACGTCTCCTTTTATTAATGTTGACAGATCTATTTTTATAGGATATCTCAGAGCTGAGAAACAACAAAATCGACTTTTAAAATACATTCCAACTCTCTCGTGAAGTCCACTGGCTTTCCTCTCAGCTCTCAGTATTACTAAGATTTTGCTCAACATGACCCAGATTCTACTTCTACTGAACATTTACTGATTCTACTCTTCTAGCAACTCAGCTTCTCCTCACGAGTTGGCACTGGTCAGAACGCTACCTCTGAGGCACGGCCTCCTCGGGGGAACAGCCGCAGGCCCGCTGAGCGCTCACGGCTCCCCCATACCTTGTGGCTCCCCCATACCTTGCCGGCATAGTGCTGAATTCTGAAACAGCTATGAGGCAGGGACGTGTCATTGAGAAACCGAGAGCTCTTGCTCATCCGGCTCTCGAAGTGCTGGTGGGTGGCACACACTTGGTTGAGCTTCTCCAAGAAGGTCTCGTCGGTGACTGTGCCAGGCCTCAGGCACTCCTCATCCAGCATGGCCAGGATTCCGTTTGTGTTCTGCGAGAAAGGAAGTAAAAAGGTTTCCTTCCTTCCTCACTGTATTGTTTTCATAATGATTCTTATTTACACCGTCAAACACAATTAAAAAACTTAGTCACGAGAAAATTCCGTTCAGTTACAACGAAAAGCAGACAATCAAAACAAGTAACAAAAAGCCACAGAAGTCGGTCCCCTTCCACAGTGTCCCAGGTGTGTGTGTGATGTTGGGGAGGAGGGGTCTGTATCAGTTGCCCTCCCCCATTCCCTTCCGCCCTCAGAACAGGACCTACGGAGTCACCTCAGCCACCTCAGCGGGCTGATGACTGCAACTCACATTGTTCGAAAAAGGCAAGTCAGACCTCATATTCAAAACACATTCAAACACAAGTCTAAACGTCAGAAACTAATGTGACAATGCTGTCTCTACAACATGTGGTCATAAATCACAAAGCACAGTCTTTTCTAAGGCCATTATTTGATTCATAGCTTGAGAAGGAAATTGGTTTCAGATGTTTTCAAATCGTTCATGTGTTCAAAATACAGTTTATTTTGTAGTAAAAAAAAAAAAAGATGTGATTTGGGATCAATGCAATCAAGCTGTATTTCAAGAGTATCTGTTTAGAATAAAATTCGTATTCCACATAAAATTTCAAAACGGGTGTTGAACATGAGTGAGAATTTGTTATGTATTCAGACCCTATGATTGTATTTATCCCAAGAGCAGCCAGCCCAGTTAAAAGGAGTAAAAAATCAGGAATCTTCTACTTTGCTAAATAAAGGCTGCTGTTCCTTGGATTGCCCCTACAGGCTCATATGTCTCCATTCCCAAGAGAATAATCCACTCTATTGACCATCAGCCCCACCCACATCCACCAGGCAAGAGTCCCGGGTTCCTCTCTCCTTCTCCTCACAAGGCCGGGACATCCTCTGACCAGGATCTGTTGATTCCACACAAAACCCAGGGGAAGTGTGGACTCTCAGGAATCAAGTATGTTCATAACAACCCCAGAGTAAACATTACTTTTAGGTAACGTTGGAAGGAAACACTTCCTTTATGTGCCCAGGCTCCTATGTGAACATGAGTTTCTTCAAACATATGTGCAAGGGTGCTTAGGGCTGAGATAATCTAATTAAACTAAGTGTATGAACACTGTTTTCTCTTTTTTTCCTTCTTGAAGGGAAATAATTAAGTTCAAGGTTATTATTTATGAAGGAAAATGTGCTAGTCATGACTTCTGGAAGTCAAGTTCCCACAATTTGGGTTCCACAAAATTTACCAGGAAAACTTTCCAGTCGGTCTACTGATTTCCCAGATATTAGAGTTCTGAACTGCTTACATGGAACATTAGTGTTCACACTCCAACACTGTCCAGATTTTTCAAAACAAAGTTTACTTATTAATAGAAAAACAGTAACGCTTCAGCATATTCAATTTAATTAAAGGTGCAGCTTTCAGGAATATCTTGAAAACTGAGAGAAGAGATAACTGGCTAATTATATAATTTCCAAAAGGTTTTGTGAAAGGCACTTGTTGGGATATGTAGAGCCTGTGATTCTATTCCTAAAACACAGCACTCACCTACCACTGACAACTAAAACCACTGTAGGACAATAAAGTTTATGCATTGTTTCAAATAACTTTGTTATCAAAGCCAGGAGTGAGAGTAATCCTAAGCATAAAATAAGTTTTTCCAGGTTTTCACATACAAATCAATCTTCCTGCAGTCAATTCATTTATAATAAACTACAGACGATGATATAAAAATAAAATATTTAGTAACCTTTTGGAATCTAAGACATATCTAGTAATTTTTTAGACTTCAAAAGCCTTTTCACATATATACAGACAAATGTGGTCACCTGAAAAATCCTGTGGCTCTTGGCCACCTGCAAAGTCACACACAAGACATCCCCTGCATAGGTTCTCTGAACCAAAGCTAGGTCAATACTTGAGCCACTCCTGGGGTCCTACTTAACTCAGCTCCCATGACTGTCCCTTCATCTTCCTTTATCTTAACTTGAAGGGCATGTTTTTTTGTTGTTCTTTATTTACTTAAAAATTTTTTTAAATGTTTATTTATTTTTGACAGAGAGAGAGAGAGAGAGAGAGAGAGCGAGCCTGAGTAGGGGGGGGGCAGAGAGAGAGGGAGACACAGAACCCAAAGCAGGCTCCAGGCTCTGAGCTGTCAGCACAGAGCCCAACGTGGGGCTTGAACTCACAGACCGTGAGATCATGACCTGGGCCGAACTCGGATGCTCAACTGACTGAGCCACCCAGCCGCCCCTGTTCTTTATTTACTTAAAATTTTTTCCCAGCTGTACTGAGATATAATTGACATATAACACTGTGTAAGTTTGAGGTATACAAGGCGATAATTTGGTACCCTTTCAATATTGCAAAATGATTACCACCATAACCTTAGTTAACAGCTCTATCACATCACATAATTATCATTTCTTTTTCCTGATGAGAACATTTAAAAATTACCCTCTTAACTACTTTCAAATACATAATATAGCACTGTTAACTGTAATCACCATGCTACACATTACATCTCTAGAACTTATTCATCTTGCAACTAGAAAGTCTGTACCCTTTGACTGACATCTCCCCATTTCCCCTACTCCCAGCCCCTAGCAACTGCCATTCTCTTCTGTTTCTTTGGCTTTTTTAGATTCTACATATAAATGATGTCATGCATTTGTCTTTCTCCGACTAACTTATTTCACTTAGTGTAATGCCCTCAAGGTCCATCTGCGTTGTCACAAATGACAGGATTTCCTTCTTTCTCGTGGCTGAATAACATGCCATTGTATATACACACATCTTCTTTATCCATTCATCTATAGACGGACACTTAGGCTGTTTCCATATCTTGGCTATTGTGAACAACCCTGTAATTAACATGGTAGTAAATATCTCTCTCCAAGATCCTGATTCCGTTTCCCTTGGATATATTCCCAAAGTGGAATTGCTACCATCATATGGTAGTTCTATTTTTAATTTTTTGACGAACATTCATACTATCTTCTGTTATGGCTGCACTAATTTACATTCCCACCAGGAGTGCACAGCGGTTCCTTTTACTTCACATCCTCACCAATAATTATCTTTTTGGTAATAACCATTGAACGGGATATGAAGAAGTTACTAGAGTTTTAGAAATGAAATGGATATTTGATTTGGCGAAAACCTTTTTTTCAGAGCCTCCTCTGACCAGTGCTCATATTCCCAGGAGCCGCGGACCAGACCTGGGTTACCAGTATACAGAAAAGAATGATGCATCTAAGGCATATTAATGCCCTAAAGGGCTCTGTGATGCGGCCACAAGATGAGCACAGGAAATCCTAGCCAAGGATCAAAATGTCCAGCTGTCTATATGTGTGTTCAAGAACTGTGTATGATTCCTCATGGCTACAATAAAGTCTCTAGAACTCCACAGCTCTCAGAAGTGTCAAAATCATGAAGACACCAAGGCAGTGAGGTCTTTTGTAAGCAGTAAATTATTACTGAGAATTTTTTAGAAAATTATACCTAATACTCACATTTTCTATCAGGTCACAAATGATAGCATTATTGAAGTAGTCAATGTGTGTCCATTCTATACCCTGAGAAAGAAAACAGAACAAAATCAGATTCCATATGATGATGATACTACAACACTACCATCGATAAAACAGACTCTGCCATCTTAATATGTTTCCCTTCCTCTCTGAATATTTCCTTTACACAATAATGCAGCAAATGTCATCTTCCGGTTCCCAAAACTTCCCTAATTGTAGCAGTCCACCATTGACACGATGTGACTGAAGGAACACCCTTGACCTGTTCTGAGACTGCCCCTCATTCCACTCTGCCATCTGTGACAATTTCCCATGCACTCCCCTGGCTCTGTGCCAAACACGGACTCAACAGGCCCTTGGGTCAATATTACTCTGTGTATATTTACAATGTTTATAAGGAAATAAGTCAGAACTTGATCCCAGGAATCTAGGGCCTACATTTTTCTGTTCTTGATTTGTAATCACAAGGAAAAAATTAATTTTAGAGTCAATCCCATGTTGTAGGGCAGTTGACTATTTCAAATGTAAAAATATCCCAGTGCTAAGACAAAATATTTTCAACATAAGGAAAGACACAAAAACCAACCCACTGGTTCTAATGCTAGCTACAAAGCCAAATCTGTGAGGCTAAATGTAATCGTTCTGGATCTGTTTATACTCTGCCCACAAGTGTAAACATTTATTTTTCTTCTAAGGGGAAGAAATTTAATTCATACAGCAAGCTAGGGATCTTCCTATATATTCTTAGACGTGTCTCAGACAATCTGTACAAACTTTTAAGTTACACATCAAAGTTGGGGCAATCTCTTTATGGTGAGAAGACAGGAAGGGAATGAATCTGGCTTTTAGGAAGTTTACGTCAAAAAAGTGCCAGAAAAGTATAAAACGTTTCTAAAGCATGATGATCATTCTGAAAGAAAGATGAAATATTTATGATGTAGCTTTCAAGTAGATGGGTTATTTTACTAAGTCACTGGGGATAACAATCACATTAGAAAAATCTATATTGAGGCAAAAAAAAAAGGATTCAGTGTCTTTAATGATTTACAACTATGCTATAGAAAATGAAGAAAAATAGGTAGTATCATTATTCAAATATTAAAGCAAATAAATGAAAAGGAAACAAAAATATAATACAACATATGCAGAATATAATGATTTCTCCTTTTGTCTGAAATAATTTTATACTTCCAAAAACATTAACTATTTAAAAAATGAAAGGATGAAAACCAAGTATGGTTTTACAATTAAGGATACAAGGACTTTGTAAACACTACTTCTGATTACTTTCAAATTACATTGAGATAATCCATACACAGCACTTGTACAACACCTGGCAATACAGCAAGAGCTCAATAAATATTACCTGTTTTTATTATAAAATCTTAGGAAATCAGTGCTTTTCAAGATTGAACAAAGCCTCAAAATATTTTCAAATTTATACAGAGTGATACTGACTTTCTGGGTATATAGTTCTCATAAGTTTTGGCAAATGCATGGTGTCATGTAACCACCACCAAAATTCCCTTGTTTTTCCCCTTGGTAGTCACACTCTCACGACTCCCGTCCTCTGGCAATGACCAACTCTTCTGTCTCTGTCACTTTGCCTTTTCTGGAACAACATATCATGGAATCATACAGTATGCAGACTTTTGAGTCTGGCTTCCTTCATTTGGCATTAGTGCATTTGAGAATCCTTCATTTTATGGTGTTTATCAATTGTTCCTTTTTCTTTCCTTTTTTTTTTTTTTTTGGACAACGGACCGCCATTTTTATTTTATTATTTTTTTCCTTTCATGTTTAATATGTTTGACTCTGGAAAAGCCATGACTAAAATTCTTCAGATGAGCACATGATCAAGTATTTGTTGGTTTAAAAAATTTTTTTTTCAGTAGAGGTGACATACTGTTACATTAGTTTCAGGTGTACAACCTAGTGCCCCAACTTGTCTATACCTTAGTCTATGCCCAACACAAGTGTGGCTGCCATCTGTCACCATGCAACACTACTTCAAGACCATGGACTATATTCCCCACATTGGGCCTTTTATTTCTGTGACTTATCCATTCCATAACTGGAAACCTGTATCTCCCACTCCCTTTCACCCACTTTGCTCATCCCCTACCGCCTTCCCTCTGGCAAGCATCAGTTTGCTCTCTGTGTTTATCGGTCTGCTTTTTGTTTATTCATTTGTTTTGTTTTTTAGATTCCACAGGAGGGAAATCATACGGTGTCTGTGTTTCTCAGTCTCACTTATTTCACTCAGCATAATACCCTCTAGGTCCATCCCTGGTGTTTCAAATGGCATTTCTTCCTTTTTTAAAAAAATTTTTTAATGTTTATTTATTTTTGAGAGAGACACAGAGCACGAGTGGGGGAGGGGCAGAGAGAGAGGGAAACACAGAATCCGAAGCAGGCTTCAGGCTCTGAGCTGTCAGCACAGAGCCCGACACGGGGCTCGAACCCATGAACGCAAGATCATGATTGGACGCTCAACAGACTGAGCCACCCAGGCGTCCCGTGTTTGTTCCTTTTTAATTGCTGAGTAGTGTTTCCTTGTATGGATGTCACAGTTGTTGGTCCATTCATCTCAGACTCTTTTTTTTTAAACACACTATTATTTTAGATCATTGCACTAGAATCCACCAGGACTCAAGTCAGTCAACTGATGTTTACTGAGCACCTACTATGTGCCAGGCATTGTTCGAGGCACTAGCAGCAGAGCAGCAAAGATAATCCCAGGTAGCTTAGATGTCATAACAAATGGGTTTTTAAGAGACACAACATGGCTAAACTCAGATAAATCTGATTTTAGGATCATGTTTAGATAGGCTTCTAAATCCACAATTTGTATTATTAGTATAAAAGGAACATTTAAAAAACATGTATTTTAACATTACCTCCCGTATATACTCTTCTTGCTCCTCTTTAAGAGTAAGTTCAATGAAGATCTGTTGTAGCTTTTCATTACAATAATTAATAATGAACTGCTCAAAGCTGTTGTCCTATATGGAGAAAAATGAAAACGGCCTTATGAACCATGCACTAGCTGTCCCACAGCAGCGATGCTCCAACAGCTCAATCCATAAGAGACATCACACGCCATCTCGCAGATTTAATTGCAGCCCAGCACACAGCTCCTGGGACACCGAGGCCCAGCACACAGAGGGTTTGCACACCGCAGGCACTCAAGAAATGGTTCACGAGTCAAGTGAATGAATGAGGTATACACGCGTTATGCAGTATTTGAAAGATGAAGACTTTTAGTTGACAGAAGCACTCTACATGTGGTTAAAAAAAAAAAAGTTTCTCCTAAAGGATCAGAAAAGGAACAGTGAGCTTTATGATCTCTGTCACCCAAGTTCTCAATCTTCCATTCTCAGGTGAAACTCTAGAGCCCAAGAAAGTCTTCCTGACCTGACCACTTATTGCCTCCTTCTGAGGTCAGCTCCCTCATTCAAACTCTTAGATACCAGCACTTTTTAAAAAATCATGCTGTGTGTATATACGTGTGTGCGTGTGTGTATGTGTACACATGTATTGACTAGTTTCAGCCTCATCTGTCTCATTAGACTGTATGTTCCTTAAGGGCAAGGGCTGACCATGTGACTCTCTTGCTGATCAATGTAAGCCCATGCCTTGCACAGGACTTTGCACCTAGCAAGTTCTCCACATGTACTTGATGAGTGAATGAATGAGTGAAGTGCCTAAAAAATAAGAGACCCAAGGGAATCAGCACATCAAAATCATCTCCCCAGCGAGAAACAATCTCTCTTCTCTCAGAAGGCTCACATGTTTATCACCCTTCAGCCCCTCAGCAGTTTCTCTTCATGTTAGAGTTACCTCCTATGAACTCCGATGCAAGATCCATACCTAAATCATCTCTGAACAATCCGCAGGGTTTAATGTACTGACATATATACTGAGGGCACAAAATGCATGCCTGTGGAATGAATACAATTCGCCAAGAACCGCACCATTCTGGAAGAGGTAGATCTGGTAAGAAAACATGTTCTCTTCACCTCTATCATATGTCTTTGCAGACGGGAGATGGTAGCCATGGGAGCAAGGGATGGTATGACCTCAACACTGATAAACCTGACTCCTGTCCCACTGAGGTGGCTATTCCTGGCCTAATGAGCCAGGAGTATCCAGGTGTGAAACTGAAGCTCGTCACTTCCTGTGAAAACACAGAGCAACTGGCCTTCGAATCTCTCTGTGAGTGACGAAAGCAAAAAAGTCACGCGGTATCTGACCACATTCTTTGCCGGAAGTCAGCTAAGAGTTTCCTATCACCAGTGATGAACTAATTAATCAGGGAAAACTTCTAACTCTAAACCTTAAATGACACATACACACTATCACTGACTAATCTTTTAATGCTAAATCTGGTCAAGGATAAAAGCTATTTTGTTTTTTGTTTTTAATGTTGCAGGTTCTTACTAAAGGGCACACGCTGATTTTCAAGACGAACACAGTCTTAGGCACAAAGGGCCTTCCCCAATACTCATTTTCACATAAAATTTTAAAAGCTATGTGTTCTAATCTTTGGAACTTAACAATTTTTGTCAGAAGCACAAGCCCATCTGGGATAGACGCCTTATTATGATTATGGTCAGGATAAGGTCATTTCTCAATGAGGAAGTCTGGCTTTCTTAGTTTGGTAAAATATATCCTTATATAATACCACTACCCCAAATTAAACTTACAAATAAAATTAAAGTTTTAATGGGTTTCCATGAAATCCATGGAGTAAATCCTTTCTGTCAATTTAATAAGTCTATGCTCATGGAGCCATTTAAGCAAAATGATGCTGAACTTCATATGGTAACTAATGAGGAAAAGGAAGTGGAGAATAAGTAGTGTCCTTGGACACATCACATGACCATGAACAGCTTGAAGTACGCTCTGCAACAGGACTATGAAATACACACAAGCAGGTTAGAAATCAGAGGCAAAGCTTCACAATTACAACGCCACTCAAGGAGTAAGTTAGAACTCAACTGGATTTCCCTTCAACATTTAAAGATTCCTGTATGAATTCTCTATTTCATATCTGCACACAGTTAATCAATGGCCATTTACTGCAGAATCCACACAGTTGGAGAAGCCATTAACACAGGAGCATGCAACAGACTGTCACTGCAAACAGTTCATACTTACTGCATTCTGGTGCAAAAAGGGACAGATTATACAAAATGCAATCAGTTCTTAATTTGCCATAAACTTCTAACAGTAAACACTTACCGACAGTTATTCGTTGGTGCAAATGACAGATTTTACCATTCGGGCTATGTTTCTGATTGGCATAAAACTCCGAAATCAAGACACATGTCCAACCAGTTCAAACCACAGGTCTACAATACCTACAAGTGGTGTCTGAACTGTGGTTCTGCGAGGAGTGAGCTACGCAGGATAAAAAGTCTGACTCAGACAATACCTCATGTGACTTGCTTGAAGTCCCAAGGCTTCAGGATTTAATGCGTCTAATTCTAAATTATCAGGAAAAACGTGTATGTATAACCCATCGCCCCAGGGAGTCAGAGACAGAGGCAATTAGCAGGTCACCACAAGAGTGAAGAGATCCAGCAAGATCCAGAAGCAGCTCCTCTTTCTCACCACCGCACTCCCCCTCACCCCCCGTGCTGTCCCTGCTATGTCTCTCCTTCAAACATAAACAATGTGGTAAGGAGAGAGCATTCTGGAGACAGCCTAAGAAAAAAACTGGTCTCTCCTACCTTATCCTGTTGCTTAAAGAACAAAAACAAAATAGAACAGCACAATCACCAAGGCAGAAACCAGCTTACTTCCCCACAGAAATATCTGAGCATTTATTGCAAACATACCTCACAGCCTGCAAAACGTGTTACAGATCACCAGAGCAATCATTATTGCCAAAAATGAAGGCCATCGCATTTCTTATGATCTGTGTTTGAGTTGTTGACATTGTCCAAATGTTTTGGGAAATGGGACTTCACGAATCATTAAAAATAACATGCAAAAGTTTATAATTTGCAAAAAAAAAAAAAATTAAGGAGCAGCCTGGTAGCAGTTCCTATAGCTGCACCTTGCACAGGCTCTGAACGTGACTTCATGCACACAGGCACTAAACACCGCTGGGTTTTCCACTCGGGTCCTTCTTCCCTTTAGAAAACAGCTAAACTGGATCTAGGAACCATCACATGAATACAAAGGCCCTGAAGCAATTAGATATTTGGATGCTTTTTGTGTGTCGAGAACCGTGGGTGGCCAGAGATCCCTGAGCTGGGCGCTGTCTCCCACATGTCAGTCTCATGAATCAAAGTCTCCTAAGGAGGAAGTGGGCAGGAACTTGAATGACTCATCTCCCCTCCCGTCTCCAGTTTTCTACCCATGCCCTATGCATGGAATGTGTCTCCACTGTCTAAGTCACATTTATCCCCAAAGGCTAAGGGAGAAAACTAAAACTTTGGGGAACATCTTCAAATACGCACATCCAGAATTTTCCATTATACCATCTCCCTGAATGGAGCCCAGAACCATCCCACCCCCATTGGACTGCTCTAGGAAAAACAGGTAAACAGCAAGGTGTCTACGTTTGATACTGTTTTACACTGTAGTCACCAAGAGTATACTGGGATAGGAAGAACTTGGTAGGTTTAGAAGTATGTAATATACCAAAACTTTAAAGTCTAGGGTTTCTGTCAAGAATTCCTGAGTCTGAGTCCACCTTTTCAACATCAAAGAAACAGCAAACCATACCCCCCAATGAAGTTCACAACCAGTTTATACTCTTAAGTATCAACTATGAACTTTCTGCTTGAAAGGATTTTGAAAGATGGATCAAAAATACTGGCCTGTTATTAATTTCTCTGTATTTTCTTGGCAACAGAGGAGGCTAATGATATCTTATGCACTATGAGACAGGGAGACATTTCAGTCTTGTATTCTTTAAATACGTAACATTTTTCTTCCCAGTACACAAACATGGTAAGTTTTAAGAAAAACAGCATGATAGTGCTCTTCTTAAATACTTTAAGCATTGATTTAAAAGGTTAAAGCGAGAGTAATGACGTCCATACTATTATGAACCATATTATTTCCCTCCATTTTCACTCTAAAGGGTACTTTAAATCTTCTCCTTCCTCTTCAAGTTCTCTAGCACATGGAGAATGAAATCAGAGGGAAAAAGCTGGAACAGAAGGGACTGCCTATAACCAGGATCAATTTTCTTCTAAAAACAATTTAGAAAACAAATCTCATAACCACGAGGCACACTTACCAAGCTATACTGACTCTTACCCAACTATTAGGTCATTTGATTTGGAACAATCATTGCATCTAGCCTCTCATATCTTTACTGTATATGGTTCATATACAATATATGTATATGAGGTTCATGTATGTATATGAGGCTCAAAAGGGCAAGATGAAGAAAGAGCTAGCCCTTCAAAATAACTAGCCCTTTGCCTGCACAAAACCAGCTCCATTGTATGAAAAGTGAAATATCCAGCCTGCTGTTCTGTTTTGGCCTATGGCACACTAATAATTTATTAATTTTCCCAGTAAACTACCTGCCAATTGTAGTACTTCCCAGATAAGCACTTAGCAAGAAGCTAAATCGATTCAGATGGCTCATCAACTTAGTCTTGAATTTAATTTTTTAAAAAGAATAGCTGTTGTTCTTTTATGGTGATGCTACGAACGTCTCTCAGAGATCAGTTACAAGAACATCCAAACTTGATTGTGTGGAATTGGAGTGTCTGGATTATATAACTCTCTTCCCTTACAAAATCGGACTGACGTTAAATAAGGATTTCTGGCTAGATTTTTCTTCTCTGTGGATTTTAACTCACTTCCCCTTCTTTTTGGTATCAGTGTTCCACTAATCTGTTTTCCAAACTGACATCAGATCACATGCGGCCAGCAAGGCAGGGCTATTCACACAGCTGGCCCTGGAATGCTTTGCAGTCAAATCCATGTGTCATCATCCCATGGTTTAATGCATCAGTTTCCCTCTTCCGTTTAGAGACGGACCAAAATGGATGAAAGGTTTCCACCAGCTCAGCTGAAAAGTGTTTTCATGGGAACTGTCAACGGGGTCATGAGGCAGAATTAGAGACATTAAATTTTTTTTTTTCCTCTGGACCTTTACTGTCCAATTTTTAAAGTGATGCCCAGGGTGTTCTACAAGGCAGAACCCTTAACTCTTGCAGTCAATTTCAAGGAAAATAAAGGCAGAATTTTCATTATGTTCTATCAGTTTATTTTCACTGGGGTAGACAGTATCACAGAAATCTTCATTTATGCACTGATGAGGATTCTGAATACTTCTCCCTAAGTCAGACCTTGAGCCCTTATATTTCAGCTTGTGGTACTTTTAAGTCCTTAATTATCTGGCTTCCTTATGTTCAACAGTATGAACTTCCTGATGTTTCCATGTTTTCTAATTTTGCTGAGAAACTAGGAAAACTATGGGATGGCATCTGGGGTGCGCATGTGAATAAATCACAAGCGAAAAAACCATTTCTAATTCTGTATCAAAGAGCAGGTAAAAGTATCTAAAAGCACACACCCAAATCTCTATTCTGTGCTCCCCAAATAAATTTAATTGTAAAATAAATAATTAAGCAGATTACGAAGAATCAAGATGTTTGGAAGATTAACCTGAGAAAGTTTACACAGGAAAATGCAGAGAACAATTAGTTATAATGAAAGACAAGTCTTAATTCTCTCAAGGAAAGGGAAAAAAAGTCAAAGCATCTATTGCGTGGAGAAGGAAAAATAACTTCTCATGATTTTAGGGCCATCATAAGATCTGCTGTAGACATGACTGGTTAATTTGGCCTTGACTGAAATTTCTGGTTTGTTTTTTTGAGTACAGTTGACACACATTCCATTAGTTTCAGGTGTGCAACATAGTGACTCGAAAAGTCTATACTTTGTGCTATTTTCACCACCAGGGTAGCTACCGTCTGTCACCATAGGATGCCATTAGTGCTCGCTTTGGCAGCACATATACCATAGGATGCCATTACCATATTGGTGACTATACTCCTTATACCATGCCAAAAGTTCTATTTATTATTTTTTAAGTTTATTTATTTAGAGAGAGACAGAGAATACGAGTGGGGGAGGGGCAGAGAGAGAGGAAGACAGAGAATCCCAAGCTTGCACTCTCAAACCCTGAGACTATGACCTGAGCCAAAACCAAGAGTAGGACGCTTAACCAACTGAGCCACCCAGGCTCTCCCGAAAGTTCTGTTTAAAAAGAATAAAAATATAACCTGTTTGCTTTTGGGTAAAGCTCCCCAAGTGATTCCAACATGCTGCTAAGTTTAGGAACTACTGAGCTGGAACAGTCTTCTGAAGAAGAAAGAAGGGCATTTTCAAATATAATGCAGGCATTTTCATAACTGAAGTCCATAGTTGTAACAGTGTTGAGAAAAATCAGGATATAACTTGCAGAAGTGAAGCACATTCATAAAGATGGGCTTGGAGAGAAACCTGAATTGGCCATCAAGTAAAAAATATTCCCACATTGCTACAGGATGTTTTACCCCGTCCCAAGTTACAGGTTGTGTCCACTCAGAACACCTAACTTCATTGTTGTTGTTGTATTTAAGTTTATTTATTTGGTGGGGGGAAGGGAGGGAGGGAAGGGGAAGGGCAGAAAGAGAAGAAGAGAGAGAGTATCAAGCAGACTCTGCACTGACAGAATGGAACCCAACACGGGGCTCAAACTCACGAACCACGAGATCATGACCTGAGCCAAAATCAAGAGTCCAAAGCTGAACTGAATGAACCACCCAGGCACCCCTCTAACTTCTGTTTGGATTAGATCTGTAACAAACGCATCTTTAAAAAGTAACCTAGTTTCTTGATTAGACCTTCCTACCAGATAGGATGTGCCCTCAGCCAGGAACAGACCCTCCATCTTAGGGTCGGCTAATATCACTGTAGGCTCCATGCAGGGAAGGAACAGCTGTCTTGTTTACCGCAGGAATATGATTCCTATTAGGCAGTAAATAAATAATGACAAATGACTTCCTCACTTAGGCATGGTTAAACTGCTCATGGGGTATAACTCAGCTCCCTGAGTGCTGTGTGGTCACTTACCACATGGCTGATTAGATCTTAGGACAGACCAGAATGTAAAGACAAGCTGATGTCCCCTCATGACCCCATTATCCTATTAAAAAAATTTTTCATGTATTATGACATGACATTAGGCACCTGGCCTAATAGATCAATAAATCTTCTTATGGCAACATAAAAATAAAATAAAACCAGTTTCTTTGATTTTAGATACATCATTAAATGTGTGTGTGTGTGTGTGTGTGTGTGTGTGTGTGTGTGTGTGTATGTGTGTTTTCCTTCCAACTTTCTAGTAAGATCTCTACTTTTGTCCTGTTCATGAAACCATCTAAATATAGATCAGCAGTGTGCTAGGTAAGAAATCATTTTCCCTGCCAACTATAAACAATGATTTTGACCGGCTGCCCTTTGGTAACAGTAACCTGAGGACTTGCTAGAAAGAAAGTAATTTCATCACCATGAGTTCTGAGTATACTCAAGCAGCTCTCCTCACTCACAAACCTCAAATTCTTCCCTATTGCCACAAGACCAGAAACTTTGTTTTGCGTAGTCTGCTAAAGAGGCATCAATACAAGTGGACATTGTGCTGAAGAACAGTTTTCAATGGTCGGCAGGACAGGGGGCAGCAGGCAGGACACAGCACAGGTGTCCCACGCTTGGCCACCAGCACGTAGAAGAACTCCACGGGTGTTCCCCATGCTGGTCAGTTTGGAATGAGGCAATGGTACAGAAATAGGGATTGAGAAACTTAACATGTTTGGGTTTTCTCCTTTATTTCCAGGTACTGGGGACCCTGTGAGTTTGGGGAGAAAAGTAACAAAAAGGCCCTATCAGAGGTTTTTTATTTTTTATGAAGGGGGCCTAGGATTTAGGTCCTGAGTCTGCCATTTTGTAGCCATGTAACTCCAGCATAGTGACTTGACCTTCAGAGCCTCACCTACTCACCTGTAAAATAGGAATAATAGTAACTATTTCATGAAGTGTTTGTGAATATTAAATCAGACAATATATGTAACACTTCCCGCAATGCTTGCATACAGTCAGCCCTCAAGAATGATTTACCCCTGACTACTAAATACAGAACATGATCAAGCAGGGATCTTGATTTACAAAATCAAGCAGGGATCTTGATTTACAAAAATTTATTACAAAAATAAATGTCGTAAGAAAAAGATATTTGTTGGAAAGTCCTGGCTTAGCTGCAGGGAGGGGGCTGATGTTTTTTTCTGTTCTGTGAACCTGATAATTTGGAACACATAAACACTTTTGGTGGTCATTCTGGGCAGGGCTTGGTTGTTTAAAAGAATTCACAAATCATTACTTATGGGGAGAATGAAGAAAGGAAGAGCCTGATCTACTTGTTATTTTCCTGAACCAAACTAAAATACCACTCCCGAGAAATAAGAGTTTTAAAAGATCCTTACAATGGGGAAAGGAGCAAAAAACAAAACAACAACAACAAAAAAATAAAAATAAAAAAATAAAGCAAAGCAAAGCGAAACAAAAATTCTTAAAACACCTTCTAAATGTCAAAGCAAAAGGATAAATAGGAAATTCCAATACAAGTATATAATTTTTAAATATTTAATTTGTAATAAGCATGCAGTCTTTTTAAAGAATTCATTATGAAGTTTACCAGAAATTCTTTCAATCTTTGCAACAGAACTCACACTGTAAGATTGCAGTTGGATAAGACCCAACAAATCACCCAATCCAGACCCTGAGCCTGAGCCCATCAGGATGAAATGCCAGCACTGGCCAGGCCAGACTGGCATCTGGCTCTCCCGTCCCTGGCTTTTTCATGGCATCATCCTGTCTCACTTTCCTACAAATGACTGAATGACTACAGGCACAATGTCCATAAACCTTGTTGGAAATTGCCCAGTAAGAATTTGAATCTGCAATTACAAAAGTCAAATACTGATACAAGAAGTTCTTCCTAAACAGCATTGTCTCCAAAATGCTGGCTCTCAGCACTTAAACACACACACATATAACACACACACACACACACACACACACACACACACACACACACACGTACGTTTTGTTACATCAGCACAGAGGTTTTTTGTAGATTCAAAGTTATATTAACTATACATTAAATGCTGTCTATAGAATATATGATTTAATTTCCAACTATTATGCATGAATAGAAACAATACAAAGAATAGAGAAAAGCTTACCTCAAAAATTTCAAAACCATAAATGTCCAAAACACCCATGACCTTCTTTCTCACTTTTGTCTGTGCCTTAAAAAAAGTTTTAAAATAATGAGTTGAATTTAGGCTTGAAATATAACACTAAAAGCATACTAAGGAAGATAGACTTATGTTACAAGTTAACTGTGTTTCACAACTAGAATAACTATAATTTAGTTGTTGTTTTTTAATCTATGACACAGGATACTGGTATAGAATTTTCCAGAAATTTTAATGATAGATGACTTATTTAAAGAAGGCATTAGTGATGCCTAATTATAATAAACAATCACTGAATCTTACAATAGGTCGGGCCTTTCAAACTCCCAATACTCCAATACCCTCATTTTATTGACAAACATATCAGTAGGTTGAGAGGTCAAGTGACCTTTTCAGCCACGTGTGTACAACTAGTTAGATGAGCCTCGACCAGGACCTGGGATGCAGACTCTCAAAGTTAACTCTGCAAAACCCATGAGGCCACTGACCGGTGAGATTTCTTACAAAAACATCTATGCAAAACAAAACAGAGTCCTGACAAATTTCAATTCTATGCAGGTAAATTATTTTCAAGGAACAGTCTTATCTGATTATAAAATTAAAATATCTTTAACTTAACGTTTATAATCTGAACACATCTATTACAGCTGATTTATCTGGTTGCAGAGATTCAGTACCTTAATGCTTTCATTGATTCGATTTACCAACCATGAAAATAACCTGCTATAGAGGTTTTTAGCCAGAGCATCACGGGCATAATATGCCTATTGAAAAAGAAAAGAAAAGACAAGAAAAACTCAACACCCACGACTGTCACAATGCTTAATGTCAATAAAATAATAAAGGTGTTTTTTAAATATTTAAAGTTCTTGTATTTCAAGTTATTTTCAGAGCCAGTTTTTACTATACTCTGGATGAACAATTAAACCGTTAAGAGAACTGGGCAAATTATTTATCCTCAATCATTATACTTTTTTGCATCCCAGGAAACTAATTCTAAATATTGCAAACACTTTCTCCATAAAGATACTCATCTCTGTATTACAGAACAGAGAAAAATCAAAGGCACTTTAGAAGTCCAACAACAGGGGAATAGTAAGAAAAATAAATGAAAGGCTACTGAAAGGGAAGTTACACGGTTATCACAGAATGATCATTATGAACATTAGGTAATAAAATGGAAAATGCTTATGTTTTGTGAAAATAAAAATCTGTCTATTTAATACAGTGACTATATCTTTTTAACCCTTACACGTAGGAAAGGAAACTCAACGGAAAAACATTAAAATGGTTTTGACTGATGTGATTCAGAAATGTTTTCCTTCATTCAACTTGCTGAACATTAAAAAAAAATTTTTTAATGTTTATTTATTTTTGAGACAAGAGAGAGAGAGAGAGAGAGAGAGAGAGAGAGAGAGAGAGAATGAACAGGGGAAGGGCAGAGACAGAAAGAGAGAAAGAAAATCCCAAGCAGACTCCGCACTGTCAGCATAGAGCCTACTGCGGGGCTCAAACCCACGAACCGCAAGATCATGTCCTGAGCCAAAGTCGGATGCTTAACCTACTGACCCACCCAGGTGTACCCCTTCCGAACATTTTAAAAAAGATATTCCATAACATCTAGAGGCTAGAGTCACGATACACTGTGGGCAATATACTGTATAATACAAATAAATGCTTTTATTTGCTTATTCATTTATTTGAAGCTCTTCAGAGCTACTTGCCAAAGAAGAGGCAGAGGACATGGTCTCTCCACCCCTGACTTAGAAGGCACACCCTGGAGGAAGTCAGCCTTGCCAGGAAGCACCGAAGAGTCCCTGCACATATCGGGTGCCATGAGCATTTAGCTAGTGCACACCAACAATGCGATGCAGCGCTCTTGGGGAGGCCCGAGCGCCAGCAGCTTCCGGGGAGTAAAGCAAGACGGTCTGCTGCTGGGATTTTGGGTTTGGTTTTGTTTTGTTTTGTTTTGTTTTGTTTTGTTTTGTTTTACAAAGAGAGTGAGCGAGCAAGCAAGCGCATGAGTGGAGGAAAGGGACAGAGGGAGAGAACCTTAAGTAGGCTCCACACTCAGCACGGAGCCCGACTGGGGCTTGATCCCACAACCCTGATATCATGACCTGAGCTGAAATCAAGAGTCAGACGCTTCTCTTGATTCTGGCTCAGGTCACGATCTCACAGTTCGTGAGATCAAGCCCTGAGTTGGGCTCTGCACTCACAGTGCAGAGCCTGCTTGGGATTCTCTCTCTCCCTCTCTCTCTGCCCCTCTCCTGTGCTCTCTCTCCCTCTTTCAAAAATAAATAAACATTAAAAAAAAAAAGAGTTGAATGCTCAACTGACTGAGCCACCTAGTCGCTCCAGTTTGCTGCTGTGTTTAACACTCTGGCCACAGGCATGCATTTCACTGCTTATAAGCAGAAATTTGAGCATTACTATTAAAGCTTTACATTTTTATGTTATAAAGAACACAACTTATTAGATTATACAGAAATTCTTTTCCCACATTTCTTTCTAAATGAAGTGTAACAGCTTTAATAACATAGGCCCTTCGTTGGCAACAAATCGTAGCTTATGGTACCTTTCCAGTTCATCTGACACTTCCATGCTAATCCTGAACCTCTCCCTAGAAAATCCATCAATGAATTGGCACACAAAAAAATAAAACCCAAGCACACAATGTCATCTTGGAGGGTAACAGTGGTTAATGATTCCACTGCAGAAAATGCATATATATGCTGAAATGGGGAAAGAAGCCTGGATTTAGATGAATGCCTTTTCTCTATCCTCCTTCCAGTTTTTACTTTCTTCACATAGGCCATGTAAGTGCCTAGAACAGCGCCTGGCACAGAGTAAGCCTATACATGTATTTATATTACGATTTCTGAAGTATCCTTTTCCTATCCCACTGTGAGCCTATAGAATTCTTTCTTAATCCTTTCCCCTTTCTTCTCGCAAATTCCAGTTATCTCAAAACACCGCATAACCTCAAAACATTACCTATTTATAAACAGAATGTCACCATAATGGCATCCAGTTTGTTTTAGCTATGTGCTGATTTCAACAAACCACCATTTCAATATGCAACCGAACTAATAGTGACAACTCATTCTGGCAAACTCCTTTATATTTTTTAAAATGTATTCACAGCCCATGTTCATCTTCTTTATTTTTTTCAAACAAATAACTTATTCCAGAAGTCTCAAACTCAAATGTTTCCAGGGACTACAAGACAGAAATGAATGGGAAATAGTATGATCTGTAGACGCATTCCACATTAAAGGCACGCAAATTCAAAATTTAAAAAGCAAGCACACAAAACAAAACAGAACAAGACAACAAAACTACCCTTTCATCAAATAAAATATGCCTATTGAGCTATATCTGGTACCAGGGGCTGCCAATCTGCCAGCCCTGATTTCTAGAGTCTGATTCATGCCACCGAATCTCCATAATAACATCCTCCACAGTACGGGAAGGAATGTTTATTCTCATTTAAGGATCACTAACAAGGTGTACAGAAATCAAGGAAGACACTGAGAGCATGGATTCACCATCTCAGATTCTAAGCACAACATGAAGAGACTGCACTTCTACAGCGGCATTGAAGCACACTGAAAAAATCCCAAGTGAAATGTGCTTCAGCGATGACTGGTATTAGGTGTGGCCCAGGTGGAAACACAAGAGATGCCTGGCCATGGGAGGGCCTACCCTGTAGCAGCTTACAGTGGAGTGGTGGAGACCAACTCCATGAGTGAAACAATCAGAGAACGAGTGTCCAACAGCAGGGGGAAAAGGAATTCCCAGAAGGGAGAAGAGGGGGACTATGTGATCTTCCTGGATGAGGGGTAATTAGATGGACCATTCAGATAGGCAGGAAGAATTAGCCACGCCATGTGGGGAAGGGATAAGGAAGAGTGAAGGCACCGGGTGAAAATAAGCATGGCATTTATAGAAGTAGCAGGGAATAAACTGAGATAAAGAAAGGGTGCAGGGTCAGATTACTGAGGGCTTGGAAGCCAAGGAGAGAGGATGTGGCAAAAACTGAACTACAACTCTGTCTTGAGTTCCTATCATTTCACCATGAGTCACTGTATCTGAGGAAAGATCTAAATGCCTTGGGCAAAATGAGGAATGGGGCAATACGGATGAGGATGGGGTCCAAGAACTGAAGCTATGAGGAAACATTAATAAAACAAATTAGTTCTTGCTGGAATCAAAACCTTTTAGGCAGTAAGACTGGTAGAAACCTAAACCCTACATTAAAAAAAAAAAAAAAAAAGAACTTGAATAAGGAACTGAAAAATCGAGGACCTCAAGCCAAATTCTTTCATGCTAAAGGTTAAAACAATGTGGAAAAGTTTAACCCAGTGATGTAAGGTGACTCAAGCTTATAAAGTAAGACGCACCTGGGCCCGGTTTCCGGAGAGGATGATTAAAAAGCGAGAGTAAAACACACAGTAAAAACAGACCAACATTTACCCACATATATATTCCATATATATCCACGTACATGTGGATATTCTTAAAGGACCTTCTTAAACGGGAGGCATTTTCTCATTGCAATACTTTTTACTTAACGATCCCCACTCTGCCTATTGAGAACGTCTAAACTCAGTGTGACCTTAGTACAGTGGTTCTCAAAATGTGGTCCCTGGACCACCGGCAGCAGCAGCACTGAACTTGTTAGACATACAAATTCTTCAGTCCTACCTCAGGCCTACTGAATACAGCAGCCTAGGGGCACAGCCTGCAAACCGTGTTGGACAAACCCTTCAGGTAGCACTGAGGTACACTCAAGTTTTAAAGTTTGAGAACCACCTCCACACTGAACCTTTCCAGCCACGTTGCTCTGAATCCGCTTCGCGTGTCTAAAGCTATGGCCAAGCTAGACCACCCCTCCCCCTGATGTGGACTCCAAACTTGGCTTTTCTCACAGTTTTCTCTTTGAAACCCCCTACTGCCCATTCTTTATTCATCTAAATCCTTCAAGTCTGGCTCAGAAACCATCTTCTCCATGGCGTCTTCCTTCATCCCTTATGTCCTTGCTAATGGTCTACATGGGGGCCTGTGCTGAGCAGGCTCTCAATGAATTTTTCTTGATTAAGTCAGTGACTCACCATCTGACTTTGCATGAGTGAGACTGACCTGGACAGACATGACAGCAGAAGCAGTAATTTAGGAAGAAGGACACACAACAGTTCTAACCAGAAGAGGATTGTTACAAATCAAATTTACATATAACCCAAGTTATAGTGTTTTTCATAGTCAAAGCACCTCACCTGAAATAAGAAATCAACACTGAAAGCTGCAGACACATAGGCATCCTTGGGTTAGTAGCAAAGACCAGTTCAGAGAGGCAAAGAGAAAGACTAAATCCACCTACTGTCTTACAGATGCTTAAGGCCACTTACAAAGAGGAGGAGAATACAGTTGGACTATAGGGTGAGAATAAAGTAGGCCTCTGTGCCAAAAGTGCCGAATCAGTCATTGAATTCCAGTGCAGATCAGCACAGACGGGTGGGAAAATGTCTAAGCTGTAGAACAAAGGCTTTACATTGAAAGGGGCTTCAGAAGCTTCCTTGGTGTAACATCCACACGTGCATCCATCCATTCATCCATCCACCGAACTTGAACCAAAGGGCAGAAGAAGTAAGCAAATCAGACTTGAGTCTTAGAAAGATTTCATTGTCTTCAGATGGACGGTATACGAAAAGGAAGGCAGGAAAGCCAATCTGGCCTCTCCAAACTGGCTCCTCCCACTGTGTTCTCCAAATTAGTGAATGGCAATCCTACTTTTCCAGTTGCTTGAGTGAAACATGTTGGGAGCCATCCTTGACTCTTCTCTTTCTCTCATGCCACATCTTAAGCCAACAGCATCAAAATGTACCCAGGTGTAACCGCTTCTCACTCTACTGCTACCACCTGGTTCAACCACCATCAATTCTAGGTTAGCACACAATTCCTTGCAGCTTCCTGGTGCCATGAACGGAACGTCTGTATCATCTCCCAGCCCCAAATCCATATGTTGAAGCCCTAATCCCCAATGTGATGGTATTTGAAGGTGGGAGCCTTAGGAGATAGATTTAGATGAGGTCATGAGGGCAGAGCTCCCAGGATGGAACTGGGGTCCTTATAGGGGGACGAGGACACCAGAGCACACCCTCCCCTCCCCCACCCCTTGCCCTATGAAGAGGATACAGCAAGAAAGTGGCCATCTGTCAACCAGGAAGATGGCCCTCACCAAGAATGCAACCATGCTGGTCCCCTGATCTCAGACTCCCAGCCTCCAGAACTTTGAGGAATAAATGGTTCTTTTTGTTTGTTTAAGCCACCTAGACTATGGTATTCTGTTATAGTAGCCCAACTAAGACACCTTGCTTTTACCCATTCTCCCGCTGCACTCTGCTCTCCACATTGCAGCCAGAATGACCCTTTGAAATACAAGGCAGATCATGCCAGTGGCATCATTTCCCAGCTCACTCAGCCGCAACTTCCCTGCCCCAGCACAGTGGGTCTCCCTTACTCTGCTCTCGTTTTTCTCCTTGTCTGCTGCTAGCTTGCCGTATAAATTCATTTATTTATGAGGCCTACTGGCTATGGCCACTCCTCCTACCAAAATTTTAACCTCTGCGAGGGCAGGGATCCTTATCTGTTTAGTTTACTGCTGTGTTCCCAGTGCTTAGAATGATGTCTGCAATACAGTATGGACAGTTAAGATAACAACCTGCAAAATGAAATTTTTGCGTCCACTTATGTAAAAATATCACAGACTTTTTAAAAACTCACTTTCTGGCCACGATGTTTCACCCACCTGAGCCACGTTCAGTGTAGTTGAAACCTTCTCCTGCTTGGCCTCAACCGTTCGGAAACTGAAAGCTCGTTCTAGAACTGATTGATCAATGCCGGTCAACTCACAAATTTCTTTTAACTCTGTTGGGGGACGGACACAAAAAGTGACTACACATGTGCTGCTAAAAATCCTTGTCAAGGCTTAGGATGTTCTTCCTAAAGCACATTCAAATCAAATAGTATAAAATGTAGAACTCAGAAGACTTAAAACTCAGCTCGAATTATGCTTCTGTTCAGTTTCTCTGGAAAGCATTTTCCAGTGAAGTTTTCCAGTGAACAGAAGTTTTCTTTCTAGATTAAGAAGTGGGCAGATGCTCAAAAGCAAGTTTGCTATATAAGGTTGACTCTCTGCTGACTTACCATTTTTATCTTTGATTTTGCTTTCATCTAAACCGTTCACTCGAGATTCGGGCTTGAACTCGATGTTCCCCAGTTTCAACACGGCTGCCACCACCTCCAGGACAGACTCAGCTTCGTGATCCATAAAACCCACAATCTGCATGGCATTCTGGGAGTGGGGGGAGAAAAGCAGCTGTTTTCTTTCTGTCACTCTTTATATTATTTTTTTAATGAATCATGCAACAGATTTGTTTCTAAACACACAACAACAAAAAAGACAAAGCGCCCCAGAATAAGCCCTCCAAGAGGAAACCTAAGAACAGACCTGACAGCACCAGTTGGGGCTGTAGCTTGTTTAATGGTTTCAAGCTGTGATTCAAGGGTCCCTGGGGCACTCTGCATGCTGGGGCAAAGAGGTGGAGGGGAGCAAAGAGGAATTTGGAAGAAGAGGAGGCTAAGAGCCAAGCCTTGGGTTCCAACCCCCGCTTCATCCACAGCAGCTCGGTGTGTATGTGTGTGTCGTCTGTGTGCACGTGTGCACAATGCGTGTACGCGTGTGAGTACGTGTTGTTTTTTTATACCGGGTTCTGCTGCTAGAAATAAAACCGAACAAAAAGCTTTTATGACTCCTATATAAAAACCTCCTCGTTTATTTTACAAGAGAAAAACTGGTCTGCAAAGGTGAAGTGCCCGACCCAAGTCATTACAGGTAACAGGGAACATTCCTTCAGTCATAAGCTTTTATTAAGTGCCAATGATTTGCCAGGCAAGGCAGTTATAGAACTGGACTTGAACTCAACTCTTAATTCATGTCCAGGAAGCGAGAGGCTTGCTGTATGAGGATGCTTACAGAGTTTTTAACAAATGACATACTCAGAGAAATACTCTTTTTGAGAATAAATGCCAACAGCTTTTTTGTTTTGTTTTATTTGTTTGTTTGTTTGTTTGTGATGAGACTACCTAGCCTAGCAATGGGAGTAATATAATTTTTTTGTCATGGAAAATTTCAAACATACACAACAGTAGAGAGAGCAGGAAAAGAACGCCAAGTTATTTTCACTCAGCCTTGAAGATCAACTGATGCCAGTCTTATTTCTGCTAATCTGACCTACTTCCTGCCTCCCTACCACCACAGCTAAAGTAAAGTACAGTTACCATATCATGTCATAAAGGAGTAATTTTTGAAGCGCACATAAACATAGCAGATAGGATATTGTTTAAAACAATTTATGTTCAGGAGCGCCTGGGTGGCTCATTTGGTTGAGCATCCGACTCTTGATTTTAGCTCAGGTCATGAGCGCAGGGTTTGTGGGATCGAGCCCCACGCTGGGTTCCATGGCATTCTCTCACCCTCTCTCTCTCTGCCCCTCCTCGACTCGCACTCTCTCTCAAAATAGATGAATAAACGTTAGAAAAATAAAAATAAAATAATTTATTTTCTAGTGAACGTGAAATGCTACTCATTCTGGCTTACATGTGATTTTTGGAAGTTTTCTCTCAAAAACAGTATTGATTTAATGCTTTCCTGGGACAGTTCTTACAGTTGGAAATTAACTACTAAGCTATGGCTACAAAAATATTTGGAATTTAAAGACGGCATTAAAAGAGTTAGGATAATATAATGAGAAAGCTCCTGTTGGTAAATAGCAAAATCGCATGCTCCAGTAAAGCATGGGCCTTTACAATATTGTAGGATTTTAGTAAGAATACAATAAATTGTATAATTCTAAAACCTTAGGGGGCATGAGTTATGGTTTTAAGAAAACTCAGAATTGTTACCAGTTCCAAATGAGCAAAAGAGTGTCACCCAATTTAAAGAGTAATGAAAGGAGGGTGCCTGGGTGGCTCAGTCGGTTAAGCTTCCGACTTCAGCTCAGGTCATGATCTCATGGTTTGTGAGTTTGAGCCTCACATCGGGCTTGTGCTGACAGCTCGGAGCCTGCAGCCTGCTTCGAATTCTGTGTCTCCCTCTCTCTCTGCCCCTCCCCTGCTCATACTCCATCTCTCTCTGTCTCTCAGAAATAAATAAATGTTAAAAAAAAAGAAAAAGAAAAAAGAAAAGGAATGCTGCTTACCTTGATTATGTTCAGTCACAGAATAAGGTGAAGGCAGCACCTCATTAAACAGTAATGAAAGGACTGTATCTTACTTACCCTAACAGTTCTGAAATTTGCTGCATCATCCACTCCATTAACTTTGGCAGAGTCCAAACTCAGGTAGTTATATCTGCTGAAATCTCGCTCGAGTGTAAGCTTATCTATTGAATCATACATACGTGTTGGTAAGTTACTCAGTAAGTCTAACCGTCTTTAATATCTCATTCCTTAAAACCTCCAGATGAAAGTGACTTTCATATATTAGATACTGAATCAACAGAACAAAAATTGATACCCAAATACCAACAGCATTTTTCTAAAATCTACCTTTACCACTGTTGTACGTATTTCGAACTACTTTTTTACATTTATTTGTAGTGAGCCCCCTTCCATATTTTTATAATACAAAACATCTTCAATATACTATTTCATTGTAACATGATGTCTGCCTAGTGAGTCCCGTGCCATTGAACATTAGGGCAGCGATAAAGGTCTTCATATAAAATGTTCTTTGGATTCTTTTGAATTACTTCATTGGGATATATTCTAAAAAATGGTGCACCTGGCTCTGATCATTTTACGACTTATTTTGGATTGCTAATTAGTCCCCAGGAAGAAGTCCTCACTTTGAAGTGACACCCACAAGCTCTAAGCCGACCAGGGCCTGACAATTCTGCCAGCTTTGTCCTTAAGTTTTGCTAACACATGTAAATAGTGAACACTTCAGTGCTGTTTTAGCTTACACTTGTTGATTATTAGTGAGAATGATTCTTCCCCAAATGTCATTTACTTTCCATACTTACAATTTGAACTATTTGCTCAAAACTTTTATCACTTAGCTATTCATTATTGGATACTATTCTGATGGACTTATATTAGTTCTCTAAAATAGCCAGAGGTCAGATTTTTAACTCTTTTATCAATTACAAATGTTTTCCCACTATTTTTAAGTTTTCACTGAGCAATTTTTTTTTTTTTAAATAACTGTTCTCCTCTCCTGGCTCCTGCTAATTTCTTCTTCCTCAGTGAAACAATTATATTCTTCCATTTTATTGTTTAAATTTATGATTGGGGTGCCTGTGTGGCTCAGTCAGTAAACCGTCCAACTTCTGCTCAGGTCATGATCTTGTGATTTATGCGTTCGAGCCAGGCATCAGGCTCTGCGCTGACAGCTCGGAGACTGGAGCCTGCTTCGGATTCTGTGTCTCACCCTCTCTCTGCCCCTCCCCTGTTTGCGCTGTCTCTCTCTCTCTCCAAAATAAATAAAACATCATGGGGCGCCTGGGTGGCTCAGTCGGTTAAGCATCCGACTTCAGCTCAGGTCATGATCTCGCGGTCCGTGGGTTCGAGCCCCGCGTCGGGCTCTGGGCTGATGGCTCGGAGCCTGGAGCCTGCTTCCGATTCTGTGTCTCCCTCTCCCTCTGCCCCTCCCCCATTCATGCTCTGTCTCTCTCTGTCTCAAAAATAAATAAAGGTTAAAAAAAAAATTTTTTTTTTAAATAAAAAAAAATTAAAAAAAAAACACATCAAAACAAAATTATGATCCACCTCCTCCAATATTCAGTTAGCTCTTTGAGTAAACCATCTGAGACCTATGCACAGCATCTGGTGAGACATAGGGACATACAGCAAGCAAATTCTGGGGTAGGATGACAGAAGCAAACATAACCATGTTCTTCACTTCCACCACAGTCATAGAAATTTTTGAAGAAAATTAAAAAGAATGCTTTGGAAAATGCTTTGACACTAAAAATTAAATTAAAACACAGAAAAAGGGACTTACTGAGGAGCTCTTCAGAGGCACCAGAGAGCAGCTGATAGAACACATGGAAGTTTCTTTCACCTCTCGGTTGCTTAACAACTCGAGACTTCTCTAAAAGATCTGAAGAGAAAAGAGTCAAATCATAGTATATTATTAATTTGCTTTCAAATCTACCATGGTTCTTCTTCCCCACCCACCCCCCTCACTTTCTTTTTCATTTTCTGTGTTTAATGAAATAATAACAGAAACTACATTTTCAGTTCTTTCAGGAAGAAGCCTCACTATAACTAAAATTACCAAATTAAACAAACCAGGTTCTTTTCAAACAATAGTAAATATGCAAAATAAGTTCAACAATACATTCAACAAGCTGATTAAAGACAAAACGTTTTCCATATTAATATTCTTTTGGTGTTATATGTGATACTTTCTTTGATTCTAGATACTTTTATCCAGTGATGAGATGTCTTATCAAGTTTTCAAACTTTCATGCAAAAATGAAGGAAGGAAGGAAGGAAGGAAGGAAGGAAGGAAGGAAGGAAGGAGGGAGAGACAGAAAAAAAGCCAACCAACCACAAAAAAGAGACAATGTGGCAGTACACAAGAGGTGGCAAAGTAAATACAATGGCAGAGGGGATTCCTGTCTGAAGTCTTGCTTACCACCGACCAGTGATATAACAGGGGCTCTGGATTCTGTAGGCAAAAGCCAAATTGAGTTACAAAATTCTGAATCAGTGATCCCATTATTAATTTTAGAGAACACACACATTTGATTTCCAGTCAGGCTGAAATCTAAACATTATCAACAAATGAGTGAGAGAGAAAAGACGCGCAAGTTCTCTGGGCATGGTCATTGAACTTCTCAATTTGTATTTCTGGAATCCATATGAGCATGGAAAGAGGAGCCTAGGTAGAATGAAAGAGTGTGGATCTGGTAAATGAGAAGTCCTAGGGTGTTCCCCAGACACAAGGTCATTTATAAGAATGAAGAGATGGGTTACAAGGACACATAAAATTAAATTGGCCAAAACAAGAACAAAAATATGTAAATTCAAAAATTATAGTAACGGGATGCTCCCGCGTTTTCATTTTCATCTCCAGCGCCCATTTGACTTGGATGACTGCCAACACCCTCCTTCAAATCATACATGGAGGATAATGAAGACTTTATATTAAGCAAAACGAAAGAAAATTGAAAATTGAAAAGCACCAGTGAGACAAAATTTAGAAAAGAAGGGGTTGTGTACTACTCATCATCTCTAAGGACTGACTGTTTCAGTTAAGAAGTAAATACTGCCGCACAAAGCAGAAGACAGAACAAGCAGATAAGATAAAAATGCAGTTTGCTTGTACCGATCATGTGACCAAGCTCCTATGGGGTTCTAAGAATACAGGCACAGTTTCAGAAGAAAGAATCTACAGAGCATGAGCAGATTCTTCATGGAGAAGCTAATCCTCATAGGAAACTCCTCGAGCCTCGAAGAAAGTAACTCAACTGCATGAAAAATATAAACAAATGCTATGGTTCACTTCATCTGTTCACACACATTTCCTTCAAATCAGCTCACTTACTGCTCACCCACTACGCGCCGGGACTGGGAATGCACCCAGCACCGACTGCAAATATGAAGACATTCGAGAGCCACACCTGCTCCCGATTTCTCCCAGCACCCAAGCCAACAGCAGCACCTCTTTCCAAGGTGGGATGGCGAGGCCCTTAAGAAAGAGCAGGAGGTGGGGGTGGGGAAGGCAGAATGACCATGTGGGTCAAGGCCCACAACCCCCAGGCTCTTCCCATAGCGTTAAGAATACCGCCATATACCTTGAGAGTACTGGCAGCCTGCTTCCCTCTCATTTCATAGGCGCACCTTACTAAGGATGACAGCTGTCTGATGTCACTTATCTGGTCACATTCCAACAAGCAAATTGTGGTACCTCAAGACATGAAATAATACCCTCAAAGCAAGACAGGGCCACACTGTACAACGGCAATGCATTGCCAGCCTAATGCTTGGCGCTCTTTGCACAAATGCTGACAGGAAATGAAGAGTATAAAACAGTGACGGCTAGAAGATTTAGCAGAGAACAGCCACCAAGTTCAAGAACAATGTGCACAGCGTGGAAAGGAATGTTGGTCGATGTACTTCTTGAACCACACATGCTGATATGATCAGTGATTACTATCATTTTCAAATACGAAACATACTACAATGTCTGTTTCAAAGAAAAGGTACAAAGGGGAATAGGAAGGGAACTTTCACTGACCTGCTCTGCATTCGTGCTTCTCATTCGTAATCCTATTCAACCCCAAACACCTCCCCTGAGTTGGCTTTATAATCCTTATTTTATATAGAAGAAAATGAGGCTCACAGCACACTGTTACTAAGTGACACAGCCAGAATTGAAAGCTTCAGGTGACTAAGATATCACATTTCTGCTGTTTGTAATTTTCCAGAAAAAAGAATGCAAAATCCATAAACACTAGGAAAGGCCATACTTTACATAAAATACATGACTTCACCTAAGCAACTCAGTCACAAAATAAAAAACCTTTTATTACAAAGCAGTTGAAGGTTTTATCACCTAAAATGCTTAGTCTATTACTCCAGAGCTTCCTATTTCTTTATGACTTTTCTCCTAAGTTACAAGCTTCTCGGTAGAAAAGTAATCAGGGAAAAGGTTTGCCCCAAATAATTTGCTGATGCGTAAAACCATTCCCTATTCTACTTTTTTTTTTAATTTTTTTTAATGTTTATTTATTTTTGAGACAGAGAGAGACAGAGCATGAATGGGGGAGGGTCAGAGAGAGAGGGAGACACAGAATCTGAAACAGGTTCCAGGCTCTGAGCTGTCAGCACAGAGCCCGGTGCGGGGCTCGAACTCACGGACCGCGAGATCATGACCTGAGCCGAAGTCGGACACTTAACCGACTGGGCCACCCAGGCGCCCCCCGATTCTACCTTTTTAAAGGCGCATGCACCAACATAATCTAAGAGTATGAAGCCATATCAAATAATTACTCAAAGCACAGAACATAAATTAAATTTACTATAAAGACTTGCTACCCGACCAAATTAATTTACTGAATGTTCCCCTGAATTAAGTCAAAGCAAACACCGTCTCAGCCTTCCTTTCGGCCTCTCATGCTCCTGCCACCACTGATTGAGCCTCTGCTCAGAAGATTTAGTAAAGAACAGTACAGGATATGCCAATATCTAGTGGAGATACCTAGTGGAGAAGACAGTAGGAGTCTCCATGTATTCCAATGCAGATGCATTTCTTTCTCCAAATACAAACTTAAGTTCCCATTAAATCTGATACAAACTTACACTTTAAGGGAAGAAATAAATCTATCAAGCCGTTCTAAAGGAGAAAACCTACAGGGACACAGGTTCTGGAAGCAGAACTTCCCCACCTACCCCAGCATGGTATTGCCACCTGACTATTACCAGAATGAGCCTGTCATTCAGGGGCTTTCCGAGTCCTGACTAATTACCAGCTAGTCTACAGCAGGGACATGTGCCTGTGCACAGCACAGGCCAGCCTCCCCTCAGTACAAGACATGAAAGAAGTAAAATGTCCGTGTTTTTTGCACCTGCTGGAGAAGGAAGTCTTTTAATTGGCAAAGGAATAGCAGGATAAGTAGTGGTTTGGAAGAAAAAAGAACATCACATTACCTTAGAACATAAGAGACGAAGGATGAGATGGCAAGATTAAATGTATTTTATGTATAGTCTACCTTCCTGAAAAAAAAGAAATGGTCCAAGTCCAAGGCTTAAGGAATCATCAGCTTTTTTGCTAGGAAGGCTAGAATGACAATGAAAGCCCATGATGCACAACACCGACCCACCCCGAGATCCTGTGCTCCTCTCCAATTGCTCAGAGATAAAGATTATGGATCTAGTGTCTGAGTGGCATTCAGGTTTTTCGAATCCATTTATGCCCCTTCACTGATGCATTTAGCAATACCGATGGGCATGTGCTCTAAGTAACCAGTGAGTTACGGAGCATGACTGATGGTAGTTTCAGCGGAAAACTCTATGAGCTTAAGTGTGCTCATGGATTAGAGTATACATTCTAAAGTCAACCTTGTACTTTTCCTGGAAATAGACAACAAAGCCTTCAAGGATGACAATCAGGAAGTTTCACTAGTAACAAATTTTAAAGTCAAAAAGGTGAGACAAAGGTCTTCTTACAAATTGCACCGTGCATGCGTGTTGCAGGGAGAGCAAATGAGAACGCTCGCCATGGGGCTCTCTCTCAGCCTGGGGATCACAGGAATCTCCATCCACCCGCAGGCCACAGGCCTTGACACACATGAACCACGTGGCACACCACAACATTACAATTTTACCCTGACCCCCACCTCCACTGCGGCATTGTAATTTTTCAGAAATCAGCTTAAAGTTTTCTCAAAAATCAGTGTCCTGGAATTATTAAGTCAACGCTATAGGTAGCTGGACCCAGTGTATGAGAAGCTATGAAAGGGTTTCTGTGTCTGCATGTGCAAACTGGGCTTTAAAACACCAGGCAAACTTGGCTTATTATCTATCTAATCAACTACTGTTTTTTATTATAGCATCTGTTTACATACATATAGCACATGTGTATTTTCACAACTGATTTTTTCTAATATAAATTTAATGTTTATCTATTGATTAAAAATTTACTCACATAGGTATATACCTGAATCTAAAACTCCATACCCAACTCTGAAATAAAATTAATGAGATACAGCCCATGATATCTTATTATTAGATATACTATCCTAATTAGATATATTTGAACAAACACCTGGCTTCTTCTATATTTGTATATAATCTTGTTTCATGGTAAACATACAGTCTTTCTTCAGAGTAAACATATTTTTTTAAATTTTCTTAAGGTTTCATTTACTTATTTTGAGAGAGAACAGGGGAGGGGCAGAGAAAGAGAGAAAGAGAGAGAATCCCAGGTAGGCTCTACACTGTCAGCACAGAGCCCAACGCAGGCCTCAATCTCATGAACCGTGAGAGAATGACCTGAGCTGAAATCAAGAGTCGGGTGCTCAACCGACTGAGCCACCGAAATGCTCCGGTAAAAATATTTTTGTAAAAGAAAAACCGCCACAGTAAAACCGAGAAAAAGAAAAGCATGGATTTTTATACAAAGCCATCCATTACAGGGTAAAAGAATTGCTCTTGGAAATTTGTCTTATTGCTACGGATACTTCACAACCAATGATTGATTATTTCTGTCTTCTTTGGAAGCTCTGAATATTGAAGCACTAAAAAATGCCCAGCCTTGTATTATAAACCAAACAATGTGTGTCTTAGTTTCTGGCGAATTTCGATCCTAAAGAAGACAGGTTAAAAAGACACTGTTTATTGATGAATATTCACTCGCTGTTGAGAACAGACTCATGTACAGGTAATCTCCACCTCCACCTCAATATTTACATATTCTCAGAAAACAAAGCAGAGCAGAGTTTCCTTTAGGAAGTATTCCAACAGGCAGCTTTGCTCCTAGTCAGCACCTTGTCATCAATAATAGCAAAGGTATGATCTAAAAGGAAAAAGAAAGTTATAAATCCCAAACCATCCAAAAGAGTAAAACTATATTCCATTTCCTACAAAAGGCATGGATGTGGACATATGTAAACACGTCATGAGGTAGACAGCACATAAAAGTGTAAGCCAATTGTATCATAAATTCAAAAAAATATAAAGAACAGGAGTTCAGAGACCGGCTCCGTCCCCCCTCTCCCCTGTGAGTGGGGTCCTTGTTCCTTCCTGCTCTAAGGATGCCTTGTGGAAGGATCTCCTTAGACTAACTCCCTAGCCTCTCTCAGCCTCTTCCTCACTCTTCACCCAGGCAGGAGGAGGGACTTCTCTGAGCAGTGAGGTGTGGAGAGGGATGTGAGCATGCACACACACTTCAGCCTTCTTGTTCCCCACACTGTGTTCCCATTCAGCCTACTCTGGTAAGTAAGTAAGCTCTACTTACCAGCGCTCGAAGATAAATGGGGCAATGCACACAAGGAGAGGCCAGGGGTTGCTTAACACTGTGATGCCTAAGTCTTGCCAGGCTTCCAGAGGACTACTAGAACACCTGCTTGGGTGAGAAACCAAAAGCCACTTTCTTCAACCTTGCCTCTAACAGTAAGAAAGCTGCATCCTCTCCAAAGTGAGTCCTGTGCCTATTTCTCAGGATTCCAAACTGGGTGGGGGAAAGCAGATTGTCTATTAGACCACTACATCGGTTAGTTTTTGCTACATAACAAATTTTCCCCAAACTTAGCAGCTTGAAGTAATAATACCATTTATCAGTTCATGAGTCTGAGCATCACCTTCGCAGTTCTGGGCTGAGCCAGCTTGCCTGATCCCTCCTGGGCTTGTTCATAGGCTGGTGGTCTGCGGGCAGCTGGCTGATCTAAGGTGCCCTCACTCATATGTCTGGTGGTACATTCCACGTGGTCTCTCACCATCCAGCAAAGTAGCCCAGGTTCACCCACATGGTGGTAATGAGAGGGTTCCCAAGAGGAGCATGGGAGGACACACTCCAGTACGCAACCAACCTTCAAGTCTCTGGTTGTGCCACGTCTACTATTGTTCCATTGACCAAAACAATACTCATGGCCAAACCCTGAGTCACCGAGAGAGGGGACTGCTCAAGGGTGTAGACACAAGGTGAGAAATTATTGTAACCATTCCTGAAAAAAATCTATCAGATTGGAGCTTATTAAAACAAAACGGTGACAAATTATTTGACATTCTTCCAATTGAGAAGTGGGACCTATGTGCCTCACCTCTGACTCTGGGCAAGCTTGTGCCTACTTTGACCTAATAAAGTACAGTGGAAGTAACACTGTATGATCTCTCAGACTACTGCAGGATGTTTCCTCTCGGGACACTCTCTCTCAGAACCTAGCCACCTGTGAGAGCCCACACCACACAAGGCCACATGTAGGTGGCTCCAGTCAACAGTCCCAGTTCAGCACATGCTTTGAATCATCCTAGCCCAGGAGCCTGACATGTGACATACGATCAAGCTTCTAGAAGACTCCAACATCCACTCATGCAAGTCACACCCAACCAGTTGTCTTCCCAGCTGAAGTCCCACATATCAGGGAGACAGGCCAACCCTAGTGTGCCCTACCTGAATTCTCGATCCCCAGAGTCCAACGGCCTATGACAGGGCCATTGTTTTACACCCTACTAAGTTTGGGGTGGATTGATAAGTGGGAAACAAATTAATTTCAATATTTGCCTTCCTTCATAATTCACAGGATAGTATTTCTTTCAAGCCAAAAAGAGAAGGCAGTGACAGATGAAGTTTGAATACCAATAATTTTGCTGCCTTTCTGGGATTTAGAAAAAGCGTTTAAAAATGAATAGCATAGAATATTCAGATATATAAAATAAGTCAGCCATAGGGATGTACTGCACAGCATATCAATTATAGTTAATTATCCTGTACCGCATATTTGCAAATTGCTAGGAGAGCAGACCTTAAGAGTTCTCATCACCAGGAAAGAAAAGTATCTGTAACGATGTACGGTGGCCAGATGCTAACTAGACTTATTGTGGTGATCATTTAGCAATACTTATTTGAAATCACTATGTTGTACACTGAAACTCACATAATGCTGTACGTCAATTCTATCTCAATATAAAATTGTCTTAAATATTCCAGATAAAATTACCCAATAAAGCAGGAGCTTTAATTCTTGATAAATCTGTCTATGTCACAGCGATATCACTTGTTATTTCCTGTGTACTTGTGTTTATTAATTAATTCAAGAAATATATGCTAGGTGTCAGACGCTATTTTGGTTGGTGCCATTCAGCAATGAACCACACAAACTAAGTCTCTGTCCGTATAGGACATATATTTGGCTAGGGGCTAGAGACAACAAGAAAGTAAGTATGCAATAACGAGAAAAAGTAAACATTTACTGAATGTTTACTAGGTGCCAGGCATTGTTAAAAGAGTTCAGATGTTAAAAAATTTACACCTTTTCACAACACTATGAGATCGGTACTCTTACTACCTCATTTCAAAGATGAAAAACTGGGAGACACAGAGAAATAAGTAACTTACTGTCTCGTTGTTTAGACATGAGAAACCACATGATAAGAGTTGTTCAAGTAGCCTCATAGATATGCCCCAAATAATGAAGCAGGGAAAGGTAGGGCCTGCCTATATTTAACCAATTCCATCTTCAGTTCTGGATTTACTGAGCACCTGCTGTGTGTCAGATATTACACGAGCTCTTCATACACTCTTGTGAACAGGAAAGCCATACATCCTGTCCTTAAACTATAAGGACAAGTATATATGCACACCTGAAACATAAGGCTTTTTTACAGCATATCTATCAGTGCTATTCTTCTTTTAGGAGATAAAATCCCTCCAGACTTTTCTCACATTTTCTTCACAGCGAAAACTGCCATCAAGTGCCACAGCTATAAGGAAGTACCTAGACTATTAATTAAAGCAACAGGTTGCCAAAAGTTTCTAGTTCATAACACTAGATCCAAAATCCTCAAACGCAAATGTATAAATCGTATGACACCTACAAGCATTAACAAAGTAGCAGAAATACTACCTCATAAAATAAGATGTGCTAACTGTGCTTCCACATTTTATCTTCCCTACTGAAGCATGGGTGCCATTTTCTATTTCCATAATGCCCCTTGCCTAACAATAGTAACCTTAGAGATACAGTTGTCAGGCGAGTTCAAGACTTAGGTTTTCAAGCATCCCTCTTCTAGAAAGAGAGAGTAAGTTATGGGGCTTTCTCTTCCACTCGCAGGGAGCCCAACTAGCTTGGCTGATCACGTGTCTTCTTCCAGGTATTAAGTACCACCAATGATGATCTACACCGTTACTACACGGCTGCTGGAAGGTGAGGCAAAATAGACTTCCCACAAAATGGCAAATCTTTTCCTCTTTCCTGGACTACAAGAAGCTAACTTCTGGCAGTTTAGAGAGAACAAGAATGAGTCTGCCCATTGCTTTACACCCCTGAAGCCTGGAGACAGCAACTCCCACTGGCCACCTACGAGTCAGTGCTCTATGTACATAGGGTGAAATTTCCTGCTCTTAACACGCATGTAGTCCTTTCCTTTCTGTAGCAAAGGGTACTCTAAAATACAGGGTGTTCCCACTACCACAAATTTCCATCTAATTTCATTGTGGGAACAAATGGTAACGAACACCATAAAAAATCCATTCATGAGGATATATTAATCTTAACTGGAAACGAAATGAGTGTTTAATATTTATTCTCCATGGATACTGCAAGAATCAGGGGCAGGAAGATATTTCTGTTTGGAACATACTCTTCAAAATGTAAAACCTAAGTTACTTTCTAATACTTACAATAAAATAATCCTTAAATATTTTCCTAGAGTCCTCAAAAGCAATTTTGATTCAGTCATTCCACAATGTTTAGATGATTACCCTCATTTTAAAAATAGGGTATTGTTAAATTAATAACTAGAGTTCATCTGTCTTGTAAAAAGTGCTAAAGATATATAAATATTTTTCAGAATAAAAATTAAGCATTCCTTGAAATGGTGGTCTTCAAACCGGGTCAAATCCTTTTTCCTTCACAGCTATCGTGAGCCACCAGACGTTGTGCGGAAAGCTTACAAGGGTGGTCATCAGTGCTTCTGGTTACATCATATATGGTTTGCATGAATACTTTTTGTTTCCATATTTGACATAAAGCCATTTAACCTAAGCAGCCAGTTTCATTTCACATTAAAGATTCTCCTCAAACGTTTCTCTGACAAGTATATATTTTTTAAAATATGGCTTAAGCCCAATGTATGGCACACAAAGTGGAAACTAAAATAGAAAATCAAACTATGTAAAAACTACAGAACAGTGGGAACGGGAAGAACCATAGAATTCCTCCACTTCAATCCCACTGTTTCAAAGAGAGGAAACTCTAGAGGAGGCTGGGTGGCTCAGTCAGTTAAGCGTCCGACTTCAGCTCAGGTCATGATCTCACGGTTCGTGAGTTCGAGCCCCACATTGGGCTCTGTGCTGACAGCTCAGAGCCTGGAGCCTGCTTCGGATTCTGTGTCTCCTCCCTCTCTCTGCCCCTTCACAGCTTGTGCTCTGTCTCTCAAAAATAAACATTTAAAAAACATATCCCTCTGCCACATTAAAAAAAAAAAAAAAAAAAACCACACACACACACACACACACACACACACACACAAAGATAAGGAAACCCTAGCCCTAGGTTTCTCTCTGAAATGTGATTTAAAAACTTAAAAACAAAAAATCAGCTACACACTTTCCTCAAATTACTTAAAATGTTAATTTTCAAATGGCATTCCTCTGGTTCGAGTCACCAGCAAAGATCTCAGGGGCCCCAGAGGGGTTCTGGGGTTCTGGTTACTCAGCTTCTCTACCAGATCAGATCTTGTTTCCTCTATTTCCTATTTGGGGTTCGGCATACAATTTCATTTGAAGGAAGAATGCCACTGCTATAACAAATCTAAAGGGCATTGTTTTGGACACCTGAGTCAATTTATTACCTTTTTTTCTAGTGCAAACTTAGATTTTTTTCAATCCCAATAGGTGGTGAGGAGGCCAGCAGTGATGGGAGGTTCAGTGGTGCGGCCTCAAAAACATAGAAGGATAAACATTCAAGAGGATAACCAGGCTGTGGTTCCGGGAGGAAGTGCACAAACCCTAAGTTGTCATTTCCTATTTTCCAAATGAAGCAACTACGAAATCAATACGAGCAGAAATATGAGGGCAGTGCTGTATGTACTGCAGGTTCAAAGTCACTGGAGAAGGGGCCATATTTACAACAATCACGCCCACTTTAGAAAACTCTGGACCTGGGCTGTTCATTTTTTCACCTTTGACAAGGACATTTCACTTCCATAATCACTAATCATGACTAAGGGAGGCTAATAAATCTGTAGTTCTTCCCACCAGGTTTATCACATTTTAATTATCTAATTACACCAAGACAAACAAAATTTCCCACAATAAAATCTGAAGTACAGGTCCACTCATTTTATTGAATAAATGTTACCCCAAAAGTTACTAAAAAGTTATTAAATTAAAGAAAACTCTATTTTACTTAACTGTTTATTTATTTTGAGAGCAGATTAAGAGAGAGAATGCTAATGGGAGAGGGGCGGGGGGTGGGGGTGGGGGAGAGAATCCCAAGCAGGCTCCAGGCACACAGCACAGAGCCTGACAAGGGGCTTGAACTCACTAACTGTGAGATCATGGCCCGAGCTGAAATCAAGAATCAGATGCTTAACTGACTGAGCCACCCAGGTGCCGCATATTTATATTCTATTTTTAATCATGAAACAATTTTGTTAAAGAAATGAACCATCGCAGGATCCTTTTTGTTAATGAATTAACTTAAAGACCTAAAGAATCTAAAATACGGTTGGACTAATTCTTATTTCTTTAGCAAGCTTTTAAAGATTTTCAAAGACAAAGACTTTAAGTGATCTTTAAAAAAGATTTAGACATGCTAAAACAATCTGAAATCACAGTCTAACATAACACATAGTCTGAAACACATTGTCTAAGAAAAAGAAATTGTATTCTTATATCTATCTCTTAAAGACTCAAGTATCTAAAATATTCTAATATATGTTTTGCTATTCTGAACTTCTTTGAAAGGATTCAAGTAAAATACTCACAGTTACTTATCACTCCTCCCAGTGGATCGCCTTTAAAATCAAATTCAATGTCCATATATTTGCCCTGCCAAAGAAAAACTTTGTGAGTTTCAAGTTGACCTCAAAATTATTCAGTCAGCACATCTTCTCAGAAAATAGCATACTAAGCCCTTTATACATTTTTTTAAATGTAATTAACAGACAATTTATGTAACCATGAGGCTAACAATATGCCTCCATAAATAATTCATACTAAATACCCCATTAGCTCAAAGCTAACATATCATGTTGCTAATTTAAGAATAGATCTTCTTAGGCAACATGTGACTTTTCCATTTCAGATACGTGTTTCCAATCTCTGAAGTGTGTGTGTGTATTCAATTCAAGAATAAAAACTGGGGAAAGGCAGTACTCCTTGTATATGCACTGGTCGGGAATATAAATTATTTCACTTTTATAAGCAAAATGGTTTTAAGCCATGGCTAAGAAACTCCCAAGCATACTGGATAGTGGATAAAATGGAACACATAAAATACTGTTTTTATATCTACTCAAATGAAATGCATGATTATATGGTGTGGCCAATCCAGAATCAAAGACTGATCATTATTACTCTCTTTGGTTTTTGATCTAGATTATACAGTAATATATATATCCCAGGTTCCTATTACATTTTATAGACGGTATTTTAAACACACAGAAACACACATGGAGTTTCATACTATGATTTTTAAAGAACTGGTCTATAACTATCTAGTTAAAGAGTAACAAGTATAACAGAGTAACCCTGACAGCTGTTTTTTGTTTGGAAAAGGGATTGTTGATCTAATAAGTGGTCCTTTTGTTTCATGTTCTACTTTAGTAATAGTCACATAGATGGCTTGTAAATAATTCTCCCAAAGAATTACCACTTTAACTCCTTCTGTTTTCAAAATCATAGTAAGGGGGAAGAAACATGATCACATGGCACTCAGTCAACAATGCAATCTGTGACTTTTTATTAGCTTATATATGCTCCCTCGCCCTTTTCTTTCTTCATTGTCAAGGGTCACCTGTCCTAAGTCTTCTCTTAGTCATTAAGCAAATGCCTATTAAGCATTTCCTAGATACTAACATAGACACAAGGAAAAAAGTGAGCACAGTTCCCACCCTCAAGGAACTTGCAGCCTGAGGGGAATTGAGGTAGGTAACGAGGAGATTTCTGTGTCTGGAGATAGAGCCTACGGTGGGTCAGGGGCACAAAGAAAGGGGGACGAATGGTGAAGTCGACCCTAGCTTAAATGCTAAGTATCAGGGTTAAGTAAGGCAGCAAGGAGGCGAGAGAGCAGGAAGGAGCAGGCATAAGAATCAGTATCCATGGACACCTGGGTGGCTCAGTTGGTTAAGCATCTGACTTCGGCTCAGGTCATGATCTCACAGCTAGTGAGTTTGAGTCCTGCATCGGGCTCTGTGCTGACAGCTCTGAGCCTGGAGTCTGCTTTGGATTCTATGTCTCCCCTTCTCTCTGACCCTATCTCACTCGTGCTCTATCTCTCTCTCTCAAAAATAAATAAACATTAAAAACAAAAAAACAAAAAAAGAATTGGCATCCATGATGATGGTGAGGGACGCTGGAGCATATCATGGCATCAGAACATTCACCTGACAGCAAAGTCCTGTCAATAAACATTCCTAAACAGGGAAGTCATGATCAGACCTGCCTACTTGCAAGATCACCCTAGATAATGTGGAACGGACTGAAAGGAACAAAACCAGACAGAGCTGATAGGAAGTTACAGTAGTCATGGGAGAAATGTTGGTGGCTTTCAGCAGCAGTAGCGATAAAGGGAAGATTAAATAGAGTTGAGAGTCACAATGACGGATCCCGGTTGGACATATGAGGTTAACACAAGACAGGGGCAATGATTAAAAAGTCCAGGAATGTGGCCCAGGCAACTTAGTGATCAGTTATGCCCTCCATGATGGCAGCAGACACAAAGGAAGGGAGAAAGCATAACTTCATAGGAGAGTCAGAGGCTGACCATATGAGAGGGGGTGATTTTGATGGAGGGTGGTTCCTAGACACAGGAAGTGACCAGATCTAGAGCACAGGTGGAGGGATTGGCGCAAGACAGGAGTTGAGAATCTCCCAGTGTGACAGGAGGGTATCTATGTGGATACAGGGCCAGGTGAGGCACCAAAGCTGAGGACTTGGATGAGGAGGAAGAGGAAGACGATGATGATAATGATTTCCATGAAGTAAGCATAACACCATCAGAGTAAAGGATAGGAGGTTTGAAGACAGTAGACTAAACACTGCAGAGCATGGAAAAGGAAGCTGACCAGGAATAAACTAATGGGCAGCACAGAGAATTCAGATGATCTTGGAATGGCATTCTTCCCATAAGCATGTCATGAGTCTACTCAGAGAAAACCAATTACTTCCCACTGCCTAGAAAATAAAGTCCAAGACCTGAACCTGAAACTCCAAGCCCTCCAATTGAGGCCCCGACCCATCCTTCCAGGCCTTTGGCCCCCAGCTCCCTTCACTGACCCTCTCATCCAGCCACTAACTTGGACAAGTGCAGATCCTCTCTGGTCTCTCCCCTCAGCTTCCCCATACTGTGCCACCAGCTCTTCCTGCTTTCTACTCAATTTTGGCACATTTCAATCTTACGGGCCCACTCAGAACTGTCCCCTGCCCCAGACTCCTCCAGCTTCTCTATTCTGAACTTCCATAAAATGCAACCTGTACCTTTCATGGGAAACTTACTATTTTATGTGTTGTGTTATGAACACAACACTTTTAGACATGTTCATTCTTTCGGACTAAGTCTATAAGCTTCTTAAAAACAGGTATTTATTCATCAATGATTTCTGAGTGTCTACTATGGTGCCAGGCACTGTGGGGCCACCACCGTGAATACGAAGGCTGGAGTACTTGCTCCCATGGCCCTTACTCTCTAAGGTCCATGATCAGAGAGAAACAGAGAAAGTGAATACAGTAATTCCAGAGACGGGGCGCCTGGGTGGCTCAGTCGGTTAAGCATCTGACTTTGGCTCAGGTCATGATCTCGTGGTTTGTGAGTTCGAGCCCCGCATCGGGCTCTGTGCTGACAGCTCAGAGCCTGGAGCCTGCTTCAGATTCTGTGTCTCCTTCTCTCTCTGCCCCTCCCCTGCTCATGCTCTGTCTCTCTCTGTCTCTCAATAATAAATAAGCGTTAAAAAAAAAAAGAATTAAAAAAAAAATAATTCCAGAGACTAATGAATGCCCGAAAAAAACAAAAACAGGATGAAGTCAGAGTCTATAAAAAGCATCATGGAAGTGACACTTGAGGTGAGATCTAAATGATACAAGATGGCAGCTGTGTAATGATCTGGGTACAAGCACATCATGCCGAAGGACCAGCAAGTGCAAAGATCTAAGCAAGAAGGCGCTCAACACTCTTGACAGTCACAAGGGCCTGTGCCACTGAGGCTGGGCATGCAAGGGCAGGGTGGAGCAAGCCCCGGCTGATGTAGGCAGGCATGGGAAGCTCCAGGAGGAGCCTGTACTGCATTCCGGGTCCAAGAGGAAGCCACTGAGGTCTTTCAGCAGGGACGTGATGAGGCTTAAGTTTATAAAGGTCACTCTGGATGCCAACAGGGAAAGGTCTGAAGGCTCCAAGAGGAGATACAGGGAGACCTATGCTTAACTGTGTTTAAAAAAACAACAGAGGTTTCAAACAAATGGATATGTTGCATGGGTTTTTCTATCCTTACGGAATGAGAGGTTTGGTAATGGAATTTTCCTGACCCTGTGGATTCTCTCCTCTTAGTGCCCAGCTTGGCTCTCTACAGATAGTAGACACTCAACTATTACCCCTCTTCCCTCCTCTGAAATCCTTGGTTGGGAAGAGTGATTCTCTTTTCAAAAATGCTGGGTCACTTTCTCAGTAGAAGTTCAATCTATCCAAATAGAGGCACTTGGGTGGGGCGCACTGAGAAGCACTCCACTATGGCGGCTATGACAAGCATGCGTAAGTACACGACCTCGGCTTCTATCACACTGCTCAGGGAAGAGAGCAAGAAGTTCATTCTAGGTTGACCCATTAAACACGGTCAAAGGAAACGCAATTCCCTTGGAGTACAAATATATAATACATAAGCCACAGTTATATAGAGTAGGGACTTGAAATATAGCAGAGTCCTACTATCCAATCATAACATGGAGTTCAGTATATTACTGGTCAAGTCACAGGCTACAAAGCAGAGAAATTACTAAAAACTGGGCATGAAATGATTTAGCCTATAATCAAGTATTAATCTCATATCCTAATACCCATATTATAATAGGATTTTTCTGAAGTTACTTATTAAGCCAAATCACCTGCCAAGCCTTTCGCTCGATTTCAAACATCACAAAGTAGTAATGACACTTTAAGCAATATAGTTTTCTGCATTTTTATGGTCTGAAACTAAATATGTTTAGAAATCTTTTAAAAATGTATATGTATAATTTGCAAACAGCAAAAATAAAGCCTCCATAAGGGAGCTTGATTTATTGGAATTACTTCTATCTGCCCACACTTTGCTTCTAACTCTATTTATATAAAGAGATTAGCCATGTTACCACAACAGGAGAAGGCCCAGCTCCCATCAGTTTTAGCAACGTTAAGGGGGCTAATCCAAAGGAAAAAATTCACGGCACTAGAATTGGGAACCACAGCCTTCTACTTTCCGAACTATCAAAACTACCTCTGCCTGAGGTCACTGTCTTGCCTTAAGCACTGGGTAACCAGAAAAAAGCAAAAAGGAGGCTAAAAGTAGTGGGGGAGAAAGGGCAGGAAGAGTCTCCGACAGAGAGGCACAAAAACCACCCCAAATGGTCCCATGTATATGAGAAGAGAGCTTATAAAGTAGATGACCTTTTATTATAAAATGTATACGGCTGGCTAAACTATAGAAAAAAGGGGCCAATTTAAAAATGTCACCATCACACTCGACATGTATCTCCCAGCTGCCACCAGGCAGTGCCTATGTCCCCATAATGACCAAACACAGGACGGCACGTGTACAGCTGGAGAGACCCCAGCGGGCCGCGGTGCATAGTACGTGCTGCAGAGTGCTGGGGCTTGAGGCCAGGAAGGCTTGTATTCCTGGAATTAGCATTTCCCACCTCAGCCAAAGCCAAAACATCCATTAGCGGCAGTTTTGACCATGCAGTCCCCCTCCCCATCCCCTGCCGTTGGTCGTCAAACCTAATGACCTTCTTTCTATAAAGTTCTAGTACACCCTTCCATCCTCTCCAGTCCCACTGAATAAAGGACAAAAGCTGTATACAAACTTGACACCCAGTTTATCCTTCCTTCTACTTCATTTAATCTGATTCTTAATGATGATTTCTAAATACCAAAATTCAGATAAGTAAAGAGTTATTCTAAATAGCCTCATTTAGGGGCGCCTGGCTGGCTCAGTCAGTAGACCGTGCGACTCTTGATCTTAGGGTCGTGAGTTCAAGCCCTACACTGGCACAGAGCCTCCTTTAAATAAATAAATAGCCTTATTTATTTATTTATTTATTTATTTATTTATTTATTTGAAATTTATTGACCAATTGGTTTCCATACAACACCCAGTGCTCATCCCAAAAGGTGCCCTCCTCAATACCTATCACCCACCCTCCCCTCCCTCCCACCCCCATCAACCCTCAGTTTGTTCTCAGTTTTTAACAGTCTCTTATGCTTTGGCTCTCTCCCACTCTAACCTCTTTTTTTTTTTTCCCTTCCCCTCCCCCATGGGTTCCTGTTAAGTTTCTCAGGATCCACATAAGAGTGAAACCATATGGTATCTGTCTTTCTCTGGATGGCTTATTTCACTTAGCATCACACTCTCCAGTTCCATCCACGTTGCTACAAAAGGCCATATTTCATTTTTTCTCATTGCCACATAGTATTCCATTGTGTATATAAACCACAATTTCTTTATCCATTCATCAGTTGATGGACATTTAGGCTCTTTCCATAATTTGGATAAATAGCCTCATTTAAATTGCCCACAGGGTTGTATGATAGAAGACAAGAAAATATGAAAGAAATAGCTGTCATCCAAAAAGAATTAAAAAGAAAAACCCCAGAAGGCAAAAATAGGCCTTATAGAGCTTTCTGTGTCTCAATAGCAATGGTGTTCTCATTTTTCAAATGTGTATATGAAGAAACACTAAACATCTACTGGTTGTTTAAACATACATGACCTAAATATTAGTGTTAACACTTATGCTTATACAAATACTTACAAATCTAGAGGAGTTGTCATTCCTTACAGTCTTGGCATTTCCAAAAGCTAGTAAGAAAGAAACAGATGCGTGGGTAAAATTGACAGAAAAATAATTTCAAACAGCAGTTTAAAGCGAATGGAATATTTGACAGCTATAAATCCTAGAAAATACAACTTGTAGCAATGACATTTCCGTCCAAACTTCCCATAGAAACATACTTAACAGAAGTCTTAAGAAGTTGCTAACGCGTCAAAAAAAAAAAAAAAAAAGGATTCAAAAAAAAAGAAGCTGTTATATCCACCATCTCTTATCATAAGTTCACAGAAAAAAGAGAGTCATTCCTCTGATTCATGGAATTTTTTCAAATATTACTATAACCGTAATCCTGTATAATTCAATACCTTTACTGCTTTGAGAGCAGTCAATTGAGTGGCTGGCAAAAATGGCTTGTATTCTCTTCCACTATTTTCATCAGTGAATAAGGTTATTTCAGAGACATCTACATAATATTATCAAAGGTTCTGGGGAACTTGATGAGGTTCCCAGATGGAAAAAAGCACAATAAACTTGAATTTTCATTAATTTTAAAACAAATCTATTTCAATGTGATTACATATGTAACTGTGAAGCACAGAAAGAGTAAGAGATTTGGAAACTAACATCATTTCCAATAGGCTAAAAATGCTACATAGTTTCATTAGTCCACATCCATCAGACCTAAGTAAAACTTTCCAGAAAAGAAAAAACACCAAACTGGCCCATAACGCAGAATCCAAGTCTGTTCCAACATTAGCTGCTGTGTGGAGCCCAACCTCCCATAGGGGTCCCTTTTAAGAAAATGAAGGCACATAAGTGTAAGAACCACAGGCTGATGCCGCTCAGGCACAGAATGATCCTGTTCGATACCTCTGGCTCATAGTGTCATTAGGAGAAAGGGGTGTTTCACCAAGCTTGCGCACAAGGGAGGGGCAAATTAATCTGAGGATCACATGGGATAAATATAAGGTGTAAGAGCAGAGGGATCCCACTTTGATGCTCTGGAAGCCCAGCAGTGTACCTCAAACCTCAACGTGCAAACAGGCACCTGCGGATCCTGTTAAATGGGCCTGGAGGTAGGCATGAAATTCTGCATTTCTACCATTACTACCCCCACTCCCACCCCCACCCCCAGGCTATTACTAGGATCCATGGGCCCACTGCAGCTAGCAAGGACTGAAGAGCACACAGTGAGATGGCAACCCGAAACAAATCTTTGGATTAAGAGGCCAGGCATCAAATCCCTGGAAACCCCCCCATAAGTGCATTAAATTAAAGGGAGGGAAGAAAGGAGTAACAAGAGCTCAAATGATTACTAAGAGTTAAAAGCTGATCCAAGTTTTGAAAGCAGTCACATGATCTAGGTGCAGACCTGTGTTTAAGGTTGAAGTTCATTTGGGGGCGCCTGGGTGGCTCAGTCAGTTAAGCGTCCGACTTCAGCTTGGATCATGATCTCACGATTCACAAGTTCGAGCTCTGCATCAGCTCTATGTTGACAGCCCGGAGCCTGCTTCGGATTCTTTGTCTCTCTCTCTCTCTCTCTCTCTCTCTCTCTCTCTCTCTCTCTCTGCCCCTCCCCCACTCATTCTGGCTCTCTCTCTCTCTCTCTCTCTCTCTCTCTCCCTCCCTCAAAAATAAACATTTAAAAAAATAATAAAGTCGAAGTTCACTTGGGATACTCAGTAACCAAACCTGATGAGTTCTATTTCATGTTAGCTGGCTTTTTCAGGTTTTTGATTTTTTAAAAATAGTTGGTTCCTGCTCAGTTACGACAAAATGTACAAAGTCAACACAGGGAAAGGTCTTTGTATCAGAGATTCTGCTTGGGGCGGGAACCGCCTGGCAGGTCCCAGATGCCAAGTTCTCTCTTCAGTAGAAAATAAGCTGAGATGCTCTACTGAGTGGGGAAACCTGCACACAGGAAATACTCAAAAGAGGATGCTAACTGAAGAGAATCGCATCATTATCCATGTCTACCACCAGCTGAGAGGCATTCATAAATGCAACCTTGACAATGCAGAGCGCTGCTCTAGTTGTCATGAAGACCATGACATCGTTCATGTTTGCACAGGCTAGTCTTCCTGGTGGGTGTGAACACGCAGGCCTGCCAAGTTAACTAACTTGCATAGCCCAAAGTCCAACTTGAGATGCTGATGTATAAAGGACAGTTTATTGTGGTTTGAAGGTCAAGGGCAAGTGAAGGAATTGCTTCAAAAAAACTTTATTCAGGGCGCCATTTGCACACCATAAAACCATCTTTTCATCAAACAAATCTGAGTTGCACACACAGCGCTAAACACTAAGGTCTTTTATTGTGAGCCACAGGATCAAAAACAAGTGTTTCATTATAGAACACTTGAGACACATTCCTCAATTGTTTTTTTAAGTTCATTGTTTGAAATGTTCATTTACAGTAGCAGTTCCAGTTAAAAAGTAAAGCATTCCCATAAAAGATAATACATGCCCACAGCAGACATTTCTTCCATTTCCTGCGCTGGGGCCTAGTTCCAAATACCATCAAATAAAGGGTCAGATTCTAATCACAGATGCAAGCTAGAGCATTCCACAGTGCTTCTCCTTTATATCACAGCATTCTTAAAGTAAACAAATACAGAAATACATGTATATCACCCTCACTTAAAAGCAAAAGACAAAGCAAACAAAAAGCCAAATAAAATGAAGGTAACAGCACTTTCTATAATAGCTTCTTTATTCATTAAGGTACTGACGAGGAAGAAAGGTCGGTGACAATGGAATAGATGCTTCAGCCTTTGCTTTTCACAGGCTAAAGTATTTTCAGTAGTCTTATTTCACTTTCTGCAGGGATAAAGATGCCTGGTATCTCCTTGGAATAAAGCAGGAAAGAGGGGCTGGGTCTAGGAAATAAAGACAACAGGCAAGGTTCTGTCCCTCCACACTGGGGAGGGGGTATCCGACTCACCCCAAAGCAGCTCTGCTTTAATCCCTGTTAAGCCTTGACCCTCCGTGACTTTGAACAAAGAGTCGAGCCAACCTACTCTTCTAGACCAAAGATTTTAACCAGGCATGGTTCTGACCCTTCCCTGCCAGGTGACATTTGGTAATGTCTGGAGACATTTTCAATGGCAATGACTGGGGGCAGAGGTGATCCTGGCACCTAGTGGGTAGAGGCCAGGGATGCGGCTAAACGTCTTCCAGTGAATGCACAGGACGGCATTCTGTAGTAGAGACTGATCCAGTCCCAAATGAGGTTGAGAAACCCTATTCTATCCCAACAACTGTATTAAGTGACAACAAAGACATGCATACAATATAAAGCAACATTAAGGGCTTGCCATCAATAGGGAAAGGCTGATTTATTATTTCCAAAGCAAAGAACGGTTTATACCTATGTTTTATGCCAACTTCCATGGCATTAGGGGCTCACCTCTGGCTTTTTCTGATGGCTGCATGAGCTACATGTATGTATATTTTTATGTTGAAGCCCTAACCCTCAATGTGATGGTATTTGGAGCTGGGGCCTTCGGGAAGTAATTAGGGTTAGATGAGGTCAAGAGCCAGCCAGGGTCCCTGCCCCCAACCGCCACACACAAGGAAAAGGTTATGTGAGCACAGAACAAGATGGTGGCCACCTGTAAGCCAAGCGGCCTACTTTGCCAGCACCTTGATCTTGGACTTCTGAGCTTCCTGAAGTCCAGAAATAAATTCCTGTCATTTAAGCTACCCAGGCTTTGGTATTTTGTTATGGCAGCCCAACCTGACTAACAAAGATGGCCAACCATAGAATCTGAACTCTAAAGTCAGGTTTAGACTTTCTGTGACCCTCAAAAAAAACTATCCTTTAGCTGTTTCTCTGGCACAGTCTTTCTAACAAAAGAAATAAGCGTTCACGTATGCTATCCTGAATGATAAAATAGCACCGTGCTCACGCTGCTCTTTTTCACCAAGTTTTTCCTAGCCATCAGATCAAACGCAAACATCAGTTGATTATTTTTAGGCCAAGTCAAAGTGAGTCAAATAAAAATTGAAACGGAAAAAAGTGACTGTAAGTGGAAAAGCTCCTTTTGGATGAGTGAACGGTTTCCTCCTGGAAGCACCTGAAGGCAAGAGTTCTTAGGACACAGCTCACTTGCTTGGCAGGTCGGGGCCTGAATCTCTTCCTTCCTCTTCCCCTGCAGCCCACCTCCCAGCCCACCAGGTACCTGAAGGGCCCTGCGGGCTGGATCTACTGTTCAAGTCACACTGACCCAGTGTGCACAGGAAATCCTACCTTCCAGGACTGGATTGGACTGTAAAAGCTGTTCTTTGACTTGGTTCACTTCTGCTCCTTTTCCACAAACTGCTGCTACGTAGGACATAACAAGCTTGCTGGCCTCTGCGAATGAAACAAACCGTATTTGTAAATTAAGCAGAAATCTGTAAAAAAAAATTTTTGGAGGAAGGAAATTGGGGGTAGAAGATCCACTAATAATGTGTCAGGATGTCTTTATACCTGGGAGTAAATAATGTTTTGGAAATATTTTAAAATATGGGTGCTTTTCACCAGTCAGAAGGACTAAAATTAATAAGACAGGAAACAACAGGTGCTGGCGAGGATGCGGAGAAAGGAACCCTCTTACACCGTCGGTGGGAATGCAAACTGGTGCAGCCACTCTGGAAAACAGTATGGAGGTTCCTCAAAAAGATAAAAATAGAACTATCCTATGATCCAACTGCACTACTAGGAATTTACGCGAAGGATATAAAAATATTGATTTGCAGGGATACAGGAACCCTGACGTTTATAGCAAATATCAACAAGAGCCAAATTATGGAAAGAGCCCAAATGTCCATTAACTGATGAGTGAATATACTATTCAGCTATAAAAAAGAATGAGATCTTGCCATCTGCAACAACATGGATGGAGCTAGAGAGTATAATGCTAAGTGAAATAAGTCAGAGAATGACAAATACCACATGATTTCACTCATATGTGGAATTTAAGAAACAAAGCAAATGATCATGGGGGAAATAAGAGAGAGGAAAACCAAGAAACAGACTTTTAACTATAGATAAAAAACTGTTGGTTACCAGAGGGGAGGCTGGGGGATGGGTAAAATGGGTGATGGGGATTAAGGAGGGCACATGCTGTGGTGAGCACGGGGTGTTGTATGGAAATGCTGAATCCTTGTACTGTTACTCCTGAAACTAACATTACACTGTATGTTAACACTGATTTTGAATAAAAACAAAAAATGTAAAAACTAAAAAATAATAAAACATTTGTGCTTTCTATTCAATGACATGTCATTAATTCAGATATAATAGGAACTGTGCTTAAAGGTTATCACCAGGAAGAAGAAAATTTTGCCGAGTAATACGGCCAATAACCTGTCAGAACTATCTTCTTAAAGCAATCATTTATACACGATGACTGTATCATACACAGTAATTCAACTCAAAAATAACTTGGTAGCTTTACAAAAGTATTTTTTTTTTAACGTTTATTTATTTTTGAGAGAAAGAGAGCATGAGGGGGAGAGGGACAGAGAGAGAGGGAGACACAGAATCAGAAGCAGGCTCCAGGCTCTGAGGTGTCAGCACAAAGCCCGATGTGGGGCTCAAATTCATGAGCTGTGAGATCATGACCTGAGCTGAAGTCGGACACTCAACCAACTGAGCCACCCAGGCGCCCCACAAAAGTATTTTCAAAGTTTAAAAGAACTGTTATCCCCCTAAATATTTCCAAATCCGACTGGTCTGCTCACAACTAGACTAAATTAATGACTCTTCAACTCAGTTAAAACACTAACCAGCTAGGGGTGCCTGGATGGCTCAGTTCATTAAGAGTCCGACTCTTGGTTTCAGCTCAGGTCAGGATCTCACAGTTCATGGGATCAAGCCCCGTGTCAGGCTCTGCACTGACAGTGTGGAGACTACTTAGGATTCTCTCTCTGCCCCTCTCCCATTCATGCTCCCTCTCTCCCTTAAAAATAAATAAATAAGCATTAAAAAACAAAAACCCTAAGCAGCTAATGTAAGGATTTGATAACAAGAAAGACAGCTTTTTCAGGGCACGGTTGTATTCATAGATTTCACTCGTAACTCTGAAAGGTAAACTGCTAAAAGAAGCTGGCTACCTGAGGCACACGAAGATTTCTTAGCTCAAAGGAGGACAAGATTTGTTTTCGGTGGTTTTATTCTTTGGTGTCTACCTATCAGCCTGTGGGCCCTCCCAGCATCTGCCTCCCAGAACCTGATCTTTTAATACTGTGTGCCAAGGAACATTGATAGATATTCAGGGGAAATGAGGTCCAAAGTCAACTGAATTTAGAGTCACCGTGAATTAGAGGAAGTGAAATGGGTTACTTTTTAAAGGGTTTATCAGAGGATCATGTGCATTGTGGAATTCTGGAGAAGGATCCTGAATGCTACGTTTTCCAAACTGGTTTACCATGGAATCTGTTTCTCACTGAGCTGTCTTCATTCTGATTTTCCATACCAAGGTCTGGGAACAGCTCAACTATTAATTGTCAGCAGAATTCAACACACACCCTCATTTTGGGCAGTTGAGGTTAGAAGACCAGTCGCCCAAATCTTGCTTTCTCTGAAGCCTGTGCACTGGTGTCACTGTCCAAGAGCAGGAAGCCTTCCTCAGGTGTGAGTGACGATACCTGTGCCCTCAGGTGTGTAAGGGGGCAAATGTCAACACTGTCATTTCTCACACTATGACAGGCAGGTGGCTTCCAGTCCCACCCCCCACCATGAGGTAATAAATGAACAAGTGGAATGCCACCTTGGGCACATTGCCAACACTTGCTTTAGGGTTTTAGAGCAACCCAAAAGCACTGACTAACAGAGCCACTGAGCACGAAAAATCTACTCAGATCACACAAAGCTCTGAAGGCCTAAGGTGACTGCTCACGGAGTACGAGCAAGTAGGGTTGTAGGAAAGTTAAAGGATCTCGTGGAGCCCTGAGAAATGACATGGGAGGCTGGGGACTTCTGCAATGGTCGGAGTTAAGTCTTCCTCCAATTTGCTTTCTGGGTAAAGAAAATGGGTCCAAAGAGATTCTCCAGTGGTCTGTGATGACTGATTTCTGTTGTCTCCTTTTAGGGACTGTAACCAAGAAACGCCAGTCTTTTCATCTTTGCGATTACCTTCCTCCAAAGGGCAGGGTCCCTTCCTTCACACACCGTCCACTGTATAAAGTTCCCGAACCACATTTCCCACTGTTCTCGGGGTTTAAGTCTCTAAAAGCTGGGGAATTATACATGGACAATGAGTTTATATGTTATCACATGTCCTCTGACTTCTGGTGCCACAATTCCCTCCACCCATCAGCCCAAACTAGAACTCTTTTTCTGGTCCCATCAGGGGATTTTCTTTCTAGACTCTCTGGCTTTCAAGTTCAAGTGACGCTGCCCTCCCAATAAATTCCTGACATCCGGTGCCGACAGGTCTCCAACTCGGGGCCACCTCTCCTGAATTGCCCACGTGTCCCAGCTCTGTACCGGCCTCTGAAGCAACTCATCTCCAGGCTTGCTTTCTCATCATTCTGGTTTCTCAGTGTTACCTTCATTCCCCATACTCACCTACACCCTCACATAGGTTACTATATTCTTTCTTGGCAAGAATTTCTGGTCTTTCGACTTAGTATACTATTAGAAGACTAAAAACATTCACAGGCACAAAAACTGTCTCAGATAGTGGCAACTACACTTAGACACACACACATACATAAACATATTTTAGGTGAAAAGGTAAGTTTCCTTTTAGGTAAACTGACAATAAATATCAGAAGTCCAGGCTAAGCTGTTTTGCTTATTCCAATGATTATGGACCTCACTGCAGCCAAACCTCAAACTTCAGATACATGACCACACCAAATTCTCTAGAAATCCTGTTCTGGTCCAGGATGGACTCTAAGGAACAAAATGCTGGATGGGGAGGGGAGGGTGGGAATCAACCAAGAATCAAATCTGTCTGGTGGCTGTTGTAATTGACTTGGCCTCTCAGAGAATTTTTAACGGCTAGTATGAAACAGAATCAAGTTTTCTCAGAGTCAAATCTGTTAAAAAACGGTACAAGATGTAGATCTTTCGGAATCTGAATTGGACTTACATTACCTAGCTGTTGAATTGCATATAAACTCACAATATCTACTGAGATACAAAGATGAGTTAACTTCACTGAAATCAGGAATTACCTTTAGTGACTCTATGTAAGTCATTCAAATACAATTTTTAAATACTGTTCAAGGATACTTATTCCTAAATTGTTAAAAAAAGTTTGTACATTCAATTCTTCGCTATCTTCAGGAAATCTAATACTGGGCTTATTTTAATAATTCATTTCTGGAAGCCAGGATTAAGAGTAGTTTTCTTTAAACAGTCTCATGATCTCACAGAGACAACACTCATAATTTCTTTTCCTGACATAATACTTGCTCTTTAACTTAAGTAGTTCATGAGCTGCTCACTACTTTAGAGAATTAAGTAGAACAGTAAGAAGAAGTTGTAAGCTCCAACATCGTTTAGAAGACTGTTCTCATAACATTTCACCATGCTGGAAACAGGAAATAAGAGTCATCTCATGAAGCTTTCTGCTTCATTTCCTTTTGGCCCCTCTGTGCTAAAGTTCAAATAAATTTATATCTTCATTCACGTATTCAGATATTTATCCAAATCAAAACTTGCTGCAATACCCTCTATGAATGAAATATATTTCTAAGAATCAAGAATTTTCATCTTCTGCATTTCAAAGTCTAGATTTTGAGTTACGTTGACTGTTAATGGAAACCAACTAACCATGACCTTGGCAATCACAGCATAAAATTATAAGCATTTTCCAAAGCAACACAGACTGTGGATACTTTAATCCAGTAATCATACTAACAACAATGCCTTTCATGTATACTGTAAAAATATAAAATGATTCTATTTGAGACAAAAAGGTATATTCTTCACATGTACTCAAAATTCTAAAAGCACTGCTATTTTAGCCCTGAGTACACTGGCATTTAAAACTGGCAAAACATAACAGCATTTGCTTAGAATCAATTCTCAGCTCATCATTTTCTTTCACTCATATATAAATTTATGTACATATATGTTTGAATGTAACTTGAACCCTAAAATTCATCAACAGTCAGACAAACAAAATACTGAGTCTTCAAAGTAAAAATTTCTTCTCACTAGAAAATGGTAGAACATCTAGGGCTTAATAGATACTCTGCACTAATAGGAAAATGGCCTACAACATTTTGATCCAGATCAAAATTCATTTCGACAAACAATGTAAAGGGGTTACAGAAGACAGTTTATGATTCTGGGCATTTTAAATTCCTGATAAGAAACACATGATAACTAATTTACCTTGGTATTCTCTGGTACCTTGCAAAAGGTTGTGAACAATATATATTATATATTATTAGGCAATTATTACATAATAATTATACAGTAATATTTTTATGAACAAAAGCATCGTGAAATAGCAGTAGGTGAATGAGAAGGGAAACACAAACATTTCAATGAAAGACATTTGCACCAAAACATCAAAACCGGGGCATGTTCACAGCAAGCTCCCGTGGACTCAGTCACTGTATCATGAAAAAAAAAGTATGGGGGCACCTGGTTGGCTCAGTCGGTTAAGCCTCTGACTTCAGCTCAGGTCATGATCTCACGGCTTGTGAGTTCAAGCCCCACGTTGCGCTCTGTGCTGACAGCTCAGAGTCTGAACTCTGCTTTGGATTCTGTGTGTGTGTGTGTCTCTCTCTGTTCCTCCCCCGCTTGCACTCCGTGTCTCTCTCTCTCTCTCTCTCTCTTTCTCAAAAATAAATAAAGATTATGGGGCGCCTGGGTGGCTCAGTTGGCTAAGCATCTGACTTCGGCTCAGGTCATGATCTCACGGCTTGTGAGTTCGACCCCTGCGTCAGGCTCTGTGCCGACAGCTCAGAGCCTGGAGCCTGTTTCAGATTCTGTGTCTCCCTCTCTCTCTACCCTCCCCCATTCACGCTCTGTCTCTCTCTCTCAAAAATAAATAAACATTAAAAACTATTTTTTTTAAGGTATGAATATAAGCAAGGCTTATTCTGGATTTTCTTCCCAGAATTTCTCCTAAATTCATCCAGGAATTAACAGGTATCCGTTCATTGCACACGCAACACCATCGGTATCACATATAGATCATGTAACACATACACATACAGCAAACAGAGAGAACCACACATTCACACACACACACACAAAAACTGACAGATTTATCTGCTCCTATACCTCTCTATCTCCTTGCCTAGGATACCCAAGTTTTTCTAGGGACTGAGCTTACATAGGTCTGCTGGCCCAGGGACTTCAACAGTAAGACTCCCCAAGTCAACGAGGCCACCCTTGTGCACAATGAAACAAGGATGCTGCAACACGGAGGAACACCCTTCTTGGCAGTCATCTGTCTGCAATGCTGTCAAATGACCCAGCTGCAGCATATCCAAACTAACCAGACAGGCAACCGCAAACTGTTCTAAGCATGGGACACAACGCATGGGTCTTGCAATGAGAAACGCAGCCTTTACTCTAAGAGGAGTCATGACAGGCCACGTTTTATTGAAATACAACTATGTATACAAGTGGCTTTGCTTCTGAGAGTTGGCCACAAGATCTCTGATAATTCATATAAAACGTGGATCGAGAGAGGCCTTTCTCACATGGGGAAGAAACAAAACAAAAGCTCACTGTGTTTGGGGTTTCTGTTTGCTTAGCTATTCTGCTTCGATGTGATATCTCTGTAAAGAGATGCAAAGTAGTACAAGGTCATTTGGGGTTCAGAACCAAAGGTCTTAATGAGCAAGACAGGCTCCATAACTCTTTTAGCAGACGGCTAGAGAGTTCCTAGAAACCGATGTAACTGTAAAATTAGAAACCAAATAATTCATAATGTTTTCTCACGTCAGGATCATCTTCTTAGGCCCACAGATTCATTTTGATGTCTTTGAAAAATGTAGTTACGATGATTCCTTCATGTTCTGCCCCCCTGCCCCCTATCAGGGCTTGAATGATTCTCCATAAACTATCTGTATTCACGGTAGTGAATTCTGAGTTCACTGCCTAGAAATACTTGGGCACTTTTATGAGGCATGATGAATTTTTTATTTAGCACAGCAGTAATGAATTAAATAGGGCCCCAAAGGACTCAGAGTTCACGCCTCTCCCTGAGTGCCCACATTATATAATCATCCAGCATAAGAGTGTACCCGATGCTTAAGCCCAATAACATCATCATCTGCCAAGGGGGTTTACAACCTCGTTAAATTAATTACTTCTTATAAACTAAGCCCTCTGATACTGCAGGGTACTTCTGTATAAGCTGTCAAGTAAAGATTCTTACTGAAAACAGACACTACGTATAAAGCACATAGCACACTCTGGGCCCTCAATAAATATTAGTTCTCGTCTTCTTTCATTTAATTAGTAACAAAATTTTTAGTGACCGTGTACTCAGAAACAATTTTAGTGGATAAGATGATGTGACATTTCAAAAACAGCCTGGCATCCCTCTTTCCCACATAACTAAACCCCCTCTCCAAATTCCTCACACTACCATGCTGCAATCTCTGTATTATTTTCCATCATTTAATTTTCCCGGAAGTAATCTCCATGAAACAGACATTAATTAATACATAAATTCTATACTTTACTGGAACGTATAGTCTAATGACAACTAAAACCTAGATAAAATTTGAAGCAATTTTTGTATCACTGCTTTCAAAATGAAAGAAAAGTAGGAAAAAATGGAATAAGTAAGCAAAGCACGATGTGTCCCTGGGGACAGAGGTAGGCAATGCTGCTGGGATCTAGAAATGAAAAGGAAAAACTTGTTAGCAGCTACCAAAGAGCATAGTTGAGTGGATATTTAAAAACAGCAACTCTTGGGATGCCTGGGTGGCTCAGTTGGTTAGGCATCCAACTCTTGGTTTCAGCTCCGTCGCAATCTCACAGCTTCGTGGGTTCAAGCTGGCATCAGGCTCTATGCTGACAGTGTGGAGCCTGCTTGGGGTTCTCTCGCTGTCCCTCTCTCTGCCCCTCCCCCACTCGTGCTGTTTCTGTCTTTCTCAAAACACATAAACTTTAAGAAAAGAAAAGAAAAGAAAAGAAAAGAAAAGAAAAGAAAAGAAAAGAAAAGAAAAGAAAAACAGCAACTCTCAGGAGTAGGGTCTACTTCCTGGCACTAGGAGGTTTAGTGATAATGGAAAACCAAAGCATCACAGGGTCCAGGAATCACAGTGGATCAAAATGGAGACAAATGCATCAAACGACCTCTAGGCAGTACTACCCAAAGTATGATCCAAAACCCCCTGCTACTCAAAGTTGGTTGTTCCATGGACTGTTACCAGTCTGCACATGAGAGTAGGCTCTCATAAGTTTTTACAGCAATTTGGTGGTTCAGTTTGCCTGCTTAAGCTAAAAAAAAAAAATTAGAGATTGGTTCTTCCATACCTTTATTTCCTTTTTCTGGCATCAGTCAGGAAGAGATTTGGGAAGGAGGGAGACTGGTGTTCCACGGTAGAGGGTTTGAGAAGTGCTGTCCTAGCATGTGTATGGTACCCTCCTCCAGATTCCCACTCAAAGCAGTACCCAGAATGCGTTATTCTATTATAAACAGAATGGCCCCACTGGAGGGGAAAAGCAAAGGCCCTGACAAGCAACTGTCTATTCTTATGACAGAGAACAAAGGGATCCAAGGAAGGACTAAATCTAGGGAAGACAATTGGGAGAAAAGGATTCCAAGTGGCGAATGCGATATTGAAACCAAAAGGACAAGTTATTAATTTAAAAAAATATCAAGAGAAGAGAAAACTACAAAAAAGAAGAATGAACTCCACGCCACTAGATTTCCCCCAGAGGAATGAGGCGTTTTTGTTTTTCTCAGAAAAGGATGAACACCAATCCTCTCAAATAGTACCAGCAACCTCCACTTTGTTTTTCAATAAGGAAGACACATGAGCCCACCAGGTGATAGAATCTTTCTCCAGGAGGGAGCAGTGCAGTTTACGACACTCTGAGAAGGAGGAGGTCATACACTGACATGGCTAATTAGTAGATGCACTGTCTTTGTGGAATGTATGTTCCAGCGGAGATGAAGACGTGGCCAACACCAATCAAACCAATGACCACAACCCACTTCTGATGACTCACTTAGGAACAAAGTGATACAATCAGATCTTTAGTCACGATGAAGAATGAGTAAAAACTTAAAAAAATTAATAGGCTTAGGAATATTTTCATCTCTTCCTCCTTCACACTTAAATAAAAAGAAAGGTGTGAAGTGAGTAGGCTTGTAGATACAGTCAAAAGGATTGGGGGAAGGGGCAGGCGGCATGAGATACACCACCAATACAAATGCCTTCTGTCAAGAGGCATAGTTTTTAACTTGCCTTGCTACCATTTTCATTGGTCAACTTGGAAACAAACAAGAAGCTGTACTGCTTCTAAGAATTAAATTGTTTCATAAGAAAGAACTGCTTAGTGATAGAAAAGAGGCAAACACTTTCTCCCAAGACACCAGTGTCCTCTTAAAGTACCTGCTGTAAAGAAAGAGTTCTGAACAAAGACCTCACAAACTTCTGAGCAAATAGAGGTTTAAGAGCCCATACCCAGAGATTCAGATGAATGATCCAAAAACGGATGGGACACTAAATAATGAAATACTGTCTATATATAAAAAACTTTTTTTAACATTTATTCATTTTTGAGAGACAGAGCATGAGTAGGGGAGGGGCAGAGAGAGAGGGAGACACAGAATCTAAAGCAGGCCCCAGGCTCTGAGCTGCCAGCACAGAGCCCAATGCGGGGCTCAAACCCACGAACCGCAAGATCATGACCTGAGCTGAAGTCAGATGCTTAACAGACTGAGCCACCCAGGTGCCCCATAATACTATCTATATATAATATGGAGCAAAATTTTTAACAAAAAGTAGCACAAGGTGCAATTACCTTTCTGAGAGAAAGGTGCAGAAGTAGGTAGGGACAAGATCACACAGAACCTTAACAAGCACACTGGATTTGACATTTATTTTAGTGCAACAGAAACCATTAAAAATTTTTATATAAAAAATACCTTGAGACAAATGAAAACAGAAAAACAATATACCAAAACTTTTGAGAAGCAACTTTTAAGAGGGAAGTTTATAGTCACAAGTGCATACAAGAATAAAGACCTCAAATAAACCTAATATTATACCTCAAGGAAGAAGAAAAAGAAGAACAAACTAAGCTCAAAGTTAGCAGAAGGAAGGAAGTAATACAGACTAGAACAGAAATAAATGAAACACAGAATTGGAACATCACAAAAGATTAATAAAACTAAGAGCTGGTTCTTTGAAAAGATAAAGCAAATTGACAAACCTTTAGCTAAATTAACCAAGAAAAAAGAGAGAGGACTCAAATAAATAAAATTATAAATGAAAGAGGAGACATTCAACAAATATCATGTAAATACAAAGAACCTGAAGAGACAGTACTCTGAACAGTTACATGCCAACAAACTGGACAACCTAGAAGAAAAGGATAAGTCCTAGAAACATGCAAACTACCAAGACTGAATCATAAAAAATAGAAAATGTAAACAGATTAATATCAAATAAGATTGAATCAATAATCAAAAACCTCCCCCAAAAGAAAAACCCCAAATCAGATGGTTTCACTAGTGAATTCTACTAAACATTTAGGGGAGAATTAACACCAATCCCTCTCACTCTTCCAACACACTCAAGAAGAGATAACTTCCAAACTCATTTTACAAGGCCAGCATTACCCTGATACCAAAGCCAGATACTACAAGGAAACTGCAGATCAATATCCCTGATGAATACAGATGCCAAAATTCTCAGCAAAATACTACCAAACTGAATTCAACAGCTTGTGAAAAGGATCACACACCATCATCAAGTGGTATTCATCCCTGAGATGCAAGAATGGTTCAAACATATGCAAATCAATAAATGTGATACATCACATTAATAGAATAAGAAGATAAAAATCATCCGATCATCTCAAGAGACGCATAAAAGCATTTGACGAAATTCAATATCCTTTCATGATAAAAACTCTCAACTAACTGGGTATAGAAGGAATGTACCTCCACATAATAAAGGCCGTAAATGACATGCACACAGCTAATATCCTACTCAATGGTGACAGGTTGAAAGCTTTTCCTCTGAGATGAGGCCCAAGACAAGGCTGCCCACCCTCACCACTCCTATTCAACATAGTAGTAGAAGTCCTAGCCAGGGGAATTAGGCAAGGAAAAGAAATCAAAGACACCAGAATCAGAAAGAAAGAGGTAGAATTGTCTCTTTGTAGATGACATGATCTTATATATGGAAAACTCTAAAGATGCCATAAAAAAAAAAGGTTATAATAAACTAAGTCAGTGAAGTTGTAGGATATAAGATAAACATACAAAAATCAGTTGTGTTTCTTTATGCTAATAACAAAGTATCTGAAAAAGAAATAAAACAATCCCATTCCCAACAGCATCAAAAACAACAGAATACCTAGGAAAAATTTAACCAAAGAGGTGAATGATCTCTTCACTGAAAACATAAGACATTGATGAAAGAAAATTAAAGAAGACACAATAAACGGAAAAATATCCTGTGTTCGTGCACTGGAAGAATTAATAGTATTAAAATGCCCATACTACCCAAAGTAATCTGTAGATTCAACATAATCCCTATCAAAATTCCAATAGCATTTTTCACAGAAAAAGAAAAAGCAATCCTGAAATTCATATGGAACTACATAAGAGACCACAAATAGCAAAAGCAATCTTCAGAAAGAACAACAAACCTGGAGGCATTACAATTCCTGATTTCAAACCACACTACAAAGCTATAGTTATCAAAATAGTATGGTACTTGCATAAAAACAGACACAAAGAGTCGCCAGGGTGGCTCAGTTGGTTGAACGTCTGACTTCAACTCAGGTCATGATCTCATGGTTCGTGAGTTTGAGCCCCGCATCAGGCCCTGTGCTGACAGCTCAGAGCCTGGAGCCTGCTTCAGACTCTGTGTCTCCCTCTCTCTGCCCCTCCCTCCCTCACACACTGTCTCTCTCTCTCTCTCTCTCAAAAATAAATAAACATTAAAAAAAAATTTTTTTGAAGACACATAAACCAAAGAAACAGAATAGAGAGCCCAGAAACAAAGCCATGTATGTTCAGTCAACTAATATTTAACAAGGGAGCCGAGAATACTCAATGGGGAAAAGACAGTCTTTTCAATAAATGGTGCCAGCAAAATTGGATATTCACACGCAAAAGAATAAAACCGAACCCGGGGCGCCTGGGTGGCGCAGTCGGTTAAGCGTCCGACTTCAGCCAGGTCACGATCTCACGGTCCGTGAGTTCGAGCCCCACGTCAGGCTCTGGGTTGATGGCTGGGAGCCTGGAGCCTGTTTCCGATTCTGTGTCTCCCTCTCTCTCTGCCCCTCCCCCGTTCATGCTCTGTCTCTCTCTGTCCCAAAAATAAATAAACGTTGAGAAAAAAAAAAAGAATAAAACTGAACCCTTATCTTATACCACTCACAAAAAGTAACTCAAAATGGACTAAAGACTTAAATATAAGATCTTAAGCCATAAAAATCCTACAAGAAAACATACGGAAAAAGCCCTTTGATATTGGTCTTAGCCCTTTGATATTGTCTTGGCTATGACATGCAAAGCACAGACAGCAAAAACAAAACCACACAAGTGGGACTACGTCAAACAAAAAAGCTTCTGCAGAGCCAGAGAAACAATCGATGAGAAAAGGCAATCTACAAAATGCATGAAATACTTGGCAAATCATGTATCTGATCATGTATCTAAAATATGTAACTAACTCCTACAACTCAATAGCAATAAATAATAATAATGATCTGATTAAAAATAGGCAAAGGACTTGAATAGATATTTTCCCACATAAGATATACAAATGGCTACCAAGGACCTGAGGATATACTCAACATCGCTAATTATCAGGGCAATGTAATTCAAAATTCCAATTCAAGAATGTAATTCAAAATTCCAATTCAAAGTTACAAAATCATCACCTCACACTTGTTAGAATGGCCAAAATGAAGAAAAGCAAGAGATAACAAGCGTTGGAGAAAATGTGATGAAAAGGAAACCCTTGCACCCTTGGAGAGGATGTAAATTGATACAACCACTATGGAGAACAGTACAGAGGTTCCTCAAAAGCTCAAAAACTCCCAATGATGGGATTAGTGTTCTTTTTTTTTTTTTTTGTAAGTTTATTTATTTTGAGAGAGAGCACACGTGTGTGGGAGAGCAGGAGAGGGGTCAGAGAGGGGAGGGAGAAGGAGAGGGAGAAAGGGAGGAAGGAAGGGAGGGATGGAGAGAGAGAGAGAGAGAGAGAGAGAGAGAGAGAGAAAGGGAGAAAGAGAGAGAGAATCCCAAGCAGACTCCTTGCTGCCACAGTACAGCCCAACGCAGGGCTCCATCCCACAAACTGCAAGACCATGACCTGAGCCGAAACCAAGAGTTAGACACTCAACCAACGGAGTCACCCAGTTGCTCTGAGATTAGTGTTCTTCTCTCTCTCTCTCTCTCTCTCTCCCTCTCTCCCTCCCTCCCTTCCTCCCTCCCCCTCTCCCGCCATCTCCATCTCTATCTCCCATGTGAGGAAACAGACAGAAGGTTCTCACCAGGAACCAAATCAGCAGGCACCTTGATCTTGGACATCCCAGCCTCCACGACTTAAAAATAAATGTCTGGGGGCTCCTGGGTGGCTCAGTCGGTTAAGTGTCTTGACTTCGGCTCAGGTCATGATCTGGCAGTTCGTGGGTTTGAGCCCTGCATCAGACTCTGCTGACAACTCGGCGCGTGGAGCTGCTTCAGATTCTATAGCTCCCTCTCTCTCTGCCCCTTCCCTGCTCTCCCATCTCTCAAAACTAAATAAACATTAAAAAAAAAGAAAGAAAAAGAAGTATCTGTTGTTTAGGCCACCCTGTCTATGGTATGCTGTTAAAGCAGGCTGAACTAAGACAAGTGGGGACTCTAGAGCTATATATACTACTTGTGCTCAAAATCTCATCTCTGCCATTTACTCACTGGGAAGTTTGGGCAACTTGGTTAGCCTTTGTGTGGCTCAATTTCCCCATGATAAAAATGGGGGTAAGAAGAATACTTCTATGTGTAACACACTAAAGCACAATGCCCAGCACAATGGAAATACTTATGTGGGACAGCTACCCTTATTACCCAATGGCATGGCAGTGGTTCTACGGGAGGGAACAGAATCAGAATTTGTCAGTTTCACAAGAGGCTATTAACAATGGTCTAAATTTATAAAAATAAAGATTCTATCAGTAAGCTTAAAATAACTTTGTTGGACAACACCAGATTGAGCACATCTGACCTACCAGAAGCTGACATACAAGAAACCTACAGTATCTTGCCTGATGGGAAGACTGGTAAGACTCAATACATACGCTATATTATATTAACAGAAGCCTGGTATCCATATTAAGAGAGATAATAGTTCCCCCTTAACCAAGACCAAACTTGAAGTATTTATTCGGTTTATTTCTCTCCTTGGGATGTAATTTTATGAGGCATACTGACAGAAAGGGATCATTCCAGAATAATATGACTATGATAGTGAGGGTTTTGAGAATGAGATCTGATCGTATTATATGCTCTTATAAGCACCCCGTACTTTTCCTTTTCTATATAAACTACATGTATACATGCGACATAGGTATATGTGTATATACAGCACCCATACTTGTGCACATGCACATGTAACAGAGTGCTATTGTCTATCTCCTGCACTAGATTACAAATTCAATAAGGACAAGGATGGTGTCTGGCTCACCAATGTGTCACTAGTACTTAGTACAGTACTTTCACCTTACTAGTATTCCTTCAAGGTACTCAAAAATTACTTCCTGGATGAATGAGTAAATGAATGTGCATCACACAGGAAATTTTTGAAGGCCAAGGATGTTTAGACCTAGCAAGCTATGATGGATGACTTCAAATAACCGAATGACTGTCCTATAGAAAAGAAAGTACACTAATTTGGGAAGGTTCCAGACGGCAGAGTTAAGGCCACTAGGTAGAGGCAGAATTCAAATCTAGGTAAGAAAGAGCTTGTGATAGCTGAATCTGTATGACAAATTTAGCAGGTTGCTTTACGGAGCAGTGAGCCCTCGAGGTGGCTCAGTCAGTTAAGCATCCGACTTCAGCTCAGGTCATGATCTCACGGTTAGTGGGTTTGAGCTCCGCATCGGGCTCTGTGCGGACAGCTCAGCCTGGAGCCTGCTTCGGATTCTCTGTCTCCCTCTCTATCTGCCCATCCCCTGCTCATGCTCTGTCTCTCTCTCTAAAATAAACAAACAATACAAAAAATTAAAAACAAAACAAAGCAGTGATCCCTCTATCACCACAAAACAAGGGAGTTTGGGGGAGCCTGGGTGGCTCAGTTGGTTAAGCATCTGACTTGGGCTCAGGTCATAATCTCATGGTACATGAGTTCAAGCCCTGCATGGGGCTTTTTGCTGCCAGTGCAGAGCCTGCTTCAGATCCTCTGTTTCTCTCTCTCTCTCTGCCCCTCCTTTGCTTGTGCGCATGTGCTCTCTCTCTCTCTCTCTCCCTCCCCTTCAAAATTAAATAAACATTTAAAAAACTTAAAAAACAAAAAAAAAGAAAATAAAACAAGGAGCTTGGCAGTTCTATGGGAAGGACCCTACAGTAGGTGGTCTACACCTACAATCCTTCCTAACCATACGAGACTGGGTCTTCTGTTACTTTACCTTCTTACATGCCAGTCTTTTCCTATTTCTGCCCATCCAGGGCCTAGAACCTCACATAGAAAGTGTGTACTTGTTACGTCTCTAAAGGGCTCTAGGAAGTTGGATACACTTATCTACACTGGGGGCAGGGAGGGAATACTCCTAAAGAGAGTGGAGGAAGGAACAGGTGCAGAAGGAAAAGCCCTCTCAGAGCCGATAGTGAGACTTTAAAGGCGCACATCTTAGGAGGGGCTCATTTCAGTCAGCTGACTGAAATACCCATGGGCAACTTTCTTAATAATCAGAGACTCAAAGTATGCTAATCTAATCACGTCATAGCCAAGCAAAGTACAAACACTTAAATCCCACTCTGGCAAACTAGTAGAATCATCAGAATCTTGTGTAGAAAACAAGAACATTTTACAGATAAAGTTGTGAAAATACCATCTCCCTCACCATTCTCCTTCTTCAGGGCTTAGCACTTCCATCAGAGAAGCTCACTGACAACAGCAGTTTCAACCTGCCCCAGTCTGGACTCAGAGAGCACAGCTCTTTTGGACCTTTTCCAGGTGGCTGGGCATCATGTGTGAAATCACTTTTCACTCGAGAACATCAATCATACAAATTGTTTTTACTAAAAGCACGTGAAAAACAGCACAACCTCTCCACTCGAGGGTTTGTTTTATGGAAAGGTGCCAACCCATCTAACAATATATAGAAAAATCTTGGGGCTCAGTAGGGTTGAGCATCCGACTTCGGCACAGGGCATGATATCATGGTTCATGAGTTCAAGCCCACACTGGGCTTTGCACTGATAATGCAGAGCCTGCTTTGGATTCTCTGTCTCCCTCTCTCTGCCCCTCCCCAGCTGATGCTCTCTCTCTCTCTCAAAAATAAACACTTAAATAAAGAAATAAATGTAAAAATATATAGAAATACTCAATTCGTTAGGCTTCAAAGACTTTATTCTAGAGTGAAATTAAGCATCTTTCTGGTGCCTTCCCTCCTCACTCTTTTTTTTTTTTTTCAACATTTATTTATTTTTGGGACAGAGAGAGACAGAGCATGAACGGGGGAGGGGCAGAGAGAGAGGGAGACACAGAATCGGAAACAGGCTCCAGGCTCTGAGCCATCAGCCCAGAGCCCGATGCGGGGCTCGAACTCACGGACCGCGAGATTGTGACCTGGCTGAAGTCGGACACTTAACCGACTGCGCCACCCAGGCGCCCCCCCTCCTCACTCTTTAGCAGAGATAAGATATGCCTGTGGTCTCCCAAAGCCCAAACAATTTGTCATTCCTCAGAAGTGGTAAGACTTCACAGGTCTGGTGTCTTACGGGAAAGGTAAGAGACGCTGAAGCGCTCAGACTGCACCAGAAGATCCAGAATCCAGAAACAGACTCCCATATTGGTTGAAATCCCTTTGACAGGTACCTGTTTCGTCATGTGAGAGATGGGGTAAGTCCTTCCCAGAGAACATTCCATGATCCGAATCAGCAGCCTCCCACAAAGGAGCGGTCACAGTGGCCCGGTGCAGCTTCATGCTAATGAGCACTACCCCCCCCCCCCCCCCCCCCGCCCTCTTTGCTATACCATCATCTGTGCAGCACTGACCTTCTCCAGAGGAGAAAGGAAGGTAGGCTGGGCCTGGCCTTACCTGTTTTTCCTGCTCCGCTTTCCCCGGTAATGAGAATACATTGGTCTTTATCTTGATCTCTTAGGGACCTGTACGCTTCATCTGACAGGGCAAAGCTGTAGGGGAGAATGGGAGAGAAGTCCTTAAAATTCAGCTCAATATTCACGTGTTTATGAGATGTAACTAGAGGCTCTTTAAAGGACACTGGTATGCTGCAGATAGAAAGCCGAGACGTCAGATTTTATTTCCTTCAAATTCTTAAAGGAAATAAATAAACCCATCCATCCTTGTGGCCCATGGTCCCTTTTCCTTCACATCCTCTAGTAAACGAAGTGGTACTGACTTACCGTCCTCTAAAGATATGCTTATTTAACCCACATGTGATACTTATGGTTGATTTTATTAAAATCTTGGCAATTCAGAGAACCAAGAAGAAAATGTCGCATCACATGTCCAACACTGGATGATGCAGCGGTTTTCAGGACAATACACTGGAATTTCAAAAAATTTTTTCGAATGTTAGAAAAAATTCTATCAAATGCCAAATGGCTGATATTACCATCATTGAGCTAAATACAGAACTACTGCCTTCACAAACAGATAACAAACTGTAACGCCCACCAGAGGCAAGGAGGACCATGGGTCGGCCAGGGGTCTGCTCCAGTCCTAGGCCCTCAAGCTCCTCACGGGGCCCTGTGCTGACAACAGGGCCCCCTATCAAGACCAGGCCAGTCCCCAGGTTGATCTTCCTTGACTCAAAATTTATAAATAAGGTAAAATTTGCCCCCTCCAGCTAAATGAAAAATAATTGTTTGGGTTTTTTTTTTTTTTTAATGTTTACTTTTTTATTCTGAGAGAGAGCATGAGCAGGGGAGGGGCAGAGAGAAGCCCAAGCAGGCTCCACACTGTCAGCGCAGAGCCCGATGCGGGGCTTGATCTCACGATCAAGTGAGACCATGACCTGAGCTGATACCAAGAGTCAGACGCTCATCTGACTGAGCCACCCAGGCGCCCTTAACTGAGAAATAATTTTGACAATATGATACTGTGTTTAAAACAGGGGCTCCTGGGTGGCTCAGTTGGTTGAGTTTCTGACTCTTGATTTCAGCTCAGCTCCTGATCCCAGGGTTGTGTGATCGAGCCCTGAGCAGGGACTCCTCACTGTGTGTGTAGCCTGATTAAGATCCTTTCTCTGTGTCTTTCTCTCTCTCTCTCTCTCAAACTGAAAAAGAAAAAAGAAAAAAAAAAAGGTAAAGCCCTATTCATTTATCAACAAGTATTTATCAGGAGTCTACCTTGTGTAAAGAACATGCTGGAAATATAAAGGTAAGCTAGACTCAGCCCTTTTCCAGGAATTCTCAGTCAAAAGCAGGGGAGAGAGATACAAATAGAAAACAGCAACCCAACAAGTTAAGAGCAATGAGAAAGATATGTGCACAACATTGCAGAACAAGCCAGGGGCCCAAGGGGATGGGGAAGGGAGCCGCAGATTCTTCAGAAGTAGGAAAACCAGTCCTAAGGAATACATTAACAAGGCTAAGGGCTTTTAGGCAAAAAAGCAAAAAACAAAATAATCGAGAGTGTGGATATTCCTTCTTGCTGGAAGGCAGAGCATAAAGAAGGGGTGAGCAATGAGCCAGGGAGATAGATGGGCAGACTCCAAATAGGAGCAGAGATGATAAGGGTGCCACACTCCGGGACTGTAAGCAGGAGAGTGGCAGGATCAGGTAGGATTCAGATAGTAATTAGAGCTAAAAATGGCAACCTTACCAGCACTGTCTCCAAGCCCTTCATATTTAATCATTTTAACTCAAACTACTAAGGGTAAGTTATTATTAATCCCACTTCCCGATGATAAAACTGTGGCACAAAATAAAGACACAATTTGCCAAGGTTACACTGCCGGCGGGACACAGTAGAGCCAGAACTGATCCCCTGCTCCTGACCACTGGGATAGCCTGCCGCTTCATGGCGGACAGGGCCACAAGAGTGCATAGGAGACCAATCTGGAGTAAGGAACACCAGTGAAGGGCTGGCGATACGGGGAGAGTTTACATTTCGCTGACCAGACCACAGAAAGCCTTTCAGTCAATGACCGGCTCTTCTTGAAAAGGTGAGTAGGAGCATCATTAATACTGAGAATTTACTGAGCAGGATGAAGTGCTCTCATATTCATAATCAGATTTGATCCTTAAAACAGCTCTATGAAGTAAACGCTGGCCTCCTTGAGGATAAATGATCCAACTCAGACCGAGAAATGACACAACGTGTCCGTGACCCCTTTCCCAGGACAGTCATAACTTGAACCTGGAAATACTGTGCACCACATTCTTCCCTTCTTGTCACATCCTCTTAGGGCTATCTGTGATCTCATCTTCTGGCAGAGCTACTGTGGGACCTCAAAGAGCCACCATGAGCCTTATTCTGTAACCATCATTTCAATGAATCCAATCCCTTGCCCATAATAAGTATATTCTTGAAAGCATTTGTTGAATGAACGTATGAATATGAAAAGAGAAAGGAAAAAATAATGGAACTATCTGGCACAAGGGACTTTTTTGAGTAGCAGGTGGCTTTAGTGCACGGGGTGATCTTCTGCCCAGCAGGTCTTACCCTCTCCTCAAATCCCTCTCAGCCATTCCCTATCTAACCAGCACCTTGCTCACCCCCTTAGACCACTCAGCGGGGCTCCCTCCTTCTCTTGTGTTCTCTGATGTCCTCAGGTAAAAACAAGCATGTCCCTGCGCACACCAATGCACAGTAAGGACAGTGAAAAATACAATGACTGTGGGAACAGAAGACACCCTGGGTAGGATTCTCTAGGTCCCGGATCCACAATTCCCCACCTACATGACCGTGAGGCCAGTCCCTCACCCTGGCTGCATGGCAGTCTCTTCACGTACCAATTGGAGAACAGAGCCACATACCACGTACTTCAGCTTAGAAGGTTAAAGAAAGGTGTATAAAAGCTCTGGAAGTGTTATAAAGCCCTAAATAAACGTGTGAATTCTTTCTGTGCTACAATCAGTTATGTACACATCTTCCCAACCCCTACCAGGAGGTAAGCTCCTCTAGGGCACCTCCTTTTTTCTAGTTAATCTTTGTGCCGTCCTGCAGAGTTACAAGCATAAGACGCCAAAAATACGCAAATAGGAAAGAAGAGATGAGTGAATTCTCTCCAAATATCAACGAAGTAAGTCACTATTGGAGTGAGCCCCACAGAATGGTAAACAGGAAAGTCATTTCTTCTTATGACCTTCATGCAGGAAAGAAAAGCAGAGCTTAGATTTCTTACTAGCTTCACTCTCCCTGCCATTCTTCTCACCTCCAGACAACAGTTCAGAGATGCCACTATCATTATCATCACTGGCAAGAAATGCAGGAAAACACATTATGGCAAATATAAATGAACTTTTCCTACTATATATACATATATGGTGTGTGTATATATATATATACATACATATATATATACATATACATATATATACATACACATACATATACATACATACACACACACACACACACACACACACATATATATTCACTGTACATATTCACTGACTTCCTCATGGGTTGTTCAACACAAGCCTCTCCTATGCTCCTAAGACTGCAAGTTAGTTTTAAATATCACACCATCAATGATTCAAAATTATTTCTAACATGAATAACAATATATGACTGTGTGTGTGCACACAACACACATAAACACACATACACAAGGCTTTAGAAGATCACCAAATGACCCTGCCATGGGTTTATGTCACATCAAAACACTTATGCTGAATGCTTAGTTATTTTCTTGTCTGTCCAGACAGAAATACTTAACTGCTGTCCCCCAAAACTGGGTTTGATTTACAATGGAGTATATTTTAATATAAAGGCTAAAAGGGAGAGTTATTCTTTCGAGACTCTAGACGGCCATGAAAATTTATCAACTGAAATACTCAAGCACTGGAACAATGGGCTGGGACTGTCGGCACACCCAGCCCAGGCACACTATAAATGCGATCGTATATGTACTTCGTGTGAACTCAGACCTTGACTTCACTTATTTAAAAAAATGACCAAAGGGCAGGCCATGAAGGACATAAGCCCTGCCCCCGGCCTTGTTCTCTTCCTCTCCGGCAACATTAGCAGGTACCCATCGCCACGGCCAACTATAAACTGAAACCACATGCCAGTCTTCCAAACCACTCTGTAATTAAGGAACCTAAATAAATCTTTAGAAAAGTTTTTCCTTCAAAACACTTGTGACCCATATGCTTCACATTATTTTGTGAGCATGTCAGCATTGTTATTTACCACACGCAGAAATGAATGGTTTATTATAACGCAGTGACGATAACGTCAGGGGCAAGCATGGGTTTGATGCCACCACATCAAGAGCGTGGGTTTCACCCACTTCTTCTGTCTTCTAGTTGAGCTCTAAGAATAGAGACAGCCTGACGCTTGAAAGCAAGTCCCCCCTTCATTTCCAGGTCAGCTGCACAGCTGTTAGCTGAGAGCCAAACTTTCCCGAACACCACCACGCATGCTCACTGCACATTTCCAAACAGCTGAGCTGTATCTCTCTTGCTTTTCGGTTTTAGATGTTTGGTTTGGGTCATCTGTTATTTTCTGTCGGGGCGCAATGTTGGGTTGCACGTCGAAAAATTAAGTAGCCGGTACGTATGCTTCTCCTCCATCTTATTTCTGCTCAGAATGTCCATCTCCACAGCGGTTCTGCTTTTATGGTCATCAAAGGTGACAGCAGGGCTTTTTTCCCCAAAACTCTAGGCTCTCCACCCTGCCACCTGCTTTCTAAGTTCATTTCATCTATAATGCAAAGCAGGGAAGATGTCACACGAAATACATCACCACCACTACCTAAAGCCAATGTTCTTCCAAGCAGATCTCTATTTTTCACTGTCTCTGGCTCCCTCATAATGAGTCGCTTGAGATCTTTTCCCTAAAACAGTCTGATCCATTTCATTAGCTTGTTATCTCCATTAGCCAAAGTTCAGCAGAACAAAATTTGTCTAAGAAAACTCTCCTGAATGTACGAAACTGTTACTACCTATTTGTTTCATGTCATTTTCTTCAAAAGCTCTCAAGATGGTATTCCCTTTCACCTAATCCTGAATTCTAGAATATTTTAGAATCATACTAGGGAAATTCTGCTTCTGATTTTAACCCTCTTGAAATCACCTGTCTCAAAATTCTCATCTACAATTTAGATCTACAAATCTCAACTATTTCTTCTCTTTCTAGCTCTGGCTCAGCCGTATGTTCTTCTAAAGTTACATAACAAAAAAAATTAGTAAGTGTCTTTTTAAAAATTCCTAACCTTCAAGTGTTCCACCAATTTCTAACTTCATACTGAACTCCATTCAAGGGCTGAGACAGTCCACGAGAAGAACAGGGGAGAAAAGGAAAAGGAGAAAGGGAATTATGTGTGGAGTGTATTACATGGAAATGTTGAGGCTTGTTGATTTGTTTGCTTATTATTTTTTAATATAGTTTATTGTCAAATTGGCTTACATACAACACCCAATGCTCATCCCAACCAAGTACCCTCCTCAATGTTGGCCTTCCATGTAAAACATTGTTGCAGACATCAATCGTTGCCTCTTATTCTTTTTTTTTATGTTTATTTATTTTTGAAGGAGAGATAGAGAGCAAGCAGGGGAGGGGCAGAGAGAGAGGGAGACACAGAATCTAAATCAGGCTCCAGGCTCTGAGCTCTCAGTACAGAGCCTGATGCAGGGCTCGAACTCACAAGCCGTGAGATCATGACCTGAGCTGACGTCAGACGCCCAACGAACTGAACCCCCCGGGCGCCCCCCTCCTATTCGTAATTCAGAAAATGTTCACCCACTTGAAAAATATCACCTTGTTAAGTTAGTGTAATGCTCTACCACCACACATTCATCATATCACATCTGAAGGAAGAATTTCAGGGAAAATAAGTGTTTGTAGTTATTTATTACAAGTTACTATAACTTTTTATCCTGGAAAGCTTTATTGCATTCTTGTCCTATGCCAGACATGGTAACTTAACATATTTTTCACAGTACAGTTATCCTTCATAGCCACGTCATCAGTGAGCATTCCTCATAACCCAAGCCTCAGAACAACAGAAGATAGAGAACAAAAATGAGTCTCTCTTCAAAATAAATACCAATGGGCAAAATGTACACTATAAGTAAAAAAGGACAGAAGATGAAAACAAACATAAAGAATAGGTTCAGGGGAGATGGATGGTAAATGGACTCAAATGGCTGCAAAGTTCCTTTATTTTACATAAAGTGATACAATATTAATTCAATAACAGTCCTGAAAGGTGTATTATAATGCCTAGAACAACAACGAAATAACACAAGAGCTGCAAAGTAACTAAAAAATTAAAATGGAATTCTAAAAAAATTCAAATAATCCAAAAAAAGGCAGGAAAAGAGGAATAAACACAGAGGAGACAAACGGAAAATAAATTATTAAAAGGTAGACCTAAATTCAACCATATTAGTAACTACATTAAATGTTAATGGACAAAAATACTCCAATTAAAGGGCAGAGAATGTTAGAACAGATACAAAAGCAAAATCCACCTACATGTTGCCCATAGGGGCCACATTTAAAATAGGAAGACATAGATAGGCTGAAAGGAAATAAGATTTAAAATAAGCAATTGCTTAAAAATACAATATTGTACTTTTTTTCATATATTTAAACTCAAAGAAGTACCTAGTTGTCACCTAAGAGGGATGCTATGCAATGTCACAGCATATGGCAGAGAGCAGGTGAGACTTAATTATCTTAAAAATATGAGCTACAATCATTTTTGTAAGAACACTTTTTTTTTAATCAAAACTTAATTTTCCAAATTCATAGACATTTGTATATCCTCAACTTAAGTAGCCACACAGCTTTCTTTCGCTACACAATTGGAAAGGGCCTGTTTCTATTAGCTACCAAACAGAAATAATCTCATCAGGGATGAATCATTTTAAGATGACATCTGTTCTAAAGTGACAAAAGTAAAGCATCAAATAAAGCTCAAAAGTCAGGCTTTAAAATAGGATATGACAAATAGGCACAAAAAAGTTTCTTCTTCCTTTAGAATTACATTGGTTCTTGAAAAATAGACTCCCACAGGATTTTTGTGAAATTCCATAGATTGCTGAGTCAACCTCAATGTACACCTGGTCTCTCACCATTTCTTAATGGGTCAAAAATATTTTTTAATCTTTAACAATCAAAGGTAATCACCAAGGTGACAAAAATCACGGTATATGTGTTATATACCGTGTTATATATACTTGTGTTATAATGTTTTAAGTAACAGCAGAAATCCCTGTGTAATTGAAGAAACTCTTCTTAGAATTTACAAGCACAGCTCTTTATTTCAAAGGTTCAACATGCCAATTATGGAATATAATCTAAAACAAACAGCAAAGATTGCTTTCAAGATTTTAGAAATTTTATTTATAATCCTCCTGTGATGAAGAAGCTTTGAGGTATACACACAGTCTTCTGACCCTATGTGCCTAACCATTATCAAAATCACCATGGAGATCCTCATGTGTGTTCCCCCATCTGGGGTCAGCCAGCCATAAGTCACTTCTTCTGGAGACTGATACAAAGGTGGACTGGGCCAAGGGCTAATACTTTTTCAAAGGTGGATTGCAAAACCCAGGTACTGGAGACATGCATTAGGAAGAGACAAAGGGTTTAGAGAGACTAAATTATGCCAGGAAGGAAAAGGACTTAAGATATGCAAGCAGTGAGGAGGAAACATCTGCTTTCAGGGTCTGGAAGCTGCTGTTTGGAATTTAGTAGTAATCCCTTGTGCTGCTCAGGACTTCCTTCTGAAAATGATGCCCTGAGCATGAGATGCCACAGGGGGAAAGCCCTCACTGGGGTAGCATCCTGCTGTGGGTTTGGCAAGCATCCGGAAGCAAAGAGGCTGATTCCCCTTCATCAGTGTTCACTGCTGCAGGGCCTTATCCCTCAAATTAGCGAAGGGCGAATGGTTCCTACTATTCAAGAATGGATCAATGCCCTAATAAGTAAAATGGAAGAGTGTGTGGAGGAAGGGGTTCCCAGGGAGTTCATGGGCACCCATGAGAAAGGAGGCATTGTACTCACCAGGCAAATTCTGAGGACAATGGTGAAGAAAATCTGTCCTCTAGAGGCTTAAAATCTAACAAGAAAGACACTAAAGTCCCCCAAAATGGAGGTGGGAGAAGGTAATAAGCACATCAGCAGTCTCCTAAAGATATTCAGAAAGGGGAGAAATGACTTTTACTGAGAAAGGTATATCACGGAAAGCTGCAATATCTGAACCCCAAGGCAATATGCAAGGACAGAGGCTGAGAGAACACAGACACCAAGGAGGAAATTATGTTATTTCCCCTGTCCAGAAATTAACAAAACACACCTGATTTAGAGGAAAGAACAAAGAGACAATTAGACTCTTAATTCAAATTCAGTAAGCCCTGCAAGTATTTTTAGTATCCGTTTTAACAAAAGAATACTAACAATCACCCAATTCTCATAAAAATAATTACACAGTTATAATCTATAAAAACAGCCTTTCCTGCTCAAGGTAAACACAATTTAAACAAATTCCCAACACAACTGTTCCCAAGCCTTTTGGAAAAATGGATTATTTTCAACTAATCTCATAGTCAGGTTTTACGACTTTATTACAGGCAACTAAATCCTGGAAAAAGTTATCCCAAGAGAAGTTACTCCAAAGACCTTCCTAATCACCCATAGGACTTAATGTTTTACTCATTAAAGTAAACAGAATGACTTCACATTCTTAAGATGCTAACTGATTTTCCAGATAGATGTTCCTTATTGATTTAAGGCCTAAAAATGTGCACCTTCTGTGTGTCTTTGTCTAACTTGGAACAGATACTGTGATCTAAGGTACCTCACGTCACCATCCCAAATAGTTAAGTCAATTCAGTGAAGTGAACCTTTCAGATTCACAACATTCAAATATAAACCTGTATCGTTTAACTTGGATAGCCCCTCAGTGCCTGCTATGGACACAGGATGCAATGAGGCAGAGTCTCAGCTTTCCTCCAAGAGAAGCGGGAAACATAGGGATGCTTGTCTACAGTAGAAGACACTGTGCTGGGGGCCTTTCGTGGCGCCATGCACTGAATGAAGAAGCGTAGCGAAATCTGGCTGTGGCCATCACAGAAGGACTGGATGGAGATGGCATCTGAATGGGAACCCCAAGTACACACTGCTTTATTTCTTTAAAAATGCACAGAGGAGAGGGAGTGAGCAGCAGTGGGAGGTTACCAATTTCTTCAAGCGTTGGTCTGTGCTTCCAGCCCACGGAGCTGCGCAGATGATGTTTATAAAGCACCCTGAACAGTGTCTGAAATGGAGCAGGCACTCAGGAAAGGACTGGAGGGCCAGCTGGGGCCAAGTTTGCATGTTTAAAGAATCGAGGTCACAAACCAATTCACATTTTGGAAAGCGAGACCTGCCCCCATTTCATAGAGTGAATGCAAAATTCAATGAAATCAACAAATATTACCAAGATGCCTGATAATAGACACATGTATATATATACATACACACACACACGCACACATGCACACACACACACAGAGACCACTGTGCATATGCAATGAAACATCTGGGTTTGCACACATGATGACAGAGAAAAGGAAGTAAATACATAAAATAATAATAATAATTATTATTATTATATTACTACACTTCGGTTATTAGCTAAATTCACATCATGATACCATAAAGGAGGAAACATTTTGGAAATAATTTTAAGCGAATTCAGTATTCATTTATTCAATAAGCATTCTGTGTGCAGGCAGAGGAATACATGTGACATCATCCCTACCCTTGCACACTCCAGGTAGAGAAATCATCTACTAATTAGATAATAATCTAATCATTTGAGGACAGGTCATTTGGTCTGTGGCTTACCTAAAAACAGCAATAAAACCTTTCTCTAAAGCATGAGGGATACTGGTACCAGGAAAAACATTTTTTGAATTAAAATTTTGCTTGACTCATCCAGGTATCCAACACCTTTCAAATCCACCCCTTCCTCTCCTCCCCATCACCAGTTTTTGCCTTAGACAAGTTCCTCACTTCTGGCCTGAGCATCAGTAACTCCTAAAGGGGCCTTCTATAACCAGGCAAGATATTTTCACAAGCCATCCTGATACGATACTGTCAAAATATAATGCCATTTTTATTACCATGACTCTTTCTCTATTCCTAATCCTGTCCTCACTGCAGCCAGGTTTGACTACTTGCTTTTAGGTGTTTCTGTAACCAGGTTTGTTAAAGCTTGCTTCTGTAAAGCAAAATTGTATCATTGCTGTCTTCCAAAACTATGATTCTATGGAGTATTCTCCATTTTAAGTATCACCCACTTACATTGTTTAGGCATCAGAGAGAAGTGTTAGATACATGTTGGAGGATTTCCTAGGAATCTGGACTCAAGTGATCCTAGTGGCCCAGAGATTCCCTTCCCTCCCACACCCCCAATGTTTTAATATGGGGTTTAAAATCTACTCCAATCTTTGCAAATTCAGCTCATAAACAAAATGCAGGAACCTTTCCTCCGGGCTTCCATATGGAAAACAAATGAGTCCATTATTACACAGTCAAATCCATGTCTCAAATTAAAAAAAAAAAAGAAACTCAGTGATTGAAAGAGGGAAATCAGAGGACCACAAATCAGACCATGAAGAAAGAACTCCCCCACTCCACGACCCCCCCACCCCACAGTCCCACGCAGGCTTTACCCCTGGGATGACTGATGGCCCTCTCCAAAAGGTCCCAGGGTGGGGAGCCAAGGGATGACTCCTGCTCATTGGGTATGTCTTCCAGACGGTTCTCACTCCCACTCTCCCTCCCTTACCCCAGTTTTGGTCCTCACCCAGGAGGAAGGGACTTCCATGATAAGGTAAGAAAGAAAGGCTCAAGATGCCAGAAGATCTGTTCTACACAACAGTTACCGTTTCTTAAATGTTGCATTTTTCTTTTCACGCTGAAACGTTTGTCACTCTAAAATGGCTTCAAAGTGGCCACATAAGAATGGGTAAATCAAAAATACCACACGCCACTCCGCCTGCAGGCTGGCTTCCCTGCAACCCTCCTTCTTCTAAAATGCTAACGGGTCACTCCCTCCCGGACGCACTCCCCTGGCTCTCCACTACTCTGGCAGAGAGGGGTCCAGAACTCTCGCAGGAAATGATGCAACAGCAATGCTTTGAGCTTCTGCTGGAGGAAGATTTAACGTTGATCCAGAAGAAGTGCCCTAACACTCCCAAAAGGATCGAATACAACTCCTGTATTATTCCATCCCACAAAAGCACAGCTCCAAAGTGAACTCAAATACTGAGCCCTCAAACATCTGCTTTCAAGTATTTTAAGCCATGTCACACTGTCTGCAGAGTGGCCGCAAGAAAATGACATGTCACATACGCAGATCACATATTTATTTGAGAAACACTGCAATCTGCAAGCAGGCAGCATTTATTGCCACGTGTCGGGGGAGGGGGGGAGCTATCTGATAAAGGCGTTGTCATTAGAGACCAACCTTGGAAAAACTAAGAAGAAAGTCCTGAAAGCCAGCAGCAACCATCCCCTATCAGCTAGGGAGGGGGGAGAGACCCTAGATGAGAACAGACTGTGCCTAAGGCATTCTGGATACAAATACTGGGTCCTTGAGAGCTATGCATAGTGCTGGTGGATGTTTTTGTTACAGAATATAAGCTCAAGACAAGCTTCTATCTTCAACACAAAATCTTGAACTTAAAAACTTCCTTCATGGGTGTCTCGACTGGTTTCTGGTTACCCAGAGAGGTAAAAATAAGGCAGTTTCTCACACAGGATCTAGTCTCTAGGAGCTTTGGTTTTCATGGGTGTGTGATGCATGAAAAAGCAAGCAAGATCCTTCCCAGGAGCTAGTCTAGCTCTCTTTCCAAATGGTTCATTTCCTTCTTGGCTCCTCATCTGCCCAACTGCCCCCACCAAACACCCTCTTCCCTGGAAACCCTGGATGATTCCCCTTGTTACAAGAGCTCCCTGACTCTATACCTGCAAAATCCCATTTATACGTGTATTATACCCCCAGCGTGTTTTAATTTTTGGACTTTTTTTAATTACAGTTTCTCTCCCTTGAGAGCAGGAATTATGACTCACCATCTCAGTGCCTGACATATATGCTCAGAATAAATTTGCATAATGAATCCTAACAGTCCTTTCTCCTAGTCACGCAAAAAAAATGGACAAAAATTAATTTATGGCATTTTCAGAGTCTGTGTTTGCTTACCAACTATTTATAAAAAAAACCTAATAAGGGAGAAATCAAGAGAACTGTTACTCGAGTATGCATATGTAGGTGCATATTCATATCTTTACAAGAAAGAACTCTATGGATTTAAAACACTCAAAGAAGAAAAAGAAAGTTAAAGGGAAACTTCATGCTTGCCAGCTGAAATTCTTCGTTTAGGTTATGTTTTAGTATTCGGCACTTCTTTCTGATGCTGGTTTGTGCAGGTTCTGTTTGAAGGCACAGGCAAAATGATCACCTAAAATCTTCTGCTTTAGAAAGGCAAAGTGTGATTATATTTGCACTCCAGAATCTTGCCAGTTCCTAAACTAACAGGCAAAAGCAGTCATCTCTAGGGCTAGCTGTGAGAATATCTTGCTCCTACCCACCTGATATGACCTCTCTTCTCTAAAGTATGTACAGTCGCTTCTCTAGGTCCCTGCTGAGCAAATTATCATGTTTATCCTAACTTCCTTCAGGAGTTTGATAGCCACTAGCTACCTAGTGCCTACAACCGGCCAGGAACTGACCCAGCATCACAGGGTATAAAAATGAAAATGGAGCTGTCTCTGCTCTCCAGACTCTCAAGTTCAAGCCTCTCCCTCCACCATGGCCTCTTGAGAGTCGCACGCATCACAGACCCCTTCTGGCCCCCAAACAAGTTCATGTCCTCCCTGGAAGAAGGCACACAGTTAATGTCCTGAAATTTATGTTCTTCAGGACAGATTTTCTGCACCAAGAAAAAAATCACTGGGACTTGCAGAGGTGAGGCACTCAACATTTCTGTTAGATTAATAAACCAACAAATCTTCAAAAACTCCTCACATTAAATCTTCGTAACTCAAACGAGTAAAAACAATGCCTGGAAAACCTGCGATAATATCCTTCTGCTCCTCTCCATGTATCTTTCTCGCCACTGACATCGGGCATAATAGTGAATCCAACTCATTCATTCATTCACTCATTCATTCATTCATTCATTCTAGAGGGAGCATGAGCATGCACACACAAGTGAGGGAGGGGGGAAGGGGGAAGGGGGAAAGGGGAAGGGAGAGGGAGAGGGAGAGGGAGAGGGAGGGGGAGGGGGAGGGGGAGGGGGAGGGGGAGGGGGAGGGGGAGGGGGAGGGGGAGGGGGAGGGGGAGGGGGAGGGGGAGGGGGAGAGGGAGAGGGAGAGGGAGAGGGAGAGGGAGAGGGAGAGGGAGAGGGAGAGAGAATGAATCTAAAGCAGGCTCCACCTGGTCAGTGCAGAGCTCTAAACGACCCTGAGGTCATGACCTGAGCCAAAATCAAGAGTCCAACACTTAACCCACTGAGCCACCCAAGCACCCCGAATCCAACCAATTTAGTGACAGGTCCTAGAATGATGGCAAATAATCCTTGCTGGAGCTTTCTATATGCCTATAGCAGGCTTAGGACAGAAAAGAAAATCTACAATATGTGGAACAAAGGCACACCCCTCAGGTTTCAGAACTGCGAACACACTGGAGGATGACTTCTCTACAATTTGTATAAACAGTCATTCAAATAGGGAATCCCAATTCCTAAAGATATTTAATGTACCTAACCTTACGGCTAAGATTTAAAAAAAAGAAAACACACACATGCACACCCACATGCACATGCACATATGTAACTGCTCTCCCCTTGTATATGTACTTCAAAAACCTACTGACTGAGAAAATACCAATGTCTGCAATCACTCTCCAGGCCTGAAGACTGGAACCATGTCTGTATCTTAACACAGTTGCCTCATAACCATCATAAACTAGTTTTAGTCTAGGGAATTTTCTATTTATCATGTGTTACAGTCCACCTCTCTACAGAGAGGAGGGGGCCGCCTATTCAAACAAGTCTCAGTTTGTGCCATCAATTTTCATAAAATGATGACAGCCCAACCCGTTACTTGGTGGGTTTAAAATTGAGGCTCTTTTATGGACAACAGAGACTGTGTACTCTAGGACTTTTCCAGAAAATACAATCTCTAAATGTCTGCAGAAGACCTTTAATCCAAAACCCAGTTATGAGAAAACAGAAAACAAATACGGGAACATACGAAACTGTCACAGACGCATCGCTGGAAGGAGGAAATGCAATCTCTCTGTTCCTTGCATTTCTGAATCAACTCAAACCATCAATAAGCTAGGTATTTGTACTGGTGGTTCGTGACTTTGGATGCACATTGGAATCACTGTAGGTGCTGATGCCTTGCTCCTCGGTTCCTCCACATTCCACAGATCCTGATCAAATTCTCCAACGGTTCTAAGCAGCCCAGGATGACAACCACTGACTTATGTGTCTTATGGACTTCCTCTTCCTAACCTGTGCTTTGGGTGTTACATCCTCTTTAGTGGCATCGCTTCGGTTAGCTTCCACATAGTGAAGTGGCCTAAGAAGTAGCTATATAGGGGCTCCTGGGTGGCTCAGTCGGTTAAGAGTCCGACTTCAGCTCAGGTCGTGATCTCACGGATTGTGAGTTCAAGTCCTGTGTTGGGCTCTGTGCTGACAGTGTGGAGCCTGGAGCCTTGCTTCAAATTCTGTCTCTCTCTCTCTCTCTTTGTCCCTCCCCAACTCATGCTCTATTTCTCTCTCCCAAAAATGAATAAACATTAAAAACAAAAAAATGCCTTTCTTTAAAAAAAAAAAAAAAGAAGTAGCTATATAAAATTCACGACTCTATTTTCTGCAGGGAAATTTTGAGGTGTTGTTCAAGATGACATTCTTCACATCCTAAGTCCCGTAAGAGAAATTTCTTTAAATCTAACTGGTAAGGAAAACTCTACCTCTCTTGAGCAACTCAAGTACTTTGATCTTATGTGCAAAACTTATTTGGTAACTGATCATATTTCCCTTTTTGTTTTGACCACCAGCAAACGAAAATCCCAGTTCAATAAACATGCAGGACATCATGGCATTAACTTTTGTTTGGGCCTCATTCATTCTCTGTTTCCTTTGCTCTGACTTTTAAAAAGCTAGTCACTTTATAATATTGACTGTAAAATAGTAAGCTGCCTCCAGTCAATTTTCGATGTGGGGAGATATAATAATTAGTTCTCATTCACATTCCTCACACACTTTTGAACTATAAAAAGCCAATAACGCGACTAATGCGACTAAAATCCATGTAAACAGTAACAACTCTTCTTTGGGTTTCGTTTGTTTGTTTGGTGGGGGAGATGATACATTGATGGATATAGACAGGTTAGGTAGGTAGGCAGGTAGGTAAGTAGACAGATAAATCTGCTTCAAAATATAGGAGCTCCTTTATAAGCACGGCTAAGAAAGGCAATTGATCAGAAATTTTTCTTTTATTCACTTACAACTATAACATTCAAAAACTGTTCTCCAGTCATCAGTATCAAGCAGAATAAGTGATAGCAACACTGAGTCAAGAGAAACTTCATTGGGCTATTTCCCTGCCACATGTTATGGAAACAGGAATTCTTTTTTTTTTTTTCCAACGTTTATTTTTTTTGGGACAGAGAGAGACAGAGCATGAACGGGGGAGGGGCAGAGAGAGAGGGAGACACAGAATCGGAAACAGGCTCCAGGCTCTGAGCCATCAGCCCAGAGCCTGACGCGGGGCTCGAACTCACGGACCGCAAGATCGTGACCTGGCTGAAGTCGGACGCTTAACCGACTGCACCACCCAGGCGCCCCTGGAAACAGGAATTCTAAATGCATGACTGTTCACATGGATTCTGTATCTATTCAAATTGTGCATTCCTAATTCTGTGCTTTATCCCCTAATCCATCACCCAACCACCGCAAACCTCCTCAATTCTTCTGCAAAAATCCAGTATTATTATTTTTTCTTGCTAATTCCTAGAGGATTCTTTCCTTACATGCTTTTGTGGAAACACTACAAAGGAAAAATATGCTTATGAGAATGTATTGTTCCATTCACTGAAATCCCCAATGTAAATAAACCAACCCTTGGCCACCAATAACTCAAAAACAATTAACATGTATTTCTTGAGAGGCATCTCTAAAAAGAGAATTGGAACATATTTGCCTACATTTTAATATAATGTCAGTCACATCTCCAAGTTGACAGAAGAGATTCTGTCACAATGTCCAGTTGACAACGAAGCTGAAAAAGGGCAAAACCGAGCTTCAAATCTAGATTTGTTAACTCATCTGTGATTACTCCACTTTAGATCATGACCTCTAGTTTAGAAACTCCACAGAATGAAACTGCCCCACATATGCCCCATTAACTACTCTAGAGAACTGATGCAAATCTTTTCCTCATTAACATAAAAAAAATCTCTAATGATTTTTCCTAAAATATGCCATACATTTCTCAAAAAGGAAAATCATATATCCCCAGAATTTTACATTTCAAAGGAACCTTAGAATTAAATATTTCCCATTCATAGATTCTTTGTTGAGTATTTCCCATTCAAAAATCATTAATTCTTAAACACCACAAATGATTGTACTAACGGTGCAAGTTAATCTGTAAATATTTAGCTGTAACCTCAAGATTCATTCAAAACTCATACTTGAGTAACTTTATTATTTTCTGTTCTCTATTATGAATATTTAAAGTTGTTTCCTATATAACTGAAAATTATATCATTTGAAATTCCCTTCCCTCTTCCTTCCTTCCTTTCTTTCTTTCTTTCTTTCTTTCTTTCTTTCTTTCTTTCCTTTTGTGGCAGTTGCTAAATATCAAGCTAAGGTAAAGTCTTTACAATGTATCCTGGAATTCCTGGAACATGGGACATTTTTGAATGATGTGATTAAGGCTTATTGAATCTACTGAAATGATATTACAGACTGTCTAACCTGTACCAGCCACTGTTCTGGGCACTGGGGATACACTACACATTCTATGGGATGAGATGGAGACGGAAGGTAGGCAATAATAAAGGAAGCAAACTACAGTTTGCTGGAAGGTGGTGAGAAGAGAAATAAAGCAGGTAAGAGGAATAGTGAGTGTTGGGACAGAGCAGAAAAGGCGAGCAGGCTGCGACTGTTAGAGAGGATACAATGGAAGGACCCACTAAGGTGGCAGTTGAGCAAAGACTTGAAGGAGATGAGGGAGAAGGACATGTGAAGAAGACGGATGGATGGATGGATGATGGATGGATAGATAGATAGAGGCATACAGAGATACACAGGCATACATAAGTATGTAGGTAGGTAGATGATAGATAGATAGGCAGACACATACACAGACACACACATAGGTTGAGGGGCCAGGGCATTCTAAGCAGGAAGAACAGCAAGTACAAAGCTCCCAACACCCAAGTGTGTTAACAGTTAATTGGAATCTTATTCTAATTATCCATCCTGCTTTAATACCCTATTTAATGCCTTCAAAGAGTTGGTTGACATTGAATTTTAACCGTATCTTTGGATACACTGACTTACAAATATTGACAATGAGCAAGATACTGAATTTGGTACCCTTGAATCATTCAAAGAAAACAGAAAGTTTACCCTGTTCCCAAAAGGCGATACTGTGTTGTAGGTAAAACAAGATATATAGACATAAGAACATTGATTTGCTTTTTAATAAATGCTTAGAGATACATAAATTGGAACTTGCTTTTTATATTCAATAAAACTGTAAAAAAAAAAAAAAGCATACTTGTCCAGATTAAGAGGATACAAGGATATACTTCAAGTATTTTTGCAAGTACTTGGATCATGACCAAAATTAACAAGAGAATCATATAAATTTGTAAGTAAAATTCAGAAGTAACATATTATCTACATTGTATAATATGAAAATACAAAAGGACATTATATTGGGGGTTGAAGAGATGGGTTTTGGTTTGCCTACCATGAAAATCAAGATAATTGCCTTAAAAATAAGAATTATAGTTCTGTAATCATTTCTAAAATGTTAATACTTCTTCACCTTCCATCTTTGGCTACATCCGTATTTGCAAAAGAGAATTTAACTAAGTTATCCTGTAAGCACAGCTTAAACTCCCCAGTACAGGGGAAATTGAGTTTTATTTATTCACCACCCATCTGAAAAGACCTGAATCCAAAAAAATTAACACTGCACTGGCTTAAATTTCAAAGCTTGTTAGAACTATTTTGCCACAATTCCCAATAGATGAATATGTAATTAATACAGACGAGGTCAGCATCAAATTTTCTAAGACTCCCAGTAAACATGTTGGTTCTAAGAAAATCAAAAATATAGGAGTTGCACCAAAGACAGATATATTGCCATAAACTATCAAAGCATGTAAACACATCTTCAAATATTCGCATATTAACTACTCCTGTAAACAAGAACAACGAAATGTGACACTATTAAAAACCCTTGTTCATAATAAACCAATATGCCACTAGCCTCTATGCTGAACAGCAATGTGAAAGAAAAGGAATAATGGGGCGCCTGGGTGGCTCAGTCAGTTAAGCGACTGACTTCGGCTCAGGTCATGATCTCGCGGTCCGTGAGCTCAAGCCCTGCGTCGGGCTCTGTGCTGACCGCTCAGAGCCTGGAGCCTGTTTCGGATTCTGTGTCTCCCTCTCTCTCTGATCCTCCTCCGTTCATGCTCTGTCTCTCTCTGTCTCAAAAATAAATAAACGTTAAAAAAAAAAAAAAAGAAAAGGAATAACAACAGAAACATGAAAAATGAGTGAACGGTTTTACTTCTGTAGTTTAAATGCATTCACCCCAGGTTGGGTATAGAGATTACTTACAAAATAAATAAAAACTAACAACTGTAAAAAAAAAAGATAAAATCCTAAAAATAAGATAAACTGCATCCAAATAAGATTAAAGTGGAAACGTGAAAATGCACCCTAATTACAGTCCTTACAAGGAAAAATTACTTGAGAGAGGATCTGTTTTCTTTCTATATTCTATTACTGAACTCCTATTTAAATTCGCACAGAAGTTTGCTTTACACAATACCTGTGAGTTCAATTATGAAATAGTAATAACCCTACTGAAATGAACAGATGATTCCAGCAAACATGGGGCCCTGCAACACATTTACCAAATCCCATCACTTATTCCCCTTCCTGGGTACATGGGAGAAAGTACCTCCCAGCTACCTTTGCAGTTAGGCTGAGCCATGTGACCTCACGCCAAGTGCCCCGGGCCAGAGAACGAGGCCTGACTGTGCTCTCTCTTCATCTTCTACAGCAAAGTTAAGAGTCATGTGTTGCGGCTGTTAACAACTCTAAGCTAAAAGCAGCTTGGATATGTGTGACCACTTGCAGGAGAGCCTCTGAGGAAATCCCCTCAACAGACGGGGGCTATTAGTGAGACACAAACTTTCACGTGTTCCGTCTTGAGATGTGAAGGTTTGTTACCCAAGCATAACCTGCCTTATTTAGCCTATACCCCTGACTTTCACTAGGACAGTCAAAAATCTTGTTAGCAACCAGCACAGAATCGCTAAAGGTTAAAAATAAATAGGTGCTGAGACCCTAACGTGTACCTAACACTAGGCCTCCGAAGTGAGGTTTGGGTCCAGGACCTGACCAAGATGAGCCACTGGAGTATGGATATAAAATATTAGAACTTCTATTTTAATGTCTTTATTCATCTTTTCCCCCTATACTTGTGTATGTTTTATAATGCACACAGTACATTTCCATGGTATTTACTTCAATAGTTAATTATGTGCTCAACCGTATATAAATATCCACACTGAATGGATCTTAAGACCATGATCTTAAGGCAACAAAATAAGCATAGTGCATAGTCCCTGCTCAAAAGATGCTTCCTCTTGCTCAAGTCCAATACACAAATAGGAAACAATTAATGAAATATATAAGACAGCACACAATAATGTGCCATATAATCGTGATATGACGCATGCTGTGGAAAATAGGTGTTACGGCCATGAAGTGGCCTTTTAGAAAGAAGCTGCAAAATGCAGGTGTACCCCTAAGAAAATGCAGGTGTGTTCCTGACACATGTTGAAAGAGGAGGAGCATGTGAGGATATGGAGAAGTGTGGAGCGAGAGTAACAAAATACAAGGCCAGGGGGACGGGACAGGAAAGGAGGAGAAACGAAAGCAACAGTGGGGCAGGCGGGAAAAGGCCAAGTAAAGGAGGGCTCACAACCAACTGATCACCAGCCACAACTTCATGCAAACTCAACTTCTCTAGTTCCACAGCCAAAATCTTCACTTAAGACTGATTTTCATCGTCAAAGTTCTGGTCACAATCAATGCCAGATATGAACACCAAAGAGGTGAAGTCCCTAAATATAAAAAAATGACAGATTTTCAAGTTTTAAGATAACAGTTATGCTACCTTAACTGTGCCTGCAAGACAAAGAGTGATTCCCAATCATAGACACAATATTATAGTGAAAATTATGTTACATTATGAAAAGGAAGCAAATACGCAAAGCATTATATACCATTTCTATTTGTTTTAGGAACAACGCCCAACAAACACCCGTACACATGTCGACACTTCCTCCTTTCTTATACCCACATTCCAGGTAATGAGTAATCAGATGGCAATGACTCATCCATATCATGTTATCTTAAACAGCCACATGTGTTCATTTGATAAATCTATGACTTAACATCTTTATACTTCAGTAACATTTTTAATGAGTTTTTCTGTGACCTCAATGGGATTCTGCCATTTTCAATGTCCTTGTTTTCACCCATAATGTTATTCACATGGGCAAGTTATATATAAGCCTCCATTCTTAATAATGGACAAGACAGTTATAAACACAGAAGCAACAGCAACACTAAAGGACTGAATGAATGTGAGGTAGGGCCTATGAACAGGAGAGTACATCTTTTGAAAGCAATTAAAGCAATAGCTTAAAAATTAGCAATTCTAAACAAATATCCAAGAGCTCTTAGAGATCCATACTTTATGAAACTATAGAATACGAAAGTGGGAATGAATCCCTCTAATGGCAATCTAAAGTCTTAAAAAGGAGGCAATCTAAGCATATGCCTGCATGCATTTCCCAAAGGTAGAGAGATCCATGGTGCAAACCAGACAAATCCTCCCTCCCTCCAGGTGCTTTCTAATTTTTTGCTGTTGAGGTGGACTGAAGGAACAAGATTAATAGAAAATGTATGCGTTCTAATTTATTGCTCTATTGCTAATCTTTTTACATTAGGCCAAGCCATCTATAAGGCTTAGAATGTTCCTAATGTAACTGAGAATATGATTTTCAGACCACCAGCTGAACACCCATGCATCTAGACAGCAAACACTACCTCAAGGGAATGGCTTCATAGCCAAAGGAGTGTGCACCCTTTATGGAAGTCAATAATGGCTGAAATTCAGTATATTGATTTTGATGGTCTGTATCACATGTTCCTCCTCCTGAATAATATGATTGGTCACCAATAGCAACTAGAGGTTCTGTCATAAAACATAATGAATTAACATTTGTTTCCACTTATAAGTCATTTCAACATTCGGCCACTCACCACTCATTGATTAAAACACTGCATTTATACACATACATATTTAGGCATATTTAACAAGTCTGAACATTTTTTTCCAGTTGGTGACTGAAAATGCAAGATGACAATTTTTCCAGACATATAAGCCTGTAATTTTAAGTACTGCCCTCATCTCAAATTCTCCTCCTATTACTTAGGAGTGACCTTCGTAACCCTTCAATACTCCCAAGGATTCAAGCAGACTGGTATCTGAATGTTTTATTAAAAAAAAAAGTTCTATATGTAGCCATCATCTCAACTCAAACACCTTTTGCCTTCCTAAGATTCCTGGTTCACTGTGCTGTAGCCCAAACTGGCCTATTGCTTTATCTTCGACATAGCTAGTTACTACACTATAGTAGCCACCTATTTCTAGAATTCCTTCTGCAAGACTCAACACAGATGGTGTCTTCAGAATCCCTGAAGCCACTAATTTTTCTGTACTTCCCACTTGTTCCTTGTCATTGCAAGTATGCTATTATAATAAAATGACCCATTTACGTAGCCATTCCCCACTCCCTCCAACTAGACTGGAAATTTCTTGAAGACGACGACCACGTGTGCCTTTTACACACAGTTTCTAACAAATAGTAGACCCCCAGATTCATTCATTCATCCGCTCACCCAACGAATATTTTATGGAGTGCCCACTCTTTGTCAGGTGTTATTCCAACTGCTGTGGATACGTGGATGTGAGAAATAAACAAAGCCCCTGCTCTCATGGAGAGGGCATTCCAGCCCAGGAGACAAACAATAAAGACATCACGGCACCTGGGTGGCTCAGTCGGTTAAGCGTCCGACTTCGGCTCAGGTCATGATCTCACAGTCCGTGAGTTTGAGCCCCGCGTCAGGCTCTGTGCTGCCAGCTCGGAGCCTGGAGCCTGCTTCGGATTCTGTGTCTCCCTCTCTCTCTGCCCCTCCCCCACTCGTGCTAGGTCTCTCGCTCTCAAAAATAAATAAGCACTAAAAAAACCCACCAAACAATAAAGACAGCAATGAATGAACACCTAGTGAAATGTCAGATAATGATTAATGAAGAAAAGTAAAATAGTCTAAGGAGATGCCTTTTGGACACCCAAGGAGATACTGAAGAGTTGAATATGTTGAATCGTCAGGAGCTCAGGGGAGAAGTCCAAACTAGACACCTAATTCTGGGTGCATCAGCACGTAGAGGGTATTTAAAGCCCACAGAGGCTCATGTAATCAATGCCTACAGAAGAGAAAAGTAAAGGTCCAAAATCAGGCCCTCAGACGTGCTGACTTTCAGAGCACGAGGAAGAGGCACATCCAGGGGAGGCCGGACACGGAGCAGCCGGTGGGCTCGGGGAAAACAGGAAAGTGTGGAGGCCAGAAAGCCAAATTTTTAAAAGAGGATTTCAGGAAGGAACTGGTCATATTGTCAAATGCTACTGATATTTAAAGGGAGATAAGGGTTCAAAATTGACAACTGGATTTGGCAACACGGAGGTCCCAAGTGATCTTGAAAAGAATAGCCATAGGTGAGTGGGGAGATAAAAGTCCAACCCAACAAGTATGTGCAACTTCTTCAAAGAGTTTTATGACAGAAGGAAACTGCTACAGCTAAGAGTCGTAGAATCATAAGAACCATTAGAGCATGTGGGTCAGTAGGAAGGGAACAGGGAGAAGGAAGAGTTGAGGATACGGTGGAGAGAAAATCCTCAAGTGATGTCCTTCAGGACTACAAGAAGGGCTGGATGGGATCCAGGGCCCATGTGGAGGGGGAGCTGACAGTTGGGTCTTTATGACATTCAGTGTTTATTGAGTTGAACTGGTGAACTACCCTTAAGATATTTCTTGGAAAAAGGAGGCGCACTGATTCCGGTTTCCAGGGCATCATACAGAAACTCCAGCAGCAACTTGGTTTCAGGAAGCTAACCCTCAAGAATGATCCATGCACATGTCCACATCTGTGGTGTAAGAAACGTATTTGGTCTCCTAGCACAGAGCTCTTAAAACCCTTGGAATTTCCTGAGCGATAGGAATGTTCTTTGTTATTCACAACAAGTGCCTTTCACCCACACCTGAGTTTATGCTACTGAGGTGACTCACGGTGGACCCCCGGGTGGCTCCGGGATGAAGGCTGCTAACCAGAAAGATCAAATGCAAGATGAAACAGTGGGAACTTACAGTCCCATCTCCCCACCTCGGGGAAGGGAAGGAGGAGCAGCAGACTGGGTTATAAAGACTTCTGAAGAAGGAGATTCAGGGAGCTTCCGGGCTGGTGGGAGCACTGATGTGTTGGCAAGCTGGCATGTCCAGAGAGGGCACGGAAACGGTGCACCCCTCCTCCCCCACACTTGGTCCTATGCATCTCTTCCTTTTGGTTGTCCCTGAGTTCTCTCCTTTGTAATAACCCAACAGATGTAAAGTGTTTTCCGAGTTCTAGGCGTCACCCTAGCAAATTACTGAACCTAAGGAAGGTTGTGGAAACCCCCAAATTTGTGATCAGCTGAGCAGAAGTGTGGGTGGCCGGGGCAATCCACTCGCAGCAGGCATCCAAAGCAGGGATGTGAGGCCCTGGCCTGGGAAACCTGCCCTAAATCTGAGTCGTGTCAGAAGTGAAGTGGATGGTTAGACACCCGGTTGGTGTCCTCACTTCCACGTGGGGACGTGGGATCCCTGAGACAGACTGGGGCTGAGAAGGAAGCACATTTTGGACAATGCTGCGGCAAGAAGACCCCTGCTGGGGCTGGTACACTAGGGCTGTCTATCCCAGGACAGCCCCAGGACGCACCCCTGCCTCTCCAGTCTCCAAAGTGTCGGACCCGACACGCTTCACTAAACTCTGTTTCCATTATCTCTGGCTTTGCTAACTGCCCCAGACTGGATCAGGACTAGTGTTGGCTGACCCCTGTTTAGACAAACTCGACACAGCTCCCTTTGCCCTACCTACCCTGTCCTGCTGCCACACAAGCCCCAGCAACAGACATGGCCATGCTTCTCATTTCGACAACAAAGGGGGTGCCCCTGGCCACCTACCCTAAACACACTCTCTCTAGACAGGGCTCCCCACACGGGCTCCAACTATAGTTCTCTTTTGGGAGTAAAATGTTAGATTAATCCTTTTCAGGGCTAAGGCCTCAGTGCCACTCCTTTGGATGAAATAGATCTTTTCTAGAATGTTGGAGAATTTCTCAGGGCCTGTCAAAGACCTGTAACACTCCAGCAGGAAGAAACCTATTTTGCTAAGAACCAAGCTTTTCTGGGGCGCCTGGGTGGCTCAGTCGGTTAAGCGTCCGACTTCAGCTCAGGTCATGATCTCACGGTCCGTGAGTTCGAGCCCCGCGTCGGGCTCTGTGCTGCCAGCTCAGAGCCTGGAGCCTGTTTCAGATTCTGTGTCTCCCTCTCTATGACCCTCCCCCATTCATGCTCTGTCTCTCTCTGTCTCAAAAATAAATAAACATTAAAAAAAAAATTTTTTTTTAATTAAAAAAAAAAAAAAAAAGAACCAAACTTCTCCCTTTAAGAGGGTATCAGTGAAATAACCATGCATGCTGGGTAGCATGTGTGCTAGGAATTGCCAACAGACTTCTCAAAATAAACTTCCAAGTCTGAGATGTGCACTTTGTGAGAAGTGATATAAATTCTCATTAGGGATCTAGAAATTAGGACTCTGAGACTTCTCAGACATACAGAAACAATGATTTTCATGATAAACTCATTCTGGTGGCATAGATCCAACCTTCCAACTTTAGTTTAGAAAGGTTCTTAATCTGAAAGAGAAATTAGTTGAGGTGTCTTTCTGCCAGGAATATATACCCAATAAAACAATAAACTGAGGGGTACCTGGGTGGCTCAGTCGGTTACGTGTCTGATTGGACTCCTGATTTCCGCTCGGGCCACAATCTCACAGTCTGTGAGTTTGAACCCTGCGTCGGGCTCTGCACTGACAGCATGGAGCCTGTTGGGGATTCTCTCTCTCCTCTCTCTCTGCCCCTCTCCCTCTCACTTGTAGGCGTGTTCTCTCTCTCTCTCAAAATAAATAAATAAACTTAAAAATAAGATAAACTGAGAATAAAGGCTTGGGCATCAAAGGTTGGAAGTCAGTACACGGAGCTTTGTAAAAACTGAGTTTGGGCTAGGCCCAGAAATGGTCCTTCTCACCACGAACTCAGGAAGCCTTCAGCTGAACAGCTGTCCTTCACCCACCTCCACGGCACAGCTGTCCGGCTAATATGAAACTCCACAGTCTCTCCAAATCAAGAAGTTTTCTAATCCATGGTTGTCCAGAATCAAACAAATGTCTGGCAAGACTAAAAGCAAGCACGGTGACTGCCTTCTGCTCATCGTGAGCCATGAGAGTCGTGCAGAAAGGTACAAGGCAATTCCAACTATTTTCATGACGGTGTCCTTCCACGGAAATGTCAGCTTAAGGAGCCTACACCAGAACTCAAGATGGAGTGCGGACTCTGTCAAGCCACTCACGCTGGTCACAGGTCCGCACAGATGCAAAATCTTCCAGACGACAACCTATCGGCTCCTGACGCAAACCACCCGAGAGAACGGGAACCAACCGTGCTTTCTAAGAAAACTATCTACATACATTCACTTTGTCTTCCACAAAAGCTTCCTTGCCTTTGCTCTGTCGGTTTCCCTCCTAACTGATGGCTGCAACAATCTGGGTTTCTATATACTTAAGTCAGAAGACTGTCTCCCCATCAAGGAGACAGGAATTTTATCTGCTTTGCTCACAACTGCATCCAGGGCCGGACAGAGAGCCTGGCACAGGGGGAGTGCTCGATAAATATTTGCTCAGTAAATGAGTAACTTTCCTAAAGCAGTAAGTGGAAAGAATGCTAAATGGGAAAGCCCCACATCTGTTTCTGCAAGTGGTTTTTGGAGAGGTACAGAACCAATCAGAGGCTCAGTTACTCCAAAAGTAAGATGAGAGAAATAATACAAAAGCCTCAGCAACATGGTGTTGCATCAACTAACTTTCTCTCTCTGTCTCTCCTTAAGAAAGCACCTTCACACTCTGATACACAAGCAACCTCTATGAGAATTCAGGATCGAACTGTCCTAAGAGTTCTCAAAATAAATACAATTTTATTCACAGAATGTCAAGTCTGCTGCAGAGAAAAAATACTGGTATCCTAAAAGGGACAACATCTGGATCTTCTGTCCTGGACCTTTATCCTAAGCTTTGGACACTCACGGCACTAGTATATTTTGAAATATAGCCAGAAATGTTCTTTATAACATTTATCTGGTTTACCTTGAGTAAAAGGATAACAGAAGAAACAAAGACTCAAAACACACAAGCCTTCCAGCAATGTCATTCTGCGGGCGATGGCATGTGGTCCTATGAAATCAATCTGGCACTGAATTAGGGGTCAAAAGCTCCCTAGTGACAGAGGGCTCATGTCTGGACCACTGACATGAGCACTGTCCAAATCCTCCATTACTTTCTCATTTTTAGGTGAGAATAACAAAATTTTTCACAGCCTTAAGCCAGTTTTCTCCGTTTTTAAAACTTGTTGCAGGGTTTTTTTTCATTTACTAAAAGGAAAGACTGCTTGCTTCAAACAGTGCTTGTAATGCCCCGTGTAATATGGCTACCACATTACATCCTAAGCTACGGACACATTTCAGCTTTCTCTCGGGTTGTGACCACCTGAAGGGGTTGCTGGCTGGGGCTACAACACACTCTTCCTTCTATGTCACCATGTCCCTTGGCTAGACATGTCAGGAAAGTGCTCTGTATCATGAATAAATTGGATCTGAACACCCAGGGTTGAAGGGCACCATAAAAATACTATTTTAGCTTACTTCTTTTATAAGAAGGTGAAGAAGTTCCCATTATACTCCATGAAATTTTGAACACTGTAAATATCCTACTAAAAATAGTTTCATTTCATTGAATTGCCAGAGATGAGATAACACAAGTAAAATGTAATGAAAAATTATAAAAGCTCTTTTGCTCTATTGTCACTGAACTCTTAAGAGAAAAAGCACTGAGAAAGCCACAGAGGTATGCAGGACAAGGTTCCTGATCTACAGTAACCTCCATCTCATTAAAGAGGATGACACAGAAACACAACAAACCGCAGTAAGAAAAGTGGGGTGTGGGATCACAGGTGGTTCCGGTAACTCAGAGGCAGGAGAAGTCACTTGTGGTTTGGGCTTTCAGACAGACCCGAGGAGACTGGCGAGGTTTTAACAACAGAGGTGGGTATGCAGCAGGAGGAGAGGAAAGGAGGAGACATAAAAGGCTGGGACTCAGAAGGAGGTTGCATGAAGGAGGTTGCTGGTGTGTGGGGGCCTGGAGAAGAGCGCTAACTGAGGCTAGACGGTGCGGAGCTTGAATACTAAGCCACGGAACTTCGGAGTTCACTCAACTAGTAATAGGGAGCCCAGGAAGGTTTCTGGGAAGGGAAGTAGCATGTGCTGATTTTAGGAGGATCCACAGAATGGTAATAGAGTGGTATCTAGGGCTGCAAGATCACAAAGCAATCATCAACCAAAAGGAAGTGGGTTTGGTAAATAAAATCTCAGAAGGTGTATTGTCTTGGTGCTGTTCTGAATGGGAAGAGATTAAGTAGGTCGATTAGTCTCCTCATCGCTCCTGCCATTCTTTCCCATCTATGAGGTTCTGTGGTCTGAGGCAGTTCTCCATGAATGCAGTTCCTGAGTTACCTGAAAGGTACTAAGTCCTCACCGGGACGTGGTAAAAAAAAATTCCTCACGTGCAAAGAATTTGAAAATCACATGGGAAAGACACTCCTTACACGAAGAGAAAGGCACGGTGTCATCTATGCTGCCCCGTGGACCCCTCATTTCTCTGGGCATGCCCCCCAAGAATAGCCTGCTCAAGGGGTGACTCCAAACATAAAGGGGATAGGAGGTCAGAGAAGAAGAGAGGAGAAAGGGTATGACAACATAAAACTACCTTTGAAAAGGAGTGTAGGTAAGAAGCCACTATTTAGTTTCATTTTACTCATTTATACATGTCCGCTATCTCAAAGTCCCATACTTACATGAAATGCAAATATTGTTCAGTTGTCTGGCATTTAAAGAAAGATAAGAGGCACCTGGGTGGCTCAGTCAGTTAAGCATCCAACACTTGGTTTTGGTTCAGGTCACGATCTCACGGTTCATGGGTTCGAGCCTTGCTTGGGCTCTGTGCTGACAGTATGGAGCCTGCTTAGGATTCTTCTATCTCTCCACCCCCCCTCTCTCTGCCCCTCTCCTGCCCACACACACATTCTCTCTCTCAAAAATAAATAAACATTAAAAAATTTTGTTTAAAAAAAATAAAGATAATTTCTGGACACCTTTAAAAACGTGAGTTGTAAGGGAAATATCTGGAGGTTCTGATGACTCACGGCAAACAACAGGTCAAGTTAATTTCCAAATGTAATCTGAGGTAAATTAATTGGCAAAATTCTCAAAGTATATGTGGCCTGAGCAGCTATTTAAGATTTTTCTTCAAACTGGGACCAAATTCTTGAAATAGTTATGGCTAGAATGCATCAAAAGCCTAAACTAATCTTATCTTTTTTTTTTTAAAGTGTATTTCTATTTACTTTTGAAAGAGTGAGAGAGAAAGCACACCCACAAGTGGGGGAGGGGGGACAGAGAGAGGGAGAGAGAGACTCCCAGGCAGGCTCTGCACTGTCAGCCCAATGCAGGGCTCGAACCCACAAACCATGAGGTCGTGACCTGAGCTGAAGTCAGACACTTAACCCACTGAGCCACCCAGAGGCCTCTCGTTTTGTCTCATAATACTGTAACAACTACTACCTGAGAATGTCAGATTAGGTTTTAGTTGGAAATCTAGGTATCACTGACCCTATTTCAGACACGGGTCACAGATGGACATTCACAAAGAATAATGCAGGAAAATGCCTTAAAGGAGAGGAAAATGTCCCACCATGGAGAGAAACTGGGAAGAAAGAGCGTGTTAGAGGTCTGAAATGGGTCCCACACACAATTGTAATCACTGTGAATAGCAGCCACTATCAATTCACTACAGAGCCCATTCCATACTAAGCACTCTCCGTATGCCAGATAATTATCTAAATATCTACCAGACAGTTATCCCTTACAAAAAGCCTAGGAATTAATAATTATTTTCCCATTCAACAGATCAAACTGCTTAATTTCTGAGTTGAAGTTTTTTTCAATTTGCTCAAGACTACATAGTTGGCAAGTAAGTGGAGGAAGGAAGTATTCAGCATGTTCTCAGCACCGAACTTGCTTTCGGATGCTGAGAATATTATGGTGAGCTGGCATGGCAGGTGAGGCTGACAGGAATCAAATAATCTCATAAAGCACTGTTAAATTGTAACTGTGACAAGGGCAATAGATCTGACCTTGGCCAGAGAGGGTGAGGGCAGGTTCTTTCCCCGAGGAGGTCTAATGCAATCTGAGATCTGAAGGAAGAACAGGAGTTGCCTGGGGGACAAGGGAGGGAAAAGCATTCCAGGCCAAGGCACAGAATATGCAAAGATGACACAGGTAGGAAGGAGTGAAGGAACAAAGGGAGATGGGAAAGGGGTGTGATCGATATCTCACAAATTCAGATTCGTTAGGTAAACTTGGACCTTGCACAGTCACCCCATGCAGTGTTTTATAGACCATGGAAAAAAGTTTTTGTCACTTAACTCAATCTAATAAACATTTCTTGAGTTAAAAAAAAAAAAAGATTTTGTTTTTATTCTAAGCACATTGGATATTTATTTTATAGCTGATCGTAGTTGTTTTCCTTGGGGAGTAAAAGGGGTAAACTAGGGAGAGCAGTGCCACACAGACTCTTAGGAATCTTTCAAGGGCAGGGATAAACATGGATATAACAGGGCGTGAACCTCTTCGTTCTAGAATAGACATCTATTATATATCTAAATATCCCCAAACTGGAAATTAAAGCTGCAAATGGAAGAAGGATGGTCTCTGGAGATAAACGGAGGCATAGCTAGGGTTACCCTGGAGGGCCTCATGTGTGGACAGAAGTGCACAGCAAGAGTCCCTACCACGAAAAGGGCAGAATCCATTTCTGGCTGAGAGGCACAGCAGATGACTGTTTTCACAGCCCGGCTCCCCATCCATGAGCTGTGTGGCTTTGGTAAAACTTCCCCGTTTGTAACAGTATGTGCCTTACAGAATTATTTTGAGAATAAAATGAGCTATCATACACGTAAAGTACTTAGAGCAGTGCTTGCACATGGTAAGTGCTCAATGAATATAAGCCATTGTTATATCATTAAGACTATTTGCAGTAAAGATCACTATTTGCAATAAGCAGTTAAGGAAAGGAAAACATCTGTAAATACACATCTAGGACAACATGTTCTTAAATGTGCATGTACTTAAGAATCACCTGGAAAGCTTGTGAAAAATGTACATTCCTGGTTTGTTAGAGGTAAGACCTAGGAAGCTAGATATTTCATAAGCTTCTAGGGGATTCTCACACAGCTTATCCAAGCATCTTATTTTGGGAAGCGTGGCTTCAAGGCCGAGAATTTAAAATAAATATTCAGGCATCAAATAAAATATTTCACGACACGGACTTAACCTCAGGGATAACTTTATAAAACAAATTTCAAAGCAAAATGAAACAAGATGTACTTGCAAAATCTACTTCTGGAAGAAAACAGAATAATCAGAATCCACTTGACTGGTAAAATAGATAACATTTAGCTTTGAACAACCATTTTAAGGAATTATTTAAATCTTTAGTTCCAAACAGTCCAAAAATGTCACTATGCGCTCTATTAACAAGGGAAATATCTAAGACAGGGGTATGTATATCTTTTAATTATTAGCTTTTACTTTCTATTAAAGTCAACAGAGCCCATAGCTCATCTTCAATCACAGAGAGAAAATTCTTTTCTGCTAGAACACAACTGAAACTCTGCAGGCTCTTTCACTTTAGTGCAGGGTTTTTCAACCTTGGCACTATGTGATTATTGTAGATTATTATTTACAAAAATTCTTCACACTAACAAGCGACCTTCAGAAAAATCAAACAAGTGTCCACCTTCAGGGAAGGTGAAATCATTGGTCTGATATACACATCTGGTGAAAAATGTCTGTGAAGATTATAAACTGAAGGTACTATTTCTTCGTCTTGCTCAAAAACCATTACACAACTCAACACTTGGGATCTTTCTGGATCCAACTTTATGAAAATGCTGCTTGGGCTCTTTAAAAGAATAAACAATGCACATTCTTGTTTTATTTGCAGAAATAATTAGCAGCAGCTGCTACTTACACAAAATTTTTAACAGAACATATTTTACATACTGAACCCAAATATTTCAGAACTTAAAGGGCCTGACGCCCAATGAAGTACTCTTTTTTTCTTTAATTTAAAATAAGGCATTAACAATTAACTTCCACATTCCTTTATCTAATTTTAAAAAATGACGAAAACATTTTCCGGAGACTCAAAGGAAACAGCTGGACACATCTGTCAACTACACATCTCTGGAGTGAAAGAGAAACTTAATGCTTTAACACCGTACTTACATGTGAGGGCTCAGCTCATAAAAATTTCTATTCCTGTAATCTTCCACTTTCTCTGGTGAATAAATGGGCAAGGACCGGTATGGGTTAACGGATATAACCACACTTCCAATATACGTCTGCAAAAGCAAGAAGAAAATATCCCCCATGATTACACAGGATGTATTTTAACAACTTAGGTCAGTATCTCATGGTTTCACCCTCTTGAAACACAAAACTATCTCTACTCCTTGACCATTCACACTTTTCAAGAACATTTAATATCTCTGAAGGCAGATGGCCAATAGTGTTCATTCATTTTGTTGGTAAGTGGAAGGCATAGATTTGTACATTGAAAATACCTTTCAAAATAAATCTCCAGATTAATTTATGATCTTGGATAAGAGTTCTCCAAAATCCTGTGACGCTTGCCAAAAACTTCGTCACCAGCCACAGCTAATTTTGAGCAACAGCTAGGCTCTCTCTTATTCATTAGAACTGGTGTTTCCTTCTCTCATCTTTAGCCTCCTGTTTGAGCCCACTGGAATCCAGGGCCTCCCTCCTCCTGAACCACATCCACACCTATCAAACAGGCCTCTACTTTGGCACTGCTCTTACACCAGCCTTTCAATCTCTCCAAAGGGCTCAGACAGCGCCCAACTCCATTTGAGCCACAGTTATCCCTTGGGCCTTCAAACAACATAATTTCATATTATATGTACTGTAATATCAGAATTTAAATGTACTTTGTAAAGGAGGGTACATTTAATGTCGAATTTAAATTTAAGGTAGAATTTAAATGTACTTTTGGAGGGACCAATACTTTATTTTAGCACACATTAACCCTCTCACACTACAAACTGGAACACTACTAATCTTCCCTTCCATTTTGATCTGGAATTCCTGGCAAGCAAGAGTAGTCTGGTTCAGTTCATTTTGTACAAAGACTAGCACAATGCCGCAAGCCAAAGTCACGTAACTGGAACTCATTTTAGTGGCTTCATTTTTCCTTTCAGTTTCAACATTACAGGGGACACTAACAAAAATACGTTAAGTGATAAAAACTGCTTTAAGAAAAAGGTGAAAGAAAAAAAAAAAGAAGGGGAAAAAAAAGTCAGCTCTAACTTCCCCACCTTTCCAGCGCATGCAACAAAAGGTGGCATTTTTAGAGCAACAAATTTGTCCAGTATTTCCATTACTGGATTCAAGACTGTCAAGATCTTTCCAGAAAACTGAACAGAATAGAAAACAGTACGAACATTTTAACATTCTTTAACATTATGATTTCTTTCTAACATGGGTCACAATTATTTTAATTACAAAATACTTCTCCCCCAACCTGGAAAACTGAACAGGTCATTTCTACACATACTTTTTCATCCTATCAAGCACAGACAAGACCACAGTTATGAAAGAAAACTCTGTTCCCACGCAAGCTTCTCCATTTATTTCTGGCATTCATTTCTGACATTCTATCACAAGGACCAATTAATCTGGCCTGACAAGAGATGACTCCAAGTTTCCTCACTTACCCCATTTGGTTAGGACTTTTTCAAGAAGGTTTCTTCACACTCCAACCTACCTGGGCCAGCGGATGCTACAGATGGAAATACTGTCTCACTAGCTTCGAACTAATACTAGCTACACTGGTAGATATGAAAATATAATGACTGGTTACTCTTTTAGTATCTGTTGATTAAAAGATCGGCCTTCTTCAGTAGAAAAGTACATGACTCTCCTTTTTTAGGTAATTTCTTGAACACAATCATCGAAATACGTATTTGCTGTTGGCAGAGAAACCAATGATCAAGGTGCTCCCTAAAATCACACTTCACGGTGGCTAACCTCTTGATAAAAATCTGCCTCTGTAGCATTCTTACAGAAAGAGCAAACTCTGTTACCTCAACCTCAAAATCAAAAGCCACACTATTGAGTTAATACGTTTCTCTTTGTTACTTGTGACTTTTATACGTAACTGAATCGTGTGCTTTTTTTTCCCCAACTCTTTCCCTACCACCTAGAAAGGGCCTGACCTTTTAATGATGTCCCATAAATACTGATTAACTGAATGACCAATGCAGACAGGGCCAGTTCATCTAAGAAAGTGACTCACGTGTAACTGTTCTTCTGTTGAAATATAATAGCAAGTACGTATACAGTGCCTAATATTGTATTAAACCTTTATGCCACGTGTTGCCACTGAACAAATCTTTAAAGTATACCCTTTTCCCTCAGGCTCCTACTGTGGGATGTTGTTTGCAAAGATGGCTAGAACAATTCCTTCCACCCCTGCAGGCAGACCCCCTTGAAATGTGACTTTGCCACTCTTTCTATCAAGAGATACAGTTTACTCCTCCAGCTTTTCAGTTTGGACTTGTCTATGTGACTTGACTGTCAAATGTCCAATGGGACATTATAAGATGAGACACAAGGGGCACCTGGGCGGCTCAATCGGTTAAGCGTCCGACTCCAGCTCAGGTCATGATCTCACGGTTCGTGAGTTTGAGCCCCGCGTCAGGCTCTGTGCTGACAGCTCAGGGCCTGGAGCCTGCTTCGGATTGTGTCTCCCTCTTTCTGCCCCTCCCTCACACTGTGTCTCTATCAAAAAATGAATAAATGTTAAAAAAAAATTTTTAAAAATAAGATGAGACACAAGCAGAGGCTTGAGTAGTACCTGTATAGGATGAACCCCTTTTTTATGGCTAGGGCTGGAAGCCAGGATGTGCATGAACTTGAGCCACGTAGATAGCCAAGGTGCCCTGAATTGCACAGTCTGACAACCAACCATCAGACATATGATTGAGGCCATTCTAAGCCATCCAGTCCCAGTTAGGCCACCAGATGCCTAAGGTCAGATGTGTGATTCCAGGTGAGACCAGGAGAAAATACACCAAGCTGACATCAGCCCAAACTGCTATCCCAGAGAACTGTGCACAAATAAATGGTTGTTGTTTAGGCCACTCATTTGGGGAGCTGGTTTGTTACCCAGCAACAATTACTGATACACCAACAGAGCTCAACAAATCAGTAAAGGGCAAGTTTTATGAATCTCAATAAGGAAACAGTAAAAGTAACTGTGCTATCTCTCCATTCTACTTTATGTATATGTTTCAGATATGTATCCTCTAATCATGAATTCCTACTAGGTTTGTCCTCTACCATGACACCTGCCCTTACTGTTTATAAGGGTTTTTTCCTTGAAGGGTCTATGTGCATTAATCGAAGATTTAAATATTCCCACACGTACCAAGAGAATAACTCAAATGTTCAGTCACAGTCCTCCTTTGTCTGAGACAGGAAAGAATGCCCAGCAGCAGCTGATTGGCTGGGTGGAGTTTACAGGTCTACTCTGGTTTTAGGCAGCTATCCATTCTCCATTCAGGTAACTGCAATACCAGATTAAAACTCCCTTTTGGGGATCAGAACAACAGGGACCAGATAGTTCATGTTTACATCAATTAACACTTGGACTTACAGTTGACAGACATTTTTTTTTTTTTTTAACAAGCAACTGTACACTATTTAAAGTAAGTATCTTCTTATTGCACCATGGTCTAGAAAGAACTACAAACAAACTCATTAAGTAACCACCGGCATCAAGAGGTTGCAGATAAGACACAGAGTTTCTTAAAGTCAAGTACATAAAGGGGCACCTGGGTTGAGTGTCCAACTTCAGCCCAGGTCACGATCTTAGGGTTTGTGGGTTCAAGCCCCATGTCGGGCTCTGAGCTGACAGCATGAGCCTGCCTTCAGTTCTGTCTCCCTCTCTCTCTGCCCCTCTCCAGTTCATGCTCTGTCTCTCAAAAATAAATTTTAAAAAAAATTTTTAATCTTAAAATTAAAAAAAAAAGACAAGTACATAAAAATAAAAGACAAGGCTGGGTGTGTCCTTTTTATTCTGAACATGCCAAGGAGGAAAAAAAAGGAAACACAGAAATACTTACAAATCTTTACAAAAGGGAGCAGCAACAAGGATCCATCCCTTGCCCCCTAGAGTTCCACTTACTTACTTGACTGGACATAAGAGGTGCATAGATCCTGTGTCCATCAACAAACTACTACTACAGAGCTCAGATGGTGCCAGCACCAAGGGAGCCGACAGAAAGGTGTCTCCCAGCCTACTTCATTTCCCAGCAGGCCACTTCTATGGCTGGGCTCACACTTCAGCCTTGTCCCTGTGCCCCAAAGGACTGGCACAGAGAAACTCCTACTGGAATCCAGAGGATGTTCTTCCATTAGGCTAATTACACTGAAAGGCATTCCTTTCACATAATGGCCAAGATCACCTACCAATTAGGTTCTATCGACCTTCTCCAACAGAGACAAGCCTGGCTCTCATTAGCCTCGTATGTATGTACATATGTACTTGTTTATTCAGTATAACCAACCTAACCATCTCAGCCACTACCTAGCTCACCACCTCCATGTTCCCACCCCTTGGCATCTCCAAGAACTCAAGCATGTGCACTCCACCACCACGACACTGGAAAGTTCCCTTTATTCCCACCGCCCTATGGGACCAGTCTCTGACAACCAGGAGGGAAAAGGGAAGAAAAGGAGAGGAAGGGAGGGGAGGGGAGGGGAGGGGAAGGAGTAAGGAGGAAAGAAAAGGGAAGATAAAGAGGAAAGGCTCTACCTTCTTACAAAGGGCACAATTAGCAACTTTTATCTTTCACTTCTCAAGGGCAGACATTAAATCAAGAATGTTCAAACATTCCCAGGTCAAAACAATCTCCGTCTTCATACTTCAGATATCTGTAGCATTCCAGAACAGATGCCTTGTGAATAACCAAATAATACTTGTATATTCCTATTGTGATCACAGTGAAAACTGAAGTCTTTTCTGGAGGACGTGCATCCAGCAATTCAGAACCCAGAAGAAAGACCCCTGATACATATACACCCCAAAGACCATGCATTTTATTCTAGAAGAGAGTTCTTCCAGAACCCCATCCTCAGAGATTCAATTTCAATGGTCTGGGAGCAGACAGGCTCTCACATCTTTTAACGTGTCCCCAGAGAAGGCCATCTGGAACCAGAGGTGAAAACCACTGCTTGTGGTGTTTACCTTCAGGACCCACACGACTGTGTTTTACTCCCAGTGGCAGCACTGGGATAGTGTCACTGTTGACCTATCTTCTATCTTACTTTCCTCTCTTATTCCTATGTAATTAATTCTGTAAATATTTCAAAAAGGGAAGAAAGTCCTTCTAGCTTCACGTGCTTTCATTTTAGCCACATTTCTAATGAACTTGGCATACGGTCTCTCAGCACACTACAGAGAAACGGCAACAACATCTCTAAATTGGGGCCATTCTGTCACAGCGTGTTTCAAATGTTTGACTACGACTCATTGTGAGAAATAAAGTTTCACCACGACAAAGTATGTGTATTTGAGTAGATATTTACACACACGTACACACATATATGAAACCAAACTCTCACAAAACCGTAAATACTCTTACCATGTCATGCACTGATATTATTTGTTCAACTCTATTCATTACAATTTTTTTTAAAAAAAAACTGCGGTCCCTAACCCATTAAATGGTTTTTATCACCCATTAATAGGTTGAAACTTACAGCTGAAAAAAATACTGCTACAGAGCACTTCTTAACCTTTTTTTAGTTGTAGGTCCCTTTGAAACATCAATGAAAGCTATGACACTTCTCCCCAGAAGAAAAACAAGAATGTGCATACAGCTGGGTGCCTGCAGGGTGCAGGTGGTGAAGTGTCTGATCTTGATCTCAGCTCAAGTCGTGATCTCTTGGTTCCTGAGTTTGAGCCCCGTGTTGGTGCTCTATGCTGACAGCGTGAATCCTGCTTGGGTTTCTCTCTCTCCTTCTCTCTGCCCTTCCCCAGCTAATGCACGCTGCCTCTCTCTCTCTCTCTCTCTCTCTCAAAATAAATAAATAAAATAAACTTTAACAATTAAAAAAAAAAGTTTGCATACAGTTGATATGCCAGGTTAAGAACTCCTACCCTAAGGGAAGACACAATGGCCACTAATGGAAAAAAGAAAAAGAGACAGAGAAAGAGAAGCAAAGAAAGAAAGAAAGAAAGAAAGAAAGAAAGGGAGTAAGAAGGGATCAAAATAATTTTAAGAGCATAAAAATGAAGAGCTGTTTAGAGTAAGAGCCTGCATCTCAGATCCGCTGGCCCCGAGTGCATCTTATCAGAACAAAGATGGATGATGAAAGGCTGAAATGAGACAGAGTATTACGATTTTGAGGACAAGGATATACACGTTTTGGAAACATATCCGACCAAAAAAAAACCTTTTTTCAAGTTAAACATTGAAGCGTAGTTTGAATATTTTCCAAGTCTCCATCGCATGGAAGCCCGCAATGCTAGGTGAACGAAACATTAGTAGACAGACACAGGAAAGTCAGAACAGTTTCATGTCCTTCGTACCACAGCTCTTCCCGGGGCAACATGAAGATCTTTAGACACCTAAAATTCTAAAAGTTTTTTAATTTTTTAGTATTTTTTTTTGTTGTTTATTTATTTTTGGGACAGAGAGAGACAGAGCATGAACAGGGGAGGGGCAGAGAGACAAGGAGACACAGAATCGGAAACAGGCTCCAGGCTCTGAGCCATCAGCCCAGAGCCTGACGCGGGGCTCGAACTCACAGACCGCGAGATCGTGACCTGGCTGAAGTCGGACGCTTAACCGCTTAACCGACTGCGCCACCCAGGCGCCCCATAGTATTTATTTTTGAGAGAGAGAGAGTGGAAGGAGTGGGAGGGGCACAGAGAGAGAGGGAGACACAGACCCCGAAGCAGGCTCCAGGCTCTGAGCCATTAGCACAGAGCCCAACGCAAGGCTTGAACTCACAAACCACAAGATCATGACCTGCGCCAAAATCGGACGCTTAACCAACTGAGCCACCCAGGAGCCCCTAGAAGTTTACATTTCTTCTTTTTTTTTTTTTTTTTAATTTTTTTTTTCAACGTTTATTTATTTTTGGGACAGAGAGAGACAGAGCATGAACGGGGGAGGGGCAGAGAGAGAGGGACACACAGAATCAGAAACAGGCTCCAGGCTCTGAGCCATCAGCCCAGAGCCTGACACGGGGCTCGAACTCACGGAGCGCGAGATCGTGACCTGGCTGAAGTCGGATGCTTAACCGACTGCGCCACCCAGGCGCCCCATATTTACTAAGAGCCTTCTTTATGCACAACATCGTGTTTGGCAGAGTGGGAAATAAAAGACGCTCCTATGGTCTGTGCTCCCAAGGAGCTTATAATAGAGCTCAGGAGGTAAGACTTTTACATCATAAAACATACAATTTAAGAGTTAACTAGTCTGGCCACGAAAAAAGATAAGATCTAAGTGATTCTTGGCTAAATGAGTCATTAGTCATCTTTTTTTTTTAATGTTCATTTATTTATATTGAGAGAGAGAGGGGGATAGAGAGCAAGCAAGGGAGGGGCAAAGGGAGAGGGGAAGAGAGAATCCCACGAGATCATGACCTGAGCTGAAACCAAGAGTCAGATGCTTAACCGACTGAGCCACCCAGCAGCCGCCCGAGTCATTAGTCTTCTTACTGCCTAGGTGAGTGCTTTGGGTCTGGTCTGCTTGAGGGAATGGTCACTGTGAACTGTAGAGGTCCAAGAATGATGATCCAGGAAGTCAGAAGATTTGAGCAGGTCTAAAAGGATGGGCGTGATTCACATAAAGTAATGTTCCCCCAAAGAGTGGCATAGGAGAATTCAGGTTTTAGGTAATGATTGAACCCTTCTCTCTTTTTCTAAAATTTTACTATGATAGTTGCATCCTTCAAAAAAAAATTTTTTTTAAGTGTGAATTGCCAGAGACTCAAAACAGTTATCTGTACGTCCAGGTTCACTGTGGCACTGTTCCCCACAGCCAAAAGGTGAAGCAACCCAAGCATCTGCTGGTGGAGGAATGGATAAACAACATGAAGTATACAGATACAGTGGAAGATATCCAGCCTTAAAAAGGAAGTTAATTCTGACACATGCTCCAACATGGATTAAACATGGACAGAGGTACAAAGGCCCACCCACCCATATTTCAAAGACAGGAATGAGACAGCTTGCCTAGAGCAAAGACCTCCTGTGAGTAATCGCCTAGACAATAAGACTGGGATCAAATTGCAGAGAGCCTCAAACATCAAAGTGAGGGGCCTGAGCTCCATCGAGTCTGAGAGCAGTCAGTGTGTGTGTGTGTGTGTGTGTGTGTGTGTGTGTGTGTGTGTGTGTTTTGGGGGGGGAGTCAGATGCTGAATCAGAGTGACTTAAGTGTTTTTGAGCTCTTCGCTCAGATTCTATGTCAAACAGAATTTAATTTGCTTCAAATGCCTTTGAAATATTGTTTAACTATGGTTCCAAGTTATCTGGCAGTCTTCTGGTTTCCTGGGTAATCTACTTAACTTCTCCAAGCTCCAGTTTCCTCATCTGAACAAGGAGGAGAATATTGGTTCCTCCCTCATCTGAGGATTAAATGAGATTCTGTGTTAAAGCATGAAACACAGCACCTGAGATACATCAAGTGTCCCATACATATTACCTGCTGTGATCACAGAACCTCACAGTTTCCCTCTATTGGAATCTGTTGGCCATCGTAGAGAGCCAGGACTTGAAAGCCTATAACATACGTTAGTAACTCAGCTAAATTCGAGGCATCCTACGATGCCAAAGTCTTACAAAATGGTCTTTGTATACAGAGCATTGAAGAGTTATCAGATGAGCACGTGAGGTACGTCTTAATGAAGCTAATGTTAAACGCCTTGGATCCTGAGAAAATGATGATACAGGATAAAGTGATGGGATCTTCAGAAATGACAGCACGCGACTCACTTCATGAGGAGGAATTTATCCTCCTCTTGAGTCCCAGATCCTGGGAATCTGATCACAAGACATGAAGCCATTACGTGCCACAGTGTTTTTCATTAGACATCCGTAAGATTTCCTAGATTCCCCCAAAGAGGACTTTTGTCTTATTTGGTTTTTGAAAAACACAGTTTGGTCTAGCCAACACTTTGGTTTTTTTTAGACACAGTCCAAAACTGTGAAAAGCTGCCTGAGTGAAAAACTTACAAACGCAAGGTCATACCGATGTAGCCTTCTCTCTGGGTCTTATATCCAACACAATGTCATTCAGTGTGTACGTCACACATACCCGATCTAAGAACATATTTGTGATACGTATGCAAAATATATAGAGAGAACTCATGAATAACAGCCTATTTTTACTGCAGAAGAAACTGAGGCATTCGAAGGTTTTAAAAAAAATTGCCCAAGGTCTCCCCATGAGTGGAAGAGACGGTTTTATGCCAAAGCTCTACGCCAAAGTCTGTGACATTAGAACAGAGAAGTGGGATTCAGTCAGACTGTTTCAGCCGCTCAGCACAGTGATGCTGTCATGTTACAACAAGTCCTGAGTTCCTGTACCTCAAGTACCAAGCTCTTGAATGAAGGAACACACCCAGGAACCCCTGAGCAGCCTGTGACCCAAGAGTGAGTATGAGTGCAGGGCATCATGCTAAGGCAGCACAAGTTGGTGGTAACTTCCCGTCCAATTCCACGTATCGGTGTGCTCATCCCCAGCTCATGTTTCTGCTTTTCTCTGGGCCTGTTCCTAACTGGTTTTCTCACTTTCTACTCTACTCTACTTCAAAGAGGCTTACTCACAGTGCCTGCTTGCAGCATGGCCCACCATGGCCCTACAACCTCATGACCGCCAGCATCTGCTTTCATTGATAGTTTTATTTTTCCAGGATTTCTCAATTCACAGTTTGAGGAAAGAATCAAGCGCTGTTCATCTTCTTGTCTCTGCTGTCCCACAAATGACCGGTCTTAGAGCGGGAGCCCACACGTAGTCCGGGGGTCATACAAATCATGGCTGCCAAGGAAGGCAAGCAGGCTAGTCAGCCATGGCCACTGTTAGAGCAGTCCGAGGCTTGACTTAACTACCATCATATTACAACCCTTTCTTCCTGGGCTGCCAGTCATTTCAGACTATGAATTACAGAACTATATATGAGTTCTATGCCACGCTGAAATACTGGCTAAAAATATCACCGCGGGCAGCCTTTATTTTAGAGCAAAGTAACACAATACTATAATATCTTTGTTGAGATAAACTCTGCAATGAGAAAATGTACCATTTTCCAAAATGTACCATTCTCCAGACCTAATAAAACTCTTAACTAATAAGGTACCGAGCAGTCCTGTGTTAGAAGTCTATTACTATCTGAAAATAATACTTGTGGACAATTGAAATAGTAATACAACAAAAATGAAATCTGTTCAATGAATACCAAAGAGGGAGGGGGGGCAGGGAAAAGAGGGAGGAAGAGAGTGGGAGACAGGGAGGGAAAGAGAAAGTCGGGGGAGGGGAGAAAGAGAAAGACTGTAATTACAAGGAAATCGCAGTGTCTGAGCCCTTAAAGAAAAGTCATTCTGGTTTCCAAGTTTTTCAGACGGTCATGGCACCTACCAGGTACTCCACACCTACTATGTGCCAAGCACCAGGCTAAGATGCTCCCTAATCTCCATCACATCTCAACAACATAAGTATCATGATACCTAACGTGTGGATGAGAAAACTGACTCTCAATTACTCACAGCGCTCACGGTGGTTGCAAGTGGCCGAGATTCCACCTTCGCTCTATATGCCTTTTCCAACATGCCACCTCATATCTCAGCCTCCAACCCTCCAAAACAGAGTTTGAGAAACAAAACAGCGTCTCTTTAGAAATTACGATTCCCATTAATATATATCTGTGCTACAGATCTAACAGCAGAAATAGATGCACGGCGGGGGGGGGGGGGGGGGGGGGGGAAGCTGAGTTGGTCACGTGAATCAGCCACATGTCCCCTGTGATTTGCTCCTCCTCCTCTACTTCCTGCTCATAAAAGTGATGGGCCACGTGCAGCTGTCAATCTCCTGCCATCCGGTGAACGTGATGAAAATCAATTTCCTTTCAAGATCTTGTCCTACCCTCCAGAAGGAAAAACATCATCCTAACAGTTGCTATCGCTTTTCCTTGACTAGTGGGCACCTGTGACTTCAGAACTGAACACACTCGGTCCATGTCACGGTAGTTCATGTTACTGCATTGTTAAATGCTAACTCAACACGTGGCAGGAATGTTGATTATCATTGAATTCTTCATCTGGATTGGTGAGACTGCCTTGTTTCAAATCTATACATTCATATACATATACATATTCATATACATAATCTATACATATCATAATTATTTTGAACAGCACATTATAGAATGCGAATACCTGCATATTAATGGTATCACTGAATGCTCATAGCAACCATATACGGTCAACAGGACTATTAAAAGCATGAACTCTAGAGCCAGATTTCCTGGATGCGAATCCCAGCTTTATCACCTACTTGCTATGTGACCTTGCACAAGTTACTTAGTCTTTCTGAACCTCGGCTTCCTCATGGTAAAATGAAGATAATTTAAAAACCTACGGGGGTGCCTGGGTGGCTCAGTCAGTTAAGCATTCGACTTCAGCTCAGGTCATGATCTCACAGTCCGTGAGTTTGAGCCCTGCGTCGGGCTCTGTGCTGCCAGCTCAGAGCCTGGAGCCTGCTTCGGATTCTGTGTCTCCCTCTCTCTGCCCCTCCCCTACTCATGCTCTGTCTCTTTCTGTCTCAAAAATAAATAAAAACATTAAAAAAAAAAAAACCTACAATGCCTAGGACTCCAGTGAAAATTAAATGAACAAATAAGTGGTTGTGTCAGGACCGGGGCTCAGGTCTTTGCTTCTAGTACCCACCATATTGCCATCAAAAGACGACACTTCTGCAGGCCCGAGGTTGGGCCTTAATTTCCTCCAAATAAACTTCAAATATGGCCTTGAGCAGAACATTTAAATTATATATTATAAATATCACACAAACATTTCAAGTACTGTATAGGGTCTGTATGAGGAAACAACTCTCTTAAGCTTGGTAAATAACAGATAAAGATGTGTCCATTTTGCAAGTTCTAAGAAGGAAGAAATTTTCCAATCACCAAAGGCTAAGAGAGCTTACACAGGTTGAAACTGGCAAGTTATCACCAAAAATGATTTTCTGGAAAAATATTATAAAACTGTCCAAGAGATAGACTATGCTCAGAAATTAGACACAACATTTCTCTTCAGCCTTGTGATTTGCTATTTTTCACCAGCTTTATCCAGCCTTCTAACGCTGTCTCCATTCCAAACACCAAAGCTATACCCTTGAAAACACACACAATTTGCTCTTCATGTCTCTTGAAAGATCTACCTTTTCAATGAGCCACGCAGGCAGAGTCTAGTCATGGTGAACCGTTCATACATGATCAAATCAAGGCACTTCCTTTCACCAGGTCAAGGAATCCCTCCTCCTCTCCCTGCTTGGTCTAGATGGGAGGGGAGGGGGCAGTAAAAATGGTTCTTTTTTCACTCAAATATTTTTGGGTCTGGGTTCTCTGGGTAAAGAGCCATTCATCTCAGTGAAAAAGAACCTCTTCCTACTTCTAATTCTAGAACAAAAAAATTTTAATTTTTAATCAAGCTGATAACATAATCTGGAAAATTCCCTACTACTCTCTTAACTACTATTACTTCTAGAAATGAGACTGGGACACTGAGGTGAGAAAATTACATTTTTATGTTATGCATCCCTTTACCATCTGATTTTTTTTTCTAAAAGTAGTTGTTAATTCTATAATGAAAAAAATAGAATTAGAAAAAAATTTTGAATGTTTTTATTTGAGAGAGAGACAGACAGACAGAGTATGAGCGGGGTAGAGTAAGAGAGAGAGGGAGACACAGAATCCAAAGCAGGCTCCAGGCTCTGAGCTGTCAGCACAGAGGCCTGTGCGGGTCCCGAACCCACAAACCACAAGATCATGACCTGAGCCAAAGTCGGATGCTTAACCAACTGAGACACCCAGACACACACCCCCCCCCCAAAAAAAGAATTTTTAAAGGAAATTTTAAGGGAAAAAAAGATTGGAGAATGTCCGAGTAAAGGAAGAATAACACTAAAATGGATGTCTAAACTCTAGCTCTCCACCAACATCCCATGAGCTTAGAAAAGGACCAAGCCTCCCATTAGACTATAGTCCTGGCCAAAACCTCAATGACAGCCTGGTAAAACCCAGAGCAGAGAACCCAGGTAAGCCACGCCCAAACTCCTGGCCCCAGAAATACTGAGATAAGGAATGTATGTTATTACAAGTTGCAAAGTTTGGGGGAAATCTGTTATGCAGCAATAGAAAACTAATACATCATTAGGCCAAATTCCCAGGAATAGATCTACAGCCAGTAGGTAGGAATTTTCATGTGTGTAAATGAGAAGTGTTTTTGGAACTTCAAATAAGTATATAAATGTTAACCCCATTTACTTTGCACTCTTTTAAACCAAACAGATTGTGCACTTATAGTTGTGTATCTTTGATAAAAGCATCTGATTCCATCCGTATGGGGATAGTAATTCTAGCACCAACTTCTAAAAATTAAGACAATTCTTACTAGACTTGCAAAGCAGTCATTTTTACATCCACAATTAGTTTAACTTAAGATCCTAAAACTATACTAATTCAGCCCTCTATATCTGGATGATCCCCAAACTAACAATTCAGATAGAAAACACACTACATTGACTTGTCAGCACCAAAAATACTTCTTGTCGGAGAACAGACACCTCGGTTCTTTAGTTTCCAAATTTGCCCTGGGCCTTGTTCTTGCCTAAATTGTAGCCTTCCTGTTCCTGAACAGAACCACAGTCCTGACCAGTCACCCTAAAAACAGAATCATGTCTGGGTGGGTCTCCTACGTTACAAGTCCGCATGAAATTCTGCCACCATTCTGTCTGGTGGGGGGTGGGGGTGGGGAGGCCGGAAGAAGGTCGGACCAAGGCAGCAGAAAGAATACAGAAGAGCAATGCTCAGTTATGTCACGACCGACATTTCCCAACACTGGCCCCACACAGACTGGGAGACCAAAAGGCACATCACATCCTGCAGCTTGTCCCAGCCGGAACTACACTCAGCCAAGAGGGAGGAATAAAAGCAAACAAGAGTCTCTGACCCTGCATGTTACCCCATCAGGCCAACATTGCCTCTCTCTTTTCTCACCCGATCCTCCACTTGTCCAACTGAACAGCTCTTACTGCAAAGCTCACATCAACGTCCGGAACCATCCCAGATTTAGAGACGCTGCCTGGCCACACACTGGATGATGAACCAACCCAGTGCTTCAGTGCATGAACCCACCTCAAAGCAAATGATGGATGTTCCTAGAGCGTGCATGTTAAGTATCCTTCGGAAAAGTATCCGATTCCATCTCTACGGGGATCCCAACTGTAGTACTAACTTCTAAAAATTAAGACAATTTTTACTAGATTGTCAAAGCAGTTACTCGTAATTACAATTAGTTTAACTTAAAATCCTAAAATGGACGAATTCATACCTCTGTATCTACATGATCCCCGATCTGACAATTCAGACAGAAAACAAACTAAATGTACTTATCAGCACCAAAAAAACCTTATTACTCAAAGGGTTGCAAGGAGCATATTAGATAAAAACAAACCCATATGCGTTACAAAATAGAATACAACTGAATTAGTTTGGAAGCAAGTATTTCCACAAAACTTCTCTGAAGTGGATGGACTTCAACTATGGCCCCAGAGTCCCTGGAGGCAACTATTTACTCTTCTTTGCCATTAGGAGTTCGCCAATAGAAAGTCTGAGAAGCATGCCTTTGGGTATACCTGAAGCCTGGAACGGAAATGACAAATCCTTCTCACGGGGCATATCCTTTTCATATCAACACCCACAAAGCTACTTCATTACAAACTCCCAACCCAACATGTGATGGGTTTACAGCAGTGACCTCATGAGCATTCATTCCCCCTTTCCTCTTCTTAACATGTTAATATATTTGGTTGGGTATTCACATACTTACACACACCCCACCGCCTTTGGAAAAAGTTGGCCCTACCCAATCTTAGGAGAGGACATCATTTTCTTAAGCCACTCAGTTCATTCTGGTCAGCAGGCCACAATCAGTGGTCCAAGCAGTAGGTGTGTGAATCCAGTGGTCTACCCAGAGATTCCGGTTTATTATGACAGGATCACAAGGAACTCTATTTCCAGAGTCAGCTGGCTGGGCATCCTGAAAATCACTAAGTATTATAAATGCTCTTGAGAGTTGATAACTCATATCTAGAGACAAACAAGTCCCTTGTGAGAGCTGTGTGAAGGCAGAGACTATTTTAAGAAATAGATATTGGGGGTGTAAGGGCAAGTGGATAGATGGGCAGAATGGAAAAAGAGGGTCCTCTGACCTTGAGCTGGTTCACAAAAGAGGCTACTCAGTCTGTGGGTACAGCCAGAGTTCAAAAGTCTGAGCCAAGGCCTTTCTACTCATCGGCTCCTTTATCAACCATGGCTTCTGAACATACAAATGACTGCTCAATTTGTTCACATGATGGATCATCATAGACCTCCACCCACTTTTATAGTATTAAACTATGAGACCACAAAACAGATTAAAAAAAAAAACAAAACAAAAAACACTGCACCTTCATTTTCTGGGAAAGAATTTAAAAACAAGCAAAGTACAAGATAGTAAAATTCTACATGTCATATTAACTCGGCCTTTGGTATCAGGCTAATCAATTCTGCAGCAACCCATGAACAAAAGCAGAGGAGGAATATTATTAGAATAAGAGCCAGAAACAGATTTCTCAAGGGTGGTATACCTGACATTTGGGGTTCCAAAGGTGTGGTCATCAAATTTAGCGTAGAGTATTTTTTTTTAATTACAAAAACAATACATGCTTGACTTAATGAGTTCTATAATACAGAGGTCTAAAACAGTAACCCTTCCCTGTCCCCGTATCTCAGCTTACTCCACTGTGATGCCCAAAGCTAGCCTGCCTTTCTCTATGTGCAAACAAGTATACAGACCTATGTGCATATCCCCCCATTAAAAAAAAACAGGATCATACTCTACATATTGCTCTATAACCCCCCTCCACCCTTTATTTTGTGTGTGTGTGTGTGTGGCTTAAAATAGAGAATGCCCAACCCTCCAATATGACGCATGTTTAGTTACAAAAAATGAAGGCACACATCTCATGGAAAAGATAGTCCTAACGTACCATGGAAAACATTAATTGATATGACTATCTAGAAGCAGAAAGCAATTTTCTGCTTTTGTTTTTGTTATACCAGAAAGGGCATTCCTCAAATGGTTAGAAAATAAAATTACATAGGGCTGAAACCCAGACATTTCGTCTGCTGAAGACTCATGAACATTAACATTTGGCATTTTGTTAAAAAGGGGACTGCTTTATTTTAGTGGGCACAAAAACAATCAGGTATTTGAATGCATGCAATGTTCCAGTCTCCCTCCTATTTTCAAGTCCTCGAAAAGTGAACTGTGTTTCTTAGAGCCAAAAAGAAAAATGATCAGCAACGTTACTTAACGATAGAATGGATTCCTCCTATCTCCATCTCAAAGACCGATGTTTAAAGTCGGTCTTTCATTCGGTATCAGACCATACTTTCAGTTAAAGCTGCAGAATCGTAAGGTTTTCCCACCTGAAAGCTGAGCCACTACGCTCTGAGGGAAGGTGACACCCCGGGCCTCACAGCCAAACCAAACGACACCTCCTCCCTCCCTCCTCTGCAGCGCTGTTTTATACCTTTTCCATTTGAATCAACATTTTACATAACTGCATCTCTGAACTTCATACATAGCAGTCAAATTAATATTCCAAAAGAAGTATCCACACATCTCAAATGACTGTCAACCTCCCTACTTGCAGCAACGCCAATCAAGGAAGATAAGAAAGTTCAGTTCCCAGAAGATAACCACCACTTCCTTAGGAAATTAATTATACAAAGTTACCCTTGAAACATGACTGGCTAACTGGAAAGGAAAGCTACATGTGGCATAAAATTATATAGCTTTGCAGATAATTTTTTTCATATATTCATTCCACAAAAGTAATAAGTGATCACACTTATATGATCTCTCCACTTATTTATTTATATTTCTTCCTACTGTTCCCACAGTGATAGGAAAATATGCAGCACAACCCAATAATCCAATTCATCTGCAAACACAGATATGATATAAAAAGAGGGGGAAAGAACTCAGGAGCAAGACAGAATCTAACAAAATTACTTCCACCTCGGGGCACCTGGGTGGCTCAGTCAGTTGAGCGTCCTACTTCAGCTCAGGTCATGATCTCACAGTTTATGAGTTCGAGCCCCACATCGGGCTCTGTGCTGACAGCTCAGAACCTGGAGCCTGCTTCAAATTCTGTGTTTCCCTCTCTCTCTACCCCTCCCCCACTCACACTCTGTCTCTCTCTCAAAAATAAACATTAAAAATTGAAAAAAAAACACCCACTTCCATCCAAAGCATGCTGTTTCTTTCTCAACTGCTGGGACAAGGAATCGGTGCCCCCATTTTCTTGGATTAGTTAACAACGCATCCATACCTGAAGAGATACAAACTTTTGTGCTTTATGCAAATTCCTGAAAAGCTGTATATGAATGTATTTTTTACTCATGTTTTATTTTTTTGTTACTATTTTTATTTATTTATTTTTGAGAGAGAGGAAGAGTGCAAGCAAGGGAAGGGCAGAGAGAGGGAGAGAGAGAGAATCCCAAGCAGGCACTGCAGTGTCAGCACAAAGCCCGACACAGGGCTCGAACCAACGAACCATGAGATCAGGACCCAAGATAGAATCAAAGAGTCGGGCATCTAACCAACTGAGCCACCCAGGCACCACTTACTCATGTTTTAAATATATTTAAGGAACAGATAGGTAAAGTAACATTGTAAAATCCTTTATAAAGAATTCTTACAACATAAACTTTCTCCTTTTATCGTGTATCTTCATATGTTTTCATTTTTTTATATGACGATATGCTTCTCTGTAGCAGGACAGGACTATTCCCAAACCTCCAGGAACCAAACATATATTCTTAACTGATAATCTGTCCCTGTCTCTATTAACTACAAATATCAACAAGGTTCATGTCTTTTTTGACAGTTCTATTAATCGGTATTAATAGATTAATAATTAATTAATTAATTATTATAGCTTAATTATAAATATTATATAAATTAATTATTATATATAATAATATTTATTATTTATAATATTATTATATAATAATAATAATAATTATATATAATAATTATATAATTAATTATTATAGCTTAATTATAAATATTATAGCTTAATTAATAATTAAGCTATTAATCGGTAGCTTCTCAAAGGTTAGAATGCTAATTTTATGAAGGCACCCAAGAAGATGCCTATAGATTTTAAAACTCCTCCTGAATATATGTTCCTCAGAGGATAGGAACTCAACATTCTACTTGCTTTAGGATGCCTCCAACATCCGGTACAATCCTCTGCACAGGGTTGGCACTCTATAAATACCACATGGAAAACACACTCACTTGACTCTAATCGATATTACTCATGTGCCAAATGAGCAAACATAAAACTCTTTCTGAGAGATTAAACACATACCTCTGGACTCTAATAAACAAACAGAAAAAAGAAGAGTCTGGAGAAAAGAAGCCAGCTCTGTGCCACAAAATACAAAGTCCAAACCCCACAGATGACCTTTGGTGTGTATACTCACATATATTTCATTATGATCAAAACGCTTCTTGAGGTTGTTGATGAAGGTCTCCTCATTGAGAGGCTCTAAAAGAACCATATCTCCAACCCCAATCATATTGTCCAGAAGTGACGTTTTCACCTCCATTTTGGCCATTGTCTCTTGCTGTAGGAAAGAGGGGGAAAAGGGAAAATTTAAATGGGCAAAATTATTTCAGATGGGTTCTTAGCACCACTGGAGAAATGAAACATCAGTAGTTTCAAATGGCCCTCGTCTGCCTCTCAAATGCCGTAACGTCCCCTCCCTACAACCTACAATCAGAAGCCTCTGAGCTAGCCGCAATCCCTGCCAAGCCGCCAGAAGCCCCAGTTGCTTGAACCTCCCTACCAGTCCACCATTCCAAGCTCACTCCATCTACAGAAGGAGCTACTAAGAAACTGGAATCTCCATTTTCTTTTTTATTTTAATTGAAGTATAGCTGACATACAATGTGATATTAGTTTCAGGTGTACAACACAGTGATTCAACAGGTATATATATTACAAAATGCTCACCACAGTGTTATTACAGTATTATTATAAAGTTATTATAGTATTATTGATTTTATTTCCTATGCTGTATTTTTCATCTCTGTGACTTTTTAGAAGCAGAAGTTTACACCTCTTTAGACCATCCTCTCTCCCTGGCCAGAGGTTGCAAAACTCTAAAAGAGAACCCAACCCACACCATTCCACCAGCCCTTGCATACCAATGTCAGATTTGAACCCATATGAACCTGCTTCCCCCAAGATGGCATCCCTCAGTACTCCATGATAAAATTCAGAATGCATTTTCCCAGGAAATGTTTTTTTAGTTTATTTATTTTGAGAGAGAGAGAGCAAGTTGGGGAGGGGTGGAGAGAAAGGGAGAGAGAGGGAGAGAGGGAGAGAGGGAAAGAAGAAGAGAGGGAGAGAGGGAGAGAGAATCCCAAGCAGGCTCCCTGCCAACAGCACAGAGCCTGATGCAGGGCTCTATTCCATGAACCGTGAGATCATGATCTGAGCTGAAACCAAGAGTTGGATGCTCAACCAACTGAGTCACCCAGGCACCAGGAAATAATGTTTTTTTTGTTGTTTTTTTCTAATTTATTTTTTAAATTTACATCCAAGTTAGTTATCATATAGTGCAACAATGATTTCAAGAGTAGGAAATAATGTTTTTAAAATGATACCACCAATGAGCTACCTATCAGACACTATTATCAAGAACTTAACATGCATTAATTCATTTAATCCTCACAAAAACTCTATGAGGTAGATACTGTTATCATTATCCCCATTTTAAGATAAGGAAGTACAGACAGGTAAGAAATTTTGCTTATGATTACTTAAGAGAGTATTACATTTCATGTTAAAGAACTCAATCACCACTTATAACACTGCACCGATGGGGGGAAATTTCATTCCAGGCATCAACACTGCATCATAAAGAAAGGAACACAACCGTGTTGTAAATCAAAGGTTGCTTACATCACTTGCCAAGAGTGACCTCAATGTTCTTAATTCTCATCCCAACAGACACACCACTACGAAAGCAAAATCAAATGAACATGCAATGAACAGACCAGAAATATTACAGTTTCTCTCTAGCTCAATAAGAAACCCTACCAAGTAGAAACAGAGGCACGATACAAAGGTAGCATTCTACCCTCACCACTAATATGAATGAATGCACCCAAAAGTAGAATGGTAAATCCCCATGCCTTCAGATCTGATTGCTGTCAAAAGTACTAAAATTCTTTCAAATATACGAACACGGGAAAGTAGAGTACATGTGTTTTGTGTTACTCTTTCTAATATTACCAGGATATACAAGTGCATTCATCTGAGACATTCCCTCTAAATGTTTCCAATGCAGAAGTCAATCTTGTATACCTTCAGTATATGAACCCTAAACAATACCTCAAGATACTAACAAATATTCATATATCTTCATGTCTCTAACACTGAGGGGAAGTACATTTAATTCTTCTCATTAAGGTGTCACTCAGGCACATTACATCTTATACAAAGGTTGGTCTGCTTCCTTGAGATAACAATTTAAACAAATGTCTTCCCACTCTAGTCTAGAACATCTAGCAGATCTCCTAGAGGCAACAGAAACTATATTTAGTTGGGCTATTTTCTTTTTTTTTTCTTTTTTATTTTTTTTTCAATATATGAAATTTATTGTCAAATTGGTTTCCATACAACACCCAGTGCTCATCCCAAAAGGTGTCTTCCTCAATACCCATCACCCACCCACCCCTCCCTCCCACCCCCATCAACCCTCAGTTTGTTCTCAGTTTTTTTTTTTTTTTTTTTTTTTTTTTTAATTTTTTTTTTCAACGTTTATTTATTTTTGGGACAGAGAGAGACAGAGCATGAACGGGGGAAGGGCAGAGAGAGAGGGAGACACAGAATCGGAAGCAGGCTCCAGGCTCTGAGCCATCAGCCCAGAGCCCGACGCGGGGCTCGAACTCACGGACCGCAAGATCGTGACCTGGCTGAAGTCGGACGCTTAACCGACTGCGCCACCCAGGCGCCCCTGTTCTCAGTTTTTAAGAGTCTCTTATGCTTTGGCTCTTTCCCACTCTACCCTCTTTTTTTTTTTTTCTCCTTCCCCTCCCCCATGGGTTTCTGTTAAGTTTCTCAGGATCCACATAAGAGTGAAAACATATGGTATCTGTCTTTCTCTGCATGACTTATTTCACTTAGCATCACACTCTCCAGTTCCATCCACGTTGCTACAAAGGGCCATATTTCATTCTTTCTCATTGCCACGTAGTACTCCATTGTGTATATAAACCACAATTTCTTCATCCATTCATCAGTTGATGGACATTTAGGCTCTTTCCATAATTTGGCTATTGTTGAGAGTGCTGCTATAAACATTGGGGTACAAGTGCCCCTATGCATCAGTACTCCTGTATCCCTTGGGTAAATTCCTAGCAGTGCTATTGCTGGGTCATAGGGTAGGTCTATTTTTAATTTTCTGAGGAACCTCCACACTGTTTTCCAGAGTGGCTGCACCAGTTTGCATTCTAGTTGGGCTATTTTCAAGAGAACCGGGAAGGGGTGAGAATTATATAATTCTTTATTATTAATTACCGATGCTTTATATGAATCCACAAACACATCCTTTATTTCTGACCCTTTTAAGAAAAAAAAAATTTTTTATGTGTGCACTGAAAAGCCAAAGATATAGAGACTAAAAGAAGCAGAGAGGAGGGGCGCCTGGGTGGCGCAGTCGGTTAAGCGTCCGACTTCAGCCAGGTCACGATCTCACGGTCCGTGAGTTCGAGCCCCGCATTGGGCTCTGGGCTGATGGCTCAGAGCCTGGAGCCTGCTTCCGATTCTGTGTCTCCCTCTCTCTCTGCCCCTCCCCCGTTCATGCTCTGTCTCTCTCTGTCCCCAAAATAAATAAACGTTGGAAAAAAAAAAAATTAAAAAAAAAAGAAGCAGAGAGGAAAGTTCTCTCATAAACAAAAACAACCCACCAAGGAAGTATTTAATAATCAAAAGAAGAAAAATCAAACTTTTTTGTTTACATATATGTATATTTTTTTTTTAATTTCATGCCAACTACAGCTAGAATAAATGGCCCTAGGTATCACTAAAGCCCAACAATAGAATGGTTTCATGTGCTTAGAACTAGGCCAGATTCTGTTTTAAAACAATATGGGTGGGAGGCGGGGGAGGGGCACCTGCCAGTCTCTGGAGATGTAGCAGAAACCAGGGAGAGCAGCTGGTCTCATGCCAAGCCCATAGAAAGACTTGCACAGGAACAGGAACATGAGTGCTCAACCTTTGTCGCAATAAATTAACATTTAAATCAAATCTCCAGTTCTCAGACTCATGAAATGCCAAAAGCACTCTAGCTGGGATGCATTACATACAATTTGGCAGATGAGGGAAGAAGGTTTAGGGATTAACGGGGAAGTCAACCTGAGAATGGTTTCAAAAATAACCACCTCAAACCAGCAATTTAAATTAAGCAAAGAGGCTGAATGGGAACTCTTTGCTCCAGGCTGTATATAAAGTCTATTTATGGAAACAGAGGCAGAAAGACAAGGACTTCGCTGCAGGTAACAATAATTAAGTAATCTTTCTCTGTAATTAAGCCTGCTTTACCATCTTTTCAAATACAAGTTTCAAGCACGTTTGTAGGGGTTCTGATTTTTACATTTCTATCTCAACTTCATAATCCAAAGTGGGGGAGAAGACAAATCAAATGCTGAGTCGCAGACAAAAAAAATTCTGAAAACACAACCTTTGCAAACCAAACTACAACAATAAACCAGCTGATAAGGAGATACCAACATTCATTTAGTTATTCAAGCACAGTTTTGTTCCATTCCCGCTTTGTTTTGTTTTGTTTTGTTTGGTCTTTTTTAGCATCTAAGAACTCCGGGGGGGTAAGAAACAGTGACAACCTCTCCCTCATTCTCATGGTAAAAATGGACACTGGGGAAATGGCATAGAGGCACTTCCCTAGCTTGCTACACATGGACTGAGTCCCCTTGCTGTGACTACTATATCCAGCCTTGGTTTGCTTCAGAATCACCTGCTAAAACTCAAGATTTCAATAAACTATCAGAAGTCACATGGGAGAACTCAATGGGCACATATATAGAGCACCGAGGATACTTCTTATTTGACACATACATACCCACTCCCACCCTTCCCAAGACCCCCCCACAGAAACCCATGTTGTTCTAAGGAAGCCAATTTAATCCCTTGTGCCAGGAATGTAGCACATGATCTAGACGAAGGCAACCAACACATCCCCATCTCCCAGCGACCGTCATTGATTCGGGGCTCGTCATTTAACTGAGCCTCAAGCTTTGGCTTGGTATATCAGGACAAGGGTTCTATCTACCTCTGGATGGCACAATTTACAGATGTGATACTTGAAACTGCCATGGCCATGTCACGCCTGCTTTCACATTGGGAGTGTGTGTAGTCCGAGGAGAATGGCATCACATGGAGGAAAGCAAGGCAAAAATAACTAAATAAATAGCTGAGAATTAATGCAGGAGCCCTGATAACATCACAGACCTCTGGATCAAATTACAATAGAAACCTGCTCCACAGCTCTTAAGTTTACACACACGGAGGCCAATTAATTCTCCTTATTGTTTAAGCTGTTTGAGTTGGATTTTTCTATTATTTGCAACAGTAAGCATCTTACCTAATAGAAGAAGCTGGTACAAGGAAGTGGAGTGTTCTAAGTAACACACCAAAGAGCATGGACTGGCTGAGCCAAGACTATGAGATGGGGGGGGGGGGGGGGGGGGCATGAGGAACTACCATCTTGGACCAGAAAGATGATCGTCTTTGATATGTGATAGCAAACAACTGATTAAACCGTGGCTTATCACACCTTATGACTTGGACCTTGTGCCTCCAACTTTAGCGAATTCAAGGAAAATTCAGATGCTGGAGTATGTGTTGGCTACTTCTCAAGGATCTTCAAGAAAAAGACAAGCTTGCTGTGAAAGTGGCCTGTTGGAAAGCCAGAGCGGAGAATATATGGTGCTACTAAAGGAGTCACTTTGGCTGGAGGTGGGAGATGATGGGGGGATGTGACCTGCCCACTGTTTTGCCTCTATGGCCTGAGGAAGGGATAGTACTCCCACCTTGAAGATGTAGCACAGGACAGGCATCACCTGTTCTATTGCTTCTTATGCTTCTTAACTGTTCCCAGGTGGTTTCTATTAACCAAGAGCTAAGACACTCTGCACAGCATCCACGGCTAGGTCCCACTGCCAAGAGACAAGTTCTCAGACCACGTCCTAGGTTCAAAACACTGGCAGTTGGCAGATCTCTGATTCTGGTTACTATTCCATGGAAGGCAATAAATCTTAACAACCAAAACACTCTTTTTTTCAAGTTTGAGAGAGAGAGAGAGAGAGCACAAGTGGGGGAGAAGGGCAGAGGGAGAGAGAGAGAATGCCAAGCAGCCTCCACGTTCAGTGTGGAGCCCAACACAGGGCTCAAACCCACAACCTTGGGATCACGACCAGAATCAAAATCAAGAGTCGGGTACTCAACTGACCGAGCCACCCAGGCGTCCCTGCTAAAACATGTTCAAGGGATCGATGCTGCCAAAGAAGTCTGGCGGACAGGGCTTAACAATTACTTGATCCTTAAAACAATCAACCCCAAGACCTCCAACTCAGGAACAACAACAATAAAACGCTAAAGCACTGCAGTCCCTGCCAAAGCAATCTTCCTCAATGCTCATCTTAAATGTGGCCATGGAAGGCCATGGACAAAGAAGATCTTGAAGAGGAGCACCTCTGAAGAGGAAGTGGCTAAGCTTTCGGCCATACAGGGAAGAGTCGCATCATGTTGGCCGGGGCATGTTACTTGCATAAGCATGGTAAGAAAGGTGTATGTGATTGTTGGGCAGCTAAAGGGGAGAGCCATGGTAGACTTTTGTCTTTCTTTTTAAAGGGTCACTATCCAGTACACAGTCCTGTTCCTATTTGTTCCTAATCTCCCTTGCAGGAAGTCCCCAGTTACCTTGTGCTGACAAGTAACCTAGTGAGAAGCAGGGCCCAATCACCACCTCAGAATTCAAAGGAGATAGATTTGCTCTCCACCCCAAGGAACATGGCTTATGCACAGGTCGATCTCATCCTCCTGGGACTTTGAGTCCTAGGTGATGATGAAAGCTGGGGGTGACAGCTGGAGGTAATACTCCTCACTCAGCAGCAACAGTAGCAGCATGAAGACCAGAAGGTTCCTGCAGCATGGCTTCTGCTGTGGTTCTTGTTGCCCAGCCCTCTAGCCTTTCTTTGGTTCCTGCCTATCTTCCAGGCCTGTATCCTTCCTGGGCTTCCAACCTCTCTGCAATTCTGTGAGTGTCTACATCCTTCCTGCATTGCAAGCAACCAAGATCCCTAACTGACAGGAACACTATGTACAGTACCCAAATACAGTACGATACCACTGTTACAGCTTCATTATTATGTAAAACCTAACCTTTTTCTCCCTACATTGGTGAAAGCAATCTACAAAATACAATCACTGGGGTAGCTTTTGGAGGAACCAGAGAGGAGCTTGGAGGCAGGGTCTCTTTATCTAAAAGTGTTGATTTAGCCCAGGCACCAGCCCATCTACTGATGCCAGATGATTCCATGGGTGTCCCAGCTTTCCACCTGTTTATTCATCCAAGAAGAGCAGAATACATGATTGCAACCATTATTTTCCCAACCTACTATAATCTCATAAACTTCCAAAATTACTACCTATATTTCGATGTATACCAACTCATTTACTGGCATCTTTCTCAGTGTCAAAATTCCATTTAAAACACTGAAAGCACTTCAAAAATTCCTCAAAATCCAAAAGAATACAGCATAAACATCCCATAGCATCTTAAAATGGCCACTTGTAGCCTAATATTTAAATATAAGTAGACTACCCTTGTCACCACCCTTAAATTACAAGCCACCTACCACGTTAATGTCATCCGTGCCTGGGAGTCAAGACCAGCATTCTCCAAGCCAAAAGCCCTACAGAGGCAGCCAGACCAGGGGGCACTTCCCCCGTGAAATGCGTGGTCATTCCATTCAATAGCAAAACAGCAAGAGCGAAAAGTTATTCCAAATTAATAATTGATTAATTTGCTAACAATTTAACAACAACTAAGAAAAGATGAAGGATAAACTAAAATACAGCATCTGGTGGTCTCCCATGTTATCCAGAGTTCTCAGAGTTAACACGGATGAGAACAAACATATATTTTTAAGTTGAACTGGTTTTATCGTAAAATTTGAAAGGACATTCACAAAACTGAGCTGAGGTTGCCATAATTAACAAAGATTAAGATGGAGTCATTAGCATAATTTTAAATATGAGGGGAATTTTTATTTTTTATGTTTATTTATTTTGAGAGAGAAAGAGAATATGTGTGCATGGGGGCGGGGCAAAGGGAGAGGAGACAGAGAGACAGAGAGAGAGAATGAATCCCAAGTAGTCTCCATGCTCAATGTGGAGCCTGACACAGGGCTCCTGAGAGCATGTTCTGAGCCAAAATCAAGAGTGGGATGCTTATCCGAATGAGCCATCCAGGTGCCCCTAAATTTGAGGGAACTTTTCATACCAAGCCATAAAAACCACTTGCTGGAAAACTTAATGAAAGCAGATATCTATTGCACTGGCAACTGTAAATGAGGACATTTGAAACACATCAATTATAATGTCATTAGCAGTATTCGTCAGAAGGGAACATCTTCGGGGAGTCTTCTTAGCATAAGAACACAATTGTTCCCATCTGACTCTGGTTCCACTCTTGACCTCTCTGCAGGGTGGTCAAGTACGCATGATAGCCCCTCTGCTGGAGAATCAGCTCTTTGGTGTCAGGAGTCACAGCTTATTCATCTTTATTTCCTCAAAGGCATAGTGCACTGCCTTTGCACATGGTAGGCATTCAGACAAATACAAAGGGAAAACAAGTATGCAAATTTACGATTGACAACTGCATCGTTTAGTAATGCACGGTCTCTCGCAGCTGCCATGGTTGGTCTGACCAGAAGGCAAAAAATGACTGTTGCTTCAAGCCACTTTGATCCATTCCTCTGAAAACATAATATCATCAACAAAGGACAGGAAACAGAATTGAGCCACTTCACTCCCAAAGAGATTACTAAAGCTTTTAAGAATAACATGAGAAATACATTTAAGCAACAAAACTGGGCCAGTGTGGCAAGATTTCATGAACAAAATAAATCTCAGCAAATCCTGATGGCAAAACAAAGGCAAAAGAGGGGCCAAGTCTATAGGACGTGGTTCAGTACCTAATACGATGAGCTAAGTGACTGAGAAAAACTGGAATTTCCTTCCTAGATCTTTTAAAACAGCACGAATCTCCTCTCTGAGAGCAGTTAGATTAAATTTCCACGCAATTGAGCTCAACCACCATTTACAGGATTGAGCCCCTTTGGTCTCCGGCACTGTGTTCAGTGCGAAGGGCACACTGAGAATAATCTGGCACTTCCTCCTCCCCGCGGTATCCCCTCCAGAAGCTCACGGTCCAGTATGAGGCAAGAAAAGAAAATAAACCACTTTTGAAATTGCAGATAACCTTTTTAATGATTAAACACAAAACATATTCACTATAGGAAAAAAAATCAGAAAATACAGATGAGCAAAACACAAGCCAAAGTCAACACTCTCACATTTTAGTCTGAATCCTTTTGAATTCATTAGAACCCTTATGAAACCCGATTTTTACAACCAATGAATTGGCCATCATTTCTGGTTTTATACATTTTGACATAAATTTTGATAAATTTATAAATTTTGATATATTTTTGCCTCGAGGTAGGAATGTGAAGCAGATCTATAGGAGCTGTGAAACTCTTAAGCTCCGCCAATAACGACCCCACCGCTTTCCAATTCAGCCACATTGCCTGGCCATCTGCCCCTTTATTCTTCACCTTTTCCCCTCCCCGCAAATTAGCAACCCATATTGTCAATAGCCAGCCCACCAACCATCTAGCTCACTTGGCTGAGTCTAACATCTCAACACATGTCCACAACTTCTATCTCCTACCATCCCATACCAAAATACCCCCCCAAACAAAAACAGAACCTTCCTATTCCCACCCCCAAATCCCGTAAAGTCTCAACAGACCCAGTTTCTCATCCTTGGCCACTCCCTGTCTCTTACTTCTTCTCCCCCCCCCCCCCCACCAAGCCAACCTGTCTCTCCCCCTCCCTTCTCATCCCTTCTATGTTCTTCCTCACTGTGAGTGCCCTAGCTCAGCCTTCATCCTTTCTCACCTGGAAGACAACAGCCTCCTCACTGGTCTCTCTCTCTCTGCCTTGTTTTGCTGCCACAGCCTCTGCCATCCCTCTGCTTCCCCCATGCATGGGTCACATTTCCCAAGTTGCCTTTCGAAAACAGCCTGATCAGGTAAGCCGTGCTTTAAAGCCTTCAATAACTCTCCAGTCCCTTTAAGCCAGTATTCAAATTCCTTAGCAGACCCTCAAAAAAGAAAGAAAGAAAGAAAGAAAGAAACAAACAAACAAACAAACAAACACAGAATCACCTCAATATGACCCAGCAATTCCTCTTTGGGGTATAAAAACAGGGACTCAAAAAAGAAACGTGCACACCCACGTTCGAAGCAATACTATTCACAATGGTCAAAAGGTGGAAGCGGCCCAAGGGCCCACCAACGGATGAATGGATAAACAACATGTGGTATGTGCCTACAATGGAAGAGTATTCAGTCTTAAAACCTGAGGAAATTCTGACACAGGCCACAAAATGGAGCAAACCTGAGGACATCACGTTAAGCGAAATAAGCCAGTCACAAAAGGGCAAACACTGCATGATTCCACTTACGTGAAGAACTAGAGTAGTCAAATTCCTAGAAACAAAGTGGAATTTCGGTTACCAGCCAGGATGGGAAGTTGTCTCACGAGCACAGCATTTCAGAAAAAGTTCTGGAGACGGATGGCAGTGAGGGTTGCAAAACACATGAGTGCACTTAATGCCACTGAACTAACTGTACACTTAAAAAGGTTAACGTGGCAAGTTTTATGCTGTATCTCTTTCACCACCCACATAAAAATTCCTCCTCAGGGATCGAGGCTTCACAACCTGACCCCAGCCCTCCTCCTCAGGCTCTTCTCTCCCTGTTGAGCCCACCACCCATGGCAACACGCACAACACGCAAAGATGCCAAGGCCTTCAACAGTTCCTTGGCCCAGGCCATTGCTGATGGGGCTGGGGGTAGACAGCAGCCCGAACAATGCCGGCTTCCAAGGATCGGCACGTAGGACAGAGACTACAGTCAGGAGGCTATGAGGCAAGCAGCATTGATCCAGGGGATGGGACGTGTCATTCAGGGGAGCATCTGCCAGATTCCTGCAGAGGAAGCTCATCTGAGGAGAGGAATGAGTGCTTCATTGCAGAGAGAAGCAGCACGGAACCTTGTGCAATGCTTTAGCTCCTGTAGTAGCTACTTCTAGTAGTAGTTCTAGTAGAAGGCTCTCAAGAGGTTCAGCTAAGCTTCATAAACTCCCTGACCTGGGCTAGAGTGAGTAGCCACTCCTCACAGGCAGCAAGTTCCAAGCAAGCCAGTAGACCTCCTGCACAACGGTGCAGCCGCTGATCCCATCCTCCCTGGAGAAGGCTTGAGTTCTCCGGGTGCTGACGCCCCACTGCCCGGCCCAGCGGCTGACGCCCACAGCTCCAGGGTGGAGAGCAAATGAATGAACGCATGTAACAGAGACACAAGCCATTTTTCCTTTCAAGACTGTATCCATCACCTCTACCCCTCCCATACAGGCCACAACAGGCACAGCATAATCAGAGAACCCCCAAGAATGGAAAGACTTGGGACAGAAACCAAAGGGCAAGACGGTTTCGCAGTATTTACCAGCCGAAAGGGCAGGCAAAGCGGTAGGACAGTTGACCCCAGCAGCATGGTTTTCAAAGGAGAAGAGAGTTGGGGGGCCACACAGAACCACACAGGGTGCTCTGGAGGGCTCCTCAGAGCACATGAGAAAGTGGGCACTGGCATGCATCTGTGAAAGGGCTCGGTGACTGATTCTCACTCCCATCAACATACTTCCTTAGGGAAACTGACATAAGGTATGTCAATTCACGGCATTTACTTCACAAAATACCATGATGTGACTTCCCAATTCTTTATTCCGTCATTAAAGCCACTACGTATTGAAGGTCCTCCCTTCTCTATAGCTTTTTGTTACTAATACTTAATGGATTCTTACAGGTTGGCTTTTGTTAGAATCTTGGATTAGGGAAGAAATAGGCCCAGCTACTGGGCAACTTCTATACAGTAAGTTGTTCTCATGTGTTCAAACACTGGATAATACAAAGAACATTAAATTATCAATGATAAGGTAGAATAGATTTGGACAGGGACTTAAAACAAATAGCTAAAAGCATTCGGAAGCCTATAAGCCAGGAAGCCAGACTCCAATCCTAAAAAGCTCTGTCTAATGGAGGGGCAATTAAGTCAACATTCTGGTGGTCTAGGAGTTAACACTCCATGGGGTATCTCCCCACAGGCAGATGGGGGCCAGGAACCACCCAGCCTTAATGCTAAGGTTTGTTTCAGTCTGGGTATAAAAAGGCTGGCCTACAAACAAACACCTTCAACCAGGAGCTCAGCTACCCTCCATCCCAGGAACAGGCTGCTTATTAAGGATTTGAACGACAGCACAGAACTTGACAATTCGTAACGTGACAGGTTAAAAGAAAGGTTTTTTTCCAACTGTGAAAATGGTGAGTATATTACCTAGACTAATTAGAAGGATTTTTGAGTCAAAAATAACAGTGGCTGCTATGACAACATTGAAGGTTTTGGATTACAAGCTACCAACTATCTCTTCTGATGTCTGAGCAAAACGTCTTTAGATCTCAGGCAAACCCTTCTGTGAAGAGAGAGAGAAATGGACCCAGAAGGTGTTGCACAGCTGGTTTCTGGAAGAGGCAAGGCGAGGAAGAAGCTTTTCTGACTGGTCTGAGTGGTCTTTCACCCATCTTATATTACAGACACTCATCAATCTGATTCCCGAATCAGCAAACTCTTCACAACACACCCAGTTTTTTACAGAGAAGCTTCACCTCCACACTGGGAAGCGTCATTTTCTACAGAAGTTTTGGGGCAAGAGTTTGCCATGACTGAGAATTCCCTTTTGATGTGCCCCAACACGGAACGACACAGGCTTTGGATCACAGACCCGGGCTCAAATCCAAGGGAATTCATCTCTGGAATTTGAACTTCTGATCTAAAACCTCAGGGATGACAACATCCATTCCACAGGGTGATTACGCAGGCTGCTGAGGAAGCAAAGCCCCGAAGAGGGCAGGGTCTCATTGGATGCTAGACCCCTCCCTTCCCAATGCCCACTTCCTCTGGCCCTGAGGAGCTCACGTACTCTTCTTGTGCTGCCTTCTGGCAGGTGTGTCCAAGGTTAAAAAAAAAAAAAAAAAAAAAAAAAAAAAAAAAAAAAAACAACCTAAAGAGCTGCCTCATTTGCACTAAGCATTCCATGGGGTTCGGTGCCCTGAGGAGGAAATGCAGCCAACATCACTGTCCCACCATCATTTCCCAGAGGAAACTCTACACAGTCATGGCAGGGACAACTGCCAAAGGGCAGGCAACATCGGAGAATGCCATCCACCACCCCACCAAAACTGGGTCTGAAAGCCCCTCCCAAACCCTCCCTCTCCACCCAGCACCCACCACCCACCCTGGCACCCCTCACCAGCCAAAACCCTAGAAGATCTAGAATGGACAGTAAACAGTGTGGCTTTAGGGGGAAGTGGTGGTCACACTCTCTTACTCCCACCGGGTATTAGGAGAATTAATGAGCTAACGTCTGAAAAGTCCTATGAGTTCCTATGGAACAAGGTAGCCAAGACCCATAAACCTCTGTTATGGCCAGAAACACAAACTCAGCTGCACATGGGATGTGCTAATTAGAAGCCACAGACTTCTCGATGTGTTCCCTCAAGGTAGATAAAAAAAAAAATTCCAAGAAGCTGACTATGTTTAGATTGGCAAACCTGAGACCCTAGGACCCCTAGGTAAATGTAAAACGGCTCAAATTTAATTGGCACACCAGACAGCTCTGATTCGTTCCTGGCCGGTGCACAGACACCAAGTGCGACCAGTGGTTATTAAACTGAACACAGCCCCCAGGGGAAAACCAACTTTCCTTCCAAATGAATTAATTGGCTTGTTAATCTGAGGGTCCAGATCTCATCCCACAGGCTCATATCTCGACCAAGTCATCCTGTCCCTTGCCCCCTTCAGGTGCTTACGATGCTTGTAGATTCTTTCTTTCTCTTCTCTTGATACCTGATCACATCATCCCATCAAGGTACTCCCTTACAATTAGAAGTACAGTGTGTTGCACCTGGTAGGCACTCACACAGGGTTTCCCGTCCCTGTCGGATCCCGTACATGGATCAGATTGTGAAGACATCTGGCTGAACACGGCCACTCACAATAAAACAGCCCAGGGTATGTTAGAGCAGACCTACCTTATTTTAAAAGGTACCTTCCTATCATTCAGGCTCTTTTAAGTGACAATGGAGGGAAACGTATTGAATTTAGTGCACTTGTTCTTTGGGGGAAGGAAGCAAGTTATCTCGCAGGGAAACAGCAGCTGTTGCATTCTGCAACAGACCACAGAGGTTAACGTGACTACCAAAGCCACTCCAGGAAAAAAACACCCAGAACATCCAAGTCGCAGACTCAGCTCTGCAGCTAGCTGAGAGCGAGACCTTGGGCACACTGCCAACGCTGAGCCTCAGTTTACCCACAAAGGGGGAACACATCATCTCCCAGGCCGGTCCTAGTCCGTCATTACTGAGTCAGCAAAAAATGCTCAAATCTGGAAAGACTGAGTTTCTTAATTTTGGGGTGAACATGCATCCTGTGTCTGGTTATAAAGAATGTTGAAAACCAAGAATGCCAGTCCACAAGAATCTTTCTCAATGACATTTACTCAGAGGTTAAGGAAATTAGCTCTTTATTCTGACCTCATCAGCAAAAAAAAAAACCAAAAAAAATGTATTAAGGGTCTAATCATACATAGCACAGAAAGAAACGGATGGAGTCAACAGGATCTTCATAACTGCAGGCGTCAAGGCAGGTGTGAATGCATTCTCTGTTTACGCCTATATGGCAAGCTACAGAATGGCACAGACTATTTTAAAAAGTTAATCCAGTCATGAAAGCAAAAAGGGGTCTAAAGATTACAAACTAAGGAACCTATATACTAGTAAAAAAGAGAGAAAAAAAATATGTATTACTCAATAGTATGTCTTCGGTAGTATCTTTGTACTTGTGCTTAAGAAAAAATTTGTAGGGGCGCCTGAGTGGCTCAGTCGGTTAAGCGTCTGACTCTTGATTTTGGCTCAGGTCAAGATCCCAGGGTCATGGGATCAAGCCCCACATGGGGCTCCATGCTGAGCACGGAGCCTGCTTAAGATTCTCTCTCTTTCTCTCCCTCTACCCCTCCCTTGCTGCTGCTCTTTCTCTCTCTAAAATTAAAAAAGAATAAAAGATTAAAAAAAAAACAGAAAAAAAGTTTTTAGAATAATAAAAACTCAGAAACTTCCTCAAGCAGTTACCCGCTAAAACAGAGTCTAATAAATAAACTATGTCATCAAAGGAAGAGATGTTTATACATTTACATTAGGATTTCATGAGTGTTTATTAGTTGAGAATTGATCAAACAAAAATAGCTAAGATGCTTCCAAAAAAGACACTGATGATGTAAATTCAGAAGGCAAAACTACTTTGTCATTAAAAAAGAATTTTTAAAGAAAATAGCTAAATTGCAGTGGGTTACTTCACCTAAGTTTAGATTAAAATCAACAATCAGAATTTGGAAGTATTTTCTGGGCCAGTGTTTTTCTAATTTTTCTCATGTTGGAAGCATTACTAAATTTAAAATCAAATGTATCATAACATATATGTTAGATTGCCTCAAGTACATTCTAAAGTATTTATGAAAAACAAACATACAACAAATCAACCTATAAGGCATGCCATAACTCATAACTCTTTTTAAGTCACAAATTAAAATGTTTTTTACCAAAATTTGTTTACTAAATTTAAATTTATAAATTTTAACAAAGTTTGAATAGTTCTAATTTCCGAAAGTTCTGTACAATATAGCAATTATTTCAAATATTTATATGCAGACACAAACATGCAAATCTCCCCCCTTGCTGCCATACACATACTTTTTTTCCCCTTGAACAGAAGGGCACACTTAACCTGTAAAGCTACACAAAATACAGTTTCTAAAGTTAATCAGCTTGGCCATGTACAAAATAATTTTTCAATAAATTTTTGCAAAAGAAATTTTAGTAAGAAATAAAATATTCAATAGTGAACTGCACTGTATATGCCTGATTAAGAAAAGTTGATTTCCTTCTACAAGTAATTTATCAAAATAAAAGGTTTTCAAAATAACACGTTATTATATTGTAAGTCATCAAATCAAAAGGCATAAAAACTTAAAACTCACAATCCACCCTTAATCATGTCTCTCAATAGGCAGGCAGACAGATAGATTAAAGGAAAACTATAGAGTTCTTTTTAAATGACATAATTATAAGGTCCCCTCGTTTAGGAATTAAAACTGCTTACCAACTCTTCTCCTCCATTGTTTTTTCCACTGATTTAACTAGCACTTTAGCATTCGGTTCGTATGAAAGGAAGAGACAAACATTCATTGTGACAGGGAGAACACACTGAGTACAACAAATATTTTGCACAGAGATAAGAAGGGAAAAGTAGGTCAATACCCTGTGGCCAGGAAGAAGCAGCCTGAGCTTCCATCCAGGACTATATTATATGATTAACCAGACTGGACTCTCTTCTCTCCAGGCTACTGCTCGGACCCGTGTAGCTGGTATACACAGACTCTGGGAGAAAAGAATGAGACATGCATCTACTACCTCCCAGTCACTGGCAATCTAGCTGAGAAAACAAAATACTTCAGAGCAATATAACTAATAAAATAGGCGCTCACCTAGGGCAGATGATTCGCCTCCAAAGGAGCAATATAGAGACAAGGGTTTATGTTTAGAGGTGGGGCTATTATGGTGTAGGAGAATCAGAGGAGGATGGCTGAAGGCATGAAACTTCACCTTGGCTTTCTGAGGATGAGCAGTATGTGATCAAGCAGAAAAGAACTTTGAAGCACGAAGTACAAAACATTCAGAAGATAGTGACTAGGCGGAACGGCAGAAGACAGCAGGTGCGAGGCCCTGGTGGGCCATGACACTGCGAGGAAAGATACACTGAGACAAGACTGAGAGTCCAAGCTAAGGAGCTTATAGTTGGAAATGTGGTGGGAAGGGGTGAGAGAGGAGAGGGAAGAGTATCTACGATGTCCATGTGGCAGTCAGCACATCCAGAGGGCAATAAGTGTGACTGAGGGTCACTGGTGATAGTACAATAGAAAATAAAATCAAAGACAGCCATTATAGATGATAGAGAGCCATCAAAAATGCCTTGAGCAGCGACAGACAACAAAAAATCTAAAGGAGATTTTATCAGTGGATAGTCGAAATTAGTTGGGAGAGAGCTAGAAGCAGGAAGCAAGATTGCTCTGTGCAGTTGTTCAGTTTGTGCACTGCATAAAAGTGGGCCGGGCCAAGGGGGGAAATGGACACTGACATCAAGTCAAGCTCCTGTGGGATAGTGTTTGCTTTGAAGGGTACCTTTTTCTTTTCTTTTTTTCTAAATGTTAATTATTTATTTAGAGAGAAAGAGGGAGAGGGAGAGGGAGAGCATGAGTTGGGGAAGGGAAGAGAGAAGGGGAGAGAGAATGCCATGCAGGCTCCACATTGTCAGCACAGAACCTGACCCGGGGCTCAAACTCTCGAACCATGACATCATGACCTGCTGAGCCGAAATCAAGAGTCAGATGCTTAACCAAATGAGCCACCCAAGCACTCCTGAAGGGTACCTTTGTGTAACTGTGTAAAGGCGCTTTACGAGCTAGCAGCAGGGAAACCAGCGGGGGGCACAAATCTAGCAGTTCAGGAATAAGAACTAGGGTAGAATTAATGGAAACGAAATAAGAGAATAAGTGCAAGAGAAATAACAGATGAATCTATCACAAAAGGTGGAACTCTAATTGATGGAGGGGGCAAGGGGGACAGGAGGGTTTGAGACTAAAGTAGGCTCTCTCATCCAAATGCATAAGGATTGACAGTTTGGCTGCTGGGTTGAAATTTTAAAAATTCAGTCAAAGTTGGAAGTCATTTAAAAAGATAAACCTGGGGCGCCTGGGTGGCTCAGTCGGTTAAGCGTCCGACTTTAGCTCAGGTCACGATCTCACGGTCCGCGAGTTCCAGCCCCATGTCGGGCTCTGTGCTGACCGCTCAGAGCCTGGAGCCTGCTTTGGATTCTGTGTCTCCCCCTCTCTCTCTGCTCCTCCCCCGTTCATGCTCTGTCTCTCTCTGTCTCAAAAATAAATAAACATTTAAAAAAAAAAGATAAACCAAAACATATTATTTTAAATCAAACCCTATAATCATACATTTATCTGCCCATCTTTCTGCTGTAAAGCTGAGGCCTTTTCTTTGAGTCTCTGTCCACTGACTATAGTAACACAGCAGTACTTTCTTTGATAAGCCATCTCATGGCACCACCTTCCAGGTCTAATCTCTGTAAAGAAATGGTGAGGCTGTAAAGACACGAGAGAAACAACAGGGAGCAGACCACGTTATTCTTGACAAATGCTCGACACTCCTCCCTGTGGGAAGATTTTACACCCCCACCTCGCTGCATGTAAGCGTACGTCATACGTACCTCACAGCTGTCTTTCCCTCCAGCCCAGGGATCAGCAACGCTCCAGAGGGCGCTGCTCCGTCAGACTCTGTCCTGGGGGACAGGGGATGAGTGAGGGTGACACGGAGCACAGCCACAACCTCACCTACAGTGGACACACCCTGTGAGTGTGAATTACTCCTCTGAGCCGCTAAGATTCTCGGATTTTATTTTTTACCTATTTTTTTTTTAAGTTTATTTATTTATTCTGAGAGAGAGAGAAGGAGAGCACAAGCAAGAAAGGGCAGAAAGAGAGAATCCTAACGCGGGGCTCGATCTCACAAACCGTGAGGTCACGACCTGGGCAGAGATCAAGAATCAGACACTTGGGGCGCCTGGGTGGCGCAGTCGGTGAAGCGTCCGACTTCAGCCAGGTCACGATCTCGCGGTCCGTGAGTTCGAGCCCCGCGTCGGGCTCTGGGCTGATGGCTCAGAGCCTGGAGCCTGTTTCCGATTCTGTGTCTCCCTCTCTCTCTGCCCCTCCCCCGTTCATGCTCTGTCTCTCTCTGTCCCAAAAATAAATAAACGTTGAAAAAAAAAATTTTTTTAATAAATAAATAAATAAAAAAGAATCAGACACTTAACCAACAGAGCCACCTAGGCACCTCGAAATTCTTGGGGTTTACATGATCACAACTCAACCCACCTCTCCTGAATGGCTGACAATATCAGCGGGAATACTGTTCTTTCAGGTCTCCCCAAATCCTTTAGAGTTACCTCAGCCACTCTCAAATCAGCTGCAATCATTTTTTAGCAACGTACTTTTATCGGGTGGTCTCCAAAACACTGAAATGAATTCAAACAAACGTTCACAAAAACAGCAATCCTTTTTGCGCATCGATTTAAAACCATTACATTATAGGGTAGTAAGTACACAACTGGCATAAGGTTTGGGGGAAAGAAAACACAGCTGGGTCTGGATGTGCACACACCCCCACTGGTCGGAACAGAAACTCAAGAACATACTACAGGGTAGCCCTCTAACTCTGAGCCTTTCGCGTGTTATGGGCCACCAGTTGATATATTTTACGGAGAAAAAGAACACCAACTGATCCAGCAAGTCAGGAGGTCACTAAGGCCTTATACTGTTTTCTAAAGCTGTGAGCCTAGAAAAGTAAAAGAACGAGTAGTACTATCATATTACCAGGTTAAAAATTTGGCTGGTGTTTCAAAACTATATCCAACTGCCGTATTTTTTTCTGCCCCAAATGTAGTCAGAAGTGCTTAAGTCATGTAAGAAAGCATAAAAATAACACTTGAAACCCACAACCAGACATAGAGTCAAGAGTACAAGGTCACATGTCATTCCATAACCTTGCTCTTAAAGACCGAATAAACACATAAGTTACTATTAAAAACTAAATTTGAGTTTCATACTTTAAAATTACATACTTCTTTAAAACTGTCCACAGAGATAAATGTTCCTCTCAAGGTTGCCCAGCAAAATCTGGGTGTTTCTATTTTAGGTAGCCAAATAGTAAATCTCTCCATAATTTACATACTTTTAGAAATCTGATACTCGGCTTCTTCAATAAAAATATGAACTTTTGTGTAGAAATCCTATTGATATATTTCAATAGGCTATTGAGAGAAACACTGTGTAAACACACATAGACCACAAGCCCCAAAACAACCAAACATAGTTTAAATACCCTACTCACAAATCAACCTCGGCCCCTTAACCAATATGCATGTGAAGGCTCCCTCCTCAGCATCAGATACGATAATCTTAACCTCTACAGCTTTAATTTAAAAAAAAAAAATACTACATCTGGAGAAAAAAGGCAGTCATACCATAGCTGCCAAAATAATTCTGCCTCAGAAGAAGAGAGGGGCAGAGAGAGAGAGGGACAGAGAGAATCCTAAGCAGGTTCCTCACCTAGTGCAGAGGCCAACACGGGGCTCGACCTCATCACTGTGAGATTATGACCTGAGCCGAAATCAAGAGTCTGACTTGACCGACTGAACCACCCAGGCGTCCCCTGCTATTTTTTTTTTTAACTGTGAGATAAGCAACAGGATCACAAAATGATTTAGTCTCTCATCAAATAAAACATCATCAAAATAACAGAAGGGTTAATCTGATACCTGGAAGAATGAATACTTTGCTACAGGATGAAAAGCTGCAGTTGAGAAGGAGTTGCAGACAGATGAACTTCATTTCAGGAAGAGAAGAGGGCCAAGGCCCAAACCCTGAGGGACCTGGACAGCAAAGGGTCAGAAGGAGCTAAGGGGTGAGACCAGAGGAGCACAGGTCACCAAAGCCAAGAGATGAGTGTGACAAGAAGGAGATGATCAACCGTGTGGAAGATGGGGAGCACGGAGGGAGACATGTGGATCACCAGGCCTGAATCCATGTGTTAGGGGCTGAATCGTGTCTGTCTCCCAAATTCGTCTGTTGAAGCCCTAACCCCCAGGACCTCAGAATGTGACTAGATTTAGAAACAGGGTCTCTGAAGAAGTGATTAAGTTAAAATGAGGCCACTGGGGGCACCTGGGTGGCTCAGTCGGTTGGGCGTCCAACTTCGGCTCAGGTCACCATCTCGCAGCTCACGAGTTCAAGCCCCGTGTCGGTATCTGTGCTGACAGCTCGGGGCCTGGAGCCTGCTTCAGATTCTGAGTCTTCCTCGCTCTCTCTGCCCCTCCCCCGCCCTCACACACACACACAGACACACACACACACACACACACACACTCTCTCTCTCTCTCTCTCTCTCAGAAATAAACATTAAAAAAAATTTTTTTAATGAGGCCATAAGTGTGGGCCCTTACCCAATATGACAGGTGTCCTTATAAGAAGAGAAGACTCAGACACAGAAAACACGGATGGAGGGGCAACCACATGAGGACACAGAGAAGGGGGCTGTGTGCAAGCCCAGGAGAGGCCTCAGAAGAAACCAGACCCGCCGACCCCCTGTTCTTGGACTTCCAGCCTCCAGAACTGTGAGAGAATACATTTCTGTTGTTTATACCACCCAGTCTGTGGTATTTTATTACAGCAGCCCCAGCGGACTAACAAACCGTCCTACAATCCCTTCTGACTGCCTACTTCCAGTCTCTCCTTCCACACCTCAGGTTTCTGACGAGGTCTGCCTTTGACACTTGCTACCCGTTACCTGGCACACGCCGCCGAAACGGCCTCAGAAAAAATGTCACCACCTGTTTGTTGCCCACCTCACTCTCTCCTCAAAACTCACTCCTGCCCTGGCTTCCACTGGCCATTTCTCCCTGGCGGCCCACTTCCCACCCCGCCTCACTCCTTATTCTCCTTAATGGCCTCTCCTTCCTCTGCCTGTCACAAAATAAGGTTCACCAGAGTTCTATCATCCGCTTTCTTCTCTTCTCATTCCACCCTCCAGCAATCTTAACATCTTCAACCAGATACCCGTGATGCCTCCATGTGGACCTCAGGCCCTGGCTTGTCCCTGAGCGCCAGGCCCTGGACTTCAGCGGTCTGCTCAGCCTCACACACCGCCCTGAGGCCCCGCAGCCCAAACAAACCCATCCCCCTTCGGGCCTGTGTGTGCCAGCCATTCCCGACCCCTCACAGGCCAGAATCCGGGGAGCCATCCCACACTCCAGCTATCGAAACGGTCACAACAGTGTTTGATCCAATCAGCTTGTTCTCAGCGTCTACTGTCAGAAAAGCATCCAAACTATGGAAAAGGGTAGAGGTACAAAAGTGTTTATCACAGTATTATTTCCCACGGCAAAATGTGGAAGCAGCCCAAATGCCCAACAGTAAGAAAGGTTTGGTGTGGGGGGCCTGGGTGGCTCAGTCAGTTAAGCGTCCAACTTTGGCTCAGGTCGTGATCTCACGGTTCATGAGTTTGAGCCCTACCTCGGGCTCTGCGCTGACAGTGCAGAGCCTGCTTGGGTTTCTCTCTCTCCCTTGCTCTCTGACCCTCCCCTGCAAGCTCTCTCTCAAAATATAAACTTAAAAAAAAAAAATGCTTGGGGATATTATGGTACTCAATGGAATAATATACAATTATAAAATCTATTTGAAAAACTAGGCAACAGTATAGATCTTAAACACAGACATCAAAAGCTTGGAAAGGAATATTCAGAAGTGACTACAGTTGATATTTTAGAGTAGCTGGCTCAAGAGGTGTTTTTTTTAGCTCCATTTTCCAAACTTTGTGGAAGGTTCTTAAGATGACTCTCTAGGACAGAATGTCCATATGAGAGTTCTAGCAATCTTGGACTTTGTGAATTGCTTGGCCTCAGGGCAAATGGGAAGTTTACTACAGAACCCCCTCAGCTGTCTGTCACTCCACCTCCATGCTGCATCTGTTACAACATCCAGTGCAAACTCCCATGCAATAAACTTTCCCCTTAAATCCTATTATACTTGTAGACCTCAGCATAAGATCCTCGAAAAAGTGATTAATTCTCTCAAGAAATCCAACCGGACATACAAACAGCTGTACGGCTGCGGAACTGAGCTCCCCACATCTGCCACGGTAATTAAATGTTCCAGTAAGAAAAGATCATCACGCACAGCTGAGGCCAGGAGAGCACGCGTAGGGCTGGAAGCTAAATCACAGGTGAAGCCACCTCCTTAGCCAATGTCGCCAGCCTGTGTGCCAGGTAAAGAGGGGCATTTCTCCCGCAAGTTGTCAACTATTCCATCCTGGAATCCATGAGACGGAAAACTGGCCCCTTCCAAGGATGTAACCGGGTACAAGTTTCCTTTAACATTTAATGCATACCATTTTGTTTTCCAAATGAGCAACAAAAGGCAAGGATTAAGACTGGGCTGACAGTTTTACCATTATTTCTTCAATGCTCATGCCCTATTCCTGGTACACTTCATACCAACAAACCCAACAAATTTCTCCTTCTCCAAGTTTTGGTGCAAATGAAATGAAACAGGCAACAGCCACAAACATGTACAAAGCCCTGCACATACCTAGGTGAGTCTGTGCGAAAACGGGTACATGCTGCACGGGTACATGTACATACATACCTTCTCCGACCGCTGCCTTACTCAAAAGTCGTATGTGTATTGTTCCTAATTTAAAGGATTCCTAATCACGAATCCTTCTGAAAAAGAAATACTAACTCCTGGTGATACCCATTCTATAAGTCTAGATTTTACTGTAATTGTACTAGACTTCCTCACAGCACAGAAAGAATGCTCATAAATATTTATGTCACATTCAAATTGGGCGTTTGTGGTGAGAGATGAAAAACATTATAAGTTGTGAAATATGGGATGGGAAGGCATCACCTCATTCAAATCCCCTCAACTAGATTTCACATTCAACTGTGAAATCTCATTGAAATTAGCAATATTTCTCAAGGAAGTAGCTCTTCCACTCCACGGCTGTCATATCCTCTTTGAAACTTGGGTCGGTATTATTTTGAGATACTCATAGAATACCCCTGCTTACGCATAAATTCCTGCAGATAAAACAAACTTAGCAGGAAAGCCCATTTCTCCACTCACAATTATACAAGAGAGCATGAAAGGAGAGCTGGAAAGCTTGCTGAACTTTTTAAAAAGTAATTAAAAGCAACGGACTTTTGAGGAAATGTGTCAGATTTGGCAAGGTTTTCTTTGTAAAAATGCACCTTGGTAATTGTCCAGAATTCTGTTCTTCCAGTTTGGAAACGTTTAAAAATTCTGACACATAATGAAATGGTAACAATACAGATCATCCTAAGAAAAACAGGGAAAGAGGAGAAATTTAACTTCCTCATCCCCTCAATCTTCCCTTCTTTCAGACTCCCAATCCCCCATGATTCCTGGAGCTATCAGGAGGCACAGACCCACCTCCCCCCGCCCCCAGAGTTTAATGATTTAGTTAGAAACTAAGTCAATCAATCAAGTAATTACAGGTGTGAGTACATAAAAGGCAACTCAATTTAGATTTTTGAAGGCAAAAAGTTACATTTAGTTTTACGATTGAAAATAAAGAAAAAAATACTCTTTAAAACGTAGAAACGTATGCATCTCCTTTACTGCACGACAGCAAGTAAAGGAGAAAGATGGGGGGTGAAAAAGAACATATTCGAGGGGGAGGGGAGTATGAGGAGCCCAAAAGAGACTGAGTAACAGATGGCTGGAGGCCTGCTCAGGGAGTGCAAGAAGGAACACAAAGGGAAAAACAGAAGAAGAAACAAAGAATGCAGAGTTTCCTTTCACTAGGAACCACATCCCCCACCTTCTAACTTTCGGGGCCATCTCTACTAAAGACTTTTAAATACCGTTGTACTTCTGCCCGGAGAGACATAAACCGGAAGGTACTCCACCACGTGTCAAAGCAATCTGAGCAGGCAGGACCCAGGCGTCCCTCCTCTTCGGCCCCACTTTAAAGAACCACTAGGGTTAAGTGCCAGCCTGGCCTTTTTCCACAAGATGTTATTATATTATCATCTGTACAGAAGTGACATAACCAGATTATGGGAAACGTGTAAAATAAGAGGGGTACAAGTAAGTCACCACAATTACACCAACACAATCGCCATGAACATTTTGGTTTATTTCTTTGCCATCTTTATTCCTAATTATTTTTTAGGAGTAACTTGAGTCCCGTATCAAATCATAAATTATGTGCACTGCTCGGATTCAAACAGGTCTGGGTGTCTGGCAGGGAGGAGGAAGAACCCCAGGAATCCATTTTCAGGAAAGACCAAGGAGTAGTAACTAACCTTTACACAGAGTGATGCCTGTGCCTGACGCTGTTTTAGACACATACACGTGTTAACACGTTGAATCCTTACTACAAGCCCCAAAAGAAGGCTCTATTGTGACCTGCATGTTGCAGATGAGAAAGCAGAGGCATAGACAAATTAAGCTACCTGCCCAACGCCATGGACAAAGAAGAGTCAAGTCTCCAAACCAATACTTTTTCTAGAACCAGCCTGTAAACACTGCACCACACTGCCTCCCACTGAGGCATGTAAGAAAGAACCAGACTCAGTCACACTTACCCCAGTGCAAAGCTTCAATGACCAAAGAGCAGTTAGTCTAGGTGGGCTTAAGTGTAACTCACACAGGACCCCTCCACCTACCCCAAAGCCTTCAGTGTATCTTTGGAGAAGGGGGGGCGGGGGGGGGGGGGGCAGTAAGGGCTTAGCCACTGAAAGAGCCAAAGGTGGCCTTGCTCCAAACCCCTCCCAGGAAGGGAAGAGGGCTTGTCCAGACTCAGAGCAGGACCCAGTCTGAGCAGGATTCTGATGTGCCCAGCAGGTGCCAGTACATGGGGTAATGGCAGCACTCAGATGGGGAACTGGGGATGGAGGATGGGCAGCAGCCCAGTTCAAGCCGCACCACAGAGGCACTCTCTTAACTCCAGCGTTTTCTCTTCTTCTTAAAAAAAATGTTTTTAATGTTTATTTATTTTTGAGACAGAAAGAAACAGAGCATGAGCAGGGGAGGGGCAGAGAGAGAGGAAGACACAGAATCTGAAGCAGGCTCCAGGCTCCAAGCTGTCATCCCAGAGACCGACATGGGGGCCGAACTCACAAGCTGAGAGATCATGACCTGAGCCGAAGTCAGACATTCAACCGACTGAGCCACGCAGGCACCCCTCAAGCATTTTCATTTGAGGAGGAAGGGACGGAAGAGGAAATTACTGACCAAAAATAAATATTCCCATGTCATCATAATTTACACACTATTGAATACCACTATCATGGTGATTTACTAAGAGGCAGTAACTTGATTTCAGTCACTGATTACTAAAATTTCCAGCAATCTACCATTAACAGCAGAGCCCCATCTTGGGGCTTCTGAGCTTGTTTTTGAGGGCCTGGAAAGCTCTTCGGGCTTCTCTTCCTCCAGCACCGACTCATTCTCAAGACCACTGCACCAATGTCCACGTCCTCAGACAGGCCCTCCCTGGAGCCTCAATCTAACGTCACCTCTCTTAGCCTTTCTTATTCTCACAGTCCCCTGTCATTTTCCTTCACAGCACCAATCACAACTCATAAATCATAAATATCTGTGTTCATTTCTGCAACATCTCTCTCCCCTCATACGCCATGAGACCGGAAATCATGCCTGTGCTACCACCACTGAAGACTAGTACAGGGCCCAGTCCAGGGTCCGGCACATAATAAGCACCCAAACATCTGATGAATGAATAAATGCATACACTGAAGAATTTAAAAAAGTCACCTCCCCTTACTTCTCAAAGTACTGCAGTAATCTTACAAGTGGGAAAGGTGACATTTCCACCACAGGGTGTATTTTGTGCTCTATTAGGTAAGCCACCCAACCTCAGGCTCCAAGCACAAACCCAAGCTTAAGTGGAAACTTGATCAGTCAAGACCGATCTACAAACAAACACAAAGTCAATGCCACTCTTGTACACCAGCAACACCAATCAGAGATATGAGACACAAATCCATTCACAATGACCACAAAAACCATGAGGCACGTTGGCACAAATCTAACAGAAGATGTAAGAGTTTCAGACACAAAATGATAAAATTTCACCAGAGGACATAAAAGACATAAATAAATAGAGAGGTATATCAGGTCACAGATGGTAAGCCATGAAGCCCTAAAGATCTCAATTCTCCCTGCATACTATATACATGCAATGTAATAACAATAACACAATTTTTTTTTTAAAAAAGCCACATGCCTAGCTAATGGGAACAAGCTCCCCAGTATGGAGAAAGAGGCAAGAGTGTAATGTGTGTGTGACACATCAACAGACACAAATAGGGAAAGTGTCATTTTTGTGAATTCCAGTAATTTAACTATTAGGGGTGTGCAACATTCCTTCTAATATTTTGACTGTTTTAAATATTTTCTCTTTGTTTTAAGCGGTGAGACAGTAAATGCTCTAAGTTCAGAAGAGCAAGAGTCTGGGGGAAACTGGTTGAGATGAGAACAAACCTGGTTGTGAAAGACGTGTAACAGGGTGGAGAGGGCCTTCCAGGGTGAAGGAAAGCTCCAGGAGAATAATGAGGTCAAAAAGCTTAAGACACATCTGAGAGTGAACCAAGTGTGGCTCACATCAAACGAATACACATTCTCCTACAAAGTCAGCTGGTAACGGCTCTAGAAATGGTACTGTGAAGTAACTATAGCAGTGTTGTCAAATAATGACCCCTGCCAGAAGGGGTTCAGTGGTCACACAATGGGGACATGTGCATACTGTATCTCTCTTGGATAGTCATAGTCCGCAACCACAAGTGAAAGGCCATAACAAGTCTTTCTGCAAAGAAACCTATTTAAAATGTTATTGAACCAACACCTACTTCTCCAAGGAACCCTTTCTGAAGTACACATCTACTCACTTTATGGGATTTTTTTTTTCAACCTAACTTTTTATGGAACAACCCACTTTGGTAATTGCTACATTCTACTAACCCAGCATTTCAGAGGCCTGAGCCAGAGCAGAGGCTTAAGGACTTGGAAATTAAAGGCAATAATCAACCAAATAAAACAACTGAATGGATGGGTCACAGAAAGGGGAGAAGTAGGGAATGCTTCTGGAATCCCAAGTCCAGATGATGATGGGAATCCTATCAGCACAAACAGCCAAGTCAAAAGAGGATCAACTATTAGGTACTGGGTACTGAGCTTGAATTTAGATGGACTTGGGGAGATAGTGAAATATTCCCCTAGAAGGAAAACTGAGCAAGAAGTTAAAAGACTACAGTCAAGGAGCACCTGGGTGGCTCAGTCATTAAGCATCTGACTTCAGCTCACGTCATGACCTCACGGTTCATGAGTTCGAGCCCTACCTAGGGCTCTGCACTGACAATGCAGAGCCTGCTTGCGATTCTCTCTCCCTCTCTCTCTCTGCCCCTCTCCCACATGCTCACTCTTGGGGTGGGGGGGGTGGGGGGGTGGGCTGTGAGAAAAGAAAAGAAGACTACGGTCAAGTTCCCAGATCTGTCCCAGGTCAACTTCATGAACCTAAGCAGGTCTCAGATACAATGAAGAGGTTACAGCAGTGACCTTTAGGCTCTTTCAACTTTAATACTCTACTATTCCAAAAATTGGGCACTTGAGAGTCAAAATACCAATACTATCAAGGTCCTTTGAAGATGTGAAATGTATAGAAGATAGAACAAAAATAAACAATTCAAGAATCTGAATATATGAATTTAAATATATGAATGAGAAGTTTTTAAGAGATCATGCAATTAGAGATATTTAAAGTTATCCATGAAACCTACGAAGCGATGAAATCTAACTCCAGCCCCCTGCCCCGATGTCACAGAATACTGTGTTAACTTATATTCTGCTGCTGCACAAAGCAGAAGCCTGAATCTCACCCAATGTGACAATTCATATGTTTTTATGAATACCTCTCCACACCCTGAAGATTTCAGGCAAATGAGAACTTCTTCCTAGATGGCTCACCACATCAGGGGTAGATGAAAACTGTGGTCAGCCTATTACAACTGTTAAGCAGAGTGCCTACAAAACACTAGCCATGCAGACTGACCTAAGCCCAGGGTTCATAAAAATTAAGCTTTTCCTGGGGTGCCTGGGTGTCTCAGTTGGTTAAGCGTGCAACTTCGGCTCAGTTCATGATCTCACGGTTCATGGGTTCGAGCCTCACATCGGGATCTGTGCTGACAGCTCAGAGCCTGGATGGAGCCTCCTTTGGATTCTCTGTCTCACTCTCTCTCTGCCCCTCCTCTGCTTGGGTGCCACACACTCACTCTCTCTCTCTCTCAAAAATAAATAGACTTTAAATTTTTTTTTTTAAATTAAGCTTTTCCTAAAAGCATTTAGCCTGGGATTCTAAAATGAATAAAATCATGATGATCCTTCTGAAGTACTTTCAAGGGGAAAAAAAAGATCACCTAAGAACCGCAAGTAGCACTGTAGGGTCTAATAACAAAGAACTTAAAAGGAAGCAGCATTCAGGGAGAAGAAAGAAGGAAGGTAGGATGGAAAATGCAAGCAGGCTAGCAGGGATTTTTCCATCAAGGCTGAAAAGTTTTTGAAAAAAACCAAGAGTTGTTGTTGCTGTTTGTTTTGATTGAAGTGTACAAAAACTACTTTCGGGCAACCAGTGAAAATCAGCAGGGAAATGACATGAACACCCCGTTCACGAAACTCAGTAGTTAACAACCTGTTCCATCGTCTTTTCCATTCAATTTTTGAAAACCTCTTTAAGGATGTCGAATTCCTCTCTTTTCTCTTTAACAGGTTTAAAAATACATAAGGTACAATTTTGAATTGTATTTTCATTTTTAACACAGCAAAATGAAGACACCTGTGCATTTCCAAGCTTCCTGGGTCCACCCAGGACCAGTGGGAAAGTCCCTGGAAGGCACAGACCTGGTTTCCTCTTGGCCTCTCAAGCTATCAGGGAAAGCCAGGCACCTGGTATTTTTAGAAGCTCGGTGTTGTTTATCTGATAAGAAAAGAAAGAATGTCAATTTTCACTTTTCTCCAGACTTCAGCTTCTAAAACTGCCTATCTTGGAAGAATATAAATTCTACACCAACCCTCTTTTTCCCCACCTGGTCCGAAGTCTTGGTCCCTCAGCCCCAGCTCCACAGCGGTGCTCACACCATTCCACTCACACACGTCGGGCCCTGACCTCCAACTGGATAACCAGCAGCACACCGTCTGCCTTCGGACAGACTAGAGACCAGAGACCAGACAAGGCCCCAGCAAAGCCCCAGATGGCCATCTCATTCCTGCAGATAAAGAAGTGCCAGGAGAGAGTAAGAAAGAGCCCAGGCAAGGAACAGGTCTTTACCAGCAGGCTAAATCCTGTTCCCCAAGTCACCCTCATCTGGGGGAGACTGAGGCACGATGGGAGAGCCAAGCATGAGGCCCAGAAAAGAAGGAGAAACTGAGAAGCATTTCAACCAAACTGCCCAGCTCTGGACTGGCCAAGGACACCCACGGGAACCCTGACTCCAGCTGACAAAGGAAGCAAGGAAGGCAGCGGGGAGGGACTGTCAAGGGCAGGCCCTCCCTCCAACTCCTTAAAATATACTCCTTACAAGTGGCCCAACGCAGGATGCCTGGGTGGCCCAGGAGGTTAAGCGTCAGACGACATTTCAGCTCAGGTCACAGTCTCTTGGTTCGTGAGTTTGAGCCCTGCATCTGGCTCCACACTGGCGGTGTAGAGCCTGCTTGAGATTCTCTCTCTCTCTCTCTCTCTCTCTCTGCCCCTCCCCCACTCTCTCACACTCTCTCGAAGTAAATAAATAAACTTAAAAGAAAAAAAAAAGTGGCCCAAAGCTTCAAAGAACACTGCACCAGGAGGCAGCATGTTGTTCTGGAAAGCACACAGTTCCTGGGCTTACTCAGTTCCCTCATCCACAAATATCTCCTACTGAAGGAGAGCAAGGGGGATTCAACAAAACCAGCTGTAGAGAGTACCCAGCATGAGGCCTGACACAAAGAAAGCACCCAACACTTCACCGACAAGAGCAATGACCGTCATATAAAATATGAATGCTTCATTCTTTGGGGACCTGGCATTTCTTGTCCACAAGGCAAATACAGCCGAAGTCTGTGAACAGCCTCAACGGGACTGAATCGCCAGCCAGGCTGAACACAGGAGGAGGACAGGACACTGGCAGGTGTGAAGGAAAGAAAGCAGGAGGCACCAAGGTCCTACCATACACCAGGGCCATCCACACAGGTCGGCACCTTCCCCCATGGAAGGGCACTTTAGACATCCTCAGGATCCACAGAAGGATCCCCCGGGCTCTCCTCCAGGATGCTGCTTCCTAACATCCCAGCCAATCCAACCTTCAGGGGCAGGTGTTCAGAGACCCCGGGCCCTTGTGCACCATCAAAGGCTGGAGGAAATGAAACCTCCGACAAAGAAGGAGCGGGCACTGTGCTCGGGGTCCCCCTCACTCTTTTGCTTTTGTTTTCAGCTTTTGTCTTGGCAGCAAGTGTTGGCGTGGCCCTGGTCACCACAGCTGTCACAGTCACTTTCTTCGTGTCACCAACATCCACTCTGGGCACAGTGACCCGCCCTGCTGTGTGTCCTTTGAGGCACAATGGATTTCCTTTATTGCTTTTTAATGCATGGCCTCCCATCATTATGCTTAATAAAATACGAACGGATGAAGAAGGCACTGACAACTGAAGAGAAACCCAGGAAAGGTGACAGGGGCGAGACGCTGCTACGCATCCCTCACCCTGCTCAGCTGCTAAGTTGGAAGGTGCTCCCCAATAGAGCTCAGCAGACCTCGTGTCTGGCTCCCTCCAAATAGCTGGCGAAGAGGAGACAAAAGTTACCGCACCTGCACCATACTCCCTGAAGACCCCAAATGAGGTCCTAGCTTGAAACAATTACACACGTAAGTAGAACTTACAGTCTTCACAGTCTTGTCTTAGAAACAAAACCAATATTGACTTTCCCATTCGCCCAGGAGCATTCTGAGAAAGCCATAAACAAACGATGATGCCAAGTGTTAAAATCCATTCCGCTCCTACACCGGGTGGTCACTGCCAGGTCAAGGACAGGTGCCTCCTTCCCACGACCGCTCTCCATTCCACCCCAAGGACTGGAGACAGCTTCCATTCCCTTCTCACACGGACAACTAAGCTCGTTTGCTTCCCCTGTGGGGAAGGATGAGCACAGAAGTCCCGTGCAACATGTGTTCCCATGAGCACAGACACGTGATGATCTCAGAGGTATTGTAAAAAAAAGGGCCCTCGACACTTCCCTAAGGAAGGATGTCTTCTGTAAAAGGCGCCTGCCAGGACCCAAAGCATGTGCTGGGAAAATGTACGGCCTGCTGCTGCGTATGTTTCCAATTCTGATGCCCCACTTCCTCTTCATGATCACATTCCTTCCCTCCTTATTTCTCTTCTAAAAAGACACTCTGGCACTGGGTCTCCAAAGTGTGCTGTTCTATGAAAAGGCTGTAAGATAAAAGGAGCTAAAATGGATTTCAATAAATATGAAATGCTTAAACACTATGTAAGATCTATTCTATTCCACCACTTTTAAAGGTCTCCAAAAAAGAATAGTATTTTTAAGTGTTGGCAGCCTAACTTTTTAAAAATAAAGTCTCCTTCACTTAAAGCTCAGTCACACAGGCCATCACACAGCATAAAGCTTTTTAACAACACAGTTTTAAGGGTTGTGATGTCACTAACTGTGCCTTCCAAACCTATCTCACAGAGGTTCCTCAAAGGATCCGTTACGATAATATACGGGAAAGTGATACGAATTTTGCAAAAGGCGAATCAAATGATCAAACTGTTGTTATTCCTATTATTAACAGATATCATACCATACAGCGTCTACATAAAAGACTAGGGACCTTGGAATCAGAGATCAGGGTTCAAATTCCCCGTCCACCACTTACTAGTTACCTACACAAGTAGGGTGTAAGAGACCAAGCTACTAAATTCCCTAGGCCTCATTTCAACTGTAAAATGGATATAACACCCACTTCATCAAGATCTAAGGATTCGTAGTTACGTATGCAAAACCCGTCACACATGGTAAACACTTACTAAAGGATAGTGACAATTACTCTTGGGCTATTTAATTAAAATCCAAATATCCAGCTACTGAAAACAGTGGAAGGGAAGGGGAGGCGAGGAGAGTCTCACCAAAAAGAAGGACAAATGTTAAAAACATGGATCTTAACACTCTGAAGATCCCTTGTTAGCCAAACCACTCCCACCCCCACTCCTTCCCCACTGACATCCACAGCTCCTCCTTGCTTTGCATAACTGTGCGGCAACCACGGAGAGTCAGTCTTTAACGCCAGGCTTGACAAAGTGATGATTCATCCCATCCCATGAAGGGGGTGCAGCCAGTAGTCAGCCTCAACGCACAACAGGAGCTCCACGGGGAGAGCCCTTGGCCAGAGGCAAGCTATGGAAGAGAAACCCCCTACCCGCACCCCGTGTCCCCAGCAACAGTTAACACAGTCTCATGCTTTGCTTGTTGTTAATGTATATCCCAAGGAGTACTTGGGAGGAATCCAACGGCGCTACATTTTACAGAGTTATTCACAGCACACATGAAGAGTCCAAAATGGCAACACAACAATAAGGAAGGAGTCTCCCTCTGTTCCCTCTGTTTGCTGCCTGTGGCACAATGTTTTGCCAGGCAATGTGTTAGTTATAACAACAAACAGCTTGATGGTTGGACTACATCCCACTTCAGCTTCACATCATAATGGCTCCTGAGGACAAGTCCCACTGCTTCTCAGCCCGGCCTGAAAATGTGACCACATCCCCCCACGAAAAAGACAAACCCTCAGCAGCAGCTTGCACAGCTCTTTTCCATTACCACTTAGTGGGCAGGAAACATATTTTCCCCCTGGAGTAAGCTCCTAATTCCCATGCTAAGGTTAAGAGGCTTTCAAACTTGGTTGTCCTAACATGAATGCCCAATGGGGTGGTTTCACAGCGGGTCCTCAGAGCTGTCAAAGACACAGCACTGGGTCATCTGCTGCCCCTGCCTGCAGTCAGACTACATTCCTGGCCCTGCCTACAGCCAGACTACTATACCTGAATGTCTCCTAAATTATCACCACGGTAACTCTAACCTTCAGTCCCACTTTGGGATCCTTCCACTACTGTCCCATAGACACAAACCATGAACGCCTGGAAAAGTCAGCCTCCTCCCAAAACAGGTTTGCTTGGAATACCCCAAACAACATTCATCATTCAATGCCCCCTGGCTCCCTCAGCAGGTCAACCTTGTTTCCTCCTGGGTTTCTTGATTCCAATCTAGAAAAGGGTCACTCAACAAATAGCCAACATATTACATTTAATTCTACCTCCCCCCCTAAAAAAAAAAATTCCCATTCACCATAATGGTAAGAGTTCTTTTTCTTATTCCAGGTGGCCCACATGGGGAGAGTGAAAGCACAGAAGCAGTGGCTTTTCAACTCAAAATCCAAACACTGGTGTGTGGGGTGTGTTTTCTGGGAAAGCCTGCAAAAGGGTTTTTCAACTCAAGTGTTACATAATCTGATTCATTTATTTAGCAATGTCTAATTTTATAGTGGTTTCCCCTCAAACATTCCTGGAAAATTGTTATATACTATATTACAATGGAGAAAATTATTTTATGTCAAAATCAATTCTATAAAGTTTGCCTCATACCCATTCAAGCCAATATCCACTGGCTACACACACACACACAGATCCAGAGGCACACACATACACACAAATACCCTGATCCATAACAAAAAAAGTCCTCCTCCACTGTAACTAAGATTTGATTTCAGCAAACTAACACCGGGAGCGCCTAGAACTCAAGGAAGTGCACAACTTGTTGAGGCAATAAACGCTCGGGCCACAGCCTGAACAAAGCATTACAAAGAAGCTTCAGAAACCCACACGGCCCCTAGACAAAATGTTGTGTGTTTGCAATCCATTCTCCAGGGCACTCTCATCAACGCCTCCCCAACCCTCCTCCCGGCCCCCGCTAGCACCCTCCAGGGCTCCCGTACCTAATCTGGTTTTCATTCCGGCCCCGCTCCCTCCCCTTCCCTCTCAACGACCGTGAATCAATCCCATCCCGGGCAGGAAACGAGACCCAGGGCAGCCCCCTCCGCTGCGGCGGAACAAAGGAGCGAGGCGCAGCTGCACGCGCGGGACGCCCCATCGGGTCCTGGACCCCCTTCTCCCCTGCCGCCGCCGCCGGGGCACGCCGCACCTGAACCCCACACCCCAGGACGCCCCATTGTTCTCCCTCCGTTTTCCTTCCCGGAGGAGGCCACTTCCAAAGAACCAGGGGGCCAGGAAACAGCTGTGGGCCAGGGAAATGGAGGGGTGTGGGTGAGAACGGGGAAGATCTGGATTCCACTTTGCCCACAGTGCTAGGAGAATAGGGCAAAGTAAGAGCAACTTAGTTCACAAGCCTGCTCTCCCACCCGCCCCCGAAACGACTGCGGAGTCACGACCACCGGGCGCGACCTCCAGCACGCGCGAGTTCTCGCCGCAGCGCGGCCACGCCGGGACGAGAGCGCCGCAGCCCCCTCTGACCCGTGCCCCGCGGGCTGCGGCGGGGCCACCGGGACCTCGGGCACAAAGGCGCGGGGCGCCCCCTCTACCGCCTCTGGCGGGCCGCGGCTGGAGCGAGCGGGCAGGGCAAGGGAGAGGGGGAAAGCGCTCGCGCTACCTCGCCGGGCGCCACTCCGCCTCCTGGTCCTCTTCGCGCTCCGGGGCGCGGGCCCACTGCGAGGCTGCGGGGCTCCCGCGGCGGCTGCTCGGCGGAGGCTGCTGGGCGGACGCTGTCCCGCGGCTGCCGACCCTTGGCGCGCCCCGCGCTCCCGCACCGCCTCCACGCGCCGAGGCTGGGCTCCGGTGCGCGCCCGACTGCAGAGAACTCGGCGGCTGCGGAGAGCAGGGCTGCGGCGGGAGGCGTGCGGCCACTCCCCTCTCCCCGGCAGACGGAGGGGCTGGCCGAGGGGCGGGGGCGGCGACCTCGCCGCCTGGGATTCGCCCCTCCGCGCGCCTGCAGGACCGGGAGCCGCCGCCTCCGAGCCGACTCACCTCCGGCCGCCCGGTGCCGGCTGCACAGCGCCCCCCAGTGAGCGCGAGCGGCAGCCTCCGCACCCGAGGGCAAGCCTAGATAGGGCCGGGAGGGGAGGAGAGGAGAGGGAAAGGGAGGCGTCCCCGCCCAGCGCCCACGGAGAGCACGGCCCTTGTACCTTTTTTTTACTCCTGAATTCACTAACATCAAACTAGAAATGTAATAACTGGGGCAGGAGGGATGACGCCTAGGAGCCAGCCTGGGAGCACATGCCAGCAAAGACTGGGAGTGTTCTCAACAGTTCCTTCTGCCCTAGATAAAAAAGTTCGGATACCCAAGAATATCAGAAAGGATTAATTTGACCGAAACGGGAAAAAAGGTGTATCGAGTAGCCAAGTATGCTTTTACTTACAAGATTTGTAATATCTCACATTATGCTAAGTAGACAGTGGCCAGTTCTCTGCTACAAAAAAATGAAAGATAGTTTAAAAGGAATTTCAAATACCTGTATATCTGAAAATAGCATATTAACTGCCATTGGGTAATGACCAGTGATGGGGTATCAGTCTACATATTATTTAGGCATGTTGGAGGGGCCAGAGAGTCAGGACCTCCAGCTTCTCACTCCAGCCCGCCTCTTGCCTCTTTGTGGAATGTAGAACAAGCCACTTAACCGAGGTCCTGGTTTCCTCATCCCGGAGGAAGGAAGGGTGCTCCTCCAACCTTACTCACTGGGTGAGGTGAGGATTACTTGGCTAAGGTGTGAAAAGAAATATAGGCACAGTAATTATTACTCATGATTCTAACTACTTTATCCTATAACGAAATAAATTGCCATAAATGGGGCCAGGTTTAAATGGACTGACCTATATCTGGAAACTGTCACTAAAATGAGGTGAACCAAAGAATTCAGACCATATATAGTAACTCTGTTCCCAGAGCCATAAGAACACAGGCACTGGGATTTGTCAAATGTCACCAATAGATTTTGGAAAGGTGGCAGTTGCCCAGACTCTGTCTGCTTGGAGCTATATCATCATTGACGACCCTATCCGCATCAGTTCAGATCTGCATGACAGTGGTCTTAAGTTAAGGCGTATTGAATACCAGGTACTGTTCTGTTCTTGTTTAATCTTCACAAAATCCTGAGATAAGTTACTCTCATTGTTCTTTTACTGACTGGGAAAGCCAAAACCAGAGAGGTCTTCCGACTAATAAGTGGCAAGGATGGTTTGAAGACACGTTGTCAGATTCTTGGGCACCCTTCCCATTGAAGAGTGTAATTGCCTTCCTCTTGAATGTGGGCTGTACTTAGTGACTTGATTCTAATGAAAAGAACACAGCAGAAGTGATGCTATGTGATCTGATTTTAGATCATAAAAGGAGCTACAGTTTTCACCTGGACCTTTTATTGGAACACTCACCCTGGGAACCCAGCTGCCATGCTAAGAGGAAGCCTGGAGTACATGGAAGGTCATGTGTAGGTGCTCCAGCTGATGGTGCCAGCTGAGAACCCAGCCTGCAGTCAGATATGTGAGTTACTGAGCCTTTGAGATGACTCCAGCCTCACTCACTGATTGACCACACTGCATGAGAGACTTAGAAAACCTAACTAAATCTAGTCCGTGCTCAGAATCAGGAGAGCGGACCATAAAAAGAGATTGTCTTTGGAGTGGTCGTTACATAGCAACTGGAACTGAAAATAGTGGCAGAGCTGGGATTTGAACCCAGGCAGTCCGATTCCACAGTCTCCGCCACAATCCTACTGCCTCAGACCTTGATAACCCAGCCTGATGAACACCAGCGTTCACAACAGTGTATGGGCCTGCCATCTGATGACACGTTTAGACTCACTTTTCCATTTTGCGCGTTGGATATCAGGTTCCAAACAGACGGCTTAGAGCAGTTTGGCAATAAGGAGGCCCCTGACCTCTCTATCCAGTCCAGCTTTTCAAACATTAACAGAAATTCAAGTGGCAGGTTTGCAAACACAAAACGTGAAGAAATGGTTTGAAAGAGTAGGGGAACTCTATAACCTTTTCACCTTTGAAAAAGGCCAAGTTTTCTTCAAAAGTAGGTTTGGGACAAGTATGTGCTGAATAGGACTACTGAGAGAGGGGCTCTTAGGAAGACTTCGGAACTCCTGCCCCAAGGTAAAGATTGGGAACTTGGTTATGTTGGGACAATTCTGCCTCTGGAAGGACCTATCATAGTGGGGACACTTGAGGCTCTCTCCCTCTTTTTCAGCAACCTGAGACAAGAAAATATGAGAAACTGTTGAACTCATCCCGATAAACATTGAGAAAATGAACCAAGAAGCTATTAGAAAGCCAAAAGGGTTTCTAGAGCAAAGTTCTGCCTGTCTTTTTAAAAAAAATTTTTTTTTCCAACGTTTATTTATTTTTGGGACAGAGAGAGACAGAGCATGAACGGGGGAGGGGCAGAGAAAGAGAGGGAGACACAGAATCGGAAACAGTCTCCAGGCTCTGAGCCATCAGCCCAGAGCCCAACGCGGGGCTCGAACTCACGGACCGCGAGATCATGACCTGGCTGAAGTCAGACGCTTAACCGACTGCGCCACCCAGGCGCCCCCTGCCTGTCTTTTAAAAACACCATTAACCTATAGTTTTCATAAATTTCAAAATCCAACTCCTGAAGACATACCATGAAGTTTTTAAATACTTTCACCTTCCTGGCCATTCTTCTCAAAAGTCAATCAATCAACAACTTTCGAATTTAAGAGAAGCAGACTATAGGTATAATAACTGTCAAGCATGGATAATAAATCCACCAACTACAAAAGCATTTTTTTTTACTTTCCCATCAGTCTATTTAAAGGAAGTAGAATGTATGAAGAAGCAGAAGGACTCACTATGATTTTAGGGTGAGAGACGTAAATTGTCAAATTATAGGAGTAAAGTGACTATAAGAGGTGCACGTCACCTCAATGAAAACATGCAGCGATTTAAATTAAAACAAGGGAAATCCTGCCATCCTTGTGGGGAAAATGTATATACAAAGCACATTTGTGTGTCCCAGGAAGAGAATTACCACTAAATGCGCAGGATTTCTTGTTCTTCTTTTATCCGAGTTGTTTTTAACTGGAGCCCTCTAAAAAAATTTTTTGATTCACTTTTGGGGAAATGAACAACAAAACGACCATATGACCTGCTTCTACCTCGTTTTGGTGTAGCAAAAGAAATAATGGGCCGGAAGTCATAATTTTACATGTTCTCACTGGCCCTATCTGCAGCCAGCTTTAGAATTTTAACCAGAAGCTTCATGCTTTCTGTCCTTAGTTACTTTACATCATCCTGAATGTGTTAAGGGATTTCCAGTTCTAAAAAAACCTAAGCATCTTTGTTTTTGCCCTATTTTCTCTCTTCATCTACCTACCCAAAGACTTAGTTTTCACCCGCTTTACTTATCCTTTGCGGCCAAACTCCGTTCTCCTCTATCCTCACCATCTTCTTGAAATGCATCCTGCGTTCTCTTCCAGGGTAACATCTTAATGCCGCAGACTCTCAGTACCTATTCTTGTATTCCAGTTCTTTCTAGTTCTTCTCTTATAAATGTTTGGCCTCTCCAACTAGAGATGATGGATGTCTAGATTAAAGGAATAATTCAGGGGCTTCTGGGTGGCTTAGTCAGTTAAACATCTGACTTGTGATTTCGGCTCAGGTCAGAATCTCTCACAGTCCATGAGTCCGAGGCCCTGCATCGGGGTCTGGGCCGACAGCGCGGAGCCTGCTTGGGATTCTCTCTCTCTCTGTCCCTCCCTCAGGCACTCTCTCCCTCTTGTAAAATGAAAATGAATGCATGAATGAATGAATGAATGAATGAATAGAACAATGTAGTCTGAAAGCACCAGGCCCATTACAATAAGCATGATCTCAGAGAGCTTACTCTGTTTTCAAAAGTGTTCTCAGTGCTCTGAATGTATGTTAATTCATTATTTACCCTCAGGACAGCCCAAGGAGGTGGGTTATTAATTATAAATTGTTGTTATACACAATAATTACAGCAAATACGATCATTACTTTAATTTTTATTAATCCCATTTTACAGATGATGAAACTGAGGCAGAGGAAAATTAAGTTACTCGCATGAGGTTACACAATGGTAACATCAGAGCCAGGATTTCAATCTAGCCAGTCTTGCTTCAGGGCACAGTCTCTCACCTCAGGACCCTATACCTCCTCTCACATTTGTGAGCATTTAATCTGTGAGCTCTTTGTTTCTTTTATGTCAAAAAACAAGTACGTCTTATTTCTTTAGTATTTATCTCTTAGTTTAGAATAGTGCTCTAAATACAGTAAACACTGAATTAGTATTTCTTATGTAGTTTCCTGCGAAAGAAAATCTTTCTTATGTATTTAAAGAGTGCTTTGAAAATAAATGCTTAATACTGAAAGTATTATTTGAAATTCACATTAGGTATTGTAAAAAATATTTCTGTGGCATTTTCAGCCTCCGGGACAAAAAACACTACTCTTTAAGTATTTAAGAAGCTGTATGGGGGCGCCTGGGTGGCACAGTCGGTTAAGCGTCCGACTTCAGCCAGGTCACGATCTCCCGGTCCGTGAGTTCCAGCCCCGCGTCGGGCTCTGGGCTGATGGCTCAGAGCCTGGAGCCTGTTTCTGATTCTGTGTCTCCCTCTCTCTCTGCCCCTCCCCCGTTCATGCTCTGTCTCTCTCTGTCCCCCAAAAAATAAATAAACGTTGAAAAAAAAATTAAAAAAAAAAAAAAAAAAAAAAGAAGCTGTATGTAGAAAGCGGCCAGGAGAGTGGATCTTGAAAATTCTCATCGGAAGAAAAAAATACAACAGTAACTGGACTGTCAACTGGTGATCCTTTTGCAATATATACAAATATCAAACTATTACATTGTACACCTCAAACTACTTTAATGTTATACCAATTTCAATTATACATCAATAAAAACTAAGATTAATTTAAAAAATTAAAAACTGTAGATAAATGACAACAAGAATGTTAGAGGGTAAAATGACTGATAGAACTTCTCCTGGGTAGGAACATGCACTAAAGCTTTTTTTTTTTTTTTTAATTAATTAATTTATTATTTATTTTATTTATTTATTTATTTATTTATTTATTTATTTATTTATTTTTAGCATTTATTCATTTTTTCAGAGACAGAGAGAGAGAGAGCACAAGCAGGGGAAGGGCAGAGAGAGGAGGAGACATAGAATCCGAAGCAGGCTCCAGGCTCCGAGCTGTCAGCACAGAGCCCGATGCGGCGCTTGAACTCATGAAACGCAAGATCATGACCTGAGCGGAAGTCGGACGCTTAACCGACTGAGACACCCAGGCGCCCCGAAAGCTTTTTGAAGATGAAAAAAAAAAAAAGGAGAAGAATTCAAAGGTGTCACGGATAGGGTTCCTTATAGGTATTAGCCTATGAGAAGATTAAAAGCAACTATTCTTTATAAAAACATAACAGTATAATTGAGCACTAAAATCAGGCAGTGAAACTCTGGGTGTAATTTTTCTCTCCACAAACTGCATTTGTCCGTAGCTCAGAATACTCTGATCCTACAAATAAATTATAGACCCATTGCCAGGAAATTTAAATTGCCTGCATTTTTCCCCTGACATTTTTATAATTTGGCATTCTGTCATTTTAACTACTAAAATAATTGTCTTTTTAAATTCCTCTCAAGCTGTAGCATTATGGCAAAACCTTGCTGTTAAACAATAAATCTGTCTGAAAAACAGCCAGACTTTTGTCCAATCTTTTTGAAAAAGTATTTTCATTTGTCCGATGATAACTAGGGAGCTGTCATCTCGTTGCTGAGGAGACTCAAGGAGCACCGTAAGGAAAAGCAAATATTAGGGCAGAGGGAAAGAGTACTGGCTGTCTATCCCAAATGAAGAGCAATTTAGCAAACGTGAAAAAATATTCTGTTTCTGCTGTAGGTCCCCAAAACTAGATACCCATTTATTTGAGTCCAGTGTAGACACTCCTCACTAGTGTTAGCATATGAAAATGCTTAACAAAAAAAAAAATTAATTTATTAACAACCAAGGTGATATAATCCAGGCTGAGGTACTATTGACTAATCAACTGAAATGTAACTTGGAAATATAAACCAAGGCTTCATAGCATGTTCACTCATTGCTTCCGCAGTGTTCTCAATCTTGACATCTGTGTGAGAGGCTCCACGAAGGCAGAATTTTTGTCTCTTTGGTTCACTGTTGTATGCCCCAGAGCCTGGGAACATACAAGATATTCAATAAATATTGTTGAACTGATAAATGAATTTCGTGTACTATTATTTTAAGTAAATTGAACTGGCCTATAATCTCAGTAATTATTTCCAGATGGATCTCAGAGCAATTTCAAGGACTTTCACAGCAAGGTAGAACAAAACAAGTCCTATGATGGCTTCACAGTGATGATCTACCTCAATTCTGAATAAAGCTGGAAAAACTTTAAAGAGAATACCACCAAGGCATAGTCCACCCTGTACAGAGGAAGAAGGAGACCACATGGGCCAGGACACTAGAAAGTGACTCAACTTCCAAAACAAGTGTAACTTCTATTGAAAAGATGCATACCCTCCTCTCCCATCAGACATACCAAAATGTGGATGTTTCTCCCCAAATCCATACGTGTCAATATGATTAAGGGAAGGGAGCACAGGCCTATGTCTTTGACCCCCTTGGGGCCTTTTTGCCATGCCTCAGCCTCACCTGCACCAGCCCCCATTTCAGCAAGTGGGTGCTTGACAAGTTCTCCCCAAATCTTGAGTCTGCACCTAAAATAACCCTGACACAGCACAGCTCAGAGGTCTCAAATGCCTTTTCCTCTGTGGTGCATTAGGCCTATAAATTGCTTCAAGAGTTCCTAACCTCCTGAAGTCGTCTTACAACTCGTATCAAAACTAGCATCGGGGCCCCTGGGTGGCTCAGTTGGTCAAGCGTAGGACTCTTGAATTCAGCTCAGGTCGTGATCTCGTGGTTTGTGGGTTCCGGCCATGACTCATGCTGACAGTGCAGAGCCTGCTTGAAGTTTTCTCTCTCTCTGCCCCTCCCCTGCACGCGTGCTCTCTCTGTCTCTCAAAATAGATAAATAAACTTTTTTTAAAAAGCTAAAAATAAAAATAAAAACCCTAGCATCTACTCCGGGAGGGGTCCTGCAGGGTCCGGCATGCTTCCACAGTTCCACTGAATCCAAAAGCATGGTTAAAACTTTTTAATTTTTTTTTTTTGTGAATCTTTATCAGCCTAAAGCAGTTGTCACCATCCAGATTTAGCTTGGGCATAGGAAAAAGAATCTCATTACTTCTTGGCACATGGGCTCTCCATGCCTAAATGGTCTGGTCCCACTGAGTGATTTTGATTGCTACATAATTGCTCTAGATTATCAGCCATGGAAGAAGCTCAATCTTGGGGACTCCCATTCTTGCCCCATCATTGGGGACTCCCATCATTACCCCAGGGCCAAATAGTGAAGAAGATGGAACTTGACCGACATCAAGAAGTATTTGAGTGCCTACTCAGTCCTGTGCTGGCCCATAACTAGGATGGGATGGTGAACATGATGGTCAGGGTCTGGAAACTTCCAGGAATGGACGGTCTAGCTTTCCAGGTTTTTGGCACCTTCATCCCATGGATATAACTCCCTTTTCCTTTGTAATGCCCTCCAAGTCCTACAGGCAATGGGAGTCCTGATACTGCCCCTGCATACCCTCAGGCCTCACCATCCACCCAGCCCTTCATATGCTGTCCCAAGCATTTTTTTGATCATGATAGGCAACTGATCGATGGCTACAGTGCAGTCCAGGATTTCCATTCTCAATGGAAGATTAGAAAGCTGCCTTTATGTTCCTCCATTTCATACGTTTAAATATAAATTTTCAAATATTCAAAAATTTAGTGGCTAAAAGGCACTCATTGACATTTTTCTAGTCATAAAGTAAAATATTTAAGAAATCACTTGAATTGTCTTTTAAACTATGGCTTCCTATGGGCTTTGGAATTTCAAACTACATTTACTTCTTCTTCATACAAATGATGTCCAAGTTTTTGTAGTAATTAAGCATGTATTAATTTATAATCAGAAAAATATAATCAAGCTATTTTTATCTTGGGCAAAATATGTAGCCTATAAATTTGGGGGGTGGTGGTGTTTTCTGAATTGGCCCTAGTAGGTAAACAAACAAATAAATATTGCACACACACTTTTTAAAAATACCTTCCCATCAGTATTTCCATACTTGGTGATCTCTTCCATCAGGATATGTCAGAAACTGGCAAATCTGATAACCAACTCCTGCCGAGTGAGGGTTTGTGTTAAGGACACACAGCATTTGCTCTAAATGCAAGGTCCTTGGATTTCGTTATTGGACACTCTTCAGTGGAAGAGGTCCTTTCTGCTTCACTATCTGTCTTGTGCCCACAGATCGTGGGCAGCGTGTGGGAGGGATAAGAGGTGAGAAGGAGTGCTCGGGGAAGTCTCTCCATCACGGTCTTGGTGGTTGGCTATGATGGTCACCTCAAAGGAGAATGACGGCTGTGGAAACACATCTGCCAAGGGCAATGCATCCAAAATCTCTGGGCCAGTGTGATGGCCTTGCCTTAATGCAAAGGTAAAAAATGGAATCAAGATCTTAGGTAGAGCTGATAGAGATGGGGCATCAGGGCATGTGTCTCTTAGAAACCTCAAAAGTGGCTGGCTCACTACAGACATGTGAGAACTTACATATGGAATCTTCAAATTCCCAATTAGCTGTTTCCTAGGCTAGTTGCTATTAAAGACACCGTAGTTCTACGTGGTTTCCATTTAATAATAGTTTATCCATGACTCTTTGCTTTTGTAACTGACCTTGAAACTTAAAGAGTGTAAGCAAACCCCCAATCCCCTAACCTGGTGCTGAGCTGTCCGAGTGAGGTCTCCATTAGCAACCTCAATGGGTAGCAGGGCATATCAAAGTCTTGGGGAGCGGATGATATTTTGTTCTATACTATAAGTATCTTTTTGGAAAAATATTATTTTATAGTATAAATTATTATAAGTAATGTTAGAAACAATCTGCTTGGTTGACTGAAATATCCAGAAGATTGAGCCATGATCCCCGGCAAGAAGGGAGTTCAACCTGATCAGAATTTTGAGGTAATAAGGTTGCATTCTTATGTTTGTTGAAAAAGGAGCCTGGGTTTTAAAAGCTCTCTCTCCCACCAGTCAAGTTTTACAAAAGTGTAGTAGGTTTTCATCTGCTTACTCACCTCCTTTTCATTCCTCCATCCTTTGCTCCTATGACTGCAGTAAAACTGATCTCACCAACGTCCTCAGCAATCTTTCAGTTGTCACATCTTAAAGGCAGTTTTAGGTCCTTGTATCACATGACTCCCTACCACCTTCTTGGACCCTCTTTTTATCGGCTTCTGTTTGCTACCTCCCTTTCTTGTCCTCTTAATGGTCTCACTGCTTTTTCTCAATATTGTTTATCATTCCTTTCTCCCTGCCTTTTTCCTTTGAATATGATGTTATCTTAGATTCTATTGTCAACCCTCCTTCTCCCTAATTTCACCCACACCCAAGGTTTCAACTACTGATGACTCCCGAATCGGTTATCTCTTAAGCTCAAGTTCCAAATATTCGCGTATCTACTGAGCACCTACCTCAAGCCCAATATATTCAGAAGAGAAACTACATGAAAAGAGAAATCATCATCTCCACCCATCCCAACCCCAGTCCTCGTCCTCTATCCCCAGTCATGGTGACTGGCACCTCCATCAATCCAGTAACCCAAGCCAGAGGTAAACGTCATCCTAAATTGCTCTCTCAGTTATCGTCTGACTCTGCCTCTCTGGGAGTTCTGTTGTTTTTCTACCTCCTAGTTGACTCAAGTATCCATGCTCCTTTCTCCATACTCATTGCTCTGCCTTCTTCTCCTAAAGCCTTTGACTTCAGGATATTCCACTGGCATACCTGTGACTGCTACACCAGTCCCCCAGCCCAGGCTTCTCCCACCGAGTCCTCCCAGCTCCGGACCTCTCAGTACCACTTACCTTTTGCACATGCTGTCTCTGCTGCCTGAGATGCCTCCCCCTCCCTCTTCTCCTGGCCAACGCCTTCTCATTCTGGAAAACATCACCTCCTCTGAGAAAGGATGATGTGAAATGAGTGAATGAATACCAAGTTTTTCCAGGATCTTCTTTTGTGGCTCCTGTACAGCTTTTACTGCTCAATTTGAAAGATTGTCACTTTCCTCTTATAGTAAGATGTTTGGTGTCATATCCTCTTCTAATAAGCTCAAATACAACAAATAGCTCTAAATGTTTTTGTAAAGCCAATTTTTCATTTTTAATCCATCTTGGAACTGCCATCCCCTATACTTCTGATGCACATCAAAGAATACTTTAATGCTAAAGCAGTCTTATTTCGATAGAAACAGATACAGTAGGCTGACCTCATTCAGCTTATCACCGATGTTCCATACTGCTTTCTTCCCATCTATTTGCAGAACCAATACGTATGTTTTCCCCAGCCTTCTTGCCCAAGTCAGTTCATAAATATTTTTAATCTATGGACTTTTAAACTCAAAAAGATGCATTGGGTCGCTTTAAATACTTACTTCTTGCTTACATGGGATTGAAAGATCACAATGGCTCGGGATCAATTGCATTTCATCTTTTCAGTACTTATTTCACAGCCGAGCACTTCTCAGAGTTATGAACGTGAGTCCGGTCCCTGACAAGCCATAGCAAAGGCCAAAAGAATGAGCAAAATTATCCACCCTGGAAACCACATGGGATAGCAGGGACTGAATAAGCAGCATCTGCTGTGACTTATTACAGCCTACATGTTACACTAGGCCCCAAATCAATCCCCAAACGGAAGTCTTGTGTTATGGGTCTTTCACCACAGGAAAGCAACATAAACATACATTCAACAATAACACTCCATAAATCTCTGTCCCAGTTACAGAACTTTATCTCATGTGGTGCCAATAAGAAAGACAGATATCTTAAAACAGCAGGAAGAAATTACTGTTTCATGTGCAGAAACATTTAATATCGCTGTAGAGAAATCTTTTAACATAAGTAAGACATGGAACTATCTGCCTTAGGATAAGTCCAAAATAAGGAAGGCTTTCTCCAAATAGTGTCTAATAGGTTTTATATATTTTTTTAAAAAGGGGGATGAATGGGAAGAAAATAAATTATTTATAAAACTGCAGCTACATACATAGGCCATACCCAGGGCATCTTGATTATAGATAGAACAATATATGACCAAAGACTATGTGGCAGGGTAGGGGAGTGAGAGATTCTTAATCTGGGATCAATAAGCCTACTGGGATTTATGTCAAAGTGTGTGTGTGTGTGTGTGTGTGTGCATGTGTGTGCATGTGTGCACATGTGCATGCTCCTGTGTGTGCACATGCTTGCTTACAATTATGACACATATGCATAGTTCTCTGGGGGAGGATTCTGACCAGTCTTCAGATTCTCCCAAAACATTTCGACTCACAAAGAGTTACCAACCACTGTTCTTTGGCAAATATTCCCCAGGTTCATAAACAAAGATATGCTACTGTCAGCTGAGATTCAAGATTATGGAACACAGCGGTGAACAAAACCATATCACTGGGGTCTTGAGACAGTGGTGCCAAGCAGCTGGGATTGCCTACTCGGGAATGAGAAAGAAAATCACTCACAAACTCCACATAACATTTTGCTGGAAACTCAAATATTAGCGAGGTAAGGCCAGAAAATCTTCCTCTCCATGTTTAGAAGAGTGCAAGCAACAGGGTGCCCCAGGCACACAGAGGAAAAGACGCTTCACCTGTTTCCCTAGGGCACCCCTCAGAGGCACCCCAACCTACCTTTGACAGCTGTTAGTTTTATAAGGTTTCCTGCCTGGGGGGTCTGGGTGGCTCAGTCAGCTAAGTGTCTGACTTCAGCTCAGGTCAGGATCTCAGAGTCTGTGGGTTCAAGCCGTGCGTCAGGCTCTGTGCTGACAGCTCAGAGCCTGGAGCCTGCTTCAGATTCTGTGAATCCCTCGCTGTCTGCCCCGCCACCGCTCGTGCTCTGTCTCTCTCCCTCTCTCTCTCAAAAATAGATAAACATCAAAAAAGATTTATAAGGTTTGTTGCATGCATAAAACCCCCAAAGGGACATGGAATAAGGTCCTCCATAGCAGCATTCCACCCTGGAGAACCATTGATCTGAGGTGTCGCTATTTTGTTGTTGTTGCTGTTGTTCCTTTCTTTGTTTTTTTTAATTCATTTTTATTTTTATTTTTGATGTTTATTTGTTTTTTAGAGAGAGAGACATTTTTATTTTTGATGTTTATTTGTTTTTGAGAGAGAGAGAGACAGAGTGTGAGCAGGAGAGGGGCAGAGAGAGAGGGAGGCACAGAATCCAAAGCAGGCTCCAGGCTCTGAGCTGTCAGCACAGAGCTCAATGCGGAACTTGAACCCATGAACCATGAGATCATGACCTGAATCAAAGTCGGACGCTCAACCGACTGAGCCACCCAGGCGCCCCTATTTGTTCTTTTCACATTTGTTGTTTTACTACATCAAAATTATGATTAACCCCTTGTGTCTGGGAATTTTGTATTCCTTTTTCAACATTGACAGACCTACTAACACATTAGTCCAAACACATTTGCCGAGCTGATTGAGTTATACACAAGGAAAATTTCATTACCACATGTAAATTTGATGAGCTCATTAATCCAAAAGTCAGTAAACAGTTGAATATGTATTTTATGATTACTTATATAAACTACTCTTTTTAAATGTTATTTATCTTTGAGAGAGAAAGAGAAAAACAGAGCATGAGCAGGGGAGGGGCAGAGAGAGGGAGACACAGAATCCCAAGTAGGGTCCAGGCTCCGAGCTGTCAGCACAGAGCCTGACATGGGGCTCGAACTCACCAACCACAACATCATGACCTGAGCCAAAGTCAGATGCTTAACCCACTGAGCCACCCAGGCACGCCTAAAAATTATACTTTCAAGATTTAAGCTGTTGTCTGAGAATTATCAGAATTATCTTTTCTCCACAGACAGTTCACTTTCTCCTCTAGTGGAGCTGAATAAGCAGTTGTAACAAATAACCATCCAAATACACAACTGCATAAAGGCAGTAATAGCTTCTTTCTTGTGCACGGGCCAGTTTGAGGTGGTGAGTGAGTTCGGTAGGCTGCCCTCCTCCATGTGGTCATTTAGGGTTCATACCATCTTAAGGCTCTTCCATTCTCTGACTTCTTGTCATCTGGATTCAGTTCATGAAGACTTTGTAAGACTTGAGAACTGAGAGGTTCAGAGAAGGTCATAATCTCTTAAATTGATTTTAGATTACTGGTTTGTATGTTTTTTTACATTTATTTATGTATTTCTTTATTTATTTGGAGAGGTAGGGGGACGGGCAGAAAGAGAGAGGATCTCAAGCAGGCCCCACACTGCCAGCACAGAGCCTGATGCGGGGCTTGGCCTCATGAACTGGGAGATCACGACCTGAGCCAAAGTCGAGAGTCAGACGCTTAACCGATTGAGCCACCCAGGTGCCCCCAATTACTGGTTTATTATAAAAGGATATAACTCAGGAACAGCCAGGTGGAAGAGACACAAAGGATCAAGTATGTGGAAAAGGGCGCAGAACTTCACGCTCTCTTCAAGCACACCCCTCTCCCAGCACTTCCACGTGTGCACCAATCTAGAAGGTTCTGCCGTTAGCTGCTGTTACCATCGTTAGCCCTCTGTTCAGTCAGGAGCAAGGTGAGAAGATGGAAACTACTGTGGGTGTTTCAAGCAAAGGGATTTTATTACGGGCACTTGTTAAACACGTGATGGAAGAACCAGAACCAAAGAGTTAAGCAGAGATGGTGAGGATAACCCAAAGTTTAACAAAAATCAGAAAGCGCTAACCCCCTAGGGCTGGAGGAGCCGAGGGAGAAGGTGGTGCTATCAGAGACTGGAAGATGGAACCATCAGAGAGAAGTCGGAAGCGCAGAGGAGGATTCCTGGCAGATGCTGAGACCACGAAGGGAGGGGCTGTCCAACAGCAGTTGGAAGCATGGAGGAGAAGGAGCCACTGCCAGAAAAATGGCTCCAAACAGAAAGAGAAGAGGAGAAACTCCCTGGCTCTCCCCTCCTTCCACCCCCCGATCTTCTACCTATCCCTCCCTTTGGCTCAACCTATGTGGGAGACAGAAGGCAAAGAAACCAGAAAATGTAGTCCCCTGTGACACAGCAGAGCAGGGGAAATGCCAGAGCAACCAGGCAAGTGACCAGCGGGTTCTTTTAATGACGACGGTGCTCAGATGAGCCTGAAGAGAAAAGCCACACGGCTATGGGATTCTTTGCTGGTGGGGAGAAGAGAAGGAGGGGAGGTCAAAGGAAGAAAGGTAGGAAAGAAAGAGGAGGGAGCAAAGATTGCAAGTCAAGAAGAGATAGGAGGGAGGGGAAGGATCTCTCTCCAAGTCTGCTCCAGTAACTTCTTAGATCAGAGGCTCCATTTGTATCCCTGTACAGCGGTATCTAGAACGGGCCAACAGAAGAATTACAGAGCCCTAAAAACCAGTAGAGTACTAAACTCCTTACTTTGATGGAACCGAGATTTGTTTGGATTTAATACGTAATTGATTGAAATTAATGTGAATTTAATTCCCTCCTGTCAAAGTGGAATTTAAGTATCTTTTGAGATTCTTCTAAAGAGATTTCAGAAAGTCAAACCACTGCAGGCCCTTGTGTTGGGCACAAAGGCAAAGAGAACTGAGAACAAACAAAGCGGCAGAAAAAAAATGTGTGTGGGGGGAGAGGGTGTGGGAGAAGGCAGCCCAAGGGATTTCTTCAGTAATGTTTGTTTATTGCTGTTTCAAATTAGGGAACTAATTTTGGAATGGAGAATAAATAAAGAAGTTCCTTGAGAAAGAGAAGACTCTTGCTAAGAGCACAGCACTGCCTGTGCTTAAGTGGGGAAAAAAGGTCTATTCACACACCTGGCCTGTTTATTTTGTGATGCTAATGTGTCTGTGCAAAGAATTCTGCCCGCATTATTTTTCTCAACGTTTCCTGTTAATCTGCTCATGCAGACAAATAACTGCTATCTTTGTCTTTCCTTACTCGGGCCTTTGATGAGACTATCTTTTTAGGAGAAGCAAGAAAGGCATCCCTGGAACCTGTGTCTGTTCCTTTGGGCACCATTGAGTAGGACTTCAAAGCCCAGTACTGGATTCCTGGGCTCCATGGACCCTACTATGTGGGATGATGTATGTGAGTTCCGTCAGATGCGCAAAGATGTCTGGGCCCAACCATGTACTTTGGTTAAGAGCCTAGTAGATGGCCATGTGGAAACATGTGACAGGTTTTTTGAAGGAGGCCAGTTGGCTGGTGTGAAATGGAACCTGTAAAGCAGGGTAGGAGGAGCGTCAGGCAGGGCACATCTGAACTGTGGGCGTGGAGTTTGTACAAACTCCATCCGTCTCCTTGTTCGCTTCACCCGGCTACGCTCAACTGCATGAGAAAGGAAGCAGAAAGCCTGCCTGCAGCTCTAAAGTGTCTTATAAAATAATTTTGCCAGGATCGAGACCTCATCCAGGAATAGTTTTAGTTTTTGCTTTTTGTGTTTTGAGCCGCTCAAAGAGACTATTGCTATGGGAAAGTTCCCATTCAATATTCAGCCTAATCAACTGAGTTATTAATAGAAAGTAGTTCATGGCAACCATTTCTAAGGTACTAATGAGTTCCTAGCATTAAAACGGCCAATGATCTTCTTCCACGGGTTTTCTTAAAACAGTAGCTTTGGGGGCGCCTGGGTGGCGCAGTCGGTTAAGCGTCCGACTTCAGCCAGGTCACGATCTCGCGGTCCGTGAGTTCGAGCCCCGCGTCGGGCTCTGGGCTGACGGCTCAGAGCCTGGAGCCTGCTTCCGCTTCTGTGTCTCCCTCTCTCTCTGCCCCTCCCCCGTTCATGCTCTGTCTCTCTCTGTCCCCAAAAAAATAAATAAACGTTAAAAAAAAAAAACAGTAGCTTTGGTTCTACCGTTTCGAATGTTGAAGACATGCCATTTCTGAAACACATCACCTTGGCCATTCCTGTTGTGATTTGCGGGACACAGTTTTCAAACTCATGAACGTATGGGTCCGTGCTAGGGATAAGAGATGTTGGTAGAGCAGAGAGCATGAGATACTATTCCGAGTTTATGAGGATCAGCTAAATGACCAACCTGAGACATCAGTCGAGTGGTTCTTTTCTCTTCTGCACCCCGGAGAGCTCCTTACAAAGGTAATCATTATATCCACAAGTTTTCAAGTACCTCCTACAAGCCAGGCACTGTAATTACATCATCCGGTCCTCACAGAAACGCTAAGTGGAAGGTAAATTAATCATGCCCATTTTTTTAAAAATGGAGGTTCAAGTTCACAGATATTAAGTAATTTTCCCAAGAGTTACACAATTATTAAGTAGGAAGGCTGGGATTCAAACTCTTGATTTTATTTATTTTTTTCTTTAAAAAAATTTTTTTTAACGTTTATTTATTTCTGAGGGACAGAGAGAGATAGAGCACGAGGTGGGGAGGGGAAGAGAGAGAGGGAGACACAGAATCTGAAGCAGGCTCCAGGCTCTGAGCTGTCAGCACAGAGCCCAGCCCGACGTGGGCTCGAACCCACAAACTGCGAGATCATGACCTGAGCCCAAGTTGGACACTTAACCGACTAAGCCACCCAACTGCCCCAAGGCCACCTCCCTTCTGATTAAGAAGTGTCCTGATCTTGGTGTTGCCAGTCCTCCCACACTTAGGCCACACAGCCCGGAATTGTACGTCAGGTGACTGATGGCATTTCTTCCATCTGCTTGGCCTGAAATTGGGCCACCAGCGCTTGCTCCCCTACAGCAGCCTGGATTTCCTGCTGCCACCCTGACTCTGCATGGTCCTGCCCAGAGCACTAAGAAGAGGATAAGCAGTCCCCAGGTGCTGCTGGACTGGCTCCATTCCGTGCCCTTGTTCTTCAGGATCCAGTCACGCCGGTTCATAGGAAAGGTAACAATGGCTCACACATGACAACCGTGGACCCACTTGGAAAATAAATAAACACTCACTGTGCAATAACATCCAAGCACTAGAGTCATACATAGGAATTCTAATTCAACAGCCCAGACATTTAAAATCTGAGACTGAGAGTCAATCTCTTGGTTAGGGACCTCCCCCATCTGTAGCTAGCTACTTGAAGGGCTTGCCTGAACTAGAACCACTGGCAACAAATGAAACCAGACTTTGACTCCCTCCTTCTCTGCATGGTAGAAAAATATTGGTCATAAAAGGCAAATTATGGGGCACCTGGGTAGCTCAGTTGGTTAAGTGTCTGACTTTGGCTCAGGTCATGATCTTACGGTTCCTGAGTTCCAGCCCCACATCAGGCTTGCTGCTGTCAGCATAAAGCCCACTTTGGATCTTCTGTCCCCCTCTCTCTCTGCCCCTCCCTGGCTTGCACCCGCTCTCTCTCCTCTCTCTCAAAAATAAATAAAACATTTATTTTTTTAAAAAGGCAAATTATGGCTACTTTTACATGGAGAGCTAGAGGGACATAGCACCCTTTTTACAGAGCCACAAATGAAGTGAAAATGGTCTGGTCTCAGAAGATGATGTGGGCTAGCCTCATTGTAAATGCAGACTCCAAACCCTCCTTTTTACTTGATGATAGTATATAAAGCAAAACAAGGAAGGATGGTGATGATAAGGGTAGGGAGAAGGGGCAGTCAGGGAAGACAGGAAACTTGTATGATAACCACTGTTCTATAGACCCAATCAAATATCCATTCTCCTCAAGGAAATACATTCACTTTAAAATGACCGATTTTTCTGATGGTGGATACAACCAAGTAAACTAAAGCCTAACACTCCTAAATGAGCATTTTTCAAAAAAGAAGACATAAGAGATTCATTTATTATCCTGACAATTTTGGGTTTTTCTCAGTGCAGTGCCCTCTTCTGATTCCAGTGTTTTAATTGCAAGCTTCAGATGATAAAGCTTGAGCCAATCAGCCCCCTAGGAAAGGTCCAGAGACAGGAGCTCCCAAGAGAGGCCGGCCACCTTTGCTGCTTCTCATACCAGGCACGTCCTGACTTTGACACAGACAGGATCAGAGCCGTGAACGCTTGTTCGACCTGAGGTTATTGACTAAAGTTTTGTTTGTTTTGCTCTCCACCTCTTAGGATGTCAGCTTTCTAAGAGCAATGTCTCTAAGAGTGATAGTTGTATTTTCAGTTCCAACGACAGATCCTGACATACAGCAGGCATCAACAGATGAATGAAGGAAGAAAGGAAGAATGAACCTATTCCTAAAGGAAGTAAATGAGACACATTGCTTCTGGAGTATCCCAAATGGCAACCCTTATGCTCCAAACAACCAATAGCGTTCTCCATCATTCATTTACCAAACATTTAATGAGTAGCTTGAGTGAAGACATTATCTGCCACTCTTAGTACACGACGCTTCTTATTTCATCCATTCAGAATATCATCTCCCTCCAAGAGTTAAAGCCAGAAGCAACCCCATCCTCAAATTCAGGACAAAATTCTACAGTGACAGTATTTCTCGAAGTACTTTTCCAAAGGAGGGCTACCTGTTTCACTACAGAAAACGCTGCTACCTTTATGACACCAGCTACCGTTATGATTCAACTGATTTAAAAATTCACTACATATTTCACATGTGAATTCTTGTTAGTACATCAAAAGATGGTTTCAGTAGATGGAATTCAGTTTCCTACTTAATGTGTTCTAGCTTATTACTATTATGGGAATGTTAGTAAAACTAAGGCAAAATTCCCACTTCAGGGAACTGGTCGGTCTTTTCCCTCATTCCTCTTAATTTATTTATTTCCTGAGAGAGGAATAAAAGTTGAGCTCTCTCTAACGTAGTGGCCTCTGCTATTTCTCTGATTCCAGAAGTAAACTTGAAACCAACTTTTTAAGTAATAAATATGCCAGGCCCCATGCAATAGTTGTCTTAAAAGTGACAATGCGGGGCGCCTGGGTGGCGCAGTCGGTTAAGCGTCCGGCTTCAGCCAGGTCACGATCTCGCGGTCCCGGAGTTCGAGCCCCGCGTCGGGCTCTGGGCTGATGGCTCAGAGCCTGGAGCCTGTTTCCGATTCTGTGTCTCCCTCTCTCTCTGCCCCTCCCCCGTTCGTGCTCTGTCTCTCTCTGTCCCAAAAATAAATAAACGTTGAAAAAAAAAATTAAAAAAAAAAAAAGTGACAATGCTTGGGGGGGGGGGCATCTTTTAATATGTATGTGGAAGGAAATCGTAGATGCTGTCCAGAATCACATTTTGTCTGTCATACGGCAGATGTTAGTATGAATGAAGAAAATATGCATAGAATGTTTGAAAAGGTTATTCTGAGACATCTTCGTCCTTGAGGGGCCCCCTCACAGCACGCAGCTCCACTGTCTCTTTCAGGCAATGGAAGACTCCTTAGGGACTCAGAAAATGTTTCCCATCCTAACGCAGGTCTTTGTAGGACATTTGGAAAAGGGGGAGAGGAATAAAAATATTTTCCCAAGTCAGAAGACTTCTGGTCAATAGGAACAAATGTGGAATCTGGACAGGTTCCAATCAGCTTCCTTGAAGTAAAATAAATTCAAGGTTTTTCTCATTTCTAAAACATCTTTCACTCGTGTAGGCAACACAAACAAGTGACTGATAAATTTCATTAATGGAACCGCACCACCACGTGGGAAAAAAAAATTCTCTGTGAGAGTAAGTTGCTTTCTGAAAAATTCTTAATACCCTCCACCCTCAATTTCATTTAGCTTATTGGTAGTTTTACGATTTCACAGGTGATTTGTTTTTATACACATAGGTGGGATATGAATTATTGTTATTATTATTTTAATGTATTGAAAGTCTATTTCAAACCGATCTTAAAAAAATAATTACTGCTTGGGGTACTCAGCGGAGTATTGTCACCTTCATTAGTGCCCTAATGGGGCTCTGCAGGGAAGAAATTCTGCCCTGGACCTCAGCAGGGGTAAAATCATGAATGAAGCAAGAATTTCTTTTGTTTGTTTTTCCGGAAGAGACAAGGGAATGCAAAATAAATAAAATGTTTTACTAAAGAGAAAGAAAAACATCTGGGCGCTTCTTTTCTTCACTGCCTTCCTAGGAGCTCAAGTGGAAAGATAGAGAGCCAGGACTTTCCTGAGGACCCTAATAAAATCTCAGAAATCGCAGAGCTCACATCACCCTTTCTGGGCCTCAATTTCCTCATTTGTTAAAGAAGAAACAATATCTACCTCACAGAATGGCTTAAATATAGTGTAAACCGTTGGGATAAAAACTGCCACACAGTAAGTGCTCATTAAGTGTTAGCTTATGTTAAGTGTGGAAATGGCCCTGTATAATATTGATTTTAAGAGTCAAGAGTTTGTAGTTAGAACTTGTTCTAAAAATCTCAGTAAGGGTACAGTACCCTGGAGGATAAAGCATTTGGTCTGGCACTTTCCATGACTATCTTATCTTCCAGCAAACACATATAGATTTACTTACTTTTTGCTTACCGTTTATGAGCTACTCTGCAGGGAAGGAGAGAGGTCAGGACGCAGGGCCTGCTCTCTGGATGCTCACACTCAAGGGACAAAAGCATTCCTAAACCAGTTATTGCAATGCAACATGGCAAGTTCTGTAATAAAAATAATTATACCTATTATTTATTGGCTGTGTTTGGGGGCGGGTCAGCATTGTTGCAAATATTGTCCTAGTTGTCTGTCACCACAGTTCTATGAAGTAAGTGCTATTATTCCCATTTTACAGATGGGGACACAGGTTCAGAGAGGCTAAGTAGCTTGTTCAAGGCCAAATAGCTAGCAAATGATAAGGCTAGACTTTGAACTTGGGCTGTTTAAATCCAAAATCTATGTTCTTAATCACGACACTATGCGTCCTCCCTAAAATATAATACAGAAATAGCAGTATCTATTATTTGTGTTAAAATAATGAATATATGGTAAAACATAGAGAGTGAAAATGTTTGGGAGCATAGAGGGGTCAGTTGGCTAACCCAGCTAGAGGAAAAATGGGGGAGCCTCAGGGAGGGGGTGACATTTCAGTTAACCCACAGAGCTATTTTTATGGATACATCACAGATTAGACTCAAATATATGCCTTATCTGGTTTTCCACCACCCAGTCACCAGAAATCTAATTTTTAACTTTTTCTTGTTTTTGTAAAGATTTTTTAAAGTTTATTTATCTATTTTGAGAGAGAGACAGAGAGAGAGAGGGAGAGAGAGCACGAGCAGGGGAGGGACAGAGAGAGCGGGAGTGAGAGAATCCCAAGCAGACTCCTCACTGTCAGTGAGGAACCCAATGTGGAGCTTGATCTCACAAACCATGAGATCATGACCTGAGCTGAAATCAAGAGTCAAATGCTTAACCGACTGAGCCACCCAGGTGCCCCTTAACTTTTTCTAATCAGCAAACAATTTTCAAATTTCTTTTCAATTTCTAATTTCTTTCTTTCAAATTTCTAATCAGCAAAAAATTTTCAAATTTCTTTTGTTGATTTACTATATTTGGTCACTGAATACATTTAGTCACTGAAACTCTCAAATACCATCATCCCCTAAATACCATTCTCTTAAAAGGAGGAAGCAAAAATCACTCACTCACACACACACACACACACACACACACACACCCTAGTGTATCAGGGATTTCTTAAACACACTCCAATAGATAAGGATACATTTTTACAATGTATACCTAGTGATATACACCAAAATGTTAACATTGACTACTTCTAATTTTACAGGTTCTGCGCCATTGGGTGCAATTTGTTTACTTCTCAATTTTGCAAATTTTCTCAGATAAACATTTGTTAGTTTTGTAATCAAATTATACATGGATTTAAAATAATGAGCAACAAACCTCCTAGGTGTTTTCCTAAAGTCAATGCATGTTCAATTTATGCAACTACATCTTGTCTGCACCTCCAATAATGAGCTACTTAGCAACTCAGGACTGCACCCCAGGAAGAGGTAGAAGTAAGGCCTTGTATGTTGTAAGGGCTTGACAAATATTTGCTATCTCTTAATGTGACAAATGAATATCTGCGGTAACTTACAAATGAAGTCAGAGCCAAGAGACTCTTAAACTGATGGTCTGGCCAATAGTGTGTAAGTGAAACAGCGATGCACATCCTATTCCATAGGGGTTCTCTCAAAAACAGGGCCTGTCATGTACAGGGTGCCGAACAGGAAAAAAAAGAAGGCAGGAAAGGGCTACTTTCCAGCCTTGGATATCTTGCAGTCCAGCTGTAGAGACTAGACATCAATGCAAGAAAAGATAACCGGCAATATGTGTGTAGAAAATCCATCTCTTTTCACAAACTCACTTGTGCAAGAAACAGAAGTGTTATTCCTGAATAATAGTAAAAAGGTACATTTCTTCAGTTGATATCAGGTTCAGATTTTTCCAAGAGCAGAAATGTAATCCTAGACAATTCAAAGACCTTCTTTCTCCTTGTCCATGGTACCGCTGTAGGTTTGAGGAAGCTGACACGATGGGGGAAGAATGGGGGCATAGGTAGGTGCCCAAGCTGGCATCCACTGAGGTCTGTTGTCTCATCTGGTCATTGGGGATTGGCCAGCCAGATGGCTGCTTGGCTGGACCTCACTCCTATCCAAAGGGCTCCTCGTGGTTGGGGACTGTCCTTGCTATCAGAGCCCTTCCTGAAGCCTGAATGTCAGGTGGTGTGGCCTGAAAGACTGTCCAAGGTCCTCCAGAAGTTCTGTGCTCTTTATGAGCAAACTGGAATCATTCCCCAAAACCACATGAAGTCTGGGCTGGGAGGCCCTCTGCGAGACAGTGTCAGGCCGATGAATTGAGACACATTTCATTGACAAACTGCATAGCCATTTCTATTCTGACATCTTGAAACTTCTTCAAGCCCTGTCTGTAACTAGCTGCAGTTACCTGTATTTACTTGGGATTTCTGTTGTCTCTCATCCAACACCGAGGGTGGGGGAGTTGCCTTTTTTCTAGGAATAAGCTGGTAGTTCATGTTCTTTGTTTCCCCGCCGATATTCAGGGAAACTTCTCACTCTTAACTCATTAAACAATCCTTTGGGGCACAAAATCTTGTTCCTGCATCATTGTGTATGCTCTCAAATCCATTAACTTCACCTGAGAACACCTTGTTCTCTGTAGGGTTTATACATTTGAACTCAAGTCAGGAAAATATTTCTTTTTTTCTCTGAGTCAGTGGATGGCCTGTGCTCTAGCTGCAAAATGGGAGAAGTGCCATAGGGTTGCAAGAAAACACATGAACACAATTCTTAAGTAATAGGTCAGAGTTATCGCACTATCAATTGTTTAAATGAATGCTTAAGACAATAAGGGAGGAGAGGGGGCAGGTTTAGACCTCAGACAGGCCTGGAGCCTGCTGGGGGATACCCCTGAGAACCTGACCTCCTCACTCAGCCTGGCAGTCGAGTCTCAAGGATGTGCACTGGCTGTCTCACACATGCTACTTGTTCCTGGTCGGTAGGTATGTAGGTGGCTAGAATTTCCACAACGGTCAGGCAGGAAGAAAGATCAGAATAGAATACAGCCTCCTGTGATTATGGAAAAGGGGTCATTTTGCTCTGTTGCAACCCTCATTCTACAGGCAAAATCCTGGGGAAGATTCCTGGGTATCAAACCTCCATGCTGTGTTACCTCTCGTGTTACATCACTATCTCTAAGTTTTTGTATTCTTTTTGTTTGCTTTAGTTTTCATATTCTTTGCCATCAGTCATGCCTGTTGGTGTCATTCATCCATTGTGACATACATGCAAACATCACAAGGGTATAAAATTTAATGAGCACATTTTATAAACATTAATGTTGTTATTCTTAGCAAGTCCAATCAATGGCTTTGGGTAAGTTCACCTTTTATCCAATTAAATCTTACTAAATAACAAATAGCTATTGAGTACATAGTAAGTACTAGGCACAGGACTCATGACTGGGAAGCAATTAGAAGTAAAGCATGTATATTTGCTATTCTCAAGGGGCCTGTGATTTGCTGGGGGAGACACAAAAATAACCTTTTAAAAAAAAGAGAGAGAGAGAGGGAGAGAGAATCCCAAGCAGGCTCCACAGTGCACATGGAGCCCGATGTGGGGCTCGATACGGGGCTCAGTCTCATGACTATGAGATCATGACCTGAGCCGATATCAAGAATCTGACGCTTAAGGGGCGCCTGGGTGGCGCAGTCGGTTAAGCGTCCGACTTCAGCCAGGTCACGATCTCGCGGTCCGTGAGTTCGAGCCCCGTGTCGGGCTCTGTGCTGACAGCTCAGAGCCTGGAGCCTGTTTCCGATTCTGTGCCTCCCTCTCTCTCTGCCCCTCCCCTGTTCGTGCTCTGTCTCTCTCTGTCCCAAAAATAAATAAGCGTTGAAAACAAAAAATTTTTTTTAAATAAAAAAAAAAAAAGAATCTGACGCTTAACCTACCGAGCCAGCCAGGCGCCCCTCAAAAATAACTTTTTAAGGATCACACAAATACGTGATAACATACAATCATTGCTATGAGGGAAAAGTTCGTGGAACTAGCCTGAAGGCAAAGGAGGCTCTTTTTGGGACATTATGCGGTTACCTAAATATTGAAGGTTGAGTAGGGGTTAACTTGACAGGACTTGAGGGCTAGGAGAGAGTGGGAGCCCACATCAAAGAAACAGCATTTTTCAAAGGTTAGAGACCAGAATGGTTGGGAAGAGGTGTCATGAGGTGAAGCTGGAAGCAGAAAGCATAACTTTACCGAAAGTGTTAAGAATTTCGTTTGTTTGCCGTTTGGTTTTCCTAAGAACAACCCAGAGTTTTATGTGTGAGTGTGACATGCTCACATTTGTATGTTAAAATGATCACTCTGGGGCGCCTGGGTGGCGCAGTCGGTTAAGCGTCCGACTTCGGCTCAGGTCACGATCTCGCGTTTTGTGAGTTCGGGCCCCGCATCGGGCTCTGTGCTGACAGCTCAGAGCCTGGAGCCTGCTTCGGGTTCTGTGTCTCCCTCTCTCTCTGCCCCTCCCCTGCTTGTGCTCTCTCTCTATCTCTCAAAAAATGAATAAATGTTAAAAAAAAATTTTTTTTAAACGATCAGTTTGCTGGGACATCATCCCTCCTTCACCTCAGCCACCAGTTCTTACAGCCATATTAACAGTTCACGTCAGTCACTCAGAAACCTCGGTCACTGGCCACAAAATGCTGTTCTTCTGCGGTGATAACAAATACCCCCAGGATACCCTCTCTTTCATTTCATGGAGACCTCCAGTGGCCTTCTCACTCTGCTGTCTACATTTTCATTGGTTCTCTCTTTCCTTCACTTTCCCCCCGTTTAGCAGAAGGGGATCAGAACCTGCCACGCCCAAATACGCCACTTTGGCATACTGATTATTTTGAGCAGAAGAAACAGCATGTGCCGAAAGGGCCCTCTGCCCTCCCCCTTTCTACCTAAAAGCAGGACATAAATATCCCATGAGAGAGATGCCCTCTGTACTAGGAAAAGGAGAACATTCTTATCACTGGAAACAAGATGAATCTGTATAAATAGACCACTAAAAAAACCCCTTATCTTTCATTAGTTTCCCCCATATATGTACTTGTCACTGTCTTACAACGTACTGCCCCTTGCCCCAAACCCTTTTTTCTTGGTCTTGTCACATCTCTGCAACATAGGGTTCATTGTCGAAGTGGTTTGTGAGCTCTCTGAACTCTCAGCTCCTTCGGGTCTGGCTGTCTTTTCTCTGAAGGCTCCTGTGCCACAGGAAAGCAGGCACACCAAGTAAGACTCGAATGCTCGTCTTTTGTCACTTTAATTCCCAGGCCCAGGCTCAGAACCTTCGAGGCCAAAGGAAAAGTCTTTCCTCCCCCACACGGCTCAGATTCTGTGGTTCCTGACTGAAGTCACTCTTTTGTTAACACCCAGCATTACCTTGCCATCGTCTGTCCTGTTGACATCTGCCCGGCAGCACCTGGCACACGGCAGAGGGGCTGGCGCGGAGCAGATGCACATGTGAGAGTGAACACGCCCAACAGTTCACCATCTCTGGGTGACCTCTGGGCCACAGACGTTGCTCACCTTCTATCCGTGTGGCTGCACGTCAGGGGTCTGCAATTTCACCTGGGTGCTCATCTTGCTTAGTTAGCACGTCGACTGCTTCAGATCTTCCCTCTGCTCCCACCCCACCCTCGCTGACTGTCAGCTGATGACACCCTTTGTGTTTAAGAGCCACTCGCCAGCACCACATAGACAACCACACCAACTTCCGGCTACTGATGCTCTAGGCGTTCTTGAGCTTACCTCATTCTCGTGCTTCTCAGGAGGAAGTTGTCCTTCTTCCTGGGTCCTGGGTCCAATCCCCTGCTGCCTTCTGACAAATCTTTCTGTTGCCTGCATTTTCAATGTCTCTCTCCCTCTCTCAAACTACTAGCTTTGCTATATCAGCATTAAAATTGCTGGTGTTTCTCCCATGGGGGAAAAAAAAAACTCCCTCCTCTACGTCACCTTCCTAGCCAAATTTCTAGAAAATGTTTTTAGCATGTATTATCACCATTTCTTTACCTCATGTTTAACCTCTCATCTCACTGCACTCTGGCCCCAGCCTTCAATGTGCCATAGAAACTGATCCCACCGAGCTCACCGGTGACCTCCTTGTCCCCAAATCCGAAGAACACATTTTAGTTCTTAGCTCCCCTGACTTCTCCATAGCTGTCAATACCATTGACTTTTTCCTCTTCGATAATCATTTTTCGGTGGGAGGGGAACTGGACTTCCCAGTTTTCCTTCTATACCTCTGAGCTCAGCCTCTGTTTTCATTACTGATTATTGATTCCTAATTCATTACTGATTATTGATTTGCTACCAATTTGGAAAATGGTGAAGTTCCCTCAAGAACTGTCCCAGGACAACTTCCCTTGTCCCACTTGACTTGCTCCTTAGAAGGTCTCTTCAGAGTTTCCATTATATCTGTATATTGATAAGACTTAAATCTGGATGAACAGTTACAATCTTTCTTTTGAGCTCGACACATATATATCTGCTTTCTTAACAACTCCTCTTGAGTGTTAAGTGCCTCAGACTCAAAATATCCTGAAATAAACACAAGAATTTTCCTCCAAAATTGCTACCTCTCCAGTATTTTCTACCTTGGCAATGTCATCAATCTTCTTGTTCAAGCCAGAAACCTTGACTCCTCCCTCTTACACATCCCATCAATGAATCCATGCTGTCAGTGGCTCTCAGAGCCCCTCGCTTCCTGCTGTTAGAAATAAGCCCATCAACCCGACCAAAGGAGAGACGTGGCGACCCAGAGCACAGTGAAGTGGGGCTTTAGTCAATGTTCTTGCAAGAGCAGGTGTCCAAAAGACAGGCACACCCTGGACAGTCACAGCAGACAATTTATCTCCTAGCATGCAAGTCCCTCCCACCGCCCCCCCCCCCGGTTTCTCATTGGCTGAGTACTACATAGGCTACAGCCTTACTGGGAGGTTGCCCATGCCGATACAAGGTAAAGAGTAGTCTAACTGGAACAAATGTACATTCCCTGAGGTGACACGGAGATTTTCAGTCTCTCTCCCTTTGTTCTTAGGTTCATACTCATTGCAAGGCCTGTGAAAAGAAGCCCATGAAAGGGAGAGGGAAAGAAGAATCAGGAAGCGAAATGTCTAAGGGTTTGGGACTCCACTGAGGGGGATGGGCTCGTACATATTTTGTACATAACAATAGGTTGTAAACCTATTGTTAGCACAGCTTTTATTTGGTATTTCTGAGAATGAATCATCTCCCTTCTTCTCACCCTGCCATGCTGGTTCAGGCTGCCATCATCATTTGCCTAAAGTAAAACAAAAGCTTTTGCACCGGTTCCTTCCCATCCGTCTTACCTATTCGACCCAGCCTCCCCATTTCAGTCATAACATCCTTTAAAAACAATGAGCAGGATCGTGTCTTTTTTCTATTTAAAATGCTTTAATACTTACTGCCCAGCAGGCAACCTCTTCAACTTCTGGCCTCTCTGTCCCACTTTTTCTCCCCTTGAGCTATATATCCTGGAACCTTCTCAGTTGTTTGCCTTGAGCAGGCTACTTCCTGCTTACGGGCCTATGCAAATATCATTTCTTTCGCCTGGAATGCACATCCCTCCTTTTGGCTAATTATCCTGAGCACCTTGTACTATCGCTTCCTCTTGGGCACTTTTCCTGAGCTGAAGACAAGGTTAGGTTCATCTGTTTTACGTTCCTGTAAGACCTGGTACTTTGCACATTTGTAATTGTTTACTTTTGTGTCGGTATTTGTTTAACACGCATCTTCCGTACTAGGTTAGAAGCTTCATGAGGGGGAGGGTAATACCTGCCTTGCTTTTCTTTGCAGCAGGACACAGAGAAATGACCAGCTCATTGCAAATGCTAAATCCCTATTTCTGCTTCTAGTGACCATCTTACATCTGGTAAATAGCCACAGCTTTACATTAGCACTTCAGACTAAAACTCCTCTTCTTGATGGTATATTCTGAGCCCAGTGAATGTTGATTACATTTAAGTGTCCAGCTAAAGGTCATATTATCAATTCCATTTCATAGAACACGCATTTGGGTCTTCTGTGAGCAGAGCACTCCTATAACAGGTGATGCAGGATGAGGGTGGTACCACGATTGTCCTCATTTCACAGATGAGGATCTTGGGTCACAGAAAGGTTAAGTAACTTGCCCAAGGTCATACAATTGCAACTAGCAGGGCTTGGATTTGAAAAAAGCCTGCATTTGAATTTGCATTTGAAACAGACCTGCCTTTATCCACTACACCTCGGTGATTATGCACCTGAGAACTTTCCTCCTCTGACAGCACAATAGGCAGAGTGCGCTGATGTCTGGCATCTCCTAGATTAGCCCTGGATACAAAGCCAAGGGTCTGGGAAACCTGAATCTTTTTGCCCAGGGCATTGACAGAACAGCGGAAGTGTGCTCTCGCAAGCCCCACATATAGAGACTTTAGCGCCACCTGGTGGATATAGTTGTTGTGCTATCTTGCTTGGATTCTCCACTTTTTTTGTTTGTTGAAGTTTATTTATTTATTTTGAGGGAGGAGAGGGCGGGGCGGGGGGGTAGAGAAAGAAAGAGAGAGAGATTGAGAGAGAGAGAATCCCAAACAGGCTCCACATGGTCAGCACAGAGCCGGACGTGGGGCTCGAACTCACGAACCACAAAGTCATGACCTGAACGAAAATCAAGAGTCAGATGCTTAACCCACTGTGCCACCCAGCTGCCCCAGGCTCCTCCACTTCTTAACTGTTACCTCTAATGCAATTCCGCATTCATGTGGATTTTAGGAACTTGTTAATAGATTTTTATGCAATGATATACTTGGGCATTATGCTAGGCTCTTCAGGGATCAATACCTCTTTTTGTCTTTTTTTTTTTATCACATTTAATTTTTGTTGAGTTTCCACTAAAGTTTGACAAAACAGAAGAAAGTCCTTTGTCATTGTCATTCAGCACTTTTTTCTTTTTTCATAAGGAAGGCAACATTTGTTTGCAATTAGATTTAAATTTTCTGTCTTTTTTTTTTTTTTTTAATGGTGATCATAGTAGCACTTACCTCCCAGGGCTGTGGGGAGAATGAAATAAATTAATCTGTATGAAGTGAGAGGGTCTTGCCAGACTCTTGATCAACACTCAGTAAATGTCGTCTGTCCATTACTTGTATCATCCCACAGGGAAATTGGATGCTTTTTGTTCTAGAGGATTACAACAAAGAAACATTTCAAAGTCTGGCATGCTCCAGAGTCTTTTTTTTTTTCCAATTTTTTTTTTTCCACATGAGCGGGGAGGAGGGGCAAAGGGACAGAGAGAGAGAATCCCAAGCAGGCTCCACATTCAGTGCAGAGTCTGATGTAGGGCTAGATCTCACCACCCGCAGATCATGACGTGAGCCAAAATCAAGATCCAGATGCTCAAGAGCCACCCAGGCACCCTGGGAGTCATTCCTTTTGAAAACAAGGATGGCATAAGAGAGAAGATTAACTATTACAACTAGGCATGCAGTTATGGGCTAAAGTTTTCATTCATGCTGTAGATATTTCCTGAGTTTCCACCACATGCTGAGGAGAGCAGAAAAGCAATGATGAGGGACAAGCATCCCTGCCTGCAAAGAACTTAGAGTCTTGGGACAGAATGAGTAGGCCAACCTACTCGAGTGTGACGTCGCTCTGTTCAGAGAAGCACCTGCCACAGTTTGCCCTTGGAGAGACAGACTTTGTCTCTGGTAGTCCTGCTGAGTGTTCCGTTCCCTCCCGGAGGTATCCTCTTCCTCTAGCCAACTTTCTTTACCACCTTGCAACTCCCTCTCTCTCTCTCCTTTGTCAGGTCACTGCCAAGTAATCCAAGCTAAGATGTGAACAATCACATCTTCAGCTGTTGCCTAGTCAGATAGCCTTCTAAGGGGCATTTGCATTCCAAGGAAGAACTTGAAAAAAATTTTTTATATTTATTTATTTTGGGGAGAGTGCAAGCAGGGGAGGGGCAAAGAGAGGGGGAAAGAGAATCTGAAGCAGGCTCTGCATTGACAGCAGAGAGCCCAATGTGGGGCTCAAACTCCCAAACCCGCAAGATCATGACCTGAGCCAAAGTCAGATGCTCAACCTGAGCCACCCAGACGCCCCTCAGGGAAGAACTATAGATGATCTACTCACAGTCCAAGACCCAGACCGAAATGTCACCAAATGTCTTTTCCAACCTTATGATTCTTACTTAAACTCAGCTAAACCACACAGTCTAGAAAATGGTGGCCAAATGACCATCAGAAAAAAAAATTAACAATGAATTTTAGCAAACAATGTAATTTCATGTTCTAATGGATATGAAAGCACTTTGAAAGAAGCAAAAAGCACTGTGCAGATGTGAGATATTGTTCCCCCTGTGTATGTATAACTTACTCCCTTATGCCACAGATATTGAGAGGTTCAATTTGGGACCATATTTCTGGCTCCTAGGCCCAGACATGCTGGTTATAACAGCTGTCACATAAATGAGCTCCATAAAACAGGCCTGCTTTCATGACATAAATACTACCTGACTCTCTGAAAAGATCTCTCTGGATAAAACATAGAGTTGAAAGACTTAATTATATTTGTGTTCCTCTTTAGTACCAAATAATATCACAACACATAAAGAGCTTTTTGTTCTTCTGACTTAAACATTAAAATCATATTTTGTCATTTTTTGTCAGCGTATCTATCTGCTTCCTGTCTCATCTTTCCCCTCCCCACCATCAATCACCAGGATATAAAAAATAAAAACAAAGCTAAACTCTCATTCAGAGAGGAAAAGTCCAGAATAGAGGTATATAATCAAATAAAATTAATGGCTGAGTGAACAGGGATTCAAAAGTGATGTGTGCCAACCCATCAAGGTGGCCACAAAATCTTGAATGTATCATATTCTGGTAGAATTAAATCCCAGGTTTTTTATCTAGCATCAGTAGATCATACCTCCTAAGGCCCCAAACCACCAAATTCCTTTCTGCACTAGGCTTCATGCTTCAAGTTGCCAGAATTTCCACTGGGCAGGATGAAGCAACAGACCTGCTCTCCTCAACCTCTCCATTCGCAGTGGCCCACACCCTCCCTCCTTTCCCTAATCTGCCCAATTATTTTGTTTTTTGAGACAAATAATATCACTTCCTCAGAATGAGAGAGAGGATCCTATTATATAACCTGTTGGAGATCTTCCCAAGTTGCCCAGTTCGTTAGGAAAGTAATATGGCATTAGCAGGGCACCAGGAACAGAACTTCTACATAATAGGCATTAAATAAATGTTAGAGTAATTGAATTGAGTTGTCTAAGAGGGCATAGCCACGTGGAGGCATGAGGAACCACTAGAGACTGTACGAATTCCACCACTGATGAACATGGCTAGTTTATCCAAGATGTTTTTCTCCCATTAACTGGCTTTCCTAGTCCGTCGAATAGTTTGCTGAAAACCATTCTGGAACAAACTAAGAAAACTGCTTGATCAAATGATGGTGGATATGGGAGAGGATACTGACTCTGCAAAGATGACTTAAAGTAACCTGACAATTACTGTATTCTGCCTGTATTTTCACAAGTAATCACTTTGTATTTTTTACACTCCTGCTGTGTGGTTGTTCCAGTGAGTTGAACCAGTTTCCAAGTCTAATTGGTATAGCATGAATGTCCTCCTGGCTAGAGAGAGCTTCTTCCAGGCCACTCTGCTTTGCTCAAATCGCCCAATTCAGGTCACGGTGAGGACTTGGGGGAGTACCTAGACTCCCCTTCCAGTGTGTGGTCGTTTCGAGCCAACCACAAATTACAAGTTAATTGCTCTAGTCTCAATAAGACTGGCTAATTCAACTTATTATTTTAAAGTTAAAAATCTCCCGTGGTGTAGACAGCCTTAAATTAACCACAGTTTGCAATTATTGCCCAAACTGTTGGGTCTTTCCAAAGTTACTCTGAAAACAATAGCAATGCTGTATCGACAAATTACAAAAAGATGGTGAGATTTTTGTTGAGAAACAGATATGGGAAAGTCTGGGTGTGGTGAATTACGAAGCAAATTGAAGAAATTATGACCTAGAGAGAAGGACTTGTTGTGGAGTTAAAAAATAATCTGAGTAGGGGTTCAGCTACCTTATAGTATCGTAAGGTACCACACCTTAAACACCACTCAAAGGGACATGGCTTTTCTTTAATTGTCTTTAAAGGTCACACAGCAGACCTTCTAGGAAGGAGGCATATGGGTTTGCTTTTGCCTGTTCCACTAGCACATCAAGGGTCTAAATACAAATTCTTTTTATCAATAAATTAAACAAAGAATTTTGTATTTTTAGTATCAGAAATATTACAAAGGGCAGATATCTAACAAAGCTAATACTGTAGGGGGCACCAGGGTGGCTCAGTCGGTTAAGCGTCCAACTCTTGATTTCTGCCCAGGTCATGACATCGCGGTTCGTGAGTTTGAGCCCCACATCAGGCTCTGTGCTGACAGTGTGGAGCCTGCTTGGGATTCTCTCTCTCCCTCTCTCAAAAAATAAATAAATAAACTTTTTAAAAAGAAGCCAATACTAGATATTTTTTATATGATTCCTTGGTTTCAGCAATCTTGTCTTTGACATGGTTCATATTGACCCTTTCCCCTCCATTTCCTCTCTTTTCCAGATGACGACAATCACTTCTAAATGGGCTACCCACCTCCAAGCTTGCTCCTGTGCTGATCTTTCTTCCACAAGGCTGTCACAGGGCAAAAACTTAAAGCTCAAAACCAAACAAAGAGAAACAACATCCTGGTTGGGTTTTTTTTATAAATAAAAAAAATACATTGGTGAGATATTTTACATTCTTTTTTCCATACTAAGTCTTTAGGTTTATATTCTTTTTAAATTAAAAAAATTTTTTTTAACGTTTATTCATTTTTGAGACAGAGAGAGACAGAGCATGAATGGGGGAAGGTCGGAGAGAGAGGGAGACACAGAATCTGAAACAGGCTCCAGGCTCTGAGCTGTCAGCACAGAGCCTGACACGGGGCTCGAACTCACAGACCACGAGATCATGACCTGAGCCGAAGTTGGACGCCCAACCGACTGAGTCACCCAGGCACCCCTCTTTTTAATTTTTTTAATTTAAATTTTAGTTAACATACAGTGAAATATTAGTTTCAGGGGTAAAATTCAGTGATTCATCACTTACATACAATACCCAGTGCTCATCACAACAAGTGCCCTCCTGAGTATCCATCAACCATCTAGCCCATGTCCCACCTACCTCCCTCTGACAACCCACATAGTTTGTTCTCTATTGTTAAAAGTCTCTTCCCTCTCTTCTCTTTCTCCCCCACTTCCCATATGTTCATCTGCTTTGTTTCTTAAATTCCACATATGAGTGAAATCATATGGTATTTGTCGTTCTCTATTTCACTTAGCATACTACTCTCCAGCTCCATCCACAATATACTGTTTATGAATCTATTCGTGGGAGATAAAATTCTTCAAAAAGCAAGAGAAAGTGAACACAAAATACAGAAGAGTGGTAATCTCTTAGGGGAGGCAAGGGGATGACACAGGGAAGAGTCATATAATTAGAGCAGTGGAACCGGAAATGTTTTAGTTCTTAAGTTGGATAGCAATATTTACTTCTTATGCTGAGTAATGAGTTCACCAGTATCCATTCTACTATTCTGATTCAGAATTTATGTATGTGATATATATTCTTCTTAAAGTAATCAAATACTACAGAACACACGATTTTAAATAAGGTGAGTGAAGTTTGTTTCAAAGGAAAGTATTAAGTAAACATTAGGAGAATTATTGATTACAACCCAAATTAAAGTTAGAACTTTTTGCTTGTATCTCAGCAGATATAGTAAGCCATAGTCATCAATAAAGTAATTTTCCTGTAAAAAAAAAAAAAAGTAAACATTGGTATAGGTTTTTTACAGTATACATGGTGATAATGTGAAGGTGGTAAAAAAAATGGCTAATATATAGGAAACATGGGCCTATGGAAACAAATCCATATTTCTTAGGTCATAAAAAGTACAGTCTTAGTCATGTTTACTTTCCCACCAATTTTCTCCCTCCCAAACATACCATACATCATAATCTTTTATGTTTCTGTGCCCTTGCACATGTCATTTCCTCCTGTTGAACTATGTCCCCTACTGTCTCCACTTAATGAACTCTTATTCATTCTGGAAAACCCAGCTTAGATGTTCCCTTCCCAAGGACACTGAGATACCATGCTACTTTCCTTAGGCAGAGTTATTTCCTCTTTACATTTCCAGAACACCCTGTTAGCTATCCTCTGCTAGTGCAGTCATGCATTGCATGTTTACTTTTTGTTTGTCAACGTTTCTATCTGAGTGATCAATTTCGTGAGACCAAAACTTACTCAATTTTGCACCTCCAGTACCGAGGGCATTGCATGACATGAAGAAATCTCTGACTGACTGCTCACAACAAATATCCAAAAGTACATGAATAAACCTTCCTCTGTTTGAGTAGCACTGTGACCTCCAGCTCACTTAGACTCCCAAAGAATACAGCAATTTGAAGACTAATTCTGCAATCACACGGTGGGCAGGGACAAATAAGCCAACACACTAAAGAGAGGAGAAGTTACAGAGGCAAAAGGCCCCTGAGCAAAGAGTGTCCTTAGTGTTGGAAACTGCATCAGAGAGGGACTGAGAAACTATCATTTAAGCACATCTATACCTCCTCTCCATGAGGAAGTATGCATACGGAAACCACTGTTATCCTTAGCTCACAGAAGCTTCCAGAGCTTCAGTGAGTGAGGGAGACTGACAATGGGGCAGGGGATTGGCAGAGGAATACAACGGATGAAAAGGAGAAGAAACATGAAGTCTTACCACCAGTTCCATTGAACATGCTGTCTCCATGGCAACCCAGGGTAAGGAGAAGTTGGCATGAGCTATAACCACAACAGGATCATTGACCTTTGAAGCACACATCCAGAGATCAGTGGTGCCTGCATTCAGAGACTGCAATGAACAGAGCTGGATTCTGGTAAAAAAGTGGATCAAGGGCAGCTTATCTTAGAGGCCCTTCCATTTACTCACATCGTGCATTCAACAATGATTTACTGGGCACTACTGTTTGACAGGCCTGGGCCAAGGCGCTAGGAAATCACAAAGGTTATTACACCTGGGTCCTTCCTTTAATGAACTGGCGTGGGTGGGCAAATGTGACAGCTGTACGAAGATGATACAGGTTAGAATTGATAATTATCCTTTGTGAAGTATAAATCAAAAGAAGTGGAAACATAGAGGAGAGACAACAAAGTCTCAATTTAAATATATTACAAGGAAAAAAATCTTTAAAAAAAAGGGGGGGGCGCCTGGGTGGCTCAATCCGTTAAGAGTCCGACTTCGGCTCAGGTCATGATCTCACGGTCTGTGAGTTCAAGCCCCACGTTGGGTTCTGTGTTGACAGCTCAGAGCCTGGAGCCTGCTTCAGATTCTGTGTCTCCTTCTCTCTCCATCCCTCCCCCACTTGTGCTCTGTCTCTCTGTCTATCAAAAAAAAAATAAACATAAAAAAAAATCTTTTAAATATATTGACAAGGAAAGAATAAATAAAGGGGGTAATATATCATCTGAGTATTGAGGAAGGTGCAGAATTTAATAGCTACAGACATATGCAATGAGATATGCAAGAGAGAAGGAATAACGTGAGCATGGAGTGAATTCAGAAAATCTAGGGCATAGTACATGCTTTTTATTCTGGAAGAATTTATCCAGAAACCTATGAGTCTATCCCAAATAATAAATACTCCTATAGCATCTCATACTTCTTTATGATACTTAGGAGAGTTAGGCTTACAACAGAGAAAAATAAAAGTCCTATGCCAGCACCACAGCAATGCATTGTAGCAAGAGTTGTATATTGCAAAAAGAAGTGGGTTTTCAGGATTGAAGGCAATTAACAGACAATACAGATGTGGAGTTGGTGTTTTCAGTTTATTTTGCAAAGGGTCTCAAGGTCGTGGGACTAAACTAGTCATAGTTCATGGTTCATGATAACACTCTTCCTTGGTTAATGCATGGATACCTTTATTTGCTTATTACTTGGATAGTTATTTTTACAATGTAACAAAATTTCTGCTTTTGGAAAAAAATAACAGGGTAACTGGTACCGGACTTATGCTTTCTCTGTAAACAACTAGAAAAGTGGATGAAGTGTAGGAAAAGACCAAGATTTCAGATATTGGAAAACGAGTTGTGCATGGAAGTGATCCCTGAGGAAATTGGCTCAAATAAAGTTGCTCTATGACCACTTTGGCTTTCTTCATGGAGGCACTTTATAGACTGTGCAGCAAGCAGGGGAACCCAAGCAGAGTTCAGAGGACTCACTGAGGTGGGGAGACAGAAATCAGAAGAATGACAAAATCTAGACACCCAACAATGTTAAAAGGGTAATGTCCAGCATCTAATAAAAAATATTAAAAAGTCAGATAATATTTTGGATAATATAGGTAATAACAGATAATACAATACTAAAAACAGAAGAGGCAGGGAAATGTGACTTTTAACCAGGAGAAAAGTAAGTAATTGGGAACAAAATAATAGTCAATTTCTTGTCAAAATTAACATGAGCTAGCAGGTAGTAATATTTCTAGCACGCTGTAAAGCAGAATATGCTTTAGCATGCTGAAAACAAAAATGCTGTCAATACAGAATTCTCTGATCTGAGAGACCATCCTCTCCTTCTCCCCACAAAGAGCCCCAACATGGAATTCTATACCTAGCAAAAATATCTTTGTAAAATGAAGGGCATGGCCATTATGAAGTAATAAGGACTTGATGAGCACTGAGTGACATATAGAATTATTGAATCACTATATTGAACACCAGAAACTAATAAATACAACACTACATGTTAATAATACCTCACTAAAAAAGAAAAAAAAGACCTTGCAATTTCGTAAGATTTCTTAAGAATCTTAAGATTTGGGGGCACCTGGGTGGCTGAGTCAGTTAAGCATCTGACTCTTGATTTTGGCTCAGGTCATGATCTCACAGTTTGCAAGTTTGAGCCCTGCATCAGGTAAGAAAAATACCTAAAATTGGAAAAAAGAACAAAAGAAATTAGTACAGCAGAAACACAGAAATCCAATAAACATAGGAAGAAATGTTCAATATTATTAGTGATTAGAGAAGTACAGATAAAGACCTCAATCACATACCATTTTATACTTATTTGATTGGCAAAAAATACCAAAAAAAAGGTTAAAAGTTCAAACAATAAGATTCCAATGTATTCTAGTTTGGCTGAAGGGTAGAGTGTGGACTACAAATAATCTTACAAAGGCACTTAGAAACTAACCCATGGAGAGTATTAAATGCTAGTCTAAGTAGTTTAATTGCAGGTATCTGAAGCTGTAGGGGATCTGTTGGCTACTCAGACCCTCTCGATGGAGTGAGGAATACCTTTCCCCAGAGCAGTGATCTGTGATTCAGCTCTTTGACGCATCTTCCCTGTTCTCTTCACAAGCCACTGACCACATGTTTTTTTCCGCAGAATATTCTCCTTTTCAAATAACTTTTGACTTTGGCATGCAGCTTTTAGTACATCATCCCAAAGGTATGAAGAAGATGGGGATTTCAGATAGTTTGGAAAGTGGGACAAATTTTTATGTTTTGTTTCAATAAAACAGATACCTTTATTGACCAACTGAACCTTTTAGTCTCTCTCTCAAATGCCTGGAAAGCCCCACGGGAAATAGTACATTCGATTTAACCATTTTAGATGAAAAAAAAAATCTGTCCAAAAACGCAAGTTACAGAAAAGCTAGTTGTGATTAAACAATATTCCGTATGAATAACAATAATGCCACCTTCTGTTACAAAATACAGTTACCTTCCCCAAGCGCCTTCGCTACTGCTTTATATTTACAATTCTATGATGCAAGGTAAGTCCTGTTATTCCCATTTGATGAGAGAGAAGCTGAGACACAAAGATGAAATGAGTTGGCCTAAAACAGTCGGCTTCTTAATAGAGCTGGAATCCAAACTCAGCTGTCCTGACCCCGAAGCCCTGTTCTTACTCTCTTTCTCCTCTCTTCTCTCTCCTGTTTCTTCCTGCTTCCCTTCCACTCTCTTTTCTTTTTTCTAAGTATTCATTTTAACAGCTTGTTAAAGTACATATTTGTTGTTGAGAATTTATTAAAACATAAAAAAAAGAAAATCACACACGATCTAACCAGATAACAACTATTAAAATATTAGTGGGTGCTTTTTAGTCTTTTTCTTTGTGCATACATATTTTTAAACAATTTTTTTTAACGTTTATTTATTTTTGAGACAGGGAGAGACAGCATGAACAGGGGAGGGTCAGAGAGAGAGGGAGACACAGAATTTGAAACAGGCTCCAGACTCTGAGCTGTCAGCACAGAGCCCGATGCAGGGCTTGAACTCACGGACCACGAGATCATGACCTGAGCCAAAGTTGGCCACTTAACCGACTGAGCCACCCAGACACCCCTCTTTGTGCATACATATTTTTAAAACAGGGAGCATACTTACGTGTAACTTTTGTCACATGCTTCTTCACTTAATTTAATGGTCTAGTGTAGATATTTTTCCAAATTGTTAAATATTTTCAAAAGCATAAATTTTATTGGCTGCATAGTATTGTAGTATATTACTATACTATAATTTATTTAACTGATCCACCCTGCTGTTGTAGGTTATTTTCAAAGCTTTGCCATTAAGAACAACAGACTGTTAGACATATATATATATATATGTATATATATATATATACATCTTTGCGTACATCTCTGATTTTAATAATGATAAATGTTTCATAATGGAATTTCTGAGGCACTTTTTTGTACTCTGAAATCTATTGCTACTTTTTGTACTCTAAAACATAGCCATTATGGGGTAACAGAGATGTGATGCATGTTCAAATGTTGGCTTTCAGAAATGAAATGGCTTTGGATTGTCTGGAGTGTGACCATGCAGGTAGGTGAATAAACTAGAAAGTAGATTTTTACAAAATAGGATGACAGCATTCTGTACATTGTTTGTGAGGGTATAAATTGGGTTTTATCAGGGGGCAATTGGGCAAGCTTTAAAAATTAAAAATGTACACACCCTTGGATTTAGCAATTCCACTTATATTTATTCAATAGATTTCCTTCTGCATGTGTGAGATGATGCACTGAAGTGTTACTTATAAAAGACTGGAAACAACCTATGTATTCATCAGTAGGGATCTGGTTAAAAAGAATGTTACAGTTATTCAAAATACATTCTTAAGGGGCTCCTGGGTGGCTCAGTCGGTTAAGCGTCCGACTTCAGCCTAGATCATGATCTCGCTGTTCCCGACTTTGAGCCCCACATTGGGCTCTGTGCTGACAGCTCAGAGCCTGGAGCCTGCTGTGGATTCTGGGACTCCCTCTCTCTCTGCCCCTCCCCTACCCGTGCTCTATCTCTGTCTCTCAAAAATAAACTTAAAAGACATTTAAAAAAAATTATAAAAGAACAAATTACATTCCTAAGTTAAAAAGAAAAACAAGGAATAAACAGCAATATAAAATACTACCATTCATGGAAAAAGATAGTAGTGGGGAGAACCCACACACATACAAACACAAATACAAAAAATATATCACGGAATATTATTCAGCCATAAAAAGAATGAAATCTTGCCATTTGCAACAGCGTGGATGGACCTTGAGGGCATTATGCTAAGTGAAATAAGTCAGCAGAGAAAGACAAACACCATTCGATTTCACTCCTATGTGGAATGAAAAACAAAAACAAAACGAAGCTCATAGATGCAGAGAACAGACTGGTGGTTGCCAGAGGCAGGGGGTGGCAGTGGGTGAAGGGGTCAAAAGGTACAAACTTCCACTTATAAAAGAAATAAGTCACAGGGATGTACTGTTCAGCTCGACGACTATACTTAATACTACTGTGGTGTATATTCGAAAGTCGCTAAGAAAGTAAATCATAAAAGTTCTCATTACAAGAAAAAGAAGGAACCCCACGGTGAGGGATGTTCGGTAGGCTTATCGCGATCATTTTGCGGGGTATACAAATAATGAATCATTTAGGGGCACCTGGGTGGCTCAGTCGGTTGGGCGTCTGACTTTGGTTCAGGTCATGATCTTGCAGTCGGTGAGTTCAAGCCCCACGTTGGGCTCTGTGCTGACAGCTCAGAGCCTGGAGCCTGTTTCAGATTCTGTGTCTCCCTCTCTCTCTCTCTGCCCCTCCCCTGCTCATGCTCTGTCCCTCTCTGTCTCAAAAATAAATAAATGTTTAAAAAAAAACAAATAATGAATCATTTATGTTCTACACCTGAAGCTCCTATGATGTTCTTCGTCGATTACAGCTCAAATGGAAAAGAGTGATGATGCGGTACATCTTTAAAAAGAGGGAGACCTGGCAACAACGGGCCTCGAGGCCAGAGGCTATGGAGCCATCTGGGCTGCCCGCCGTGGGCTGGCGGAATGCGCCCGCTCGCACCTGGCACCGTCATCTCCCGTCCCATTACGTCCCTGCCCGGCCGCGTGGATGACAGTTTTCTATACCCAGAGCAACGCCTGGAAGGTGCCGGGCGACCCCTGGTAGCATCTTTTTTGGCTTCCAAGCGCCTGTGGAAACAGAGGGGCTTTCCTGTTCCCGCCAGCGCGGCTGGTCCGTGGACCAGGGCCAGTTGGGACAGCCAAGGCAGAGAAGACAAGCGGGGAGCGTGGCCAGGGCTCACAGAGGCCAGCGTGATTAAAGGGTTGGAAGACAGAGCCTATGAGGCAAATTTTAAGGAACTGGATTTTTTCCCTGGAAAAAGAAAGGACAAGGGGATGACTCAATTGTCATCTTCAAGGATCTGAGCGGTAATTACGATGGGAACCATACCCAGCTGCTCTCCCTCCTGAAACCACCGCACCCTACCCTCCCCACCCGCCTCGTTTACACTGGCAGCAGGAATGCGGCCCAGCAACAGGGAGCTTTTGACTTTTTACTTCAGGCTGACAGAAGCCTGTCTGCTGCGGGCCAGGCTACACTTTTCTGTGTGAAACAAAGAAATAAGCTGGGTGACTCCTTGAATTCTATCCCAACTTTAATTCTTCTTGCTTTTCTCTACCATATTCTCTTTCATTTCCTTTGGGCTTATGAGAAGAAAGTTCAAAAGAGCTTTCTTGAATAAGGAAACACAGTCTGAATGAATCACTGTAAAATTCTCTGTAGCAGCAGCTAGCCTTGATGTTACCACAGTTAAAAAAAAAAAAAAAGCTCATGTACTGTATATACTCTTCCTAAACGTACAATTAGGACACAGCTGGGAAAGTATTTAAGATTCTTTCCCCAAGTTTGTTTTTTTACCGGTTAAATTGCTAAAGATATACTTTGCTCAACAGACTGGAGGCGAATCGTCTGGAGGACTTGAGCAAGTGCAAGTCTTGGAAAAAAATATTCCCAAGACTATCTAGTCTTGCTTGCTTTTATTTGGTTTTAAAGACCATGGCAGTTTTTCGTGTCTCTGCTCGTTGTGGATTCTGCGAGTCTACACAGAGGTCCTGGAGGAACTTCTCGAGATGTCAAAGCCACTGGACGGCATCTGGTACAAATACATTAGAAAACAGACTCTGGTAGATAAACGGTCAGCGGAGTAACAATAGCTACCCTTTGTTGTGAGGCTAGTGGGTGCCAAGTGCTTTTCGTATTAATCTTCATAATGACCCTGTGAAGGAGATAGCCACATCCTCATTCGACAGGTCAGAACACAGAGTCAGAGAGATGAGGAACTTGCCCAAGGTCACAGAGCTAGCAAGTGGTGACCTCCACATTCAAATCCAGGTCTGATTGTTGTTTCCATGCTGCTGCCCAGCTCCTGGTTTGGGTGTTCACTCTGTTAGGATGCAGCAGCCACCCAGGCACAGGTCTGTGTGGCTTAATGGGTTATTTGGGTCAGCCTCCCAGTATCATTATTTTGCTCACAATGAGAGCTCATTAGCGCCCCAGGTCAGCAAAAGCAGTGGTTGACAGGGACATCGTAATGAAGCAGCCTCGCCACCTTTCTGCAGTTTCATTTCCCATCTCCTCCATGCAGTCATCTGTTGAATTCTTTTAGCCTGCACTTTAAGTGTTCAGAGCTCTGGCTTCTTCACTCCCGCCCACAAACGCAGCCCTTCCTCACGATTCTGTAAGCAATCCCGGCCCTAAGGTAGCGTTCCTTAAGGAGTGGTTGATGGACCTTCTGCAACCACGTCACCTGGGCTATTGGCTAAAATGATAACTTCCTGGGCCTCTCCATTGGTCCACTAATTCAAAATCGCTGGGGGTGAATCTGCGTATTTAATGAGTCCCCCAGGTCGTTTTTTATACATGCTGAGGTTTGAGAAGGGCTGCTCCTAGAGCGGTGGTTCTTAACCTCAAAGAGACATTGTAATCGCCTGGAAAACTTAAGCCTCCGTTCCCCCTCTGGAGAGTCTGATTCATCTGGGGTGGGGCCTGGCCATCAGATTTTTTAAGAGCTCCCCAGGGAATTCTGATATCTACCCAAGACTGAGGACCATGTTCCTAGACCTGGAGCACGGCGTCTCAAACATGAGCATGCATCACACTCACATGGAGGGCTTGTTAAAACACGGATTACTGCCTGCTCCTCCCCCCACACACTGAGTTTTTCTGATTAAGTAGGTCTGGAGTAAGACCTGATACTTTGCTAATGTCTAACAATTTCCCTTGTGATGCTGTTCCAGGGACCACGTTTTGAGAACCACTGGTTTAGAGTTTCTTAGATATTAGCATGCATCACTGCTAGATTTTAAATAATTAAGGAAAACTCTTTTTCGCTGCTTTGAAAGCTTCAGGAACACCTTGCACTTTCCTGTCCTAATTTAAATAATTTTGCATACGTTAGGTCCACCACAAAGTCAGGCTTGTAAATACAACTATTAACCTATTTTTCCCCACAGGAGATTTAGATATATGAGGGAATGAAAGCAGCATTTAGCCAGAATAAATAAATAGGTTTCTTAGGCAAATTGCCCCTCGCAAAGCTAGAAGAGATCTGATGAGTGGAGATCCATGAAAGTACAGGTCACTTCCAACATCAAGGTATGTACTAGGGAAAAAATGGTAGGGAAAATCAAACTTTTTGCACAAGCACACAAATAAACCTTGGCCTGGTCATTATTGGCCCTGTTTGCATTCCTGCTATTGTCAGAGATGATGGTACAAAAACTGATTTCTTCAGGACTAGGGAATCACTGCGTAGAGGCAGGGTCACTTCCGATGAACTTGCAGCCTAGGCACGGCACAACCCTAGGCCACCTTTCATGTAGGCTTTGATGCAAATTGTACCCTCTGGGGTTGTGTTACACCACAAAACTAGAAGAGGTCTATACCTTTTCTAGAGTTACAGAAACCTGAGCAATATCCCCAGGAACAGGGACCTAGAAAGCTTTGCAGTGCACATCCCAGAGATCCAAGTTCAGTCCACTGGTTTTCCCTGACCACACCTGCTTTCCAGTAACCAACTAGGGAAAGGATGAGGAGAAGAACAAAAAATTCCCACAGTATTTGTTCACATACATAGACCGAGACATGGGAAGTCTAGTTGAGGGAACCCTGAGAGCAGTCTTAAAAGCCAGGAAGGCACAGAAAGAAGTATCCTGGGTGAGATATAGATCTTGAACATACGGGGACTAAGAATATACATGTAAACCTCAGGTCCTTTTTAGAGCTATGGATAAAAGCTAGACCTTGCTCCTCAGCTAAGTTCCTTTCTCTTGCACTTCTTTACCTTTACATAGTCTTGTATTTCCTCCGCTATCTCCTGCACCCACCCAAGAGCAACCATAAACTATGTATTATCTGGAGAAATTCCAACTTTAAGTATTTTTGTATGAATCTGGACCTCTCCCCTGCTTTTGGTGCTAGAAATGTGGTTATTCTTAACTTCAGCCCAGAGGATCATCAAGATGTCACCACTTCCGCTCCACTCGGGCACTTAGTTGGGTCTCTTCTGGGACTTCTACCATCATCCACCCAAATGGAAGTAGCTTCTAAGGCTAAGGGTCTAAACTAGGAGGTAGGGGGTCATGCAAATGGGAACAATTCAAGGGAAGAAGTCATTGGTTTTCAAGTAAATCTTCCAGACAACAAGAATGAGATTGGGGAGACAGAACCATTGCCCCTCCCAGGTGTTTGAGATGAACTCCGGGTGTTATAGACTGAATGTGTCTTCCCCAAATTTATATGTTGAAGCCCTAACCCCAAGTGTGATTGTATTTGGAGTAAGAACGTAATGAAGGTTAAATCAATTCATTAGGGTCTGATAGGATTCGTATTCCTGTTAGAGACACCAGACAGCTTGCCAGGCTGTTCCCCCGGTGCACAGACCGAGCAAATGCCATGTGAAGAGAAGCAAGAAGGCAGCTGTCTGCGTTTAGCATTTAGCAGATTCTTCTCCTGCAGTAATGTGTGAAGGGCCAGGCAGAACACACAGTGGAGGCAGATGCCTGCAGAGGGTGCAGAAGGCAAATGCCTATGCCATCTTGTTATTTTACCTTTTACTTTTAATGGTAGATCAAGAAAGCATTTACTCCCACTGCTAAAACTTCATGTGAACGTGTTGAGGCCAGGAATGGCTGAGCTGCCGGAGTGAAAACACAGTGAACAATGGCCATGTCAAATGTGGAAGACAAGAATTCTGCATCATTGCCCCAGCTCAGGCACCTGACTCCTCAGGCTTGGCTGACACTGGCCAGACTCCTGCCCGGTGGACAGCCTGAGATGCAGAAGGTGGTGTGGGGGGTAAACTTCCTCCTAGGTCGGCGAGAAATCTTGCATTGGTGAGTCGTTGGTATAGGACTGGGAAGATCTATCTAACCCTTAATAGGGGAGATACTCAAAATATCTAACACCAGGTAGATCAGTTGTAGACAACCAGAGCCACTGTATTAGAGCAGAGCAGTTACTCATCAGCCCTGGAGTGAGCTAACTGCTGATTCCACTGTCCACACTTGCTTCACAGGCAAAAGTCACATTTGTGGTCACAGCTAAATCACAGCAGCCTGTACAATTCATCAGAAGAGTATGTGTGCTGCCGTAAGAGCTACTCAGAGAACTTAGTCACTCAGGGACTTGGGGACGCGAAGCCAGGTCTGAATCAGATACGTGTCCAGTTCATGCTAGTGTTGTTTTTATTTTATTCTTTAGTTTTTTAATGTTTTTATTTCTTTTTGAGAGAGGTGGGGGAGGGGCAGAGAGAGAGGGAATCCGAAGCAGAATCCAGGATCTGAGCTGTCAGCACAGGGCCCGATGCAGGGCTTGAACCCATGAACCACGAGATCATGACCTGAGCTGAAGTCAGACGCTTAACTGACTGAGCCATCCAGGTGCCCCAAGTGTTGTTTTTGTTTTAAACCAAATGTTAGGAAACCAAAGAAATAATATCCACAGGTATTGTGCCAAACACGAATATATTATACAAACAAACTGGCATCCTATTTTCACATGTACTTCACCCAACGTTTCAAATATCACAAGGAACATATTTAGAGAGATAAAATGCAGGGAATAAGCCAAATATAAGACTTTGTTTATACTTTAGAAATTATGTAATGTGAAAAAATTTTTTCTAGTAAGTCCTGGCATAAATTGTGTAAGTTGAGAAACAGTGATAAGGGAAGTAGATGTAACAGAATGTAAAAGGTTCCAATCCAAATTGTTCAGGCAGCATACAATTCTCCCATGTACTTGAAGCACATACTTTGAGAAGAAACTCCTATATTTAGAATGCATCTATATGGTAGGGCAAACTAGAACTTTTTGAATTCTACAATTGGATTTTATATGTAAGTATCACTTCAGCCACAATGGCTCCTCAGTTGTGCAAATGCCATTTATGTAGCACATGTAGTATTCAGAACCCAGCTGAGAATCTGGAAAATGATCAAAGGCCTGTAATAATTAAGACAGGTCCGTGTATTAAATGCCATTCATTTTACTTCCTAGGAGAAACCCACATTACTCAAAGTCTCTACACAATTTTCTAATAGGTGTGGATATTTGGTATTGGGACATGGCAAAGATTGCCAGTGGTTGGCCCCAACATCCTTTCTTCCATTTCAACTTAGTTGAAACTCAAGTTTGTTCGGGGAAGCCATGCACCCAGATAAAGACGATATTTCCCAGTCTTCTTACAACTATAAGTGTGCCAAGTCTTTGACCAATGAAATACAAGCAGAAATGTTTTGTAAGACATCCAGGAAGTATCCCATAAAGGTGAGACCCAGCTCTCTGCCTTCCTGCCTGCAGTCTGCTGGCTGGAACCCTGATATGATGGCTGTAGGGGCCATCTGGAGCTGTGCCCAGTGAGAGCTATGCCCTGAGGATGTTGCAGTGGAGAGCTAGAAGGAGCCTGAATCCCTAAGAAATTCAAGATGTGCTATGCTCATCTTGGATGGCCTATCTCTGGAATTCTTATGCATGAGAACCTATCTTGTTTTAGCCACTGTTAGTTTTGTTCTAAATGTTAAACGCATCCAAGTTTATCCTAATAACTATGCTCAGAATAAATAAAAAATAATAAACTTTTAGTTTTGTGGTTGCTAAAGACAGACACATTTTACCTGGGAGAAGGAACATCTGAACATTTGGTGTCTCCTAAAAGTGAAGGAGACACCAAAAAACAAAACAAAACAAACCAGAAAACAAACAAAAAATCAATAAACTCTATAATGGGTTTTCATGTAAATAGTTTTAAAGCATAGCATTCTAGCCATACCTATTGAAATAAATTGTCCTAGACCTCTTAGGTAGGCTCCAAGGGTATCAATATGTTATAGGAAATTAGAATCATCTGAATTAATAATACCAGGAGTCATCAAGAAAAGAATAAAATATATTTGGTATAAGAAATAGGAAATACCTTGGGCCACCTGGCTCAGTTGTTTAAGCTTCCAATTCTTGATTTCCACTCAGGTCCTGGTCTCATGGTTTGTGTGTTTGTGCCCCGCATCTCTCTCTCTCTCTCTCTCTCTCTCTCTCTCTTTCTCTCTCTCTCTGCCTCTCCTCTGCTTGCACTCTGTCTCTGTCTCTCAAAATAAACAAATAGACACTAAAAAAAAGAAAAAAGAAACAAAGAAATATGAAATGCCATAGAAATATTTTAATTCTAAATAGTTTAGTGTTTTTTTTTTATTTTGTTCACAAAAGAGGAAGGAAAAGTAGTAAGTTTTCTGAAAATTCTGCAATATGGAATAGCGGATTTTTCCAGGTTGCAAAATAAATGAGTTGTCACTGTGTAGGGTTCTGTCAGTTTGAACATTGTGCTGATTTTATTAAGAATTATTTTCTTGGGGCACGTGGGTGGCTTGGTCAGTCAAGTGTCTGACTTTGGCTCAGGTCATGATCTTGGGGTCAAACCCTGCGTCAGGCTCTGTGCTGACAGCTCAGAGCCTGGAGCCTATTTCAGATTCTCTGTCTCCCTCTCTCTCTGCCCCTCCCCTCCTCACACTCTGTCTCTCTCTCTCTCTCTCTCTCAATCAAAAATAAAAATAAACTTAAAAAAAGAATTATTTTCTTAAAATTCCCTTACATTTATGTGTTGTATTCATTTTATTTGGTCAGCATTCCAACTAGTTATACATTTTCCCCCACAAAATAAAAAAATTAAAACCATAGAAAGCTACAAAATGATAGAGAACATAAAATCTCAATCTGGAGCCTTGAAGGTAACAAAATAAAGAAGCTACACCTTTCTTGCTCCCTTTATTTCCTGGAAAGTTTTAGGGCTCCTATTCAAATTGTGTGAATTCTCACCTGAGCAGTGCTGTACGCAGATGGGTGGGAAAAGAGCCAGCTCCTTCTGGCAAGGAGCAGGAGCAAGCCTACAGGCAATTTGATCTTTAAGCCAGACTTAGATAAATGAGAAACCTATTACAAACGGGAAATCTTCTGAGAACTTGCTGGCTATATGCCGTTCTCCAAACAGAGCAAAAGACAGCAGTGGTATAAACAATGGAAGCAAAAGGTTAAAGAACAAAAATATTCGAATAAAATCCCTTAATAGTGCCTCCACTCATGCAAAGTAATCAGAACTCTCCCCTCCGATGCCTCACCTTCCAGGAGATTGACGTCCCCACCACATGCTCTGTTACCATCCCCAACTTCCAGGATTCCTTGGTTCTTTCATCAATTATCACAATCTTTTTTTCACTCAGGTTTTCAGCTGCATGAGGGCAAGGACCGTGTCTCTTAGTCACAGTTATAGCCCCATTACATGCCTAGCACAGGGCCTGGCAAATAGTAGGTACTCATTCAGATGTTGGATGGGTAGATGAATGGATGAGAGAAAGAAATTTGGAGAAAGGTATGATCAGGCACACAGGCAAAGGGAATTTAACTAAAAAGTTATCCTTAACTCCCACTCCCTCCAACCTAACTTTGACTCTACAAAAAATTATGGGCTCATTAAGAGAAAAGAGAGAGAAAATGTAAAGAGGAAATAGAGGAAAGTACGATGATAATGAGATGTAAATTAAACTATGGAAAAAGTTGACCAAATTGGTTCTTTAATATTTATCCTACACCCACACACACACTTCTAATACACACAGCTGTCCAACACAAGGCAGATATTGCCACAAAGAGTGGTTACTTTGAATAGATTATATAAATTAGAATTATCTAATTTATTTGCGTATTATCAATAATATGCAAATTTCTGCATGTCCCACCCTGAACCTGACAGTGAGCCCCAGAAGAAACTTTCCTAGGTGGTAGCACAAAGCCAACTACCGTTGAGGTGGATGAATTTGCATTTTATTCATCATTTTCCATCTGGCTCTTTAGTGCTCTGGTTGCTGAGTAATAACAAGCCTAGAAGCTGAGCAAGAAAAGCAAGAAAAAGAGGAAGAGGCCCAGTTTATCTAGAAATTGACTAATACACCTGTAAGAACATAGACAAAACCACTGCTTATAACTCATTTATAACAGCACAGCAAAAATGGAGCCACAGAAAGAGATGAATGGAAGAATGATGTAATACGCAATAGACATCACTGCCGCTGGTCAGTGTCTGTGGTCCTCCTCTTCTAGTCCCACAGAGGACTGCCTTACCATCTCCCTGTGCTGAACTTACATGTGGCCATGTGATCTTCTATAATCAACAAAATGTGCATGCAAGGGATACAGGCCACTCGTGGGTAAGGCATGTAAGAGCTGGTGCATGATTCTCCATGGTCTTCTCTCCTTGCACCAGCTGGCTGGGTGGCACTCCAAGTGACAGAGTCTCCACCAGCTGGGTGCCAGAATGAGGTTATGTAGAGTACAGATCAGCAAACTATAGCCCCCAGGTTGGCTGCCTGCTTTCATAAATAAAGTTTTATTGGAATATAGCCATACCCATTTGACTATGTATGCTTTCCAGTGACAATGGCAGAATTGAGTTGTTGGGACAGAGACTATATAGCCTGAAAGCCTAGAATGCTTACCAAATGGCCCTCTAAGCAAAACTATGCCGACCCTTGATACAGAACACTGAACCTCCACCCACATTTATTCGAGGAGGACATGTAGGCTGAAGGGAGAGACAGGCCTCTGTTATTTTAAAATAACAAGAATTGGGGGCTTATTTGTTACTCATATATAACCCAGGTTATTCTGACTGACACAAAACCCTCAAAAGAGAAAACCACTCAATTTGTGTGTATGTCATTAATAGAAATGTATTGTCTAAGCAAAGTACCTGGCACAGTGTGAGCACTTGAGTAGTAGGTTCTCATTTCTTTATTGAACATTCCCCACTGAAAAAGGAGACAGAACATTGATGTAATCACAAATGGACTACATGTCAGCTCCCTCAGAACACACTGTCTAAAAGTGGTGGCTTTTCAACAATTTTTAAAGGAAAGATGTTGACATGGTAGTTATTAAGATGGTTAAAAAAAACATTAGAAGAGGCAGAGTGAAAGCAAAGGTGAGTCATGAGCTGTTAGAACATGAGGCACGTAAAGAAAGAGGCAGAGTGGCCCCTTTTGATGTGCTGGCTCCTGGGATGCTGGAGCCTGGCTATACATTTGAAGCAGAGGTGAAAACATTGAACTGGACTCATTGGCTTCAGTGATGAAAATGATTTTAAGGTTTTGAACGATAAAAAGAAAGTTTCTTTTTTTTTTTTTAATTCTGGAAGAAACAAAGGTAAGGGAATATTTGCTGAGTCTCACATAATACCAACATTGAACACCATTCTAGCTCTTACAATGATCCAGGCACTGTTCTGAGCACCTGACACATTTCAGCTCTTATAATCAGCACAATCCTGTAAGTTGGATGTTATCATTATCTTTAGTTTACTCACAAAATGGTGAAGTACAGGGAAATTAAGTAGCTTGCCTGAAGTCAGCTATTAGCAAGAGGTGAAGCTGAATTGCAATGCAGATGTTCTGTGCCCAGTGCAATGACTCTTAGCCATCTTGCTGAATGTCCAAAGGCTTTGCCACTGGACGTGAGACAGAGTATGAAGGTAAAGATTCGTTGCTAGGCTGCTGTGTTCACTAGGGTACTTTTGGCTCTCTGTATCAGAATGCCCGACTCGAACTGGCTTAAACAAAGAAGAAATTTATTACTTCATGTAATAGAAATCAAGAGGAGGGGCAGCTGCAGAATTGGTCAAGCCACTAGTTCATTGATGTCTCTTGCCTTCTGATTCTGTTCCCCACAGGGTTGACTTCACATAAGATTAGTTGCTGTTATAGTCAGGGATGGCAACCAGTAGCAAAAGGTACGTATGTGCCCCTTTGTTGCCACCCAGATAGAAACAAATCCACCCACCCTCTTCATTCTTTCTGGGCCAAATTAGCTCCACATGGGGGTAGAGGCGAAAAGTGACCAAGGCAATGCCACCCATTGTTCGGCTTAGAAAAATTAGGGTTCTTGGAGTGAGAGAAGCAGTCAATTCTCCTGAGGCAATCTGGCTTCATGGCAAAAGTACTTAATACCTAAACAAAATTAGGGTTTGTTTAGGAAGGAGGATTGGGGTTGGAGGGTAAACAACCAACAGTGTCCACTAGCAGGTGTCAGGTGAAGTGCAACCATATTTGCCAACTTGACTGTCTCTGCCACCCTTTCCCTGGGGATCCTTCCACAGACTATATTGAGTTTGAACCTTAATCTTGTTATATGTTGATGGAGAAGCTGCTTAAACTCTTGAAAGGCTCATCATTATATAGATGAACAATGACCAGACAATATATAAAAATAGAAGTCTGACCAACAGTCCACAGCAAACAGCCCAGAAAGCCAACCTATTGCCTATAGTAACCAGTCCAGGAAGTCAGATCATTATCTCTAGCAACCATCTCACAAAACCAAATAATACCTCTGTAACAATTGACTTCAAATGGTCAGGACTTGGTTGATATCTGACAACTTCCATAATTATTGCCCCCACCTCCAACTTAGAAAGAAAAACCAGAGAAAGCCAAATACGGTCCCATAATCAATCACATAGGATGATTGCTTCTAGTTAGCTTGTCCACAGCTTCCCTATGCCAACAGCCTCAAAGCAAGGTAGACCTGAAACCATCCCTTTTCTCCACTGAAAAGTTTTCCCACCCTTCTACTTGCCTTTGAGTCTCTGCCACACGCAAGTGATGCAGACTGACTCCTTTGCTACACCAAGTTCTGAATGAATAGCCTGTGCTTGTTCTCATTTGGGTCACCTTCATTTGTTTCCACACTCTCTATGCTTCAGTTTCTTCACCTATAAAGTGGAGACAATACGGGCGCCTGGGTGGTTCAGTCGGGTAAGCATCCGACTTTGGTTCAAGTCATGATCTCGTGGTTCCTGAGTTTGAGCCCCACATTGGGCTCTGTGCTCGCAGCTCAGAGCCTGGAGCTTGCTTTGGATTCTGGGTCTCCCTCTCTCTTTTACCCTCCCCCACTTGTGCTCTGTCTGTCTCTCTCTCAAAAATGAATAAACATTTAAAAAATTAAAAATATATATATTTATAAAACGGGGATAATAAAATTACTGACTTCAAGGTGAAGATTAAATTAGATTATGTATCAAAGCCCTTAGCATGTTAATTCTTAAGGACTGGAAATTATATCTTGAGAAATAACTGTTCGTTTGACTATTTGGTGGATTTGTTTAAGAGGTCAAAGAAACTGCAGGGATCACCATAGGGCATGATTTAGCAAAGCCAAATGCCTTGTGGTCTAAGCAGAAAAGGTCCAGGATTACAGGGGTGTTTTCCTATGAGAAGCTTTTGCCATACATTTTACATGAAGTGTCCCACGAGTGAGTGTGTCTTTGTGTGTCTTCGCTGACCTCCCCATGGGCTTCTCAGGACAATGAGACTGGCCTGGATTGGGATGAACCAAAGATGCCCAGAAGATTGCACTGTTTCATAACTTCCAGTGCTCACACTATACCTTCCACACAGTAGGTTGATAGTAAACAGTTGTTAATGGACTGATTGAATAACAAGTGCCATTTACCACTGTTGGAAGTTTGAGAATTAATTTGGCCTGCATGTGCAAACTATTTTCATGTAGTCAAAGAAGCCAGAATTTTAAGGATCTATGAAGGAAATACCTTCTTCGGTCCTCATAAATATTTTGCACCACAGACGTTGTAATTCATTACCCTTGCTGAAAGGAAGACACAAAGAAATATGAAGAAAATGTAATGAGGAAGAGGAAGACACAAAGGGAGAAAGAGAGAGAAACACACACACAAGAGGATGAGATTTTTTTCTCATTTGTGTTATGAGACACATGAACAAGGAAGCGAGAGGCTCTCATGGGAAAATGTCAAAGGACGGGGTGGTATAAATATCTTATGGAGAAGGAGGAGAGAAAGGTGATTTATTCCCTTTATATTAATTAAGAAAATTTCTAAGTATTTGTTGTGTGCATACATCCACGTTGTAGGTTATTCTGAGTATAAAGAGTTAAATGCCTGAAAGAAAGGTTAAAAGAGCAAAGGTGACAGTAATTATGGTCGGGGCAAATTCAAGGTTACAGATCATTTATCCCTCAAAGACCTCTCCGATGTCAAAGAATGTGAATAAGTTTAAGACAAAGTCATGTTAATCATACTGATTCAAAAAAAATATAGTGAGACAGCTGCCTGAGGTAAGTGGGTCATAACTAGGATTTTTGAAAATGATTCATGGGGTCCCCCAGATTCATAGGGACCTCTTAGAGGGAAAATCTGAGAGGCACCCCACTCAGCCACAAGTCTGGACATTTGCAAATACATGAGCAGCAGGGGACTGAGAGGGGAAACCACCACTTTGAAGGTGATCATTGTAGCCTCTGGTGGACACTGAAAGCTCAAAGAGATATCCTAAAAATTAGTCTTTGATCATCTATAAGAGAAAATAGTGAGGAATCAAAACAGCCCCATTTCCTTTAAGTGATAAAACAGTGAGAAACAATGGGAGGGCAGAGAACTCACTATAATCTTCCACTGTATGCCTTAAGCAAGAGGGATTTTTTTTAAAGCTCAGACCTGATGTTTCAACAATTTCCAAGCAGATGTTCCCTCTGTAGGCTAGGTTGTGTGCTCACTCACTGATTCTCCATTTGGCTCTATTACACTAATAACTCCACAGAGAGCCCTCCCTTTTCATGCACAGTGAAGTGGTGACTTCTCATTCTCCATCTCTCCAGGTGAAGTTGAATGCTGTTTAAAAATGCTCTTGACACCCAGGAATAGACCCACACAAATATACCCAACTGATTTTTGACAAAGGTGCAAAAGCAATTCAATAAAAGACCAAAAAAAAAAAAAAGAAGAAGAAGAAGAAGAAGAAGAAGAAGAAGAAAAGAAAGAAGCCTTGATCTAAACCTCACACTCTGTAAAAATTAACTCAAAATGGATTATAGACTTAAATGTGACATGTAAAACTATAAAACATTTAGAAAAAAACATAGTAGAGAGTGTTTGAGACCTAAGACTAGGTAATGAGTTCTTAGATTCTGCATCAAAAACACAATCCATAAAAGGAAATATCAATAAATCGGGCATGATAAAATTTAAAATTCTTGCTCTATGAGAGCCCATGTGAAAAGGATAGAAATGAAAGAAAGAAAAGATACAGACTGAAAGAAAATATTTGCAAATCATGTATATAGCAAAGGACTAATACCTATCATGGGTCAAGAGTTCTCAAAACTCATGAGTTACAAAAATCCAATTGGAAAAGGGTCAAAAAGACACTAATAGACATTTCACCAAAGAAGATATATAGAAGGCAAATAAGCTCATGAAGATGTTCAACATCATTGGACATTCGGGAAGTGCACATTGGAACCACAAGTGAGATATCACACCCCTACCAGAATGACTAACATAAAAAAGTGATCATACCTGGGTCATCTGGGTTGAGCGTCTGACTTCAGCTCAGGTCATGATCTTACAGTGTGTGAGTTTGAGCCCTGCATCGAACTCTGTGCTGACAGCTCAGAGCCTAGAGCTTGCTTCAGATTCTGTCTGCCCCTCCCACACTCATTCTCTTTCTCTCTCTCTCTCTCTCTCTCTCTCTGTCTCAAAAATAAATAAACATTTAAAAAGTGTTTTAAAAACTGATAATACCAAATGCTGGGGAGAATGTGGGGAAACTGGGTAACTCATACATTGCTGTTGGGAATAAAAAATGATACAGCCACTTTGGAACACAGTTTGGAGGTTTCTTATGAAGCAAAAGATGCAACTGTCTTTTGATCCAGCAATTGTGCTACTGAAGTATTTATTTCAGAAAAATGAAAAACATGGTCACACAAAAACCTGTATAGAAAATATTCATAGCTTTACTTGTAACAGCCCAAACTATGAATCAACCCAGATGTCCCTCAATAGGTGAATGCTTAAACTGTGTTCCATACACAACATGGATCACTGCTCAGGAATAAAAAGAAGCAGACTACTGTGATGGCGGTACCAACAGGGGTTGGGCTCTCTAGGGATGTATGCTGAGTGAAAACAGCAGATCCCACAAAGTTACATAGTGGGCATTTATAGAACAATCTTTGAAATGACAAAACTTTAGAAATGGGACCAGATTAGTGGTTGCCCTAGATGAGAGACTGGGGAGACAAGGGAGGTGAGTGTGGTGATAAGAGAGCAATAACAGAAAGGATACTTTTGGTGTTGAAACTGTTCAGTCTTTTAGCTGTGGTAGCCACAGACCTACACAGGTGATCAGATCATATAGAACTTAACACACACACACACACACACACACACACACATACACACACACGAGCAGAAGTAAAACTGGGAAAATCTGAATAAGATTGGTATTTTGTGTCAAGGTTAATATTCTGGTTGTGATATTATATTATTTTATAATATAGTTTATAGTTTAGCAAAAGGTTACCATTGGGGGAAACTGGGTAAAGTGTACAAGGGATCTTTCTGCCTTGTTTCTTATAATGGCATGTGAACTTATAATTACCTCAGTTCATATATATATATATATATATATATATATATGTGTGTGTGTGTGTACATGATTGAGGTAGTAACAACCAAACTAACAATACATGCCAGCCTCCTAAACCAGGCCATTTTAAAGGTAATTCTGAGGGGCACCTGGGTGGCTCAATTGGCTAAGTGTCCAACTCTTGATTTTGGCTCAAGTCATGATCTCAGGGTAGTGAGATTGAGCCCTGCATCTGGCTCCATGCTAAATGTGGAGCCTGCTTAAGATTCTCTCTCTCCCTCTCTCTCTCTCTCCTCTGCCTTACCCTGCTCTTGCTCTCTCTCTCTCTAAAAAGAAGAAGAAGAAGAAGAAGAAGAAGAAGAAGAAGAAGAAGAAGAAAAAGAAAGAAAGAAAGAAAGAAAGAAAGAAAGAAAGAAAGAAAGAAAGAAAGAAAGAAAGAAAAAGGTAATTCTGACCATTCAAGATATTTGTATGTTCACTCTCAGGCTGTGTTCCTATCATACCCAAAGGAAAATGTTCTTTTCTTTTTTTAAATGGTTTATATTTTTATCATAAGGGTACTATTTAATTGTAGAAAACATGAAAAAATATAGAAATGAAAGTAAGGAAAATAAAATAAAATCACTTCCATTCTCACCACTGACAATAACTTGAATAGTATGCCTTTAAGAGCTATGCCATAATACAATTTACTCTTGGTTTTTGCCATGTTCGTATCATAATTAATTCTTCCATGCATATACTTTCGTAAATATCCTTCATTTCTTATCATATATCCTTTTTAAAGGAATTTATATTTTATGAGTAACACCATTACTATATATATAAATATGATCATGAGACTGTATCAAGGCCAGTACCCCAGTTATATCATGCTACAGCTTTGTATTTGTACATACACGTACAAGATGGTTCATCTATCCTCGTGCATAGCACTCACAAGCATTCCTGCTCCTCGTTTTGGTTATCACTCTGCATCCGTGGTCGTGTAGGAGGTCGGGCCCCCCCAATATCTGTTCTAATCCCAGAGGCACCCAGGAATATCTCTAGTGCTGTTACTCAGATCGCTCCACTAAGGGTGTATATTCAAGGAGAAGCAGAGAATCCTTCAATATCTATTTAAGACTTGGAGATTGTCCCTCCCGGACTTCTGTGGGCTTTCCCACACCTCTCAGCTCTGAGAAACATGTGCATTCAACAAACTTCCTTACTATAAAAGGAAGGGGAGAGAAAGCCAAAAAAGCACTTGCAGAGGGTTCAATTCTGCAGCCCCTGCTCAGTCTCCATTAGTGGGGAAAGTCCTATTTTTTTGGCTCCGTCTGTGCAAGTCCGTAATGGATTTTCCTGGGCAGGAGGTCATAGACCTGACATTTCAGAAAGGCTCCAAAGAAGAATTCACTGGAAAGAACACCCTGCATAACTCAAGCAACAACAAAAAGAGTGCATGATTATATATTTCTCAGTCTTCAGCATGATTGTGCCACAGAAGGGCAATAGTCTTTCTCAGACTAAAAGAGGTAAAATAGGAAACTCTGCATGCACAAAAGCAAGTGTGCTATTCCTTCCATTGAAGGAGAGGTTTTTAGCATCTAGCGTAGCACCTGGCAGGCCCTGGAAGCGAGAATCCTTTCGGTGGGAAATCCTTTCTAGTTGAGATGCTTTACTTGCACTGCTAATGTGACAGCCTTGTCTGGAAACTACCTAGGGTTTTTTTTTTTTCCCCACACTTCACTGAATTGCACTTCATCTGTATTTTTCCTGCTGCATATCAATGGATCCTTCTGTGGTGGAGAGGGATGGAAGGAGAAGAGAGCTGACAGATTGAAGAGATGCTGTTTTCCCTCCTGTCTGTAGCTGTCTTCTCATTCAGGGTTTGATTCTCTATGAAATCAGAAGTGAAACTCTGCCCTTGGCAAAAAGGAGCCAAAACTCTCGCCAGGATACACCGTGGTTGGCATCCACTGGTGGAAATTCAAGGCCAGCTCATCAGTTTCCTCCCACAGAGCCGGGGCAGATATTCAAACAGATCGGTGCCAGGCTAATTTAAGACATGATAGGAAACAGATTTGAGCAAGCCAGAATTATTTTTTTTTAATTTTCTTAGACGAGAAATAAAAACAAAAAGTTAGGATGTTATTGGGAGCACATACAATGAGAGGAGACCAGTACATCGAGGGTAGCTTCAGTAACTCTAGAAATGGAGGCTGTCAGAAGAAAGAGTTCAGGTCTTTATACTGTCAGTGCTCATGTCAGGAGGGCACCGAAGTCAATGTATCCACCAACGGAAAAGCAAGCAGATTTGCTAAGAATGGGGCTATTTTCAAGGAACAAGGGGTTTCTGCTCAAGGAGCATATTTTTCCTTCGTGACAGCTATGAATGCTGCCGCCATCGCTGTGCTAAAGAGGGCAGAAAGGGCAGCATGCTGTGTTTCCATTTGGGTCTGAACACAAGATCACAGGAAGAAGACCTCTGCACCAATCCTTCAGAGTTGTTTAACACAAACACTTTACAGACAGTCCCTGACTTACAATGGTTTGACTTAGATTTTTCTGGTGCAAAAGTAAAACACATTCAGTAGAAAACCGTACTTCGAATTTCGAATTTGATCTTGTCCCAGGCTAGTGATATGTGGTATGATACTCTTGACCTTGGGCAGCGCCGTGAGCCATAGCTCTTGGTCAGCCCTGCGATCATGGGGGTAACAACCCATATGCTTAAGACCCTTCTGTACCCAGACAACCATTCTGTTGTTCACTTTCAGTACAGTATTCAACGCATTACGTGGGATATTCCACACTTTATTATAAAATAGGCTTTGTGTTAGGTGATTTTGCCCAACTATAGGCTAATGTAAGTGTTCTGAACACATTTAAGGTGAGCTAGGCTAAGCTATGACATTGGGTTCGTTAGGTATATTAAATGCATTTTCGACTTAACGATATTTTCAACTTATGACAGGTTTATTGAGATGTAAACCCATTGTGAGTCGAGGAAATCTGTAGAATTAAAGAAAGGCGATAACTCTATCTGACACACTCACCTCTGTTTATTGCACTTCCCCTCTGTATCATATTCTTTTTCATTTCCAAAGACCAGGGCTTGCTTCCGGAAATGTAGATTCTCATAAAGTTCACTTTGATTCAACAACAATTCTGGCTAGTATTGTTTTCAAATTTTGTGTTCCAAAACCAACAGTATTGCTTCAAAATTACATGACATCTTTTCTTGAATGTTCTTAAAATAGCTTCTAGACATTACCTCATGAAACCAACACCATCAAAAATCGTTGATAAAGGCAAAAGTGGGGGTACCAACAACTCTCCCCCTTCACCTGCCTCATGACATTGTGGACTGAAGCCTGAGATGGAGGTGGGCAGTCTCTCTCTTCCATTTTCCACGTGACTTGAAAGTGTCACCTAAGTGTTCTAAAGCTCATGCTTCTCATCTGAAAAATACGGCGGCTGAGCCAAATGATTATCCCAGAACTTTCCAGTCCTGTGAGTCTGTAAAATTTTAAAAAGAGGAAAGGTTCTCATTAAGAGAAGTTGAACACTGACTTGCTATACCATTAAGGAGTGGGTTTAACTTGGGGTGCCTGGGTGGCTCAGTCAGTTAAACATCTGACTCGATTTTGGCTCAGGTCATGATCTCACAGTTAATGAGTTCCAGCCCTGTGTCGGGCTCTGCACTGACAGCATGGAGCCTGCTTGAGACCCTCTCTCTCCCTCTCTCTCTCCCCCTCCCCTGCATGCACATGCTCTCCCTCTCTCTTAAAATAAATAAATACACTTTAAAAACAAAGGGGGTTTTAACTTTAAAATCAAGCTTTATTTCCTCAAAGGGAAAATGAATATACTAGGCCCGGTTTATGTGCCACCCAGATCCACTCATTCTCACCTATTTTCCAGGGCCTGGCTTTGGAAGGCCAACCAGGAAGGGCCTAGCAGCCTCCTACCCATTCTTGCAGCCTTAAGGCCTGGTAGCTGATGCTGGAGTTATCACCACAGCTGAGAAGCTTTAACAGACACAGCTAACTGAGGAAGACAGACACTGTGACCACACAATGCCTGGATTGGGCCTTAGGAAGCTCCCGTGGCTTCCTGGAGGCGGTATTGATGCCACTTGACTTGGGGGGAAATTGACACAATGGATGAACTCTGACCAATGGGAGACAAGAAACGAGAGACCATCTGTGCTTAAGTTGTTTCCCTCCTCCTGCTTCCCCCCGCCCCAGACTGTTCCAAATGCAATTACTTTTGTATAGTACCTCTGGAGATGTCTGCTCAAGACTGAGCAACTAATGTGTTTGCAGTGAAGCTCTGCCTAGTTTGGTCATGAACTTCCCTGTGATGGCTCTTCCTCCTTCCCTGCATTATTTCTCTTTTTCCCCTGGGATTTCGGCCGAGTGTTAACATAACAACATTTTGCCTCAGGTCCTGTTTTCTAAGGAATCCAGGCCAAGACAGTGGTACACGGAGTGCCCTTAGAAAGCAGACCTTCAGGATAGAATTCTGGGCCCCCATATATGGTGGTAAACTGGGCGTCACTCATCCCTGGAATGCACTGATGTCACAGTTGCTAAAATGTTCACCTGGGTTTAATTGGCAAGATATTGGTATGTCACGTGGCTGCTGTCCTTCATCAGTAAAGGAGAAAAGATAATTATAAGGATTGTCTTGTGGGATGGCTGCTTTTGATGGCACTGGAAGATTTGCAAAAAAGGAATTAACAGGCTCAGAGAAGCTAATTGCCCACTTAAAGCATGCTGTGAAAGCCAAAGGGCTTCTACGCAGCTTGTCTCCTGCAGATGCAAGAAAGACAAGGAAGAAAATCATGTCCAGGATCACATGTTCTGGGTGGCAAACCTACAAAGGAGACAAAATGCACAGCCTCCAAACGCTCCCATGTCAAAGTGAGAGCCCTAATAGGGAAGGAGCAGGAGACTGAGACCTGGAATGAGCACATATGAGTAGACAAGCCTGATCATTGTGAAGGTCCAAGAGTCCCGGCCCCTCCCAGCTAGCAGAAACAGCCCTTTCTCCTTCCCCAGAAGAGAAGGACTTCTACTTGTCCTGAGACATTTCAGTGACCTCATCTGAAGTCTTATATGAGGACACTTGTGCTCCTCAAGATCTGCCCCGTTGGCCAGGGGAATGCCTTGATTCACACGGACCGCTGGTGATGGAAGATCAGGACGTTCCTAGCAGTGAGATGGATAGACAACCCGCTAGAATGTCGGATTCTCTCTCTCACTTTATCTAATTATACTTATGTACAGAGGAAGGGCCAATTTCCATGTTGCCCAGAGGAAGAAGGGACCTGTAGCAAGTTCAGGCTGCAGTGAAAGCTGTCCTGCCACGCAAGCCATATGACTCATCTGGTTTGAAAATTCTAAAGGTGTCTGTGGGTAAGAATATTGCATATAACTTCTTAAAAGTCTCATTAGAAGAATCATAAAACAGATACTTAAAGATTTAGGAGTAAAGGCCATATCTTTTGTGGGAGAGAACAAGTCCCTACTTAGATAGCATGACAGTTTTCACAAATAAAAATTTAGTGCTCATCATGGAATACCAAACGACTATGAAATAGAGCTGCCCATCGTGAGCTGAGTGTTATCAGATCCACTAAGTCTAAGGCCACATGGGTATGACAGTAGTCCATTCCAAAATGGAAGGGGTACATTCAGGATTAGACTGAAGTCAGTCCAGAACACCTGAGTAAATTATATAGACAAGTGGCCCAGGTTCGTTTCCCCTAACTCTGTTGTACCATTACCTTTCCTTTAATCTACATCTATGGCATCACTGGGGATTCCCTGTGGCCAACTGACAGAGGTAGGAAGGACTTGGATACGGTTCACAAATATGTAGGTGTAATATGTTGGTCCTAGCCAGGACTGAGCCACTACCATACAAAAACCCTCCTCGAGACTGCCCCAGAAGGCAAGTGGTTAAAAGAAATCTTCCCACTGGGCAGATTTAAGAGCAATACACTTGATTATCCATTTCATATTGAAGGAGAAGTAGCCTGAGGAAAGGATATATCCTGACTCCTGATCAGTGGGAAATGATTTGATAAGATGATCAGTACTTACAAGGAACAAGGCACAGAGACATGAGACAAGAATGGCCAGCAGAAATGTATGTACATAGGCTAATGGGAGTGAACACAGTACATGCAGATCTTTTATCACATATTAAAACCTACTAGGGATCAACTATCTTGTACAAAGCTTTCAACAACCAAGTAGACAATGAATTGGTCAGCTGCTTATTGAGTCATCTAGTGCTTTTGTTTGCCATGGGGCCATGAAGCCATGGTGCCACGGATGGAAACTAAGCATGGATCAAAACCCATGGGTTCCCTCTCACTAAGGCAGATCTAGCTCCTGCTGCTACTGAATTCTCTACTTCCAGGATCAGAGAATGACGTTGAGCATTTGACACGGCCTCGGTCTTGGAAAGACCTGCCAGTCAGCTAGTAGCAGGTCAGTTACATCAGATCCCTTAGTAAAATTAGTGATTCATACTTACCTTAAATGATACTCTGGAGACAGGTTTGCCTTCCTGCCCACAGTAACTCTGCAAACACTACCATCTAAGGACGTACAAAATGTCTGACCTACTCACAGATAAATGACATTTGCTCAGAGTAAAGGACTTATTAAAGGATCTCCCTACACAGCAAAGGAAGTGTAATACCAGGCTCATGACTGTGTAGTTCACTAGTTTTAGCATGTATTTCATCGCTCAGAAGCATCCACCTTAATAGAATAGTGGAATGGCCTGTAGAAGTCTCAGCTAAGGTGCCAGCAAAGGGACAACAACACCTTGTGGACTTGGAGTATTGTCCTTCCTGGTGTAATTGATCAGATAGATACATAGATGATAGATAGATAGATAGATAGATTGTCAACCCATATAAAATAGGATTAACTCTGTTTCACCACAAATCCAAGTGACTCACAGATACAATTGCAGAATTTGAGACTCTCGTCTCCACAAACTTAGTCTCTGCTAGTTTAGAGGTCTTAGATCTCAGGGCAGGAACTCTTCTGCCATAATTTTCACTGAACTGTGGGCTACAACTGCCATCTGGCCACTTTGGGCTCCCTATGTCAGTGAACCTACAGGCAACAAAAGGAGTTGCTATGCTGGAAGGCATGATCGATGATGATTCCCTTGAAGAATGAGGGCTGCTGCTACACACAGGTGTGTCTATCTAGAACCCAGGGGATTCCCTGGGGCTTCTCTTGGTCTTCTCTTATTACTGAGTCTAATAATCTCTATTAATGGAAGTTGCATCAAGAATGATTAAATAAGACTAACAACTCAGGGCTGAAACCCCTCAGGGGTGAAGGTCTCTGTCACCACATGGGGCACGCAACTGAACCAGATCAAAATGTTTGTCAAAGGTAAGGAAAATCTAGAATGGGTGTTAAGGACACTGTGACTCACCAGTACATGTGCTGCCCTGGGATCAGCTGCAGCAGCAAAGGCTGTAGCTTGATTTGCTAACCTTCGTTAAGCCTTTTAAGGGATTGCAATGGGCCATTACCTTAAAGACCTGAACTTGTATTTTTTTCCTTATGGGAAAAGTAAGAACTTATTATCATATGGTTAATAAAGTCAGGATATCAGATCTTAGCAGCCCAAGAAAAGGATCATGACAGCCTCTCCTTCTTTGGGCTGCGTGTGAAATGACAGCTACCATGTTGCCATCATCACTCACACCCTCAGACTCTGTCACAATGCTTACCGTCATCAAGGGAAGAATCAAGGTGTTTCTATGAAACCAGTCCAAACAGTATTTCCTGGTAAAGCATAACTAGGGAAGCACAGATCAGGGGAGGGTAGATACAGGCAGCTGGGAGTAATTCAAGAGCCAGTTCTTGATTCCAACGTTGGTTCTAAGAACAGCAAGAAGAGCCTGCATGTGCTGCCCTGAGGGTATAAACTGGCTCAAAGTCTGGAACGTTCTTGATGTGCAGTGGGGCAGATGCTTGCTCACCAAGTTTTCTCCAAGAAATGCAGTCACTGAGGGAAGAACAGACCTCTTGTTAACAAGATCAGCTGCCTTAGAACCAGGAGGCAGAATAAAGAAAATGAGAAGACCGTTGCACAGTTTGTTTGTGTTAAATAAGAACTCAAATGTTTTGTGTGGATATGCATATACACAGAGCTGCACCCCCCCACACACAGATATATATATATATCAGGTTGTTGAAATATGAATTGAAGAAGAGGAAGGACAGACTAGAGCTTTGTTCAGCATTGGAATGTCTCCACTGATAAACCACTGGATTGAGATTCAGATAGCCATGGAAAGGACTGTACTTGGGACTCAGTAAAGACAATAAACCCGGAGTCCGGATTAATTCAGTCTATGTGACAAGTCAAGATTCAGTGACCTAGGCTGGGTGTCTATAAAGGATCTCCCTACACAGCACCCCCACAGTTTCTGCTTAGGTAGTAGGTTAGTTTTGTATTCAAAATACAAAGATGTGTGATGAGCTATGGGAGGACTCAATAAATACTTATGGAATGAAGAGTAGTTGCTACAAGATTTTAGGGCAATGCTAGAAAATACCTCTGAATTTATAAAGGTTCAAACAGGCATTATCAGGTTATTAGTTTCTAGTAATTATAAAACTAATTATTTGGAAAAGATGACTTAAATGGTGTGTTAACAGTACATTGTTAGGGTCTCCAGAGAAACAAAACCAATAGGATGTGTGTGTGTGTGTGTGTGAGAGAGAGAGAGAGACAGAGACAGAGAGACAGAGAGACAGAGAGACAGAGAGATAGAGAGAGAGAGGAGATAATTCTTTTAAGGAATTGGCTCACACAACTGTGGAGATAGAAGTTCAAAATCTGCGGGGTAGGCTGGCAGGGTAGAGACCCAAGGGAGAATTGCAATTTGAGTCCAAGGGCAGTATGCTGGCAAAATTTCTTTTTTTATCAGAGAGTGTATGTCCTTTTTATTTTTTTTTCTTTTTCAACGTTGTTTTGTTTTGTTTTGTTTTTTTATTTTTGGGACAGAGAGAGACAGAGCATGAACGGGGGAGGGGCAGAGAGAGGGAGACACAGAATCGGAAACAGGCTCCAGGCTCTGAGCCATCAGCCCAGAGCCCGATGCGGGGCTCGAACCCACGGACCGCGAGATCGTGACCTGGCTGAAGTCGGACGCTTAACCGACTGCGCCACCCAGGCGCCCCAGTCCTTTTTATTTTTAAGGCCTTCAACTGATTGGACGAGGCCCACCCCCACTAGGGAGAGTAGTATGCTTTACTCAAAGCCTATTAATTTAAATGTTAATCTCATCCAAAATACCTTCGTGAAAACATCTAGAACAATGTTTGACCAAATATATGGATTCTGTGACCTAGACAAGTGGACACATGAAATTAACAATCACCAATAATAAGTGAATATTCAAGCATATTTAATTGGATTATAGTTATTTCTTTTCATTGAGACAATGAATGTATTTGTTGAGTTTGCAAGACAAATGTTTTGACTTGGTTGTTAAAGAGCACATTTAATATACATAAATGTAATTTGTTCTCTGTGAACTCCAAAGCAGTATCTGGCCCTAAGTGTGGTCAGTTGACACTTAAAGTTTTATGGTATGGTGGGTTTAGAAGGTGGCCAATTTGTCTTGTTTTCCTAGGACTCTCTCAGTTTGGGTGCTAAAATTCCACTCCCTCAGAGACTCCTCAGGACACCAGTCACCATAGGGTGCTGTACTTAAAACTTCTTTACTTTCCAAAAGGAACAAGGATTTAAGGGTGGCTTGTGCTGGCCACATAAAATAATTTACATTTAAACATGTGTGAATTACTTTAGCATGCTTCCTCCTTGAGAAGAATCCTAAAACAAGCAAAGAGGACCAGCAATGGGACATTGCCCTGGGTGACTTTATCATGTGCTGTGGCTAACTGGGGACTTCACCAAGGACAGTCTTGGTGAGTTCTCATCCAAAACAGGATTTAAGCTCACTGTTTGTTTCTGTGGCTCTGAGAAAAGATGGCTGTCCTAGTAGTGGGCAATAAACCAGGTCCATGATTGGTTCTGCCCTCCTCTAGGTCATAGGAGCACCCGTGACAACACAGGAGTGGGTCTACCAGGTGGCCAGAGCCTTCCCACACAGCCACACCATTCCACCTTGGCAAAGGTACACTCTGTCACCCGCACACGATATTTGATTGCTTCCTGGATCCACAGGCTTGAATGGTATGTAGAAAAATGTTCAAGATTCTAGAAATTGTTGTGGGCTATAGGCTAGAGCCATGGAGTTTGTGAATTTAGGGAAAGTAGTTGACAGGGGAGATGGAAGGACGCTGGCTCCTCATTGATCTCCCTCTTCCAAGTACCCTGCACAACTTACCTTTTATTTACTTACTTTGCATTCTGGGTGTACACACCAAGTTTTGCTTAATGAAAATATTCTCTATATTGCTAGAGTGTTTGAAAAGACCAAAAATATGAGATTCAGAGTATTTATCACATTTACCCATACAGATATGTTTATGAATATTTTAAACCATTTGAGGGCTGAAATGACCCCATTATGCAATATCTTATACATATAAACATTTTTTTTCTTTAATTTCTAAATACAGCATTCCTCCCCTCTCTTTTTTACACTTTAAGGCTGAGAACTTGGTCAGATTCCAGCTCTGCTGTTTTCTAGCTTTGTGACTGTGACAAGTAGATTTAAGCTACTTGAGCCTCTGTTTCCAGGTGTATAACATGAGTGTAAAAATCCTGACGTTCTGAGTTCTGGGAGGATGAAAGGAAGTAATGTACATAAAGTGCCTGGCATGTAGTTGCTTGATAAATGGTAGCTAGTGTTCTACTAAACTGACCATGAAGCTTCACAATGGAGCCCTTGCGTACCTCTCCAGTCTAGTTTCTCACGGCCCCCTTATAGTGCACCCCATTCTGGATTGACTATCTCTACAAGTTCTGCCAGGAATGTAACAGACTTCCAGGACAAAGAAATTAAAGAGTTTTGTGAGCTTTTTACCATGTGTCTAGGAAGGGTGGCCACAGACGCTCGAAGTACGAATTTATAATGCCACCCTGCACAAAAATCTCTTTGCTTTGAATACACTATTCTCATCTGCCTGTGGTCCCATTTCTCATCTTCTTCAGCAGACAAATTGCTAGTGTTCCCCCAAGCTTCAACTTAGGAGTCACCTCCTTATCCCATACTCCTCCCATCGAGACTAGGGGCCCCTCCTCTGCCTCCTACCACAGAACTCATGGGAAGTCACTGCAAATGCATGCTTTCACATTTTACCCCTCACAATTTAGCAAACACATTTCATGGGGTCTGTATGACCACAGGCTATTCTAAGAGGCTCTCCCTACTCACAACCCCTGGATGGCCATGTTTGCATGGTGTGACCCTCCAGGCCACTCCACTGACCCCTCCAGTTGAAACTGGAATCGTTAAGAGCCCCTGACCCAAGGTCTGTGCTATGAATTATGATTCATGACTTGTCACGTACGGCAGTGGATTCAGTCCTATTTGTACATCAGCATCACCAGTGGAACTTTAAAGCAAATGCACATGCTATGCATTATATCTCTAAAGATTCTGATTCAGTGGGCCAAGGGTGGATCCATGCACTGGTACTTTTTTTAAGCCCTTTAGGTGGTTCTGAGAAGCATCCAGGACAAAAGACTCTCTGGGCTAGCATAGAAAGAAGAACTGGTCTAATTAGATTCTATTGCAAATTTGAACGAAGAAAAATGGAATGAACTTTATAATGAGCAGTGCAATGGAAAGTGACAGAATTTAATTGGACTGAACAGGGTTATGCAATGTCAAAGGGACTTGTCATCTGAAGTTACCAAGGAGCAGAGCACATGTGGATAGTAAAGAAGTTGGTCGTTACAGAGGAGAGCAGAGCTGATATGCAGAGAGAAGCCGGCACCACAAGAGAACGAAAGACAAAGACAGAGATGGAATATCACAGGGAACAACAGGAGTAGACAAAGAGATGGAACAGAGGTGGAGAAAGAGAGAGGACTGGGAGAGACAAACAGGCAGAGAGAGCGTGTGTGAGTGAGAGAGAAGCCCCTTTCAGAATGGCTGCCATCAGCTTACTCCCCCAAACTAGAAACCTCTGTGGATTTCTCACTCATCGACATCCAATCTCTGCCTCAAAAACAATCTCTGAAGTGGCTTTTTCCCTTCTCATCCTGTTGCCACTGCCTTATTCCCAGCCCTCATGAACACTTGCTGAGACTACGGCAAAACCCTCAACCTGGCCTCTCTCCCTCTAAAACCCACCCGCCTGGGTCTATTCTCAACACTATGGCTATTCACCCCACCTCTTCCTCTCTGTATGAAACCACAGGCCTTCCTGATCTGGCCAACCTGCCTTGCCACCTCTACGAGGACCACCCCGCCCCCGAAGATCTCATACCCCTTTGGAGCAGATCAGCCCCTCGTCTTTGTACATGTGGTTCCTTCTTTTGTTTGTAGCAATCTCACACTCGGCCTTCAAAACCTAGCTCAAAAATCACCTCCCTGGTGCCTTTTCACCTCCTTCAAACATGGTTAGCTTATTACAAAGCTCCTACCTTCCCCATTAGACCGTGAGCTCTTTGAAGACAAGGACTCTTTCCCACTGATCTCGGAGGCACTCAGTGGGTGTGTTGTCAGTGAATTTGAGGAGTGGCGTGTAATGGGTGAGCAACAGCTACAGAACCGGGGTGTCCCGGGCAGGTGGGCCAGCCCTGGGTAGGTCTCTGCATCCCCACACTCTGCTCCCAGATTGTCAGTGTCTTGTCTTCGGCCACATTTATATCCACAGATCCTCTAAAGGCTCCAATCAGGTTTTTCCCAAAGCTCCATGGAAACCTCAGCAGAGGCTTCTGGAGGTGATGGTTGTGGGCTGCAAAGACGACAGATGGGGTGAAGCAGCCACTCGTCCGTGTAGGTATTTGGACTGCCCAGATGCACATAAGAACAATCTCCTTCCTTTTTATTTGGAATCCTAAGAAAATGCCTAGATATGAAAACTTAATTTTGAAAAGGGAGAAGACAGAAGTGTGAATTAACTTATTCTCCATGACCTGAACCACTTATAGCCTCCAACAAAGCTTGCGGGGGGAAATTCTGAGTACAATCAATGTTGAAACTATCCTCCTGATGCAGAAATGAATATACATAGAGCAATTTCTGACCAGCAAATTTTGTATAAATATGTAAAATCTATTTTGCATATTTTGTCCCTGTTGACAGTGATGACCAACGGAACAAGATTTTCGCTCGCTAGAGGAAATGCAGTAGCATGCATCAGGAAAATTAACTTGGAAATTTCTAGCGGATAAGCATGATTTTGGGGCCTAGTGAATGTCAATTCGAGAACTCTCATGAGTCCTAGTTCTTCCACTGGCTGAAAAAAAAAACCTTAAAATCTTGAATTATGTGCTAAACATTTTCATTTTGCTCATAACTCCCTTGAGTCGCTTGGCATTTAATGGAAAATGAGTAGGAAGGGGAAGATCTCTGCCAGCTGAAAGGACAGAGGCTAGTCTGGGCAGAGTGTTTTGTAGGGTGCAGATCTGAGTGTAAGCCAACTATTTTAAAAGCCTTCGTTCTTGTATGCTAGCACATGACCTCTCCAGAAGGGTGAGGAGATGCCAGAGGTACATATTTACCATCTGGAGTGAACCACGCAATTCATCTAGAAACCTGCCTCACCATGAACTTGAAATTAATCACAGTGATGAACAAGGAGAACATGCTGGGTCAGAAAGGTCAGTTTCATTTGATAAGAAACGAACACGTGGCCTAGCTGGCAATGTGCTGACATTCATTACCTTCAGGAAAACTCTATACAACCTCTCCCTCTGGAGAGGACTCCTGGGAAAGAAAAGGGCTCGCTCTGAGGCCATAAAAATGAGAACCCCTTCAAAGCCATTGGCTTTTGATGGTGTCCAGAATCACAATGATCAGGGGCACCTGGGTGGCTCAGTTGGTTGAGCATCTGACTTCAGCTCAGGTCATGATCTCCCGGTTTGTGGGTTCGAGCCCCATGTCTGGCTCTGTGCTGACAGCTCAGAGCCTGAAGCCTGCTTCGGATTCTGTTTCCCTCTCTCTTTGCCTCTCTCTCTCTCAAAAATAAATAATTTTTTTTTAATTTTAAAAAAGAATCAAGATGATCATAACTCCATCCGATGTTGCTCTTTTTTGTCCTGAAAGGGAAAACATCTCTCCATCCACGCCTATGAGGTTTCCTGTGTTTGCTCAAATCATGTCAGAAATAGAACATCTAGTTAGTAATCAAGCACCAGTTGGAGCTGTGTACTACTGAACGCATGGTTTTAATTTTGAAACTCTCACTCCATTGTTCTTTAGCACTGTGAAGGGCTTAGAACTCAACTAACTACATCTCCCACTTTGGCTTGGGAAACCAAGAACAGATCTGGCTTCAACTCCAAGCAGGCTAGAGCCAATTTTGTTGGGTTTTGGTGGCTGCTGTTACTTGTTTTTGAAAGAGACATGGACAGAAAAGAGCAGCCACGGGGATGGTGTTTGAAGTCTGCTTTTGGTGTTTGGGGAAATAGGTACCTATCGCTATAAAAGGCATTTCCTTCCAAATGTCAAAGAATTCTTCACTGTTTCAACTTAGCTCTCAAAACTGAAATGTTTGGGGAGTTGAAATCTGTTAAGCAATCAGAATTCAGTGGGTAAGAGAAGAAATGAAGTCATCCAACAGAATTCCTTGCTTAATGAGACTATAATCCATAGTTTTCTCTTGAAGCGATCCAGCCTGGAAATCGGTTTTGTGGACGAGTCTAAGTTCTTGTACTTTTCTGCTTCTATGTCTTAGAAACCCTCATTCCCAAATTTTACTCTCATGTCCCTGAAGGTGACTTTTGAATCTGTGTGCGCCGAGGAAATGACATCAAACAGAGATGGGTTAAAATCATCACTTTGCCCCTCAACTGCTGTTTGACTTTGCCTAAGTTACTTGGACCCTCTCACTCTCTGTCTCCTCATCTATAATATGCAGATAGTGATAACTATCTTGCAGGGATTATTTTAAGACCAAATGAGATACTGCTATGTTCCCTATTTGGATAATATACACAACTCCTTTAAAGTAAAATGATTATGTAAAATTCACTGTTTACTTAAATTATTTTTATCATAATGTTACTTAAGTGTGCACATATAAAACTAGACAAAAATTCGTTAAGACATACACCCACCCTTACTTTCCAACACGTACAACACAAATTTTTAAAGTCAAATTAAAATGAAAATATAATCTGTAAAATTCAAATAAACAACATAAATTCAATAGAATGGATGTTTCACTGAAATTAAATGCATTGACAATGTGAATTTGACATAGTTATGCAAAGGTCCGTTTGGGTTCAGTGAGGCTAACGATATCCAGTTCTGTGGCATAAGTGTCCCAGGAGCTCAGCTCCTGGAGAGCTCTCTTGGCCCGTTTGCCATGACATGATGGGTTGTAGGGCCCTTGTCCATCTTTGTCTGAGACGATTGCTTGGGCTAAAGAGTGGTCTCATTTACCCAGCTACCTACAATCCCAGACAGGGTCACAGGGGACCCTAACGGGCCAAGTTCAGCCAGAGGGAGACTTCATTTTGTTGCTCAGCTGTGAACAGTCTCATAGATACCCATTCTTGAGAGGGCTTAAGAAACCCACTGAAAAGTCTTCAACAGAGGGGCCATATGTTAACTTTATCTTTTAGGAGACTCACTTTGGCAAAAGTTTTGAGGATGGGTTGGAGTGGCTGAGAACAAAGTTAGGGGAGGACAACTGGGCCATAGAAATCCTCCAAATTCATGAGCTTGACATTTAAAACATCATAATGCTCACTGCTCGCTGGCTTTATCTTCTACTTGCTAATATGGAGCTTTAGCTTCTGCTGATGTGCCTTGCTTTACCTTGCCCGAACACAGTGTTTTCTTGTCTATTCACCTTATACTGACACCTTTCTCTTCACTTATGATGTCTTTTCCAAGCCCTTCTCAAAAATCTCAGGGCACCTGGGTGGCTCAGTTGGTTAAGCGTCTGACTCTTGATCTCAGTTCAGGTCTTGATCTCAGGGTTGTGAGTTCAAGCTCCACATTGGCCTCCATGCTGGGTGTGACACTTAAAAAAAAAAAAAATCCCAACCACCATTTAGGGTTTATCTCCACCCAGCCTTCCTTGGTTTGTTCAAATTACCTGATACAAGTCACAAATTACCTGTTTTGAGGTATTTTTGTTCAATGTTAACATTTGTCTCTTCCAGCAATTGGGATCAAATTTGATGGCAGGGACATGTCTTGACCAAGTTGACTTTCCACCTGGTTTTAACTTAATGCAGCTCATTGTTTCTGCTGGTTCTCAGTAATTTACTGAATTAATAGATGAATAAATAAACCACCCGCTGACTTATCTTACAGACACCTGTATTCAGGTATAAGGAAATTATTTAGTAACAGCTTAAAATGTATTCAAACTGGATGTTTTACATCAAGTTCATAATGAAACATGAGAGTTCAAGATATATAAGCTTGTCAGAGATCTGTAAATGAGATTTATTTAATGAGTTATTATGCAAAAGAACATATAGAGAAATGAAAAGCCCCAGAAAATGAGTGATGTAGAAACATGCTTGGAAGAATAACAGTTTACTGATTTATGAGAAAAGTAAAAATAGAAGTGAACAGTGAAAAGTCTGAAATAATCTTTTCCCCATATGTTTTGTTTCATGTTTGTTTTGCTTCTGACTGTGAAAAAAACAAAGTTGCAGATAAAAGATAGCACTTTTAGTTGGTAGGAACAGGGTACTAGTTAGCAACATATTGAAACTGTATAAAGCAGTAAGTTAAAAAAAAATTAGAAATCTGGGACCTACAGACAAGGGTGGAACCATACTTTAAACTTACAGTTTAAAAAAAGTTAAAAAGGAGGTGCACCTGGATGGCTCAGTCAGTTAGGCGTCCGACTTCAGCTCAGGTTGTTATGTCATGGTTCATGGGTTCGATCTCACGTCAGGCTCTGTGCTGACAGCTCGGAGCCTGGAGCCTGCTTGGGATTCTGTGTCTCCCTCTCTCTCCACCCCTCCTCCACTTGCACTCTATCTCTCAAAAATGAATAAATTAAAAAAAAATTTTTAAGTTAAAAAGGAGCCAAGTTGTGATGAAAAGAGCTGTTTAAAACATTATTTTTTTTTGAATTTTTGTCTTATCTTGTATCAAATTTTCAAAGTAGAGGAAAAAGTAATTGACTTAGTTTGGTAATTTTTAAAATAGAATAGTTAGTACTGATGAGATCATAATCCAAATGCTCCCTGATACAGCTGCTGTCACTGGGGAGAAACCTCACCAACTGTTCATCATTTTTATTTTCTTACACCTATTAAGGTACCTTTCAAAAACAAGGCATTTAATAAGTGTTTGGTGAATGAGCGAGTGAATGAGTGACACATGAATAATTAACAACGTGCAAAGCAGTCACCTGGTGACCGCTCTTTATTCTCAGAGGAACAATCTTCATAGGCCCATGCTTGAAAATGCAATTTTTTAAGGGACAGAAAACGGCATGGCATCTTAGATTGTCTTAATCTTGGTTCTAGACCCCTGGCACAAATATGTCCCCAGTTCTGGTCTCTATCTGCATTCCTCTGACCTGGAATTCTCAGTCTTCTCGTGGCCTCTCTGGCTGGGCTGTGGGATTTGCACCACCAGCTCCAGCTCTGACACCCAGCTATAATTTGCCTCTCGTTTGTCAATAGATTAAAATATTAGATTGGCGTGGGGGGAAAATGTAGTTCATGTAAAGTCAATACCTCGTTCTTCTCACATCATTCACTGTGGCATTTCTTCCCCTTGCTATAGAACTTGAGTTTACCGGTCTTTAACTTTCAGAACTCAACCTTTTTCCCTTTTATTATACAACCATTTCATGTTGGCTCTTTTCCCAGTGTGCTGGCACTTCCTCAGTCCTCCATGAAATGTTAAAGAGTAACAGATGTAACCCTGCAAAACGTCAACCAATTCAGCGAGTTCACTGTGAAGTAAGTCACACTCCTTGTAACTTTGAACACAGCTTCTTTAAAAACAATCTACTGTCTGTTTGCCATTCTCTTTCTGGGTTCTCTGTCCTTATTTCTAGTCCATAGTGTGGTACTATATTGATTACCAATCAGGCAATAACTGGCTGCTTCTGATAGAAATTCAACTCCCAAGTTGCTTAAGGAAAAAACAAAAAAAAAAAAAAGGAACTAGATGTCCGAGGCTAACTGGGAGGTCCAGGGGTCCAGGGCTATGGATACAACTAGAACCAGGGACACATGTTGTCTTTATTCAGTAACATCTTCCATAGATAGAAGAGGCCACTGAAAGTGGCTTACATGGTCCTTACCAGTCAGCATCCCGAAGAGAGAGCCAGAGAGATTGAGTACCCTGACTGGGGTCCCACCATGGGCCCAAGAGCCTGGGTCACAATGAGGAATAAAACATTGCTGGATGGAGACTTCTATGTTCTTCACAACAAAGCCCAAAATGAAATCGGAATCTGGCAGCCATTCTGGATAGTTCTAGTCTCCCACCCTCAAATATTACAAAAAATCTACTTTGAGAATCTGAATTACCTATACAGTTGCGCTTAAAACGAAATATACCTAGGAACAAGGTAGACTCTCCAATTAGTATAAAAACCAAAGTCTCAGGGTGAGAAACCACGCATTTCAGCTGTGCTTTTGAATAAACTCAATCAGGTGAATAAGCAAGGCTGAAACAATAGCCCTTTCTGAGCCAGAGTTTACACAATACAGTTCACAGCAAAGGTGATAAACTCTCCAGAGAGGAGGACTCTCCAGGACGTTTCCTCTGTGTTGGCCTTGGCTTGTCAAGGTATTCTCTGTAGTAACCTGACCTTGAGTTTTGCGCAGGCATCATTTACAAGAGTTAATTACCTTCCACCAGACAACATTTACTCTATTGGCTATCTCCAAAGAAAAGAGCAGCACTGTATTGGAACCTTCCATTTAAGGAATCAAGTAGGGCATGGGTGCAGCCAACTAACACAGATTCGGTGCTCGGTCAGTATTGCTAGAGGAGACAACGATGTCAGTGTAGTTCTTAATACTTGGCCATTTGCCTTAAATAGAGTGTTAGGTTCCCTATCTAAGTATTCTGCCCTTTGCTGGGAAGATGAGTTGACTGGATGACTAATTGTTTTTTTTTCCCCTTTGCCAACCACTGTATGTGATCCATTGTTATCATCATTAAGCAACATCCAGTGACTTTCTCTGGGAATGGCATACAAAGTTAGAAATACACGGGGAATACAGACTTCCCCTATGATGTCAGCTTTTATTTTAGTTTAAACATTTTGAAAGGATGTCCCAAGTAAGCCAGACATCTTGTTTACAATGGGGCAGTATTTTAGAGTGTGGGCAAGAGGACAATGCGCTTCTGGTCCAAGTTACCACTGTGCAATCACGTCAAGTTTCATGTTACATCTGATACGACCACACATGACCAGCTTTTCCACCCTGAGAGAATCTGCAGATTGAATGTGGCTGAAAAGGGAGTTTGAAAGGATAGCTTTTCAGTACATTACCACGGATGTCAGGATTTGAGAATGGATGTTATTTTGTGTAATGAATGATTATTAATCATTTATATCATAACAACATTTGTTAAATATTAATACTTCTCTTGTGATTTCCTTGCAAATTTTTCTACTCCCTGTAGCAAATAAGGTAGTGAATGCAGAGACCTTGCCTTTATATAAAAAGTGAATTGGGTTATTAGAGAACGTTCTCTGAAAAAAGCAGCCAACCAGCCAATAAGCAGTAGTGGCTCTAGAATTTCCAAAAAGAGAGGATTTAAAAGTGGCCACTTATCTGGAGGGGACAGGGAGAGGACTTGTCTTGAAGGTGCATTTGTGTAACAAGTACACCACCTTTATTCTGATGATATATCTTGGGGAGTGCTATGGAAAGTGTTATGGAAAGGCAAGAGATCCTTGATACCTTGGCATTACCACTCTGTGTAAACTTGACAACCCTAAATAAATACAGTGCAAAGAAAGGTTTTATCTCAATTGACCAAATTCCTGGCTCAGATCTCACCTAGATATGAATCTAACAATGTCACCATTCAGGTATTCGAGTTAAGCAAAACCCAGAATAAATCTCTGTAATCGTTTGACCTAAGTATTATTGTTCACATTCCCCTCTCCTTCCCCCTACATCCATCCTGCTGTAAAGTACTGTCCCATACCCTCGCCAGAGCCACAGAGCAAGTTCGTGGGGCCTAGTTTATTAATTCTGTAAACACCATGATATTTCAGGGTCAAGGCCATTACACAATCCCGAATGAGAAAAGCCTAGAGAATAACATTCATCTGTTTTACATGTGAAGGAAACTCAGAAGCCTTCATTTTTTATCTCCCTGCCAGTTGGCTTCCCTGTGAGAAGAGTACCCTCTGGTGCTCAGTTAAGGTTCTAGCCTTCAAACTAAGGAAAAGAAAACCTTTACAACCTGACCAATATAGACAGCTTTATGTGATAGGACTGGCTGTCCTTAAAATAGCACTTTTCCATTAAAAACTGTGTTGTTAGTTTTGTGTTAGACTTTCCCCCTTTGCTCTAATAGAGTATAAAACTAAGCAGGAACTTGGTAGTCCACACAGAAGGATCGACCCAGGCAGTAGCCGAAAAGGTAAGACATGCATTTATTGCCCCCTCATCAGCAACGATTTGAGAAGTCGAACAATTCTTCAGAGAAAGAAGATAGCAATTCTTCACTTTTTACAAAATTTTTTCAAATGTTTATTTTTTTGAGACAGAGAAAGACAGGGTGAGTCAGCGAGGGGCAGAGAGAGGGAGACAAAGAATCCGAAGCAGGCTCCAGGCTCTAAGCTGTCAGCACTCAGCCCGACGCAGGGTTCAAACCCACGAGCCATGACATCATGACCTGAGCCGGTCAGGCACTTAACTGACTAAGCAACCCCGGAGCCCCAGCAATTCTTCATTTTTGACTGCACAGTCCTTGATAATTTCTATATATGTAAGAAAGAATGATTCACCCTTCCAATGACATTTTTTTCACAAATCATTTATTTGTTACAGGTGGTTATTTGCTTTGGGGATTTTTTTTTTCTTGTAGCAAGGATTTCCAAGCTGGTGAAGATCTTATAGAGGCTTTTTCCGTAGAGATGAGTAATAAAAACCCTCAGAGTTTCCAGACAGGGATACTAGTATGAAATGTGGGTGATAAAACTGAACATGAGCCTATTGTTCCAACCAGTTAAGTCTGCATTGGGTTGCCTCATCCTTTTAAGAAGATCAAACTGACGAAATGAGGAGAGAAAAGGAAGTAGTTGTTGCGGTTTATGGCTTCCAAAATATTTGCATTCATCCTGTCTTGATATATAGAGTAATGTCTGCCTTGGTTCTCCTCTGTTTCCCCCTTTTCTTTCTCTTCTTTTTTGGGGGAGGTCATGGAGCTAGTGTGTACCATGATTAGAGCTAGGAAACGCAGCTTTATTTTTATTTTATTTTTTGTTTATTTATTTATTTTATTTGAAAGAGAGAAGGGGGGAGAGATGGATAGAGAAAGAGAGAGAGAGACTCTTAGGCTCTAAGCTCAGTGTGGAGCCAGACGCAGGGCTTGATCTCATGACCCTGGGGTCATGACCTGAGCCGAAATCGAGAGTTGGATGCTCAATGGACTGAGCCACCCAGGCTCCCCGGAAATACTGCTTTACAACAGAGAAAGCGCACCAGTAGCATTCAGGTCTACAGATCTGCATTATCTGTTCGGAACAGTGTAAGTCTACACTGTGCTTTGTGAGATATACATAGAGGGGTATACATTTTAAAAATTATGCCAAAATTGAGATTCCATTTTCCCTAAAAGTCTTGATTTGCAGCTCCTCCTGAAAGATGTTCCAGAGAAAAAAGATTTTCAGGTGCCTGTTAGAAAGGTTCTCCACAAGTCCATTAACTACCTGTTCCAGGAGGCCTTTGAATTTACAACACTGGATTTAGGGCCATTCTTCATTGGATAATCTTCTGCTAGTAGACAGACTACACAGCGCTGATGTTGCACTTCAGAGGGGTTCTATCCAAAACCCTATCAGCTCCAATCTTGCTTACCTACTTTGCTCCTTCAAACTATGAAATTAAATTTTATTTTGTCCCTTCCCACTCTTTTTATTCCACAGTAGCCCAGTAGAACAATGTTTGTAGCTCAGAGATGCTGCACCTTGTAACATCTCCACCCACTTTTCCTCACAGTGATTCCAACATGGGAGAATCTGGGTCACAGGTATAGACGTACTGTGACTACTCAGAAGGGAGATACTGAAGTTCCCACCTAGGACCTTAAATGTCCCACAAAGCAGCTTAGCATTAGAAAAAAGCATCCCTTTCTCTCATTGGATGAGGCCCTGCATAGAGGCTCATGTCCTGGGAACTGGAGCAGTTCAGACTTCAGTCCTCACTCATCTTCCCAACCGGGCTCCCTTGTGCAATGAACAAACCGAACAACTGTTCCTAAATGTCCTGGTACCAACTAACCTTGTTTATCATGACTTGCCCAAAGCATCTTTTGTTCAGGTTATTTTCCTCACTCTCTGGAAGGCTGCCAGTCTTACCTTCTTTAGGCAGGTAGAACATCCTTGCCCTTTCCCCTGACCGAATACAATTCTTTAATTCTTCACTCTTTCTGTTAACCACATCTCCGTATTTTTGGACTTCTTCGGTTCATTTTAGCCTTTAACTTTTCTGAATTCCTGTGACATTTGTGCTTAGTATTGAGGTCAACTGAGCACTTATAGTTTCATATGCTTATTTTGTCTTCTCTGCCAATGTGATGTATCTTCAAGAAGATTCTGACCTAGAATCATTCTCATTGTGATAAGCACACCATAGCAGTTCAGTAAATATTTCATACTGAATTGAATGGATTTCCAAACAAGTATATAGCTCTGGCACTTAAAAGAGCATCTGGGGACTTCTGCTTTGAACATGATGGATTGAACAGGGATTAGGGTTGCCAGATAAAATCCAAGAAGACCCATTAAATTTGAATTTCAGGCATACTTATACTATAACTATGGGTCATACATATACTAAACAAGTACTTGCTGTTGATTTGACATTCAGATTTAACTGAGAGTCTTGTTTTATTAAATCTGGCAGCCCTTCCAGGGGTCGGTTTATCCTCCTCCCTTAACAGAAAAAGAAAAAATACACATACGAAACAATGGGTTTTCAGGCATTGGCAAACAGAAGCAGTGCAAGAGAATGATCCCTGGAAGAAGCGAAGAAATGAGACATCTTTCTGCTCCATCTTATTTTCTGGAGAACATTTCCAGGACGCAACACAGAAAGCGGGAACTCAAACAGACCCTGGAAGTCTCCCAAGATGAGAAGACAGAGTTGAGAATTTGGGGAGACCAAGATGGCCAAAATTCACAGGGCAGAGCACCAGATAGGAGACTGCTGAACACTCCCCTTGATTCTTCAGTTACTGATCAGTGCATGTGTGTGAGGGAACTACCCACAGTTAGGGGAATAAAACCACTCGAGAGGAGTGGGGGGAACAACTTAGCTCACACAGCGCTTAGTACATGCTGTCAACAGGCAGAGCAGGGAAATTGTCAAAATGAGTAAAAAAGCAAGACCAATTATTCGCTACCAATGGGAAGCCCACTTCGAATATAAAATAAATACGTTAAAATATCTGGAAATGAATATACCATTCTGACATGAATCAAAGAAAGCTGAAGTGGACATATAAATATAAAATGAAGTCGACTTCAGAGCAAAAAATATTTATCCCAGATAAAAAGGGTCATTTCATAATCATGAAGGGAAAAATCATCAATTGGGCAAGAGAATCCTAAATGTTTATGTACCTAAACATGAAGCCTCAGAATACATGAAACAAAATGTGACAGAACTGGAGGAAAATGCAGAATTATGGCTGAAGATTTCGACACTCCTCTGATAATAATAACTGAAGAAATAGGCTGAAAATCTGGAGTGAAATACAAGAGTTGAATACCACTGTCAACCAACTTTACCTAATTGATATTGACAGAACACTCCTCCAACAGCTACAGAGAACACATTCTTTTAAGTGAACCCTAAACATTGACCAAGATAGGCCATATTATGTCACTAAAAAAAGAATCAATAAATTTAAAATAACTCAAATTAAAAAAATTCTCTAACCACAATGGAATTAAGTTAAAATAAGTAATAAAAAGATATCTAGAAAAGTCTCCAAATATTTGGAAACTAAATGACACAGATCTAAAGCAAAACAAAACAAATGCATACATCATAGAAGAAATCACAGGGAAATTAGAAAGTATTTTGAACAAAATGACTGAGAATTAAACTATAATATATCAAAGTTTGTGGGATACAGCTAAAGCAATGGGAAAGGGGAAACATATATGTTTATCTTAGAAAAATCAATGACTTAAGCTTCTACCTTAAGACACACGAAAAAGAAAAGCAAATTGAAACCAAAGTTAGCAGAAGGAAATAATAAAGGCAAGAGCAGAAATCAATGAAGCAGAAAGCAGAAAAGCAATATAGAGAATCAATGAAACCTAAAGCTTGTTTTTTCAGATCAATAAAATTGATAAGCTTCTAGTCAGATTGTCCTGGAAAAAAGAAAAGATACAAATTACCAATATCAGGATTGAGAGAGGTGACATTACTATAGATCATAATTAAAATAATAAGAAGAGAATATTTTTAACAACTTTATGCCTACAAATATAACAGATGAACAAATTCTTTGAATGATACAAACTAGGTATCCAGAACAGTTTTATGTCTAATACAGAAATTGAGAGAGTAGATCCTAAAAGTCCTCATTGCAAGAAAAAAAAATTGTAACTATTCATGGGGATGAATGTTAACCAAACTTATTGTGATGATCATTTAGCAATATATACAAATATCAAATCATTATGTTGTACACCTGAAACTAATATAATGCTATATGCCAGCTATACCTCAATAAGAAAAAAAGAAATTGAACTTGTGGAGTAAAAATTTTCCACTAAGAAAACTCCAGGGAGACATAGTTTTATTGGTGAATTCTTTCAAATTTTAGTAAGAAATAGGGGACATCTGGGTGGTTCAGTTGGTTAAGTATCCAACTTCAGCTCAGGTCATGATCTATGGTTCAAATTTAAGGAAGAAATAATACAAACTCTACATAATCTCTTCTAGAAAATTGAAGAGGAGGAAACACTTCTTAACCTATTCTGAGACCAGTATTACTTTAATAACGAAATAAAACACAGACATTATAAGAAAAGAAAGTTATGGACTAATATCTCATAAAAATAGAGCTGAAAATCCATGTAAAATAATAGCAAATTAAATCTGGCAATATATACAAAGGAATATACATCACAACAAAATGGGGTTTATTCCAAGAATCTGAGACTAGTTTAACATTTGAAAACGAATGTAATACATCAGATTACCAGACTAAACAAGAAAAAAAAATATGGCCATATCAACAGATGCAAAAAATTCCCTCTATTTCCACATTCATTCATGATAAAAATTATCAAAAGAAAAAAACAAAAACAAAAACAAGGAATAGAAGTGAATTCCTTAACCTTATACCCTTAATTTATTAAAGGGTATATTTGAAAAACTTACAGTTAACATACCTAATGGTAAGAGACTGAATGCCTTCCTCCAAAGATCAAGAACAAGTCAAAGATGTCTTCTCTCATCACTCCTATTTGACAGTGCACTGGAAGAACTAGATAAGGTAATAAGACAAGAAAAAGAAATAAAGGACATACAGATTACAAAGGGGAAAAAAAACAGTCTTTATTCACAGATAATGTGATTGTGTATGCTGACAATTCCAAAGAATCTACAAAAACATTCTGTAACTAATAGAGGAGTTTAGCAAGGTCACAGGATACACTGTCAGTATACAAAAATTACTTGCAATGAACAACTGGAATTTGAAATTTTAAAAGCCATAAAAAGTAATTGGATATAAATCTAACAAAAACTGTTTAGGATTTTTATACAAAACATTAATGAAAGAAACCAAATAAGACTTATGTAAATGGAAAGATATACCACACCTCTTTTTAATACTCCTTGCTTTCTTTCATTTCCTTCAATATGACCACAGTAAAAACCATACCAGTCATTCTTGAAGACTGAGGAGGGAGGAGGAGGTATGCAACAAAGACAGAACGTAATTTGATATAAATCATTAGACATGTCATTAGATTCCACCAGCAGAAATTTTATACTGAGCCCCTTCATTCTTTGCAAGTTTTGTGCCATGTTTTCTTCTCTCTCCCACTCTCTCCTCCTCTTTAGCTCCCTTTGTATCTTTTTCTTTTCCTTCCTTTCTTCTTTTCTCTGCTATCTGCTCCACATTCCCAGTTTCTATTTGTCTTTAAATAGAACATATTTAGCTGTCTTTTTCACTTTTTCTTACTATCTCAAGCAGCTTAACCAAATTCTTTTCCTAAGCAAAGATAGTCCTCTCCCTAAAATATTTGAGAGAGAGATGGAAAGATAACCTCCTCTACCCTCTTCAACTTGGTGTTTAGACAGAATTGATGTACATCAAATCATCATATAAACTTTATATAACCATTTATAAACCTATAGATGTGAGATATTATTATAACTATCAAGGGTAGTGACAACCTTAGTGAGAATGAAGTGCCTGGACAAGGCAAGTCTTCTGAAAAAGCCCTCCTCAGGACCGACGAAGGTAAAGGGGCACTCCTTCAGCCCTCTGTCAGTTCAGTAAATATTTCTTAAATAGCTGCTCTATGCCAGGCACTGTAATACAAAGAAAAATTACATTTAGGTCTGATGCTCTAAATATTCAACTCTGAGAGAGACCAACACATGAAAAATACATTAAATGGAATAGGGCAGTTAAGGGTTATTTAACTGACCAGAAACATGGAATTTTTTTTTTGGAAGAGTCTATACTTCAATTATCCTAGCCTTCTGTTGGACCTCATTTTCTAATTTGTGACTCAGCAGAAACAGTCACCTTATGTACAATAGAAACAAGATGTTATAGAGCCACATAATTTGCTAAACGATTTGGAACTCTGTTGGCAATGTGGCCACCATCCTGACACACCCAGGACTTTTAAATGCATGGCTAACTGTCCATATGTTCCCAGGGAAAGCTGGAAAATCAGAGAATATGCCTCATCTTTAATTAATAGCCTTTACAATGAGCCTCTTTATTTTGGAACTTGTGTTTAGATCCTTCAACTAACTTCCTCAATAGGTTTCTGAGAAATTTATTACTTTTCTTGTATGAGCAGATAAGATTTTTAGCAAAGACAAATGGTCACAAATGTTTCTGGAGCCAGAGAGCCCTAAGTTTGACTCCAGAACCTGCACCTTACCATCTGATTACCGTTGACCAGGTCCTTAAGCCTCATTAAGCTTAATTTCTTTGTCAATTGGAAATAAGAATGATTCTTAATACTTTGGGGCATTTGACAATTGGGTAAATTATGCATGTAAATCTCAGCACTTTGTCTTGCATGGAGTTATAGCTGAAAAAGTCCTATTATTATTGGAAAGAATGTTGTCCTTTATAAATTGTAATGCTCCTGAGATGGCAGTAGAGGGAGCACAGTCATTGGAAACTGGACTTGAGCAAACTAAGAAGATAGGTATTTAAAGTCTTTTGTATGTTGTCCCTATTCTGATGGAGCTTGAGGAAACTGCATACAGACGAGCTGGTAAGATACACACCAGACTGCCTTGTCCTGGTTATCTTTGCTGTGCCACCCATTTGAAGACTCAGTATGTCCTTCTGTATGCCCATGTGCCCTCTCTCCAACATCAAACTCTAACTCACACTGGTTTTCCTAGGACACGTTAGAGAAGCTTGGGCAGGCCAGGGAAGGTGCTTCCACAAAAATGAAAACCAACAAATGTTTTATTCTTTGTACAAAAATTGGGAGAAGGTGGATCTGGGTTATAACTTGCAGCAGGGACAGTGATATCCCCTTCTCTTCTCTTGCTAACTCCTAAACAAGCAGCTCTACTTAGACATGGTAGAAAAAGTAGTCAAGAAGAACTGGCTGAATTCTCTCTGACTCTGATACATGCATATGAACCTGCCCACCTCACCTGATCTCTCTTCATCTCCATTTGAAACCCCATCTATACAGTAGGAGAGAAGGGAAGGAGGAGGCTTAACCTAATAACTTTCGAAGTTCCTCACGACTTGGTTATTATTATTCTATTAATAGTAGCTATTGTTGAGTGTTTTCTCTCATCTCATTCCTTCTATTAGATCTTTGAATCTTCCCAGCAATTCCATGTGGGATGTCATATCCCCATTTTTACAGAGAGTTTGGGGCTCAGAGACATTAGGTAGCTGATCTGACTTTGTACAGCTCGGAAGTGGCACAATCAGAACTAGAATCTATTTTTCTGCAAGTGTATAATCTGATATCTCCCTGTTAAGATGGGGCAAGAAAATAATTAGAAGTGGGGCTTCTAAGTAGGACAATTGAGGCATCAATTATATGGGGGAGTGGAATCTGTGGTGGCCTTTGAGTTTGGTAAACTAGGGATTTCACTTTAGGGTGCTTTTGTTTGGTTTTCTTTCTCTTCCCCGGCTCTCTGGGAATGATGAAGCCAGGGTAGATGTAGGGCCAAAATACTGTGACGTGGCTATTTAGACTTGATTCTAAGAAAGAAGTAGACATCAAGAATCTGTTCTCAGAAGCCTGGCTCAGTTCATGAAACAGGAAGGCAGACAGAGGTTTAAGGCAGATGCTTTAACCAAGAAATAAAGCGTTCATTTGGGCAGATTCCCTCATAATATACTACTGGGTAAACTGACTGTGGTAGATAGGATACGGTGGGCAGAGGAGAGGTTTCAAAAATGTTGTCTTGTGGACTCCCAGGCGTAGGTCCTAAGACTTTTTTTTTTTTTAACGTTTTATTTATTTTTGAGACAGAGAGAGACAGAGCATGAACGGGGGAGGGGCAGAGAGAGAGGGAGACACAGAATCGGAAACTGGCTCCAGGCTCTGAGCCATCAGCCCAGAGCCTGACGCGGGGCTCGAACTCATGGACCGCGAGATCGTGACCTGGCTGAAGTCGGACGCTCAACCGACTGTGCCACCCAGGCGCCCCAAGACTTTTTTTTTTAAAAGAAATCTGAAAATAAAACTTTTTATAACAATAATGTTTTACTTTTTCACTCTGTTGACATTGGCACTAATGGTATCAAAGCAATGGTGGGTAAGGCCAGTGCCTTAGCATGAACCAAGGCAGTGATGCCGTATTATTCTAGAAGTCATTGTACTCTTTAGCACCAAACACTTAAAAATGTTTAAATACCAGTTTGACTTAATAATGTTCTCAGTGAAGTGGGAAAATTAATTTTATTAAATTTTAAATTAATGTCTCCTTAATATTCTGTCATAGAATGAGAAGTACACATGTTAAGGCATGATGATCGTCTCAAGGAAAAGCACTTGTATGATTGTCATAGAACATCATTTCTACTTGGAAGAATGACTTGACAAGTGGTTGTTCAAACTAGGGTATTTGGAAGACATTATCCTGAAAATGAACAAAGTGTGACCGTCATTTCAGGGAAAACAATTGGCAATGTCTGTTTCCAATAATAAAATTAGAGTTCTCAAGCAAAAACTAGAATTTGGAAAACTTGTATCCTTGCTATGAACCTTACAACTTCCAAATACTTAAAAATACCTTTCCAGGGGCACCTGGGTGGCTCAGTCGGTTGAGCACCCGACTTAGCTCAGGTCACGATCCCACAGTTTATGGGTTCGGAGCCTGTAACCTGCTTTGGATTCTGTGTCTCCCTCTCTCTCTCTCTCTGCCCTTCCCCTACTTGTGCATGCACAGGCGCGTGCTTTCTCTCTCTCCCTCAAAAATAAATAATACTTTTCTTTTTTTTTTTTAAATTTTTTTTTTTAACGTTTATTTATTTTTGAGACAGAGAGAGACAGAGCATGAACGGGGGAGGGTCAGAGAGAGGGAGACACAGAATCTGAAACAGGCTCCAGGCTCTGAGCTGTCAGCACAGAGCCCGACGCGGGGCTTGAACTCACGGACCGCGAGATCATGACCTGAGCTGAAGTCGGCCGCTTAACCGACTGAGCCACCCAGGCGCCCCAAATAATACTTTTCTAATGAGATCAGTGGTGGTATTAGCTAATATGATTTTGATTTGTATGATAAATTGTGTCAGCATTTACAGGATGTGTAATTTAGTGGACTCATGTTTTCCAAATAACTAATGTGTGATATTACAAAATCATGTGTGAGTAAAGTTCTATTTGAACTAGAAGATATATTAACAGATTTTCACGTAACAGTATATGTAAAGCTGGTTGATAGAGTTTCACATCCCACAGTGCAACCAATCCTTAAAAAATTACCACTTGTTGAGTTTTGTGGCATCAAAGAAGGCTTATCTGAAAAGGCTATTAAAATGCTCTTCCTTTTCCAATTACGTAACTGTGCGAGTCCAGTTTTTCTTCAGATACATCAACCAAAACAATATCTTGCAAAAGATAAAATGCAAAAGCAGATATAAGAATCCAGCCGTCTTTTCTCAAGCCATACATTACAGATTTTCAAAATGTAAATCAATGCCACTCATTCTCACTAATTTTTTTAAAGATTTTATTTTTTTTTAATATTTTTAAATGTTTATTTTATTTTGAGAGAGACAGACAGAACAAGCGGGGGAAAGGCTGACAGAGGGGGACAGAGGATCTGAAGCAGGCTCTGAGCTGACAGCAGCAAGCCAGATGTAGGGCTCGAACTCATGAACTGTGAAATCATGACCTGAGTTGAAGTCAGATGCTCAATGACTGACCACCCAGGGATCCCTTAAAGATTTAATTTTAAGTAATCTCTACACCGAACATGGGGCTCAAACACACAACCCCGAGATCAACAAATTGCATGCTCCACTGACCGAGCCAGCCAGGTGCCCCCTCACTAATTTTTTTTATATTGGAAATATACTTGTTTTTAATTTTAAAAACGTTTAACACAGGGGCCTGGGTGGCTCAGTCAGTTAAGAGTATGACTCTTGTTTTCGGCTCAGGTCATGGTCTCATGGTTCATGGGATGGAGACACACATCTGGCTCTGCACTGACTGCATAGAGCCTGTTTGAGATTCTCTCTCTCCCTCTTTCTCTGCTCTTCCCCCAATCTAAATAAATAAATAAATAAACAAATATTTAAAAAAAGTTTAACACATAATGGGTTTATGATTATAATTTCCCATGAATAAACATTTTAATTTTATTCTCAGGTTAAATTTTAATACAGTAAGTAGGAATTTAATACATAATAATAACACCGAAATTCTTTGGAGCTGTCAACAATTTTAAGAGGATAAATGTGTCATAAGATCAGTTTGAAAGCTGCTGAGGGAGTCCTGGAGTGAGGTCCTTAAAAGGAAGAAGAGAACAAAGTCTGCTTTGTATAGCAGGCACTCAACAGTTGAATAAAGACACACAAAACCAGTATGACTAACAGTAAAAGGCAGGAAGTGAAAAGTGTTAAATGAGTGGTCTAGATCTGTGCTGTCCAATAGGGTAGCCGCTAGCCACATGAGGCTATCCAAATGGAGACTAGCACTTGAAGTGTGCCTTGTCCAAATGGAGATTTCCTGAAAATGTCAATTGCACACCAGACTTTGGAGATTTAGTATGAAATAAGGAATGCAAAGTATCTCATTAATATTTTTATATTGAAAAATGTTAATATTCTGTATTATTGGATTATTTACATGATTGAAATTAATTTTGCCTGTCCCTTTTACCTTTTTCAATGTGGCTACTAGAAAATTTAAACACGTGGCTTGCATTTCATTTTTTTCTTGGAAAGTGCTAGTTTGTATGAGAAGTGTGATGAGAATTCAGAGCAAGGGAAAATTGCTGTGAGATGGGGTCAACAGTGAAATCTTTACCAGGGACAGGATCTTAAAAAAAAAAAAAAAAAAAAAAGGACAAACCAAAAAACAGACTCTCAACTATAGACAATAAGTTGATGGTTCCCAGAGGGGAGGTGGGTGGGGGGATGGGTGAATAGGTAAAGGGGTTGGAAGCACACTTACCTTGATGAGCACTGAGTAATATATGGACTCACCGAATTGCTTTATGGAACACCTGAAACTAATATAACACTGTATGTTAATTACACTGGAATTAAAATTAAATGTTTAAAAATTTACACAAATTGGGGGAGGAAGCTGCCATTGAAGGGAGAATCAACACTGAATCAATACAGAAATAGGAGAGGTTAATCTAGGGAGCAGAACAGACTAGTCTGCCTCAGATCTCAGGCTTCTGGGTAGGGAGTAGGGGGAGGAGGAGGGGGAGGGGAGTTTCCAGATAGGTTGGGACCAAACTGTACAGCACTTCGAGTACCAAGAATTTGGACTTTTTCCTAAAGGCAGTGACTGCTTCCCCAGAGCAAACCAGACTTTGCTCCTTAGCTTATTGGAATACCCTCAATTAGGCACTTTCTTCGGGTGCAGACAGAGTAGTAGAAGCTCCCAGAAACTGCCCAGGAAGCAAGCAGCCAAGACCAGGCCTACCTGATCAGAGTAGAGTGATGTAGAGAGTATGACTTTGGAGTTGACTGACTTTTTGTGTATGAGGGAGGGAGAGGGGCAGTGAATTTAAAGCACCTGATAATGTCACCTGGGAGAGGAGCATCCGGGGCAGTGCACATGTGTGATGGCTGGTCCAAGAGTGAGGAAGCAGGCCTTTTACTTTGGTGTATTGCTGTAGGCTCAGGCGTAAGCAAACCGAGTCATTCTTTCTGCCTTGTTCGGTCTATCTTCCTTTATTTCTGTCTTTATTTGCCTGAACGTTCATAGAACTCGTGTGTGCTGAGGGTTAAACCATCTAGCCTGGAGAAGATGAAATAAAAAGACCACCAAGGAGGGAATGGAACCCCTGGCCTCTTATCCAGGCTCAGAAGCTAACTCGTTGAATAGCTCCTGTCACCTCTCTGGGCCTCAGTCTCTCCAGATATGAAAGAGGTGTTAGAATCAGATGAGACCAAAGCTCCCTCCAGCTCTGTGATTCTAGAATAGGCCCATGTCACAAAGGGAGAAAAGCATACCACGGTGACCAGGAACAGGGCTACCTGGCAAGTGGGAAGGAGAATCCTGGACTAGTGAGGGTGGGCGTGAGTGGCCCACACAGGAGCTGGCCCAAACCTTTGGGTGAGGTTGTCTTCTTCCTAGTGAGCAGACCCTGCTGGAATTGGAGGAGCACTGTGAAGTCTAGGAGTTTGATATTTCAGTCCTGGCACCCCTTCCATCCCAGGGGCTGGCTCACCAGGGTGAGTGTGGAGCCTCAAAGGAGGAAGCCAGGAAGCCAGGAATTTAGCTCCAGACAAGTCTGCAGGGGGTCTCAGATGTATGGGACCCCCTGAGGAAAATGAATGCGCGTAACTCCACCTACTCACTCATGTCGCGACACCCTCAGACCACCTGCAGTCGCAGGAATGATGGCGGCCGGGGAGGGGGTGGGGGAGATAAAGAGAGGGCGCCCTACAGAGGGGCTCCAGCCTGATTGTTTCTGTTCTTTAGCATTTCTAGAATAGAGAGTGGGTGGGAACCGACTCAAGTAAAGTCCCAGAGACTCTACCACTGACGCACAGGAAAGCCTCAAGTGGGAGGAGAAATGCAAATCCCCTACTGACAATGGCGTCAGCGGCTTTGTCCCGGGGACTGTGAGGGGCGATTCTGACTCTGGACTTTGGCACCGCCTGGGACCTGGGCTGAGAGAGCCAGGTAAGTAGGCAGATCACACCTTGGAGTTGCCTCTCCGGAGGAGCGCGGGTCAGGAAATGCTTATGCAGAATGCCGCCGAGGCTGTGCACTTGGTGGTGTGACAGTTCACTTCACTTTAACTGGTGTGAGGATGGGTTCTTCTGAACAGCGTCCGACTCCACGAGGCAAAGATGCGCTCCCGCGCAGGTCTGTGCGCGAGACTCGGGAGCTCAGCCCGCACATCTGCACGGCGGGAGTGACCGTGGTGGCTGATGCGGAGGTGTGTCCTCGCGGAGTGCTGAAAGTGAGCCCCCCCTTCTCTTTCTTAACCAGCTTCTCTGAGCTATAATGTCTGACATGAGACTGAGTACACGGATTTCAGAGAAAAGTCTGGAGCTAGGCTGGACAGTGGCTGTGGCTTTGATGAGAGGGGGTATTTTCGGACATGTCATCTCCTTTGCAAGCTATGTGTCACGGAGCCAGCGTGGCACTATTAGCCCCCAGACAGCGCGACAAAATGCCCCTTTATCTAGGGCCAGACATTCAAGAGAATCGAGAGGCGCTCAGTTTTCAAAAGAAATGTTCTGTAGTTTTCTTGTGATGGGAGACTTAGCGCTTAGAGAGTGAAAGCAAAGGAGGGAAGGATGAGTAAAGGCATTTCTAGAGGCTGCAACAGAGAAGAGGGTCCTCGGACCACACACCTTATCCTTCCCTTCTTCAGCCCTTCAGGTTCAGCTGAACCCTTAAGTTCAGCTCTCAGGAAGGTGGACCCCGGTCCTAGGAGTAATTTTTCTGACTTTGGGGTCAGTTCAGTCCAGTTAATTCTTAGTTAGAAAACAGATTGTAATGGCATTTTCAGCTCATGTGCTCTCACCATTAACTAGAATAAAACAGGGATGTAGCAGGACATTGGCACTGTGGCATGGGAACAAACATCCCAGTTTTGTGTGGTGTGTGTATATATGCCCAGCATCTGCAAAGACAACCTCAGATCCGTCCTTAGGAGCTGTGCATCTTAGGCAGGGGTCATTTTGCCTACTTGTTCCTCAGACGTTTGTCATTTTTAAAGTTGGGGTCAAACTTACTATCCACCTGCCCTATTCATAACAAAATCAAGATTGCCACTCACTCTGCATTTAACAAGCACTTACTGAGCCCCCACGATGTGCCTACAATTGTGCGTGTAAAGGTCTTCAAGACACAAAGTGATATGAAAATAAAACATTATTTCTTTTGCCAGTTTCTTTTAGAAAAACATTCTTCTATACATTTAGATCAGGGAATCTGAATTTGAATTGTTCCATTTGAGACCTGAGGAATATGTGTATGAAATACATGAAATTTATTATTGTGACCTTCTGTGAGCAAAAGGAAAACTTACCTACAAGATAGGCCGAAATATTATGGTGGTTAATCATGTAAAAGTTTTGTCCCTTGATCTAAAATTGCCGATAAAACAATCAGAACTTTTGACTTTGGAACAAGTAAAGTACTATAACTTGAAGAAGTCATATTAATCTCCCTGAGTTAGGAAATGTCTAAAGTTTCTAAACTGGCCAGCGTAGGATAACATAGGGAAACATACTTTTGTTTTGTGACGGGCTGCCACATACATCTCAAGTGTGGTTTCTTCCTCCTTAAGTAACCTGAGGGTTTAACCACTGTCAGTTGTACATCAGAGATGAATTAAAAGTAGACCTTAAAAGCTCTGCCCATTCATAGTGTATCATCAAACAGAGAAATATAAATATGCATCGGTTCACAGATATTTTGAACTGGAAGAATTAGAGCCCATGAAAATGCATACATGAAGCTCTTCCTAAAAGCTAAGACCAAATTTGATCAGAAGTCTGGGAATAGGAAGCTGACTCTGGAAGCCAGACAAATCAGAAATAAAAGAAAAAGGACTGGGCAGTTCCACACGCAGGAAGCTTTTATTGGGTACTCCTCATACAGAAAGCCCTAAGAAGGTCTTTGAAAGTGCAGTTAAGTATGTTATTTGCCTCAGGCTGCTCAAAGTCAAGAGTGCAGAGGGAGCAAGTGAGCTTGCTGAGAACACAGATTTGCAGGACAGAATGGGGGTAAGGTGAGGAGTGTTGACAGGGAATGAAATCTTGCTGGAGAAAGTTCTGGATTTCCTGTTAGAGCAAAGCAGGACATGGTTTGGGAAAAGAGAAAGAATCATGTTCCGTGCATTAGGGATGACTTGGGAAAGAACTGAGAATTGCTTTTATCTTTGGATTGAAAGCATTTTCTCTTTACTGTTTTCTTAAATAAGGTGACTATGAAAGAAAATTTTTTCACCAGTTACTTAACTAATGGACAACATCGTCTTTGTCTGAAATCTAAGGGGAAAAAAACACATGTACCACAGTTACTAACTTTTGTAAACTTTAATTTTAACCTTCATTTATAGCATGTCTCAGTGGAATCAAGTCCAACAATTAGAAATCAAATTTTTGGAGCAAGTAGATCAATTCTACGATGACAATTTTCCTATGGAAATTCGACATCTGTTGGCTCAGTGGATTGAAAATCAAGACTGGTAGGACCAAACATTATTGTATTTTCCCTAGAGGTTGATATACAAATGCCTTATGCTCTATCCATGTGGATTTATTCTATGATCTTTTTTTGACTGGGTAGATGCATATTTTTCATCAAGGATTTGGAAAGCTTCCTCTGAGGAAGAAAATCATCATCTTTTCTGGTTTCATCTGTTGTAGATGAAAATTTAATGCTTCTAGTGCATTGGGTTTTTTGGTAAGCCCAATCCCAGTAATTCCTAACTATTAAACAGCCAAGGAATAAAACTATTGTTTACATCAATTTTCAACACAGACCCCATGTAAATAATTATTTTTTATTATGTTTTACAGTCATTCTTTAAAGCTCTGTTTACCTTGTACAGTTAATTTTTTTTTTTGCTTTGAATAGTTCTCTTTTTTATTGTGAGAAAATATACATGACATTTACCATTTTAGCCATTTGTAGGTATACAATTTAGTGGCATTCGGTATACTTATGTGGCTGTACAACTATCACCACCATCCATCTCCAGAACTTTTTCATCTTCCCTAACTGAAACTCTGTCCTCATTAAATAACTACTCTTCATTCTCTGTAGCCCAGACTTGTCAACCACCATTCTATTTTCTGTCTCTCTGAATATACTACTCTAGGTACTTTATGTAAGTGTAATTGCACAATATTTGTCCTTTCGTGACTGATGTATGTCATGTCACATGTTTTTTCAAGGTTCATTCATGTAGCATATATCAGAATTTCCTTCTCTTTTTAAGGCTGAATAACATTCTATTATATATATAAGCCACATTTTGTTGGCTTATTCATCTGTCAACCAACATTTGAGTTGTTTCTACCTTTTGGCTATTGTGGCTAAAGCTGATGCAAACACTGATGTACAAATATCCGTTCAAATTCCTGCTTTCAATTCTTTTGGGTATCTACCCAGAAGCGGAATTGCTGTATGTAATTTATGCTTATGTTTTGAAAAATCTCCATCCTGTTTTCCATTTCCACCAGTAATGTGCAAGGGCCCCAGTTTCTCCACATCCCCACCAACACTTGTTATTTTGGGTTTTCAATAATAGCCATCCATTTAATAGGTATGAAATGGTAGCTCACATTTTGATTTGCATCTCCCAATGATTAGTGACATTGAGTATACTTGGATGTGTAAAATTTAAGTTTTAAAAGCTTTTAAATGCTTATCACTGTGGAATACATTTATCTCTCTTTAAAACTAGTATGGTAAAGAAGTAGACATTTTACTGGACGTTGTTTCCTGCTGACTAATAACACTTTTGTTTTTTAGGGAGGCGGCTTCCAACAATGAAACCATGGCAACAATTCTTCTTCAAAACTTGTTAATACAACTGGATGAACAGTTAGGTCGTGTTTCCAAAGAAAAAAATCTGCTTTTGATACACAATCTAAAAAGAATTAGGAAAGTCCTCCAGGTGAGAATGCATTCTACTTTTTCAAAAATATTTGGATTTTTGTGTCTTAAATTCAGCTAAAAAAATATATATGTACCCTTATAATATTATTTTCAATTCAGATTTAAGAGGGAAAATTTGAATTCTCTTACCATTTTACATTTTAACTAATGTGTGTTTTTCATGAAATTCTGAATCTGAAATACACTATAAGTGGGAGGGTGTGTGTGATTCGCATGTGACTATTTACTAGTTATGTTCAAATTTGACACTCCCCGGAACAAGGATTTGAAAGACAATAGGTTCATGGCTCTCCACCAGTCCTCCCTTGCCTTTCTCTCTTATGTAACAATTTAGTTAGTATTGTTCTCATTTATAGACAGAGGTATCGTGGTTGTATGTATCTTTTCAGATTTGGTTCAAATCTCACCTCCTCCAAAAGCATTCCTTGGTACTCTTTAGCCCCTATCTCTGGCTTTCTAGCCTCTAGCTCTCCAAAGGCTCACCCAGGCAAATATGTGTTTGTCTTCTCCCCAAAACTGTGGAGTTTAGTATTCACCTTTGAATTCCCAGTGCCCATCACAAGACTGGATATATAGCGGGTGTGTACTATTTGTTGATTAAAGGTATGAATGAATGAAGGGAGTGAAACAGGGACCTAAAGAATTAAAGGCAGGCTAATACTGAGTTAAACCCAGAGGTGCTAACACACATAACAAACTCTTAATGTGAACTGCTGTAATATTTCCTGAGTGTCTATACAATGTATTAAACAACATGAAAAATGCATGTGCCGTTTTTCAATGAGGCATTCTTAAAATCCCAAAGTTCCGATGAATACGTTTTTAGAAAATTTCATCTAGGCTATAAGAAAAATGTGCTGGAAGTTATTAACGCTTGTGGGAAGGGCATATATATTGGTTTTCCTATTGTTTGGATTGCACTGAGCCATTTTTGCCCTTGTAATGCCCTACAAATTTGCAAGACACTCGGCCTAGGTAGGAAAATAGCTTGTTGCCAACAAAACAGGATTTCCCACAGCATAAAGCAAACAATCTCTTACAGAGATAAGACATTTAACCTTGGCTTCATTAGCTTAGTGCTGTAATCAATAAGCCTAAAACAGAGGTGGGCATACCATTACCCACAAGTCAAGTGTGGTCACTGCTTCTTTGGAAAGCCCATGACTAAGAATGGTTGTTACATTTTTAAGTGGTTGACAAAGAATTAAAAATATTAATAAGTTTGTGACATGGAAATTCTGTGAAATTCAAATTTTTATATTTTAGTGGAAATTGCCATGCTCATTCATTTACATATTGACTATGGCTGCTTTTGCACTACAGAGGCACTGTTGAGCAGTTGTGACAGAGTGACCCCTAAAGCCTAAAATCAAAATGTGTATGTGTAGTGTGTGTGTGTGTGTGTGTGTGTGTGTGTATCAATAACATTTATCTGGTCTAGAAGCAAAGGTCCTACAGGTCACTTTGCTAGAGGGACATAGATGGATAAAATGGTTGAGGCATGGTCTTTGGAAATTCTGAAATTTGAAATTCTCAAAATGTGACCTTGGGCAATCACTTAATCTTTCTGAATTCTCACATCTTTTCATGTAAATGAGTATGATCTTTATTTACTTTTGGGGATTGTAAAGAATATGGGAGTTTTTATTCTGGCAAAATAAATAGGCTTCCAATAAAGAATTTTTGTTGTTGGTAGAAAAAGAACAGGACTTTCTTAGTGTAAATGAAGAGTAAATTTAAAGGCCATCTTTTTTGGAGGGTGGAGGTAAGATTTTGAGGGAATTCAAGAACCTGCAATAACTCCCATTCGCATTTCGACTCAAGCACAAACTCTTCTGCGTATGTCACTGGCCTTCCAGCATCTTCTCTCTGTAGACCCTTCCCAACAAACTGCTCCAAGCTCCTCAACATTCCTGTCTCAGAAGAATACATCTTCTCCTTGTTCCTAAACACACCAAACTCACTCTTGAAAGACTCGGAGCCTTCGCTCATGACTATACCATGGCCAAGAATGCAAAACCATCCCTCTTACTGCAGCCCAGTTTCCAGTGGTTCCTGGAGGACCTATGGATGTCCCGGTGCACCAAGGAAATCTTCACCACCTTAGCCCTTATTCTCATCCTTCATGGATTAAAGGTGGCAAGATAACCAGCATCTCTTCTATGCTGGATGTGTCTAAGCAGGTCACAAGCTCTTTGAAGTAAAAGCCTGACCTCCTTTTTTGGCCTCTCTACTCCCTCTGGTACCCACTGTGATTCTACTACAAACTAGGAACTCAAAAAACAGTTGGGTTGGTTAAGATATTTTGAATTGACAAAACACTTGCTCTTTCCTTCCTTTTATAAGTGATACTTATTGGGTATTTGCATTAATTCAGAATACAGTAAAAAATAGCAATAAAGAACATTGTCAACTATGGTTGTAGACTTAAACCTGCATTTAATGTTTCTTTCTAATGTATCATATTCCCACTATGGTTTCTTTTTTGTTTTTGTTTTTGACAAATCTTTTTGAGAAAACAATATCCCCTGCTTCCCCAAGAATTAAAAGAGAAAAAAACCTCCTATCAAAACACTGTTGACACTGTGCTTATCTGGTTTGAACATTTTCATCCTCTGATATTTCAAATACAATCCGTTTAAACAATTATAGCAAAAAAGCACAGATGATACAGTTCCAGGAGAATTAAACAAGTATAAGGCAGATTTATTTTAGTTCTTTACAGAGCAGCTGAGGTCTCCAGTTTCCATATTTTAATTTCCTCTGAGATGGGAAACAGTTGAACACTGATGTCCAGCTCACCTTAGCCCCTTTAGCAGGAAAGCAGTTTCAGGTCAAGGCCAGGAGCAAGGACTGCCCCAGGTTCCATCCTGACTCTGTGACTTACTTGCTGCATGGCCCAGGGCAAGAAGTTTACACTCTCTGGCTTCAGTTTCCTCAGTAGTGTGAGCAGAATCACACTGGTACGGACCCCAGGGGTGTTAGAAGCATTACAAAAATTGTAAAGAATGTGGTAAAGTCAGGATTTGCTAAAAAACAAATACCTGCCTTAGATATTTCAAGAATGCTTCACCATGTTCTTGGGCCTTTTTTTTTTTTTTAACTTTTTTGGGTTTACAGAAAAGTTGAGCAGAAAGTACATACTCCCTCTCTACCTGCCTCTCCCCACTTCCCCTATTATAACGTCTTGGATTGGTGTAGTACACTTAGTACATTTGATGAACCTATTATGATATGTTACTATTAACTTACGGTCCTAGATTACATGAGGGTTTGCTTTTTATGTTGCCCAGTTCTATGGGTTTTGACAAATGCATAATGTCATGTATCCACCATTACAGTTTTACTGTCCTAAAATCTCTGCTCTATTAGTTCATCCTTCCCTCCCTTATCCCAAACCCCTGGAAACCACTGATCTTTTTTTTGAGTTATTTATTTATTTATTTTGAGAGAAACGGAGACAGCATGAGCCTGGGAGGGGCAGAGAGAGAGGGAGAGAGAGAGAATCCCAAGCAGGCTCTGCACTGTCGGTACAGAGCCCGACACAGGGCTCAAACTCACGAAATCGTGAGATCATGACCTGAGCCAAAACTGAGAGTCAGACACAACTAACTGAGCCACCCAGGTGCCTCAACCACTGATCTTTTAAATTTTTCTCTAGTTATGCATTTTCCAGAATGTCATATAGTTGGAATCATACAGTATATAGACTCTTCAGATGGGCTTCTTTCACTTAGTAATGTGCTTTTAAGTTTCCTCCGTGTCTTTCTGTGGTTTGATAGCTCATTTCTTTTTATTGCTGAACGATATTCCCTTGTATGAATATACTGTAGTTTGTTGATCCAATTTTGGCGATTACAAATAAAACTGATATTAACATTCATGTGCAAATTGTTGTGTGGGCATGAGTTCTCAACCCATTTGGGTAAATACCTAGAAGCTTGATTGCTGGATCTTTGTTCTTGGGCTGTCTCCCGCAGGGCTCTTTTCTTTATTCATCTCCCTCACTGTGTCTTTTTCTGGGACATTTATTTCTCACAGTTCTGGAGGCAAGGAAGTTTAAGGGGCCAGCAGATTTGGTGTCTGATTCAGCTTCCTGGTTCAGAGGCTGCTGTCTTTTCCCTGGGCCTTACATGGTGCAAGTGAGGAGGGAACTTTCTGGCTTTTTGTAATGTTTATTCATTTATTTTAAGAGAGAGAGAGAGAGAGAGTGCAAGTAGGGGGAGAAGCACAAAGAGGGAGACAGAGAACCCCAAGCAGGTTCCTTGCTGTCAGCGCTGAGGCTGATGCTTAACCAACGGAACCACCCAGGCACACCTAGGTTTTCTTTTATAAAGGTGCTAATTCTATCATGAGGGCTCTGCCCTTATGAACTAATCACCTCCCAAAGGCTCCACCTCCTAACAGCCTCACATTAGGGGTTAGGAATTCAACATACGAATTTGGGAAGACACAAATAATCTACAACAACCTTCTGAGGCACCTGGGTGACTCAGTCAGTTGAGCATCCAACCTCAGCTCAGGTCATGATCTCACAGTTTGTGAGTGTGAGCCCCGCATGGAGCTCTGTACTACCAGCTCAGAGCCTGGAGCCTGCCTCGGATTCTGTGTCTCCCTCTCTTTCTGCCCCTCCCTGCTCACACTCTGTCTCTCTCTCCCTCTCAAAAATAAATAAACATGAAAAAAAAATGCAAGGTGCTTACAACAGTGCCTGACACATAGCTATAACAACCTTCCTCCCTGTCTCCTTCAGAATGACATTTTAAAAAATTTAAATGGTGCATATTTGTTATAAAAAATTGAAGTAGTACAGGAAAAAAATGCAAAGAAAATAGGAAATAATTCAAAATCCACTGCCTACATTTAACTATATTAATATTTGATGAGTGTCATTCCAGATGTCCATACATTGATATGTGGATAAAAGGCCTGGTGGTTACCAGAATCTTGGAAGTCTCCTGTGCCCCCTCTGTAACTCCACTTTGCTCTGTCTCCATCCAGAGTAACCACTAAATCTAAATTTTGCAGTTGTCAGTCTCTTCCTTTTTGTTATGGTTTTACCACATAGGTCAGCATCCCTAGACAACATAATATATGTTTGCAAGTTACTGAACCTTACATAAATGGGATCAAGTGTATTTATTCTTCATAATTTTCCTTCTTCACTTAACATGGTTCCTAAGATCCATCCATGTTGATGTGGTCACAGTAGTTTATTCGTTTTCATTGCTATGTAGTATTCCATTGTGTGAATATATCACAGTTTATCCATTTTACTATTGATGAGCATTTGGGTTTTTTCTATTCACTGTTCACTCTTCACTATTTCAAACAATGTCTGAATATTCTTGTGTGTGCTTTTTGGTGCTTGAAATGTGCATGAAACTCTAAGATAGATAACTAGTAGTGGTATTGCTGAATCACAGAGTATACACATCTTTAATTGCACTATAATGCCAGAATTGTTTTCCAAAATGGTGATACCGGTTTACACTCTCCCAACAGAGTAAGAGTTCTGGCTGCATATCATTGTACATACTTGTAGGGTCATATACCACATATCAATCTGGTAGTGTATCCATCTTATTTCTTCAGCTTATTTTTTTATTCTTTTCTAACTTTTTATTCAAGTGCTTTATTTATGTTGAAACTTTCTTTTTTTTTCTTATAAATGAATTTAACTCTATACCTTTTTGAGAGGTACTTTTTATGTACTTTCATATGTAGTGCTTTTACTGTTCATATTGAAATAGTTCATAATTTCAGTATGGACTTATAATTTCTAAATGAACTTAAAAAAACATCCCACTAAAAATATATAGAAATACTAGATAAAATATAACAGACTTTTTAAAAAAGTTTTTTAACATTTATTAATTTTTGAGAGACAGAGATAGAGCATGATTGGGGTAGGGACAGAGAGAGAGGGAGACACAGAATCTGAAGCAGGCTCCAGGCTCTGAGCTATCAGCACAGAGCCCGATGTGGGACTTGAACCCACAAACTGTGAGTTCATGACCTGAGCTGAAGTTGGATGCTTAACTTACTGAGCCACCTAGTTGCCCCAAATATAACAGGCTTTTAATTGCATAGGCAAGCTTATCACATTAAAAGACATTCTAGAATCCAAAAAAAAAAAAAAATTAACCATAAAACATCGCTATAAATAGGAACTACACTGGGTACTATAATACATTCTTGGATTCTTAAAATTCAGATTCCCAAGCATGCAGGACATCAGAAAGAGAAGTTCCCAAAAGTAGCAAGAGAGAACAAATATATTACCTACACAGAAATGAAAGATAACCTAAAAGCCCAATTTAAAACAGAAATGAAAGAAGAGTAGAATAATTTCTTCACAGAGCTGAAGTACAATATCCACCAACTTAAAATTCTATACCCAGCTAAGTTATTATACAAATTTAAAAGTTCACCATGCAGACACTACTAATGGAAATTAAACACAGATGTTAAGCATGCATGGTAAAATTTCAAAAGTACCACGACAACAAATGAAAATAGAGTGCAGAAGAAATTGAAGGAATAAAAAAATAAATATTTAGAATCTGTAAAAAAAAAATTGAAAGCACAAAATGAAATATCAGAAAAAATCCAAATAATGTCTGTTAAATGTACAAAACTCATCAATTATTAGAGAAATTGTGAATTTTACAGGATTCATCTAAAAATATGAAATACCAAAAGATGATGAGATCAAATAGGTGTGCTGGGGCTGTTTTGTAGAGAAGTTTGGGGATCTTGACCAGGAGTCTTAGTCTTATTCTGAATGAAATGGGAATCCATTGGCAAATTTGAATGGGGGTGTAACATGAATTAATCTCTGTTTTAAAAAGCTCACTCTGGCTGTTAAATGAACTGTTCTGAGTCAAGAGGAAATTGGGGAGACCTATTAGAAAATTCATTGATTTTTTTTTTGAAATCAACATATTGAAATCTTTTTCTATTATGGTGGATTTATCACCACTTCTAAACTTCAGAAGCTTTGGCTTTATGTATTTGTTAATATGCTGTGAGGAGCCTAGATATAAGGCAATATTGGTGGACTAAACTTTAAAAAAACAATTTAAAATACCTTTCTTTGATCCACTTACCATTTGTCATCTTGAAATTTTATGGTGTGGTTTTCTTTTTGTTGCCATTTGGTAACCAGTAAATGAATTCATCTCTTCCTTTTCATACTTCCCTACATCACTTTGTACTGGGCTATGCCTTTTATAAATATTCTATAACAATCTTATTATTTGGTCAACGCATATTGAATGAGTTCTTACTGTGTTACCAATCCCATTTCAAGCACTAGGGATACTATTGGAGGAAGTCATGAAGCTTATAGTCTAAACAATTCACACCTCCTATGTTTTGTTTTTTAACTTACAGGAGCTTCCATGGGCCTTCCTCAAAAATGAGTGTTAGCGAGGTAAGGGAAAGAAGGCATCAGCAATCTTGTCTGATGATAGAAAAAAATGTGTTCAGGGTTTTGGCGTTAACTCTGTGGTTAGTAATCCCACCACCCACAGAGCATTTTTCACCCACCAGGAGAACGATTCTGTTAGTGAGAGTTTTAAACCCTGTGGGTGAGGGGGTGCTTACAAGTGTAACCCACACCTCACAAGTTCTATTCTTTGCATCATGGTGGCCTCTTTCTCAGAGGGTTTCTCATGCGGGTTTGCCCCAACAAAAATATGTGCTGGAGCTAAAAGCTCCTCGAAAGTTGAGTAGATGGTGGGTTCCTTCTTGCCTAGTCTGCAGAAGTCCTATTGTGGGCCTGAGGATCAGGTGCAGTGAGATTTTTAACATGACAAGGTGGAGGATTCAAAACATTTTTGCAATATAAAGGGAGAAAAAAAGCCACTTTAACTACAGGTCCACTCTGAATTTGCCAGATCTTCCCCTTTAACTCATGCTGCTTTCTTAGTTCACTCCTCTTCCTTCCCGTCTGTAGACCACACACACATAAAGAGAAGGGAAGGGAAGGGGTGACCTCAACCTATGACCTGAAAACAACCCTGTATCGCCACTTTGTGTTAACTCTGAAAGAGCTGAGTGGAGGGTTCAGTCCTTCACATCACCTTGCAGCTCATAAGCTGCAGCCTGTTTGTCATTCACTCCACAGTTATTTCCCCAAGTACCACCCCCACACACAACACACACACCCTAAATCTGCTTTCATCTGAGATAATGGCCGGATGCTGGTATCACAATGCTTCTATTTCATAGGCTCAGAGACCTGCCTTTTGTGCTGTTTAAAATATTTTTTTAATGTTTATTTTTGAGAGAGAATGTTAACAGGAGAGGGGCAAGGAGGGGGACAGAGGATCGGAAGTGAACTCTGCAGTGAGAGCAGAGACTCTAACATGGGGCTTGAAATCACAAGCTGTGAGATCATGACCTGAGCCAAAGTTGGACACTTAGCTGACAGAGCCACCCAGGCACCCCTGCCTATTGTGCTATTTAAGATGGCACATGAATTACTTGTCAAGATCTTGTTTGCTGCATAATTTGGGATAGTCACCAGAAGGTGTGCTTTGCCATTCCTTGTCCTGTGCACATCACCACTAACCTGGAATCCAGTGTGATCAACTCAAGATCCCACCCACCTGAAGTTTCAGTCTTGAAGCGTTTTGTCTATATTCCTCCAAACCTTTCTCTTATCTTATCCAAGGTTGCTTGGATTGTTCTCCTTCCTTACTGTCTTTTCTAACAGTTTATCGCATGAGTCCATTGTGATTTGTCTTTTCTCTGAATTCTGATTCTCTTTGAAGTTTATACCAGAGTCCAGAGCTTCTTTATGCAATAATTACTTTGTGTCAAAATGACGATTTGGATAGGGGCACTTGTACCCCAATGTTTATAGCAGCACTCTCAACAATAGCCAAATTATGGAAAGAGCCTAAATGTCCATCAACTGATGAATGGATAAAGAAATTGTGGTTTATATACACAATGGAGTACTACGCGGCAATGAGAAAGAATGAAATCTGGCTCTTTGTAGCAACGTGGATGGAACTGGAGAGTGTGATGCTAAGTGAAATAAGCCATACAGAGAAAGACAGATACCATATGGTTTCACTCTTATGTGGATCCTGAGAAACTTAACAGGAACCCATGGAGGAGGGGAAGGAAAAAAAAAAAAAAAAGAGGTTAGAGTGGGAGAGGGCCAAAGCATAAGAGACTCTTAAAAACTGAGAACAAACTGAGGGTTGATGGGGGTGGGAGGGAGGGGAGGGTGGGTGATGGGTATTGAGGAGGGCACCTTTGGGATGAGCACTGGGTATTGTATGGAAACCAATTTGACAATAAATTTCATATATTGAAATAAATAAATAAATAAATAAACAAACATTAAAAAATTTAAAAAACAACAAATGACGATTTGGATTTCTTAAAGTAGGGCTCATATAATTTGCTTTGGGCTATACTGGGTATCTACTCCATAGATATTTGTTGACTGAATATGGGTTTCATCATATGGATTTTAACATCAGGCTCTATTGAGCATACAAGGTGAAAAGGACATAGATAAACCCTGATGTTCAAAAAGTTTGCAATTTGAAATGGAGACAAAAGTGCAAATGTTTATGATGTGGTGGGGTAAGCACCATGGTAGAAGTATATACAATCATAATTGTCAGAACTGGAAACATTTGAGCTGATTTTGGAAGGATGATTCAGGACCGTGAAGAGAAGGGAAGTAAGGGAGTCATGTACAGAGAAGAAAAGCAAGAGTGGGAACATAGTAAGAGAATGCCTATCTTGCAAACAATCTAGACACCTAAAGCATTAAGATGGGGTTATATGAGGATCTTGAACGCCATGCTAGGCAGTTTGGACTTTGGCAATGGGGAGCAATCGATGGTTTTTAAGCCAAAGTGTGGCATGAATATGTGTTTTTATTGAAAACCTATCCAGAGCTAGTTTTCTCTGTAGGACAACCTGCCCCTTATTTGCTATAGGCAAAGGAATATTAGAAAATTCTCCTAAGGTTGAAAGCTTTTTCTTTCTTTATTCCACCTGCTATATTCCCTCTCCTTAAATTATTTGAATTTAGAGAACTGAGCCAGAAATTGAATACATTTTAATTTTCTTAACACAAAACTAGCTGTAGGGCACCGAAGGAAAAAAAAACCCTCAACTATTCATATGATGGAAAGTCAGGTCCAACTCTTGGTTTGGGAAACAGGAAGCCCACATAATCTGCCCAGGAACCAACATGGAAACTCCACACATACTGATGTGGCCTCTGAACCTGTTGGCCTGACTGACTATAGCAGAAGCTTATAGAGGGGCTGTCAACCCCAGAGCGACACCATTGGGACACCCACGCCATTGGGAAAGTGAGTAGAGACACAGATGTTAGTTGAAAAAGAGGATATGAAGATGTTTAGAGTCACATGTTGACTTTTACTATCCATTGGTTTCATTTGCTAGGAGGGTCATGGTGGTTGCAAAGAAAAAATTGAGCAGATATTCACCTTAAAAGTAGGAGAATTGTGTCATTCTGCCAGTAGTTTTTCCTTTTTAAATGTTTTCTGTTTTAGTTGTCCCTCTCATATGAAGATGAAGGCCTATAGGAAAGCTGTCCGTACTGATCCGAATCTGTTGTGATCTGGAAGCTTTCCAAAAAGATACTTAACCAAAACCAAGACAGTTCATAAGACTTGTTACCTTAAACATTTGCTTTCAAAACGCTTTTATGTACATTTTGTGGAAGTTGGTTTAATAAACAAAAGCATAAAAATTGGAGCAAAACCAAATCCACCTGTCAACAAGTTAGAAACCAGTTGTCATCTAGAAACTAATTTCTGTTTATATTTAAAATTGTGGTTTGACTGAGTCATGATCAAGTAGATATCTGAACTCAGTAGATAACTCATTTCAGTACATAGGCATTGAGTGACTGCCTTTAACTGATCCAAATCACATTAAGGGCATCCATTTTAACTTATCAATGAGACGTTCAGGATTGGGAAAGAAGTTGCCTTTCTTACCAAGCCACCAGGCACCCACCAAACTCGTCTTACTTACTTTCTCCAGAGATGACCAAAGGACAAAAGATTTGCCCAGTTGAAACCTCTCTCTCCCCTCTACTTCTTCCAAAAAATGAGGATCTGGAGACCAGTACTTGGCACACGGTTGATCTTCAACACTCTATTACCATAATTCTCTGATTGGCTACTTTGGCGGGGAACATAGATCTCACTGCCACTGCTGAGTGAGTTCCTACATGTACAATGAGGTACTAATGTGGTACAAGTAGCCAACAAGTATGTTGGTGGCTAAAAAATGAGAAGACCCTTTTATCTGTTTTCAAGAAGGGTCCTCTTTTCTATCATCTAATCTGTAATCTCTGTCTCAGTAGAAAGATACAGGGGTGAGAAACAGAAGTGGCTAGCTGCCTTTCATACTTACCAGGTTCTCATAACTCACCTCATATCTGTCAGGGTTTATTTTGGAAAAACTTAATATCTCATTGGTTTTCTGTAGCTCAGCACATCATCAGCTCACCACATCTTCTTTAGATTCTTGTATTTCTTTTCCTGAACAATAACAAGCCTTCCTAGAGAAAGAGATAGAGATAGAGACTTGGCAGGAACAATGTGGAGGATAGTGTGGCTTAGGTGAAAACAGAGGCATGGAGACCTATTTGGACATAATTGCAATAGTTAAAGGGAAAGGAAATTGGATGCTGGGCAGTGACAATGAGAACGGGGGATAATGTGCTGCAATTGTGAGGTAATTTGGTAAAAGTTTGGGCATGTGATGAGTGAATAGATATGAAATGTGCGAGAGCGAGAAATAAGAGATGACTGAGGGTTTTTGTTTGGGTTACTATGTGGATGTTGATGCATAATGAAGATTAGGTTTGGGGAAGGAAGTGGGCTAGCAAGATGAGTTTGATCAGTTCTAAGTGGAATGCAGTAGGAAGTTAACGGGAGGTAACTGGAACTATTACGTCTACATACTTAACTGTCTCTTCCACAAGACTGAGAGCTCCTTGAGCACATTCGTCTTTGCATCTCCAAGTGCTTAACACAGAGCCCAGCACATACTAGGGCTCAGTGTCTTGTTTAATAAATGAAGAGTTAAGCTGACATTACAAATGTGATTAATGCCTTTTTTTCAATGAGCATCCCTAACTAAATGGAACAAATGCCATGTCATTATTGTAATTTAGAGCACATGATAAGATTTTCTTGTTGAAATCAGAACTTCCTAAAAATACTTTTCTTAATTTTTTAGATACTTTTAACCTATATGGATTTTTAGATACTTTTAGGCTACATGGCTCATCTGCAAGCTTTGTCAAATTGTTGCAAATCTCCAAAAAGTTTTCCATTATATTTATTGAAAAAAAAACCCTGCATATAAGTGGTCCCAAGCAGTTCAAACCCATGTGTTCAAAGGTCAACTATACGTTTATTCAGGTCTTCCGTGTTCTTCAATGCTGTTTTTAAATCCTCCCCATAAAATTATAGCATATCTTTCCTTAAATTTATCCCTAGAGATATATAAACCCCTATGTTTATTGCAGAATTATTTACAAATAGCCAAACTATAGAAGCAACCCAAATGTCCATCGATAAAAGTATGGATAAAGATGTGGTATTTGTGCATATATATATATATATATATATATATAGAATGTATATATATATGCATATATATATGCCATACTATATACACACAATGGAATATTATTCAGCCATAAAAAAAGAATGAAGACTTGCCATTTGCAGCAACATAGATGGAGCTAGAGAGTATGATGCTAAGCAAAATAAACCAGTCAGAGAAAGACAGATACCATATGATTTCACTCTTAGGTGGAATTTAAGAAGCAAAATAAACAAAGGGGAAAAAAAGAGAGAGACAGACCAAAAAACAGACTCTTAACTATAGAGAACAAATAGACAGTTACCAGAGAGGAGGTGAGGGGATGGGTAAAATAGGTGAAGGCGATTAAGAGTGCACTTGTCTTCATGAGCACCAAGCAATGCACAGAACTGTTGTATTCCTATATTGTACACCTGAAACTAATCTAGCACTGTATGTTAAGTACACTGTAATTAAAAAAAAAAAACTTGGTAATTTGGGTCAAAAGGTAGAAACTTCCTATAGAATAAATTAATAAATATGAATTATTATAAAATAAACAAGTCATGGTAATGTAAAAAAAAAACCTAGATTTTTGTTACATATTATTGATATTTTGAGTGGTATTTTTTTCTATTACATTCTTTTATGTGATTACTGCTAGTCTGTGGGAATACAACTGATGTTTGAATACAAATCTTTCTGAACTGTCTTATTGATTCCAACTTAGTGCAGATTCTCTTTTATTTTCTCCAGAGGATCATATCTGCAAATAAGGAAAGACTTAGTTCTCTTCCAATTTTTATGCTTATTTCTTTTTCTTCTCTTATCAGTTAAGAATTTCATTCCTATATCAAAGTGAAGCAGTCATAACAGATGAAATGTTTTATTAAGATTATGCTTGCTGTAGGTTTATGATGTTAAGGAAATTCCCTTATAATCCTGGTTTACAGAGGTTTTTAGAAATTTTGATGACTACCACATTTTATACAATGAATTTTCTGCACCTATTAAGATAATTCTATACTTATCTCCTTTAATCCACACTTAGGTGTGTGACACAGATTTTTCTTATCTTGAACCATTGTTATGTTCCTGAGATAAACTTTTTGGTTTTTTCATTCTGCCGAATGATTTGCTAATATTCTATATAAGATTCTCATCTACTTGCAAATATATCCTTTTCTTTTACGGTCCTTGTCTCATTCTGATTTCAAGGTTATACCAACTTTATAAAATGAGTTGGAACTGTTACCTCTTCTCTTGTGCTCCGAAGCTGAGTTCCCAGATGGGATACAAACACACAGTCCAGTTTTCAAATTTTGTATATTATATATGTATATATTTTAAATTGTGTATATTTAAGGTGTACAACACGGTGATTTGATATACTTGCACGTAATGAAATGAGATACTGCAGTCAAGGTAATTAACATATCATTTCCTTATATATTGCCATTTTTGTGTGATAAGAGCACCTGAGATCTGCTCTCTCAGCATATTTCCAATATTCAGTACAGTATTATTAATTATAGTCATCATACTGCCCATTCAATCTCTAGGCTTAATCATCCTACATAACTGCAACTTTGTACCCTTTGACCCACGTCTCCCGTTCCACATTACCCCTGCCTGTCTCTGGTAACCACATGAAGCACTCATTTATTTAGGTCTTTACTTTCTCTCAGCAAGGTTTTCCAGTGTTCTTATATAGGTCTTTCACATCTTATGGATGTACTGTAATTTAATCAGTCCTGCAGAAATGGGCCTTTAGTTTCTCGCTCTTGCTCTATTTCATCTTTGTAAGCACAACGAAATTTAAAACCTCACATCTAACTTTTGTTTGTCATGTTTAAGTGCTATAATTGGTATCTACACCACTCATTCTCCCCTCTTACATTCTCATCTACAAGCAAGAAGTCAAAGAGCAAAGAAGCCCCTCCCCCGCCCCCCTGCTTCAGTGTCCGATCTTTTGGGTTTTAAAACCACAGCTGAACCACCTCAATCTGTTTCCTGTTATTTAAAATCTCTAGGGAAAGGTATTGCATGAACAGACTTCAGAGCCTTTCCAAAGCCTTAACCAACATGGTCATCAGAAAAAGTCTCTTTTGTCACTGTGCTGTTAATTATACCCATTTTCCCATTGTTCACTTATCAGCAATTGAAAGAATTTATCAGTGAATGGAAGAACATCTGCTTCTCATTTCTAAAAACTAGTTCTTTGTGCATTAGAAAACAGAAACTGTATTTGAGGGACTATCAATTTCCCATGTCTGTAGCTATCTATAACTATTTTTAGCTCCAAATATAGGTCCTGATTTCCAATCTTGCCAATGAATTAACAAGCATGTGCTTGTTGGTAAACTGCTCTACATAAGTCCTTTTAACAAGCATGTGAACCACATTGGTTTCAGGTCTCCTCCCAGAGGTAGCCAACTTTCATATGTTATTGAGCCTCAAACCACACAAATCCATTTAGACGGTTTATCTGAGTTCCTTAGGTTATATCTTTTTGCTAATGCAGTTTAATATCATACCAATGGATCTTTAAATAACTTTATTTCTTATTACAAAGATGATATGTATCCAATAAAGGAAGTTCAGAAAATAAAAAATAAATGAAAAGGAAAACTTTCATCTGTAATCCCATCTTTACAAATTCATTTGCAATCCCATCCCACTGTTAACATTTTTGTATATTTCCTGCTGATATTTCTACATATATATATGTTTTATATATATATTTTTTTTTTAATGTTTATTTATTTATTTTGAAGGAGAGCACAAGCATGGGAGAGGAAGAGAGAGACGGAGAGAGGGAGAATCCCGAGCAGGCTCCACACTGTCAGCACAGAGCCCATCACAGGGCTTGATTCTATGCCCCTGGGATCATGACCTGAACTGAGTTGGATCCTTAGGGCACCTGGGTGGCTCAGTCAGTCAAGCATTGACTCTTGGTTTTGGCTCAGGTCATGATCTTACGGTTTCTTGAGTTAGAGCCCCGCGTTGGGCTCCGCGTTGGGCTCTGTGCTGGCAGTGGAGAGGATGCTTGGAATTCTTTCTCTTTCCCTCTCTCTCTGCCCTTCCCCTACTCGCACTGTCTCTGTCTCTCTCAAATAAATAAATAAACTTAAAAAAACAAGAGTTGGACCCTTAACCAACTAAGCCACCCACATGCCCCTACTTACATCTATATTTTAACTATTTTAAAAATTATTATTGTTTTACTTACCTCTTCCCTAAGCTTAATGCATTTACTTAAATGATCAACCAACCATGGGATGGCATTCTATGCCATTAATATTCTTTTTCAGCATCATTTGTATTCACCTTTTAATTGGGCATTTATTAATTTTTCCTGCTCTTCACCGATATAAACAAATGAAGTGCACATATCTATTGTTAAAAGCTCATTCATATTAATGATTATTCTGTCAGGACAGTGGGTCCTAACTCCATGCATCAAAATCACTTGTAGAGTTGTTTTTAATACAGATACCAACTGTTGACATGAATGTAAACTGACATGTTAATGAGGATAACACTAGTTACTCTATTAAACAACAGACAATAGGATTTTATTTATCTTGCACATAACAGTCTAATGTTTGGCTATCCTGTGGATAAGAAGACCTTATTCTTTTCCTTTTCATTGTGACTCAAGGGCCCAAGTTCCTTCCATAGAGTGGCTCAGCTGTTCCAAAGGAGACTGGATGTCTTCATAGCTAGGAGATAAAGAGAAAGAGCATGAAGTCACAGCCATATCTGGATCCCTCAGCCTAGAAATGACACACTGTCTCTGCTTTCCATTAGGAAGAACTAGTTGTGTGCCTCCTGAACCATGCAAGGAATGCTAAGAAATGTAATCTATGAATGGGCTGCCCCTTGCCCTGCCAAGGACTTACTGCCTCCTACCAGAGAGGAAGAAGGGGTTTTAGTGGACAGTTAGGTATGGCTGCTACTTTGGCAAAACCAGCTTGCAAAGTAATTTGTCAGTATCCACAAAGTTTAATGTGACTTGGTAGTTCCATTTCTGAATATTTTTCCTACAGAAATTCTCACACAGGTAAAGAGAAGGATATCCACACAAGAATGTTCATTGTTTCTGTTATTTATAACAACAAATGGCTAAATACATTGAATTATTTCAGTGTATGTGATAACTATTAAGATATTAGATCTGTATTATCTTGAAATGTAAGGATGACCATAATGTATGCTATCGAATGGAAAAACGTAGAAAAATATGCCCAGTCTGATTACGCACAGGGAGTGAGGGGAGAAAGTGGAAGATGATAGGGGTCTCACCAATTTTTTAAAAAATATTTTGTTTATTTTTGAGAGAGAGCCAGAGGGGAAGTGCAGAGAGGGAGGGGACAGAGGATCCGAAGCAGGCTCCTCGCTGACAGCAGAGAGCCAGATGTGGGGCTTGAACTCACAAACCGTGAGATCATGACCTGAGCCAAAGTCGGACGCTCAACCAACTGAGCCATCCAAGTGCCCCTCTCACCAATTTTTTAAACTTTTTTATTACTTGAAATTTGAAAAATAACCCCAAATTACATCAGCATTTTAAAAACCCAGATTCCCAGACCTCACCCCAAATCTATGGAATCAGAATCTCCAAGGGATGGGACCCAGAAATTTGTAGTTCATAAGAGCTTCACAAGTGATTTTGATAAATTGCCAAGGTTGAGACTACAGCCTTAGGATAAATTTCTAAAAGTGGAATTACTATGTCAAAGGGTATGAAAAATGTTAAGGCTTTGATAAGAATTGCCAAATTGTCCTTTCATAATGTACCAATTCACATTCCCACCAGCAGTATGTAAAAGCTCATTCCATCATCAGCAATGAGTGGTGCAAAGTGTTTTAATCTTTGCCAGTTTGATAAATGAAAAATGGTATATCTGATTTATTTGGACATAAGCGCTGGTTTGTTGCATTTGGTTCTCTTTAGGGGACATTCTGTCCCATCTGTCTTTCTCTTGAACTGGGTAGATTCATCCCCCTAAATTAATGTTTCATTATAAAAATCACTTTGGGAACTCTTTAAAAATGTAGATTTTGAGCACCTCCCCCCCTCCCCCCCCCCCCCCCACACTTCCAATTCTAGTTGATCAGGTCCAGGATAGGGTTTGGGAATATGGACAGGAGAGATAGGGTCAGAGACTTTACAAAGGACAGGTGAATCCCAGGCAGGAGCATCAGAAGAAAAGGGAACAACGGTGGATTTAGAATATGGGTATTTCATATCCCTAGAATAGACCCTTTGCTTCTGACTTGCCCTACCCTCTTCCCAGGATGCAGCTCTTCTGGCCTCCTAGCATCCACCAAGCTCCAGCCCTAGTCCTTTCTACTTGTCATTAAAATTCACATCGATTTCTTTCCCCCTGCACTCCTACGGCCCTCGATGTCCAAACGGCTCATCCTGACACTTAATCACACGCTGCAATTACTTTAGATAGATGAGAATCGACTTACAGTAATAAAGATATAGTCTAATGAAAGCTGGAGAAGTATTATTTCAGGACAAAAAGAAATGCCCCAGGATAGCCTGGAAAATAATCCTGCAATAAATTACTTTTGTGTTGACACTAAATTAGAAACAATGGCAACTCTATAGAAGGTGAAATTTGAAGTCACACAGCCTTTAAGAATTAGAAACGAGTGCTGCTCTGTCAAAGCAGAGGTCTCTTTTTATCTTCCAAAATGGCAAAGATTAAAAATCCTTGCTACCACTCAGGGATGGCTGTGGACTGAGCAACCCAGGTGGTTCTTATGATCAGACAAGTTTGGAAAAGAGTACCTCTCCACCGATGTTCTCAACATTGTCTGCTTATTAGAATCATCAGACACACATTTAAAAATGAGCCATGCTCAGCCCCACCCCAGAGATTGTGTTTCAATTGGGATTTTTTTTAAAGCTTCTTGGATGATTCTAATATATAGCTAAGACTGAGACTCATTGTCTGAAGTCATGCAAAAAAAAAAAAAAAACACCTTGTGTAGATCGCACATGTATTTCATTATTCTTTGCTATTTTAAGAGGAGGGGATATTTGAGTTTCTAGAGGAAGTAATGGATTCTCAGAGATTCATTTACTATCTCCCTCAAATCTCTTGTCATTTGTGAGATGTTTGAGTAACTTTATTTTCATTTATTCAGTCATTCAATCCTCAGCAAGTATGCATTGAGGAGTTTCTCTGTCAGGAGCACTGTTCATGTTGGGGACACTGCCCTCGTGATACGGGTGACTTACAAGGTGGAAGTTAAATAAGTAATTGCACTGAAGCTGAGTTTGTGAGTAGTCTCCAGTGGTGTCCTGTTTTAACTATGAAAGTTAACCAGCACGGACCATTTTCAAAACATGCCACGTTTGTCCAAATTGAATACAATGTGCTTTAAAAAACCTTTTCTATGAGGTTATTCCTTCTAATGGAATGTAAATCTACAATTATGTTATTAGAAGATAATTTTGTAGGCTACTCAGGGTTATTTCTTTCTAACCTGAAGTAACATTTCTCAACTTTCATTAGGCTATTTTTTATTAGGGCTGAGGTGATTCTTCTTTATGTAAACTTTAGATTGCAGAGTAATTGTAGAGCGACAAGGCCAGCTCATGAGGGCACGTGAGCCCAGCTTGGAATGTAATGGATGCTCTATGATCCTGTAGAGAAGGGTGGTACCGGATCATAGTTCTAAAGGCATTGCGTCATCAAACGGTTTCCCTGTTGTCAGCACCAGTGGACGAAGGGCACATGTGACCTTTGGTTCACCTTGGGAAGGGAAACAATAAAAGGGAACCATAAAGATTTCCATTCTGTCGGTGATGGCTGTTACCAAAGGGTTTCATGTTATGAGCAGAGTACATCCAAGCAAATGAAGTTTTACTGACGATCCAGAAGCATTCAGTCTTTTCCGTGACCATAAAGTTCATTTGAACCATGGGTTTCCTGAACTCAGGTTCATCAGTCCCAGTGGACTAATCCCTTACTCCTGCAAGTATTGAGCAGCCCTGTATAATAGACACAACTTTATCTGATCTTTTCATGTAGCCCTGCTTGGCTAGGCAACAAAAAAACCTAGCATGTAAAACCAGAGTATGCTTTTAGACCTCCAAGAGCTGGTGTATGTTGATTACTATACTTCTGGTGTCACATATATAAGGAGATCCCTAACTTAGTAAGAGTTTCTTCATTATCTGGGCATTGGTAGGAAGTTGATAATTCTGAGGCCTGAGGTCATGTACTAGCCCAGAGTCCAAAATACTAAATGCATCCTAAGATCCTTACGGGTAACATGGAGCTGTAAGCTACTGAAAATTTGCATTCTGTGCACAGATGAAAAAGGACCAAATGAGACACAGTAGAAGAGGCCTTTGGGGGAGCCTGATAAAGGAGCATCAAGCACAAAACCAAAGCGGAAGTTTCCAAAGCAGTAGAACTTTCAAAGGTGTTCAGGCATGACTGACAGGGTGTAGTCTGCGGGAATGCACCAAGCAGAGGGACATGTGGGAGACTGCCCTTAGAAAGCTGTGTGTCCTGTTGCTAGACTGCCCAGGTTGCTTTCTGGTAGGTCACATTCAGTCATCATATTCTCTAATAGCTGCCTTGGTTTTCCTTAATTCCTTATCTGCCTGTGAGCCCTAACTTTCCTCAGCTGAGATACATCCAGTTTCTTGACCATTTGGGTCAGTATTGTTTATAAACCTGACTGACATCATGAGGTACAATATGGCCACCAGCTAGTAGGGCACTGCTTAGAAGAAGGGTACAAATAGCAGAGACAGTTGGAGTGCATTGCTGAGGTCAGAACTTGTAAGCCCACCCACCTTCAGGCCCATATATACATATCTTGGAAACGGCTTGACCAACAGACCAGGAGCTGGAAGAATGGAGATGCGCTTTTTTGCTTCAGTGAGTCCTGTGTGGAGGAGGTGGCTGTGTTCAAATACTTTTGGGAATTCTTATAAGCACTAGGTGAAAGCACATAAGTGAAAGGAAGACCTTTGTGCTTAGTCTGGAAGAAAATCTAGAATTCAAACTGGCCTTTAAAAAAATATCCTTTCTGTCTCCCTGCTTGAAGTCATGGGAAAAAACAAAAAAAACAAAAACAAAAGCAAAAAAACAAAAAACAAAAAACCTAAAGGACAAAACACAGATTAAATCCAACTCCTCCTTCAGAGCCCAGATCAAGTCACACTTTCTCATTGGATCAGTTCCTAACCCCAAAGAGGAATAATTTTCTTCTCTGAGCTTTGAACAATAGCTGTGTTCACACCGCTAAGAAAGCAGCCATCTCATGGCTGCTTACACATCTACGTTTTGTATTAGATTGTGAGTTTTTGAGAGCAAAACAGTCAGGAATCACTTTGACAAATGGGCTCCTGGTGAGCTGATTTTTGATGAATTCACCTGCAGGTGGAATTATATTTCATTCAATTTGGACCTCTAATACCTAGCATAATCTCTGGCATACAGCGGGGTTCTCCATAAGTGTTGGTGGAATTGAAAACCAGATAAACATTTTCTCTGTTTATAAAAATAATGCATTTCCATGCTTGCTGTCAAAACATAAAATCAAAGTATGGAATATAGAGGGGGAAATCAATAAATTTACGTTTTCAAGCACACAGACTAGTGCACATCAGCACATCAGTTCTGGGAACAAAAAAATAACAGTCGCAATGATGACAACACAGAAATGCAGACACATGAAATTTTGCCAGTGAGGGTGGGAATCTACCTTTCCACCGGCCCTACAAAACACTACATGGCTACCAAACTGAATTGGAAGCAAAATGTCATCCTCTTCAATTTTTATATTCACTGTCTCCTAACTCCTAAGGCATCTCCTAATAATCTCTGTACCCCTTAAGGGGCATGATCACCTGCAGTGACCCTATGGCAGGTGAAATACTGTGGCAGGAGAGCCCCCGGGCTTTGATTGCAAATGGAAGTGATGTCACATGTGATGACGTATGTTGCGATGGCATTCTCACTAGAACTGACTTCATATTTCTAATAAATGTTCAGCTGAAAAATACACAGAGAATGGAAAACACGAATTATGCAACTGAGAGTTGTGATTTCCTGTTCAACATTATGGAGGAGGTGAGAATAGAACAGTAAGAGAGAAACTATTCTTAAATGCTTCTTTTTGATGAATTGTTTCTTCTTTTGGTTTCTCCACTCTCTATACTGTCTACAGAGTCTACTACATGATTTGTTTATTACACTATGTTTATGTATCTTAGAGAAATAATGTTTTAGTCATGGAAAAGACCTTAGACATAATGCATACATATGCAACAAATAACCAGCAGAATGTGTTTTTTAGGGAAACGAACGTTCTCTTGGCATATGGTCCCATTTACCATGACTTTGGTAAGACTTCAGGCTATAAATTTTTCTAAGTTTTATGTCTTATTCAGCTTTAAAAATTATATTAACAGCTTAACATTGAGCACAACGACAGTTAAGGCTGGAGGTTTTCATTACTTTCATTGATAATTATCCCCCCATCTCTATCGTAATTCAATTAGGTAAACTAAGTCTGAAGAGGTGCCTAAGTTATAAAACAATCGTGTCCCGGACTAAATTATAACAGCAGCTTCCTGTATGTCACACCTTTGCTCAGACCACAGCTTTCTTAAGAAATGATATATTTAAACATCAGATTTGATAGCTAGAAATTCAAGGGAAACCTCCTCCTGTCTATGGTAGTTTTGAGCAGAAGGGAGAAGCCTGTCAAAATGATATGTATGGAAACATTTTCTCTATATAAATCGCTTTTTCTATTTTAAAAAACTATAACATTCTCTGCTGTCCTTGGGTAAACTTCCTCTGTTTACCAATGGACAAATTACCATTGTCATCTTCCAAATGACAACAAAAGGCAAAAGTTGGCTCTGGTGGCACCTGCTGCTTTCCTGCATCTCCCTGTAAGGCCAAAAATTTCCTAGATTTTCTTAAACCAGGTCAGCCTTACTCAGATTTGGTTACCTTGTTTAAGTGTCTGAGTATTATTTATATCAAAAAAATTTTTTATTGTATGAATTCAGCATTTCCCTTCTCTTAAATTCAATGCATCTTGAATAAGTTTTTGTCTCCCATGCCTCAGGCCCTGCTCTGTGCCCTTACCATAACCCTCAGGGGTAAAGGAACAACTACAATGTAGATACTAAAAGAGGGGCTCAGATTCAAAAAAAGGGAAAGATGGAGGAGATGATGTTTGTTTGTTTCTCAGCACGCAGATCAGTGTCTGGAGATAATTGTTCAGTACAAATTTGTGGACTAAACAAACAAATGAGTGGGTGGCATCAGTAATGTCACTGGCTGTAAGTGTGTGGGTAGGACCTTCAGAAACAGAGGTGTGGGCAGGTGTTACAGGTGGGCAAAACTGTGTATGCAAAGGCACAGTGATAGGAAAGCAGTCTGGGGAGACATAAAAGCCTGGGTTGGGGAATCTGTGGGCATCCTTTGCCCACACACTTGAGTTGTGGGAAGATGGCCAGAGCACCCGAGAACCATAGCAACGGCCTTCATGGGAGGGAGCCCAGGGAACTGGCATAGGGGTGTAGGGCAGAAAGATTCTTTTTCTTACTATTTGCTCTACTATGAGACTAGAAAGTGTGTGTCTAAGCTGAGTCACAGAATAATTATTAACTACCCTTGAGAAATGACCTTGACTTTTCTTCCCATGGTTTGTGTGAACACCCATAGCCCTGAAGCCCAGTGTCTTGTATTCCATGTCCGGTTCTACCGCTCATTAGCTGGTTGACCTTACTCTCCCTCTGCTTCAATTTTCTTAGCTGGAGAATGGTGGTAATAATAAGACTTCCTCACCTAGTTGTTAAAAATAAAATGGAAAAGAGGTCACAGTGATAACAAAAGCTTCATTTTTCACAGATTGATTCATTGTTCCTTTGGAGCTCATCATCATCCTCCACTGCACATAGATTGTGCCACATTATCTGTTTATGTAAAAAAATATATACATATACATATATCCATACATATGTGTACATCTTAGAATAATGGTGAGCACTCAGTGGATGCTGGGTGTGGTGTGCTAACTGCTTTCATTAGGTCATTTAATCCTCAAAACAACTCTGTGAAGTCATTACTGCTATTTCCTCCATTTTACAGATGAGAAAACTGAGGTTTACCAAGGTTACATAGCTAAGAGGTGACAGAACTAAGACACAATCTCACTTTTTCTGAATCTAGAGCCTGCATCCCAAATATACACATGTAGATAATTTCTCCAAATTTTATCTTTATATTTCTCTGAAAAAAAAATACAGTTTATGATAATTTTAACAACTGTATCTAGGTAGGATGATATACAATAAACACCTATTTAAAGTGTACAACTTGGCAAGTCTTGGCATAAGTATCCACCCATGAAACCATTACCACAATCAAGATAATGAACATATCCGTCACCCTTAAAAGTTTCTTCGGGCCACTTTGTAATCTGTTCCTCCCACCCCTCCCTGTCCTGGGTCCACCCCCAAGCAACCACTGATCTGCTTTTGCTCATTAAAGATTAGTTTGCATTTTCTAGAATTTCAACATAAATAGAATTCTACATTTTGCACTCCTTTTTAACTGGGTTCTTCACTCGGCATAATTATTTTGAGATATATCCATATTTCTGCATGCATCAACAGTTCATTCCTTTTTGTTCCTGAGTAGTATTGCATTGTATGGATGTACTGAAACTTGTTTATTTGTGATAATTTTTATCAATTCTCTATACTCTAGAATGTGGAAGAAGTAAAAACGCCAATCACATTCATAAATTTGGTAGTATTCCATTACTTAATTTATATTTATTTTAATACTTTACTGTACACGTTTTCTTGAAATATGAAGTAGGTATCTAAATTGAAAAGGAATGACATAGGGAGTTGAGATAGGAGAGAGGAGAGAATGGATAAGAATTGTATCCCGGGTGTAATACCACTCCAATTTTTTAAAGCCATAAGTTAGTTTTGAAATTTTCTCCCTGTATGCATGCATATCAAATCTATATTTTTGCATTCTATATGTAAAGTTCTAAAATTGAAATACTATTTCAAATCAAAGTAATCCAACGTGGTGCTATAAACCATAAAAACTGTCTCCGTGATACAGCCACTGAAATTCATACATCTTTTCTTTGGCCAAACAGTTGTAAGTGGTCAGTGATTTCTTCCATGTTAGGTACATTTATACCATGAAAGAATACTTTAAAGAAAGACAGGTGACTCTTTTTTCAGACTTGCAGATTGCAATCCATATGACACCCAGCTCCGGATTGTGTGGTGGAAAGCCTGTGGATGTCAGTGGAATGGGCTGGAATCTGGCTCCCCTGAGCCCCAGTTGCCCTGAGAACAAGGAGGAAGGCTGTGTTGGGCTTTAAGTAAGAAGGTATTTGAGAGTACATGGTACATAGGAGATATTGATAAATGGTATTTTCCTCCTCCTGCCCCTCCCAAGGCCTTTTTCCTTAAGACTTCTTCCGGCTCCCAGGAAGCATAAGGGCTTTTACCCATTCCTTTTCAGCCCTTTGCAAACACTTTTTTTACCAGCATCTATGACAGAGCCAGGCATGAACCTGGCACTGGGATATTTGTTGAATAAATGCCCAAAGGAGACTTTTTCTTCCTAGCACTGGCATCAAAACAAATCCATGGCTGTGCAGACCGAGGACTGGAAGGGATTGTTTCATGACCTTGTTCCCACGAGAATCACGAAGGAGTTTTTCCTGGGGCTTGAGGCAGTGGTGTGACTGGCATTGCACAGGGCTTTGTTAGATGGTGCGGTGGTTAGAGCCTTTGTGGGAGGTGACAGAGCAGGTTGGGAACCAAGGGTTTGATTATTGTGGCCTTTCTCTGTGAATGGAACCCACTGGGAAATGTAACATCTTATTAAGGACCAGTTAGTGTAGCTAGAAGGTTGGTACACCCTCCATTAGTAAACCAGATACCTTGCTATTGTGAGAAGCCCGAGTAAGTTTCCAGGTAGTCCATCAAGAGACCCTTGTGAATCTTTAAAAACATAGAAACTTGACCATGTTGAGTGAGAAAGAGAAAATGGCAAAATCATTTCCAAAATCAGCAGGTTCGCTCCAGCAGTTTGTGGGTCTGCAGTCAGGCCACTGCCCAGCGATGGTTTGTTTGGTGAGAAGTGTACGTGCGCTGTGTGTCCTGGGCCTCCGTCATCTGTGCCTTGTCTTGCTGCCTTCCCCTCACAGACGTGGGAGGCCAAAAACAAAAGCCCGAGTCAGAACTCTAAGTGACTCCAAAAGCCAATAGTGGGGTTGCTTTCGAAAGATGGAGTGCGGCATGGGAAATAAGGGGATGAAAACATTTTAAGAAGCACTGGAATAAGAGAAACCCAATGCGATTTAAAAATTAAAAAACAGTTAATGTGTCTAAACTGTTCCTTCCACTATTACAGAAGACTTCTGGAGGGGTGGTCAAACCTGGCTTGAGTTCCAGGTTGGCTTCTAACAAGGTAAATGGCCCAGGGAGGCCACCTTGCTTCAAGAATGCACAGTTCTCCCATCTGCGAGCTAGTAATTCATAGTACCTGTCTAACCGAACTATCTGGAAGAGAACTAAATGGGACCGGAGTGTGGAGAGACAAACCACACACAGAACTTCTCACATAGAAGGTGTTCAGTAGATCTTTGTTGTGTAGAAGACTGAAGGAGGCCTCTTCCTCTTAGTTATCCAAATGGAAGCATTCTGGCTCCCTTCCTTCTCTTTAAACAATATTTGATCATATTTTACGTGCCTATGAAAAGCTCGAAGAATTGTCGTCAAAACGACCAGAATTTCCTTTCAGCCTCAGTTCTTTATTTGTAAAATGGGAACAATTGCACCTGCCTCCCAGGGACTCCGTGAGAACCACAGAGAATCAGCGAAAGTACTTGGTGCACACCAGGTACACCTTTGCTCAATAAGCATCTAAAACCGCTCCTTTCTCAACAACAGTTGCTAAGGCTTGTCAGTGTGTGAATAATTCAGATAAGCAGAGTGGCTTTGATAAATAGGAAAGTAAACAAAGCTAATATTTGGTAATTTTCCATTTGAAACCAAGAGGTTTCTGTTTTTGCCAAATGGAAAGAGATTTGTCACGCATGCAGTTTTATTTTTCCACATGGTTTAGTATACATGGAAAATTCAATTAAGAAAAATGATTTTGTTAGTGAATCTCTATCAAATTTTTTAAGGGCAACTACCTAGTGTTTTAGAATTTTAGGGGAGTTTCCATCAGTGAACGGGGCTTGTTTTGGCTGTGACCTTTCGGCTGGTTTAAACCTGTCAGGTCTGACCACAGAATCATGGCTCCAGGGCACAGGCTTGTTTTCTCTCCCTCTAACCTATTCATCACCCCTATTTTGCTGATGCTGACCAGAAGATTTCCTTTTTTAAGTAAGAAAAAAAATCATCTGTTTAGCTTTATATAACGTGCATGCATGAATTGAAGTGAAATAAGCAATATTTCACCTGTCCCTCTTCCTCCCACACCGCCCCCGTCCTCTTCATTTCATATTTGATTTACCTGTCCTAACACTCCAAAATCATTTTCTGAACGTGTTTCTCAAAGTATCACTGTGTGTACGTGAAAAAACATGTTTCCAAAAGGATATTTATCTAGAACAATACCATAACTATTATTACTTTTATAGTCATGTGTTCTACTTCTTTCTAAATAAGTTCCCTGATTTTTTATGTCTATGTAAGTTAAACAGTGAGTAATTTCTTTATTTCATCCTTGGCGTGCTTCATAAATCATAATCACTGTTTTCAGAGAACATGGAAATTACCTCTTTTTGTAAAATATGGTCATTAACAAAGAAACATTCTATAGAAATTGGGGCTCTTCAGCCTGCAGAAATTTGGGGGACTTCCCCACATAATAAATACTTGCTGAAAAACCAGAGATGTCATTGTGATTCTCTTCCTGTGACCATACATTAGAACAGCAGGAAGGGATGGTAATAATCTGTATTACAACCATAAAAACAAAAAAAGAAAAAGAAAGAAAGAAATCATGCCTTGAATACTTCCACTTAGGCTGGGTAAACTGAAGCCACACACAATGAACTTAAGGAAAAATATCACATCAAAACCAAATCGTAGAAATGGAATTTAAAAATAATAGCATAAGGAGTTCTGGGGTGGCTTAGTTGGTTGAGCAGCCAACTCTTACTTTCAGCTCAGGTCATGATCCCAGGGTCATGGGATCAAGTTCTGTGTCAGGCAGCGCACTGAGTGTTGAGCCTGCATGATTCTGTCTGTCTCCCTCTGGCCCTCACCACCCCACCCCCGCCCCCGCTCGCTCTCTCTCTGGAAGAAAGATAGTAATAGCCTAAGGTTTAAGTGCACATGCGTTCATGAATCAGTCTATCTAGCTTGCATCCTGGCTCTGATTTACTGCCTAAGTGACTTCTGGCAAGTGACTTCTTCCCTCTGCTCCCTGCTTTCCTTATCTTCACCATCAAATGGAGAGAACGATAGTACTGCGCAGTGTTTATCACTGGGCTGTGAGAGAGCTAGATGACAAAATTCGTAAAAGCGTGGTGCCTGGCACTCAAGAAGCTCTCAGTAAATATTATTTAATAAATAGTATGGTTATCTAGAACTGAGTATAAAGGACATGTTTCTTTAAGATTAGTAACAGGCAGGGGCACCCGGGTGGCTCAGTCGGTTACCTGTCCGACTTGGGCTCAGGTCACGATCTCATGGTTCGTGGGTTCTAGCCCCGCATCGGGCTCGGTGCCGACAGCTCGGATCCTGGAGCTTGCTTCGGATTCTGTGTCTCCTCTCTCTCCCCTTTCCATGCTCACAGTCTGTGTCTGTCCCTCTCTAAAAAATAAATAAACATTTAAAAAAAAAGATTAGTACAGGCAGGACAATTATAAAGAAGAAAGAAGGATGATTTGGTGGGTTTCGGCCCATAAACATGTTTCCCGCACATACTGAGGTCAACTCACGAGGTTTAACCCTGGGGATAAAAGGAGGACTATCACACCAAAGGGCTCAAAGAACAAGAACGTGAATCTCTGAAGCTTTTAAACAGTATTCATCTTACTGACCTCCCTGGACAATAAATAAATAAATACATAAATAAATAAATAAATAAATAAAATAAAAACCTATATTTATTTTGTCCAATCATAGGTTTCTACTGATGAGGTTAACTGTTGTAGAAGTATTTGAATTCTGTAAAGTTAATTATGAATGTCAACTTCAGTATCACTTGACTGATGCTCTAGGTGTATCACCAAGCACTGAACATGTCGCTTTTTCGAGCAGCAGCATCCTTGTGTAGGCTTCCCTGTCTTTCTCACCTGGAGGATTCCAGGAATGCTCCCCCATAAAAATGAGATTTTTCCACATACCCTGCTATTCTTAACGGGATCTGGCCTAATTCGAATGCAGGCCACAGGCACGGGTGTCACAGGGAGGCAATCTGGCTCTGGCCCTGAAGGATGTATGTTTGCTTTGCCTAAAATGATTTGTTGACTCATACACATTTTTTTTTTCAAGAAAGCTCCTTGAATTGGACACGTTTTAATTTTTTTTTTCTAAGCAGCCACTAAACCGTGAAACTTAAACAGAATTAGGCATGTGTTTTGATTTGTCTTTTGCTCTGCCAAGTTGGAAAAGTTCCCAGCAAGTGATTTATTTGCCAACAAAACCGCAAAAGCACAAATGAGACCCTTAAGGGTTATAAGTTCTTTTGTAATATCTGTGTTCTGATGGATGGCTAATTATTTTTGGCTTGAGACAGATTGATAGCAAAACAAAAATTAAGAGAGCTAGAATTCTAACACCTTTTACTCCAACTCCTAATGTTACTGATGAGTCCATTGAGGCTGTAGTGACCTGACCAAAACTCCTTAGGAACAGAAAGCTGATTGAGGGTGTTTATCCTGCTCTTTCTTCTGCAATTTTCACAGAAAGTTCAGTGATACCACCTCCAATCTCAGACCCTTGGAAGCCCACGCTGCTGGTGCCAACAAAATCCCACTCCAGAAGTTAGGGGTTACTTATTGTCGGTTCACGTCTACTAGCAAGGATCATTAAATACTATATTTAAAAATCAGGAACAACCCAAATGTCCATAAGAGGGAAATGTTTCCACAGATTGTGCCTAGGCAGATAACTGAGTCGTGTGCGTTTATTTAACACCATGTTTTTGAAGACTGTTTAAGGACATGGAAAAATAATCCTGGTGTGTTATTTATTAAGTGAAAACTGTGGAATACAAATTTACATATCAATTTTATTTCATACTGTATATATTTAAAAAATAATTTTAAAACATTGGAAGGAAAGACATGAAAATATTATTGATGCTTCTCTGTGGTAGGTAAAATTAGGGATGATTTTTTTGTATTTCTATGTATACTTTTCCTAGATATACTTTTATATATTTTATTCTGTGGATATGGATTCGATTTATAATCTAGAAGACAAAGAATGTTATTTCAAATAATCCAGTGTATTTATGATCAACTGGAAGAAGGGAGTCATAGCTATATGAACTATCCTTTTTTCTTTTAAAGAGCATGTCAGCATGAATATGAGGTATGAAGCATATGCCATCTACTCATGACTTTGGCTTGGGTCAGAAGGTATAAAGACTTCGGCTTTTAGTTTGAAATGAGAACCACTGGGTGGCTTTGGTGGAGGAGTGGCTTGATTTTAACAAGGTCACTCTGGCTGTGGTGTTTAGCCAAACTAAACAAGGATGGTAATGGTAGAACAGGTAGTGAGAAGAATTGGATTTTAGCTGGTTATACATCATGATGTTAGATTTTAAGAACCATTTTAAAATTTATTTATTATATAGGGATTTGAATATGTCATATATATATTTTACCAGTGGAACTTGTGATGAACCCCCAAAAACTCCCTACTTATTATATGGGATTTAATATGTCTTTTATATAAATTTTATCAATTTATTTATTGCATGGGGATTTAAATATGTCTTTTATCTTTAGTTTATCAATGTAACTTGTGAGGAGCCTCAACAAAAAAGCAAAACAAAACAAAAACAAAAATAAAGACCACTGGGTATAGCAGGCCTTTTTCCTGAAAATAGTACCAGATCTGCTTTTACCTTTCCTTTTCAAACATCTGCTCCTATACTAAGTAACAGTTGCTCTGTCTCTATGGAGAGCAACCAAGGTTTAAGACTATGGATCTCAGGGGCGCCTGGGTGGCTCAGTCGGTTGAGCGGCCAACTGCGGCTCAGGTCATGATCTCGCGGTCCGTGAGTTCGAGCCCCGCGTCGGGCTCTGTGCTGACAGCTCGGAGCCTGGAACCTGTTTCGGATTCTGTGTCTCCCTCTCTCTGACCCTTCCCCATTCATGCTCTGTCTCTCTCTGTCTCAAAAATAAATAAACGTTAAAAAAAATTTTTTATAAAAAAAAAAAAAAGACTATGGATCTCAAAGACTGACAGAGGCAAGTAGATTGAAATTAAAAATTCAGGGGCTCCTGGGTGGCGCAGTCGGTTAAGCGTCCAACTTCAGCCAGGTCACGATCTCGCGGTCCGTGAGTTTGAGCCCCACGTCGGGCTCTGGGCTGATGGCTCAGAGCCTGGAGCCTGTTTCCGATTCTGTGTCTCCCTCTCTCTCTGCCCCTCCCCCGTTCATGCTCTGTCTCTCTCTGTCCCAAAAATAAAATAAAACGTTGAAAAAAAATTAAAAAAAAAAATTCAAAAGCATTATATGAAAAGAAGGAGATGGTACCTAAGATAGGGAGGATTTCTCAGGAGGTAAAAAGAGAAACTGGGGTAGAATTAAATTTGTGTTGAACACAGGAAAGGATAAATAAACTCACTGGATAAATAAACATTAAAAAATAAAAAAATAAAAAGATTCTCACTTAGAATCAAAACAGAAAATTCAGTAACATGCTGTTAACAAGCAACCCATAAAATGAGGTGCTGGAAAAGTCAAAAGTAAAAAGCAAGGCAAAGATATATCAGGCAAATGCAGACAAAAAGAAAGCATGGTCACTATATATGATGTTATAATAACATCATAAAATAGAAATGAGATATAATAGCTGACATTTATTTAGTATTAAGGACATATAACATCTCATTTAATCCTCATGATGGTTATGAGGTTATTAGTGCCAAATTCCAGCCCAAAAGCAATAACCAGGATAAATATGATACGACCGTAAGAGGCAATTTCAAGTGAACAAATACCGTTCACAGATCAGTGTGCAACAGATCATTTCGAATCAACATGTGAGGTAAAAAATATAATAAACACTAGAAGGGATGAGACAAATCAAGTAGTGGTGAGATACTTTCTTAGTTTCTGACCTATCAAGTAGGCAAAAACAAATGAATAAGATCTAAATGCTATAATTTAATGAAGTTTGCAATATATCACATCATTTTAATGGTGAAAATTGTAAATAATCTAAATGCCAACAGTGGAGAATTTATTAAATAAATCAGGCTAGGACTAGAGTAACCATTTAACATCTCTAAAGTGATGTTGTAAATGTTTTAAAAACATTATAATTATACATTAAATGGAAGAACAGATACATAATGATATATAGGATGTGCTCTGAATTTTATTTTTGAAAGTGTGTGTAAAACATATGTGAATATATATACAAAGAAAAGAAACTAAATGGGTACCCCAAAACATTAACATCAGTCATCTCCAGATCTTGTGATTATGGGTGATATTATTTTCTTAGTGATTTTTCCATTTGAAAATTTTCTTCAAAGGGTATTTTTGCCTCTTCAATCAGAGAAAAACATAACTGACTTTTGTTTAATGATTGACTGTGATCTTACAAACATCCCACTTGATTCTCACAATGTAGAAGAGAAAAGGTACAGATTTTATATGGGAGGAAATCAAGGCTCAGAGAGGTAACATTGCTTTTTTTTTTTTTAATTAGTGTTATAGTTAATAGCAGGGCTGGGGTAAAACCCTGACTTCTGACCCCAAATCCTGAGGACTTTCCAGGATATTCTTCTGGGTAAACCATGCCTCCACAAAGGCCATGTTCAAATGCTGCTGGTTCAGCATGTCAAGTGATCATGACCCTGAGGTAATAAACCCATACAGCCTGATAGGATGTTGCATCCAAGATAGTAGGAGAAAGAGGTGACAATGTTTAATTCGCTCTAAATGAGCAAGGAGCTAAGGGAATAAGATAATACATTTTGATGGAAGCTGAAAGTGGAAATAGTCATGGGAAGCCAGAGCTGGTCAGCTTCAAAGGTTCTATCACCCGAGGGACAAATTTTACCTAGTTAGCGTCTTTTCTAGAGGTACCCTGGGAGAAGAAAGATACTTTAAGTATAAACATGTTTGTGTGATTTGCATTGTAGGCCAGACTAAAGATCACTTTGAATGTCACCCTGGGTATCTGCAAACCAACATTAGGATTCATTCAGATCACTGGATCTGCAACCTGGCTTCATGCTCATGGTTGAGTGATGGGCCATTTGGACACTCACTTTCCACTATTTATGAACTATTAGCAGTTTTTCAGTTTCCATTTCTCTCAGTTGCTGGATAGTTTGTATTAATACTTCTGTTGCACTTCAAAATAGATTTCAGACTTTTGTTCAATGGAAAATGTACAGGGACACTTTGATGGTTGCTTTGTAAATGTCAACAATCTTCAGAGAATGATTTTATTTCTTCAGTTGGAATGATTTTTCCATTTCTCGCTTTAGGAGTTCTACTTTTCTGATTTTTTGCACAATATGTAAATTAATAAAAAAGTTTTTACGAGTGGAATCTTTGTTATGAAAATGGCTTTAAAATGTTTTTCCAATTGCTTAATAACACAAAACTTTGTAAAAATCAAATAATGAAAAGTCTAAGAAGAAACTAAAAATCCCCTGAAATTCCACCAAAATCAGAAAGCCACCGTGAACATTTTTGTCACTGCCTTTTCATGCTTTTACTGCATACACACTCATATAATTTACCATAAATTAGGTATGATACATGCTGCTTTTTATTGTAAACTTTTTCTCTTTTTCCCCTTATCTCTATCCACGCCATCGCCCCCCAAGATATCATTGTTAACCAACGTGTGCTCTTCCGTACCTATACCTGATTACTTAAATAACATGGGAAAATGTTCAATTTATCCCCAGATATATTATGTGTATTTGTGGAATTTTGTAAATGGAGAAGTCAAGATTTTGTCATTTACAAAAATGAAGTTTTAGTTCTCATTTCTCTGCTTTCCAAATTTCACATCACAGAAATCTCTTGATTTTATGGTAGCAAATGGTCCGTGGAGTGAACGTGGCACAGTTTATTAAACCATTCCTGCTGGGTGAGCAAGCACTTCACCACCAATTTTTCTCTATCATAAACAGTGTTGTAACAAACAACCTTGTACACGCATCCTTATGGGCTAGTGCTCTTACTTTTATGGGATAGATTCCTAGAAATGGGCTTAGTAGTCAAAGCTATAAGTACTTTAAATTTTAGGAGATGGTGTCAGGTTGCTTTCCAAATAGGTCGTAGAATGTACATTTTCATCAGTAAAGTGTCTGAGGAGCCTCTCCCTCATATCTCCATTAGCAGTAGGTATTTTCATTCCTTTTCATTCTGGCTTACCTGATGGTTGAGAAATAATATCTCTCTATCTTAAATTCGCTTTTCTCTGACTGAGGCTGGGGATCCTTTCTCACATTTATTGGTTGTTAGAATGTGCTCTTTTGTCAATCTCCTATTTACTTTCTTCTATTGGGATTTCTCATCAATACCAAAGGATTCTTTGTATATTAGAAATAAACCCATGCTTCTATGGTCAATTAACCTGTGACAAAGGAGGCAAAAATATAGAGTGGAGAAAAGATAATCTCTTCAATAAATGGTGCTGGGAAAACTGGACAGCTACACGCAAAAGAATGAAACTGGACCACTTTCTTACACCACACACAAAAATAAAAATAAAGACCTAAATGTGAGACCTGAAACCATATAATTCCAAGAAGAGAACATAGGCAGTAATTTCTTTGGCATCAGCTGTAGAAACCTTTTTTTAGATAGGTTTCCCAAGGCAAGGAAAACAAAGAGAAACTGAACTATTAGGATTACATCAAAATAAGCTTTTGCACAGCAAAGGAAACCATCAAGAAAGCAACCTACTGAATGGAAGAAGATACTTGCAAATTATAAATCTGATAAAGGATTAATATCCAAAATAGATGAAGAACTTACAGAACTCCACACCAAACAAAAAAATAATCCAATTTAAAAATGGGCAGAGGACCTGAATAGACATTTTTCTAAAGAAAATATGCAAATGGCCAACAGACACATGAAAAGATGCTCAACATAACTAATTACCAGGAAAATACAAATCAAAACTGCAATGAGATATCACCTCACTAGAGTTGGTGAGGATGTGGAGAAAAGGAACCCTCATGCACTGTTACTGGGAATGTAATTTGGTGCAGCCACAATGGAAAACAGTGAGGAGGTTCCTCAAAAAATTAAAATTAGAAGTACAATATAACCCAGTAATTTAACTACTATTTACCCAAAGAAAATGAAAATACTAAATTCAAAAAGATGTAGGCACTTCTATGTTTATTATAGCATTCTTTACAATAGCCAAGATATGGAAACAATCCAAGTGTCCATCCATAGATGAATGGATAAAGACGATGTGGTGTATATACGTACAATGAAATATTGCCCAGCCATAAAAACGAATGAGCTCTTGCCATTTGCAAGAACATGGATGGGCCTAGAGGGTATAATGTTAAGTGAAGTTAGTCAGACAAAGAAGGACAAATACCATATGATTTCACTCATATGTGAATTTAAGAAACAAAACAAGGGGCGCCTGGGTGGCGCAGTCGGGTAAGCGTCCGACTTCAGCCAGGTCACGATCTCGCGGTCCGGGAGTTCGAGCCCCGCGTCAGGCTCTGGGCTGATGGCTCGGAGCCTGGAGCCTGTTTCCGATTCTGTGTCTCCCTCTCTCTCTGCCCCTCCCCCGTTCATGCTCTGTCTCTCTCTGTCCCAAAAATAAATAAACGTTGGAAAAAAAAATTAAAAAAAAAAAAAAGAAACAAAACAAGTGAACAAAGAAAAAAGAAAGACCAACCCCCTCCCAAAAAAACAGACTGTTAAATACAAAGAATAAACTGGTGGTTGCCAAAGGAGGGGGGGGGGTGTGAAATAAAGGGGATTAGAGTGCACCTATCATGATGAACACTGAATAATGTATAGAATTGATGGATCACTATACTACACACCTGAAACTAATATAACACTGGTTATTACACATCAATAAAAAATGTTTAAATATTTTTAAAAATATCTTTCACAGTACATAACTATCACATGAGTTGATATTTTCCTTAGTCTAATATGCCTTTTGGATTTATGACATCTTTTTCCGTACAAAAAATATTTAAATGTAGTGAAAAATCCATCTTTTTCATATAGTTTCTGGGGATCTTGCCATTGGCTAAAAGTCTCCCAACTCTTAAATTATACAAGTTTTCCTAAATTTTATTCGAACATTTTTTAAAAATTCAGTCTTTCATCTAGATAGACTTCTTAGAGAAATCCAATTTCTTCTTCTGGATTGATAGACAAGTATACCAGCAAGATTTTTTTTAATAATCCTACTGAACTGAAATACCAGCTTTCTATGTTAATTTTCTCATATGATAATTCTCCACCACTCTCTGTTATGCTCTGCTGATTAGTTATATGTCAATATTATTGATTATAATGTATACTTATGAGTTAGACATATACTACAAGTCATAGTGTATGTCGATACCTAGTATGACAAGCCTTCCTTGTCTGTACATGTCTCCCCCAACTTGGAGACAATGATCTGGTGGTTAATTGATTGCAAGCACACACTCTGGTGTCAAATTGAATCCTAGTTTCAAGTCAGTTAACATCTCTATATCTTAGTTTACCTATCTGATAAATTGGGATGATAATATTTGTCACAAACAGTTGTTGTGAAGATTAACTGGAGCAAAACATAGAACACTTGGAAAATTCCCTGGCATATGCTAAGCACCGAAAAATTAGCCTTTGTCATTTCTTAACTGTTGTACAGGATTTCTTTCTTATGGACATCATTGACTCTTCCCTTCAACCCAAACCCTCTGGAAGCAACTCTTGGGAGTCTTAACTTCAACTGCATTAAATATATGTATTCATTTTGGGCCAATTAAAATTTTTATGATACTATGTGTCACATCCTGGAACTCTGTTTGTTCTGTGTTATGTTTTTAGTTTATGCCCTCTTAGATCTTGTTCAAAGTCTTCAATATGACTCTGGTTCAATGACTTTCATATGACTTGCACCTTTCTTGTTAAATGTATTCCTGTTTTAAAAATTATTTTTCTTATTATTCTGATTGTAACATTTTCCCCATGTCTAGTTCTAGATGGTTATCGCCATTGTAGAAAAAAATGTCATCTTGTTTATTCCTTCTAGCATTTTTTATTACAGTCTCTTGGGTTTTTTTTTTTTACTGTACATACAGTTATATCATCAGTAGGACAGATGTGTGTATACCTTCTTTACCAAGATTTACATTTAATACTCCATTTTCCTGTCTTTATAGTCTTGTCTAAATACTCTTTAACTATGATAATGATGTCTCCTTGTTATCACAAGAGTAGTGGTAAAAGGGTGACCAAAGGATCCCACCAGACATAAGCACAGGACCCTGACTCCTTTACCATCAATAAAAGATGTGTCCTACTACACAGAAAGCTGGAGACTCAGCGTGGGTATGAACCCACTCAGGGGACAGCTTTCATGGTTCAAGCCTCCCCAAGGCAGCCTCACTACCAATGATAGTGCTTATCCTGGGTGAGGATCCCATCCGGCGTTACAGGGGAAGAACAGTGAACTTGAAGAATTCACTGTTTTTATAGATAGAGAATCAAGCCTGCTCTTTAGCTGAGGGAGCCTTTACCTCATTAAGGTTGCCTGCTACAAATACAACTCTGAAAAATGAGATGAGTAAAAGAATTGTCAGGGCCTTGCACTGTTGCCATATCCAGCCAGATCATGCAGGGACACCCAGGGTCCACGGCAGATTACCTCTACCAAAAGCAAGTATAACTGCCTCAGGTATTAAGGCCCCAGTTGTCTCAGGAAGTCATTTAATAATCTTGTAACCAAACACAGGCTCATTTTCTGTTGGTTGGTTTGTTTTCACCATGGCAGCTGTCTTGAGGTTTCATGAAGAATGGTTAGTCCTTGAACAGATTTATCAAAGAAACTATTCTAATTTCCAGGGAAAATAAAACAAAATGCAGCTGTGGCTCAAGGGGTTTGGCTAAATAAAGAAGGAATGCATTTTTTTAAAAGGCAGCAATGATTTAGAAAGGTCATCGTTTATCAAATAAAATACACCCAATTTGAAGAGTTTCTTCTCTCTAACTTCCCAGTTCCATGACTTTTCACAAATAATTTAAGCCCTGGGCTTCCTAATATGTGCCTTGCAGGCTATTGTCAGCATTAAAAACAAATTGTATAAAGCACCCTGCATGTAATCGGTATTCAGTAACGCGCATGCTCCATTATTGTTATGTTCAAACATGTAAATAGTAAGTGGAGTTTGTTAACATTTACCTTGTGTTCTTCCTGTCATTCTGAATTAAGCAGTTCATTTATCTCTTAATTACAGGGCTGTATTTTGAATTTTAGTCATCCTAATGATTTAACTAGCCTCCAACTCTTTCTTCCTCTTTTCACTGAATGACAAAGTTTCAAAGCCAACATTCATCTTCTACAAAAACCTTTGCTGAAATAAAGCAAAGAGAAAGATCTGATATGAACTATATACGTGTAATCTGTCACTTCTTGTTTCATTTTAATCATAAAAGTTCCACATGCTTAATTATTTTAAAACTTCTAATACCAAAGAATTGGGGAAAAGTAAAATTTCCATTCCTCCCAATCCCATTTCCCCAAGGAGAATCATTAATGAGAGTGTGATGTGTTCATACCAGGTTTTATTTCTATGCATAGAAAGTGTAATATTAGTTATTTTCTTCCAAAGATTATATGAATTATGCTGAGGTGAAAGCACTATATTATTATTATTTCTAATTACGAGCTTGTTGGTTAATTTTTTTTAATTCAAAGCAGCTTTTAGTGTGTTTGTGTGCATGCACAAGTTAGTCCTAAAGAAAAGACAAGGAAGTCCCTCCTGTCTGATGTGTCGAAAGCCCCAAATACATAGTCTTCCTTTTTCTAGGGCTTTATATTCATGTAAATATACTTCCTAGAACATAGCTCTCATAGCTCGGTCTTCATTGCCTTTATAATAGTTTTTTTGTTCCTTTCTGTGAAACCTATTAATAGGAAGATTTTTATCTTCTGTGACTTGCCATTATGAGCTTTCAGCTCTCCTAACACCCCCAGGAGGTAACAAAGAAAACTCCTTATGTTTACAGAGTGCTTTACAGATTACAAAGCTCTTTCTCAAATGTCTGCCATGCTCCTCACTGTGACTCTGTGATGAGTGGCAAGCATTATTTCCCCAACTGACTAATAGGACAATTAAAGTAATAAAGGTTAAAAGGCGACTTGCCTAAGGTCACACAACCACCGTCACAAACCCAGTTACCCTCAGTTTCTTAGAGAGTTCTCAGGCAACTTCACAGAGTCAATTGTCCAGGATGAGTCGAGCCTTCACAGACATAGAACATAGCTTAGGAAATACACTCAGAGTTTATAGAAGACATACTTGATTCCTTTAAGAAGTGTTTTCTTTTCATTTAAAAGAGTAAGCTAAGACAAGCTATATATACCTGCAGCTAATTTTTAGCTACTGGATTTTAAGATGGATGCATTATTATCAGCATAAATAGAAATAAGGCATTAATCATTTCCATCCATGGAGAATCTGTACCTCACCTCTCTTTCATCAAGAAACTCTTTGTGGTGATGAGAGGATTTAAAGCTAACTAAACAAGGGAGTGCCTGGGTGACTCAGTTGGTTAAGCATCAGACTCTTGATTTCGGCTCAGGTCATGATCTCACAGTTGGGTTCGTGGGATCAAGCCCTGAGTCAGGCTCTGCGCTGACATCACGGAGCCTGCTTGGGATTCTCTCTCTGCCCTTCCCCCTCTCTCAAAATAAATAAATAAGCTTTAAAAAAATTAAAAAATAAAGCTAACTGAACAGGAGAGGCAAGCCACTCTATTCATTTGCTTTTGTTCATTCCCGGCAAAAGAAATAGCATAAGGATGTGTGAGACCTGTGACTTCAATAAGACAATTTAAAAAATAGACTTGATTTTTTTAGAACAGTCTTAAGTTTACAGAAAAACTGAGTGGAAAGTACAGAGATTTCCCATCTACTCCCTTAGCTTCCCCTCCCCTGTGTCAGTGCGTTTCCCCTGTCGTTAGCAGCTTGCATTCAGTGTGGCACATTCATTACAACTGATGCATCAGTAATACATTACTATTAAAGAAATTCTATAGTTTATTTTAGGATTCATTCTTTGTGTTCCATAGTTCTGTGAATTTTGATAAACACATAATATCATGTAGCCACCATTACAGTCTCATACAGAAAAGTTTCACCACCCAAAAAATCCTGTGTTCCATCTGTTCTTCATTCCTCCCTCCCTCCCTTCCTACTCCCGCAACTCCTAGAAAACACTGATTCTTTTACTGTCTCCATAGTTTTGCCTTACAATACCTAGCCTTTTTATATTGGCTTATTTAATTTAGCAATGGCTTTAAGTTTTTCTCTTTGCATAACTTGATACCTCATTTCATTTTATCACTGAATAATATTCTATCGTATAGATGTACCACATTATGTTTATCCATTCACCTACTGAAAGACATCTCAGTTGCTTCCAAGTTTTGATAATTTGAATAAAGTTGCTATAAACATTCATATCCTGGCTTTTTTTTAATTTTTTAAAAATTATTTTCTCAATGTTTATTTATTTTTGAGAGAGAGACAGAGTGTGAATAGGGGAGAGGCAGAGTGAGAGGGAAACATAAACCTGAAGCAGGCTCCAGGCTCTGAGCTGTCTGCACAGAGCCTGACTCAGCGCTCGAACCCATGAGCCATGAGATCATGACCTGAGCGGAAGTGGGAGGTTTAACTGACTGAGCCACCCAGACACCCCATCATATCATGGCTTTTGTGTTGTCGTAGACTCTGGGTCTAAAGTTCTCTCTTGTCTAGCAAGAGAGCGGGATGCAGGATTGAAAGCGAGAGATGACTAATGTCTGGGAAAAGACAAGAGCCCTGAATAAGGGTCCTTGCCCCATATTTATTCAGATCAGAAGGCTTACAAACGTGATGGGCATGCACAAAGAGACAAAGAAACTGTGAACATTAACTTGGCGGCATGAAGGAAGAGGAGGGTTTTGAAGACATACGGTGTTTGGGGTTTGGGTCAATACAAAACAAAATCTGGGCGCCAGGCAGTCGGGGAGGAATGTTGTTTACAGAGGACATGAGGCAGCACCTCTGTTTATCTTAGCTAGCCTAGGGGATGAGACAGATAGGGAGAGTAACCTCAGGGTTAATAAGGCACCTTTTCTTTTGTTAACCATCTTCGCTCTGGGCTGCTTTGCCTGCAGCACAGCTGTCCATAGTCCAATTCACCAATTTACCTAACCTGGCCCTATTCTCCTGTGAAAGTAGCTTTCTGCTACAGTACTAAATTGGGGGTGCTTCCACCCTGAATATCTAATCTTGTTTATTTCATATACCTATGTATTTGGTACCTTTGCACCATTCCTATTTTAGGCCTTTGCCTCTCCCTGTCTATTCTGGGGCTCTTCACCCCCTCTCTATTTTGGGGTGTCTTTGCGCCTCCCTATTCTTGGGGTGCCTTTGCACCCCATATTCTTGGGTGCCAATCTGGTTTACCCAAACTCAGGTGTGAGCATTTTATGGCTTTGTATTTCTTTATGCGTTGTTAACCCATTGGTGTAAGCCCAGGGGATTCCTAATCTTATCCCCCACATTGTGTGAGCCTAAGTTTTTAATTCATTTGGGTAAATAGGAGTATGATTGCTGGATCATATGGTGGGAGTATGTTTAACTTTGTAAGAAACTGCCAAACTATCTTCCAAAGTAGCTGTACCATTTGAAAGTTCCTGTTGTGCCACATCCTCTTCAGTATTTGGTGTGGTCTGTGTTTTGGATTTAACCTTTCCAATAGCTGTGTAGTGGTATCTCATGGTTGTTTTAATTATCCTGGAAGATAATTGCTTTTTAAATCTATCAGACTGATCCTTCTACATCTTAATCAGCCTTAAGACAACTAGGTCAGCTCTTCAAATTGATTGGGATTTTTCTGCCATAGACATGTTCTTATGATTCTAGTGAGAAAATACTAGGTAGAAGCTATTAAGAAAAATCATGTGCCCAGAACAAAGAGAAGGAAATAGGAAAAGGCTGAAGCTGAGAACATGTTGTCAAGTAGAAACAGGCCACTGTGTTTGGCACTGGTAAGAGGCAAGGATAAAAATGATTTAAGAGCACTATTTGGGATGATAAAAGGGGAAAGAGCTCATTGGCAACCAGAAGTGTGCAGTAGATTGCAGATTGCCAATAAAAGTGTGAATGAAAACATTTGACTCCATAATTGGAGACAACTGCTTCATATCTCAGAGATACCATAAAAGAGGAAATATCAACATTTGAGTGCAGTATGGTTATAGGTAGTTAAAAACAATGAGAAGTCAAAATTTCTCTAATTGAGGTTAGAAGAAGAGCTGGTATAGCAGAACCAAGGGATGCCCTACCCATATCCCCTTGGGCCCCATCATTTCAGTTCAATCTAGTGGAGTGATAAGTGCTAGCATCTGTATATATACACATATATATATTTTTTTCTTTTTGCTTCAGGGCTAATGAAGATAAGAGTTGGTGTAAAAATGCTCCAGTTCCCAAAGTCCTTGGGTAGATAGCTCTGTCACCTGCTCTCTCCACTGGTTCCTAACCCATCTTAGCCAATGGCTTGATAACACCTGGTTTACTGGATACCTTTTCTTTGTCTCACTTATCCCCCTCCCATAACTGTTTTTGGGGATCAACTCTCAATTATACGTTTTGCATCAAATTCTTATTTCAGGGTTAGCTTTTGGACGAACCCAGGCTCAGACAGTTGTTGATTACATATTTCTTCAGAATCCTACATCCCCTTTGGTTCCTATTGCCTCCCTCTTTCCAGGCTCTCATGAAATTTCCCCCTTTATTTGACCTGAGACTCATTATTTTCATCCTGTAGTTGCCAAGTCATTGACTGCAGCCAGAAAACAACATCCGATTCTTCTTTCACAATGCAGAGGCAATTAATTAAATGTAGTGTTAACTCTTCCTCATGTGTTTGCATTTTAAAGGGGATCCTTGGAGAAAGAACTCAAAGGAGTGAATGAATGTCTAGTTGTGAAATCTCAGATTCTGTGCCAACTGAATGGAAGAGATTATTTTGAGCAAGACTTCTCATATCCTTTACCTCTGATTCTGGTACTCCTTGGACCATTTGGGAGAAAACAAGCAGATTAACTAGTCACTTTTAAGTGACAAGTCAAAATTAGAAATTAAATGGAAGGGCTGGAGAAGAGGAATTTGAAGGAAAGCCAAAGAATTTGGCATAAAGTAGCAAAAAGAATAAAACAGCATATTCATTAATCCTAAAATACCTTTTTTCAGCATTTTAATCTCTGAAATGAAAATGCATCTTATAATCAGTAGCATCTCTTAATTACGGTTGTCAGGTGGCAAACACAATGTCATTGTCATTGCCTGTGATATGAAACTCGGTCATAGCTATTCGCATTGTTGTCACTTCAGTTGAATTATGTGCACTGTTGGCATAGCATATGTTGAGTTTAATTGCTGCTTAAAGCGTCATCAGTATAATACTGATTTAGGATTGAAACAAATAGCTATCATTTATGCAAAATGGGTTGGGAACAAGTCAGCAGGGTATAAATGTGATATTTGTTAAGCAAATTATTTGTCACTGGATGGATGATCCTAAATTCCATATTTCCATGGAAAGTAACAGTAAAGTGCTTTACAGGATGAACCAAAGGAAGATGCACACAGGTAAAAGAAGTTGTGTTACATTTTGTTTTTGAGATTCGTGCAAAAGGATTGTCTATCATACACAAAGCAACAGTGGGAAGAGAAATTGCCAAATTCCTCACAATAGAGGAATGAAATATCAGTGCAACAGCAAACTAGAATAAACAAATCATGCATTGCATGGAACGATCTTTAAGATGCATAGTATCTATTTATCAGAAACTTCCTGCTGATTTGGAACACAATGCACTTAACTTCCAGCATGATGCCACTGAGGAAAAAGTTCAATACGCGTTTAATCAAATAGGTAATGCCTGGGATGGGGAATTTGTTTTCTTTGATGAGACTTAAAATTACACTGTCAGTGCAAAAGGGATCAAGAGTATGAGTTTGGATTATGACAAGCAGTGTGTCACTGTAATCTTATACCTGCCAATTGCTGAAGTTACTGCCATATTTAATTTAATTTAAACAATGTCTAAGAATAAGAACTTTTTCAAAGACATTATTGGGATGGGCATTAAGGAGGGTACTTGTTGTGATGAGCCCTGGGTGGTATAGGTCAGTGATGAACCCCTAAATTCTACTCCTGAAACCACTCTACTCTATATTTAACTAACTTGAATTTAAATAAAATCTTGAAAGAAGGAACAAAAAGATATTATCGAGTGGACCAAAAAAATATAGATGACAGTCCAGCTGATAGAGGACTGCTTAGTAGGCTTCTGGAATAGACATCCAGGAACCTACTATATATTCTTGTCCTCAATGATTTTATGGACATGTTTCTGAATAGTTAAAGAATAATTACACCTAAAAGCATAGTGATATGGTTGTTAATAAAGATGGCATGACCAGGCCACTACAACCCCTCAATGTTTCAGTCAACAAACCATTTAAGGACCATTTGCAGAAGGAATGTGAGTCCTGGTTCTTGTTTGAAGGTTTTCTATTAAGACCTTCTGGTAAGATCAAGAAAGTGCTAGCATCAAAACTTACAGAATGGAGACAGTAGCTGTGCACACTTTAAAGAAATGCTGCATCACCAACATTCCTAACGTCCCAGAGGACATTATTTTATGGAATAATATGAATGCCAATGGGGCTAAGTTGAAAAGAGATTCAGAAAATTTGAATTCTAAGTAAGTGAAGAAGTTTTAGGAATACATTAACCAATTTACTTCACATGTATTACCCTTTTTATATATGCACAGTGCTGATATGTGATTTTAAATATTTATATCTCTATAGAAATAAATCCAGAGTTCTTTCAATAAAGATAAAATAAAATTTCCAAGTGATAAAAAGCATTATGTCATAGTTTATATTTTTGCTGCAAAGCTAAACGCATCATTAAAGTTCAGTTCACAGAAATGGCAGGATTGACTCACTAGTATATAATACGTCTGAATGTGTGTGAGAGAACCCTAGGGAGAACAATCCACAAGACAGATTTTAGCATGCCTCTTTCAATAACTGATTAAATTAATCAGAAAAAAAATCAACAGAGATGCAGAAATCTGAACAAAACAACTGACACACATTGGGCTAATGAGCCTGTGTAAGACATTTGCACTGCATGCAGACTTCACATTCCCCACAAGCTCATATGGGACATTTATAGAAGGTTCATCTGCTGGGCCACAAAGCAAGTCTTAGCAAATTTTAAGTGGTTAAAGTCACTCAGAACATCTACTCTGATTAGAATTTTTTAATCTATAAAAAATGAGTGGAAAAAAAAAACCCAGAGAAGTAGAAAACCCCTATGTTTGGAAATTAACCAAAACATTTATTTCTAAGCAAGACGTAGGATGAAGGTAAAATCCTGATGGAAGTCAAATGATAGAAAAGGGAGAAAAATGTTATCAACATTCACAAAAGATATGATTTGTGTATGTAGAAAATCTGAGAGAGTTTACAGATCAATTGCTAGAAAATTGCTAAGAGATATTAAAAATACATTATTAGAGGGGTGCCTGGGTGACCAAGTCAGTTAAGCGTCAGACTTAGGCTCAGGTCATGATCTCACGGTTTGTGAGTTTAAGCCCCACGTCTGGTTCTGTGCTGACAGCTCAGAGCTTGGAACCTGCTTCCGATTCTGTGTCTCCCTCTCTCTCTGCCCCTCTCCTGCTCGCACTCTCTCTCAAAAATAAATAAACATTAAAAGTTAAAAAAAAAACACACACACATTATTAGAGTCAATAAGATTTTTGCTAAGTTGCTAGATTCAAATTCAAAATATGAAAGTCAAATATATTTCTACATACCAGCAAAAATAATTAGGAAAGAAAGATATAATTTATTCTATTATCAAAAATACCAGTTATATAGAAATAAACCTAACAAAACAATGTGTAAGATCTCCATAGATAATTATAATGCTTAATGGAGAGACATTAAAGAAGACCTAAATAAATGGATTGGAACACAATTATAAAGATCCCAAATGTATCTAAAGATTTAGCAACATTTAAATTCTCAACATGATCATGTGGGTGACTGCAGGCAGAGAAGCTGGTTCTAAAATTTATATGGAAATGCAAAGAAACCTATTTTGCTTGACGTCGAAACTTATTATAAAGCTCTAGTAATTAAGATAGCTGGTTGATAAAACAGAGATAGGTAGAATCCTAGATGGAATGGAGTCCAGAAGCAAACCCACCCGCATGTGGACACTTGATGTATGAGACTCAGCCCAGCAGAGCACAGTGGGGGAAAGAAGTCAGGAAATATTGTCAGAACTGGGTACCCACATAGAAAAATGTGAAAAGGACCTCTCATTATTAACAAGCTCCAAGAGAATTACAGTGAAAAACAACACGATAAAAAGGTAACAGGGAAAAAACCTCCATGACTTCAGGTTAGGGAAAAACTTCCTAAGTCATAAAAAGCATTAATCATAAAGGGAAGAATTAATAAGTTTGATTTCACCAAAATAAATACTTCTATTCATTGGCACTTATGAAAGCACAGCCACAGGGCAGAAGATAATGTGCTACCCATATATAAGACAGACACACACCCAACAGAAAATGGGCAGTTTTCTCTCTCTGGCGTTATCTTCCTTCCTTCCTCCCACCAACACAGTCAGGGGTGTTTTTTATTTTGTTTTGTTTGGGTTGCGTTTGGTTTCGGTTTTGATTGCTTTTCTTTTTTCTTTTTTCTTAAGGTTCATACACGTGGTAACTGAAAGATAAACAGGAGTACATCATTGATATTTACCAAAATAAAAAGCAGTAATTTGGTTTTGAATCTGTAGTGATCAATTTTCCATGAGATGTTTTTGTCTCATACATTTAAGTGAGGGACTAAGTTAGAAAAATGCAGAAGGAAAAGTGAAAAGATAGGCTAGATGAAAACAATGGTGATGCTGTGCTCTCTTTAACTAAGGGAGAAAAATAAACAGTTTAACCTTATAAGACATGAGGGGAAGTTGAATCTGAAAGGGAAGGTAAAATAGTTCAAGCAGGAAAGGAAAATGAAAATGTACACAACAGAGCTGAGAAATGTTGAAAGATAGTATCTGAATGATCACGGGAAAGCTCCCATAAGGGTGAGAAAAACAAAGACAAATAATGGTGATTCTCAGGGTCTTAGCGGAACTCCAGATCTTGGGAAGAGTTTTCAAGTTTACATAAATAACAGAGCCTCCAAATGAGCCCTAGAAGAAGAAGCCCTCTATTTTTAAAACCAGGATATTTAAAAATTAAAGGCAAAATGAGAAAGCATTATCTTTCTTGGGAAGTTGAACAGGAGTTATTTGGAAAAAAATCAATAGATAGGAAAATTAACAACAGGAGCAAATTTCTAACTACAGACTGTCTGAAATTGTCAGCATGCAGAAATGGGAAATTTGGTATGTTTGCTAAAGAAATAGAATCATTTTCATTTCTTTACCTTATGGGCTGTTGTCAGCTTATTTTTGTTTTTTGTTTTTTTCTTTTGGAGCTTTCTGATTTAAGAGGGAAGAAAGGTTTTTGCAGGTTGTAGAATATGGAAGAGCAGGAACTCAGAAACTTGGTGTTTACCCTAGGTTTACAAATAAAAGTCCCAACTGATGTGCATCACCTAATAAAATTATGGCAGCAGTGAAGGTCATAAAAATGTTTACAACCTCATTTCTTTCCTTGAAAGATCCTTTGGTTTATCAATCTGTATAATCTTACTTTTGATTAATCGCCAATTTTCCACTTTATGGGTCGTTATTCTGTTTTTTTTTTCTGTTATTGACCTTTTGACCGTTTAGTAGATAATTATCACTTCCTTCAGAGAGAAGGGTGGAGGGAAACTAAATACTTTTCTACATTTATTAAGCATCCTGTTAACCCTGGCTTGGAAAAGTCCTCGTAACAAAGAAGTTTAACACTCCTAAAATAATGGTGGTGTTGCATATAGTTCTATAAACCAAGACATCTCAGACCCCTGCAGGGCCCTGGCAAGTGAGGTAAATCAGTGCCTGGATTTCTCAGTGGTGGACAATCAGGCACACATTTCCCCCGAAGGGATTACAATATTTGAACTTACACAACATACCTAGTGGCTGAATTAAACCCACAGACTGCCAGCTGCCAATGTCTGCACCAATGTCTGCATAGGTAATAAAAATGTATATGCTTAGGTGTGATAAAAGTATTACTGCTAAGGGGCGCCTAGGTGGCTCGGTTGGTTAAGCATCCAGCTCTTGGTTTCAGCTCAGGTCATGATGTTGGCAGCTCATGAGACAGAGCGCCCTGTTGGGCTCGGTACGGACAGTACAAGAGTGCTCTCCCTCTCTCTGTCTCTTTCTGTCCCTCCCTTGCTCTCACTCTCAAAATAAATAAATAAATATTTTCTCAAAATAAATCTTTCTATTTCTCTCAAAATAAATAAATATTTTAAAAAAACATATTATTGCTGAAATGTGTGATAGTTCCACTCTAGTAAACTCACAGTTATAAGCCAGTCGACATGAAAGGCTTGGACCGAAGAATGCTTGAAGCATACCATAAAGTACAGAGTTAACAAGTGAACAGCTTGGACCACCTGGTTCATAATAATTTACAAAGAAGTAACTCTTTTACCTAAAACTTACCTTACGCATAAAATAAACGGAACCTCCTGAGTGTGTGTTCAGAGCCTTTCCTACAGAAGTGTTCAAGAACTCTTTAATTATTAAAAATGATTTTTGAGGACACAGCAATATGCTACAGAGAAGTTTCATTCACAATATAAGTTTCTGTGGCTTTAGGGCAAATGTTGAAATAAATCCCAAGTCATTTCCTATATTTAATGAAAGGTTATTTTTGATTTGCAAGTAGTGATGTTTCCTTACGATGTATACATTTAAGCTTTTATGTTGTTTTTGCTCACTTTTTTCAGGGCAAATTTCATGGAAATCCAATGCATGTAGCTGTGGTCATTTCAAACTGCTTAAGGGAAGAGAGGAGGATATTGGCTGCAGCCAACATGCCCGTTCAGGTAATATTTTCTGAGTTTGTGATCTTGTTATCACCTTGAACTCAATTTTTCTGAGACAGATAAATTCTTATCTTCTTCCCATCCAGCTCCTTCTACCTATGCTAATGGTGCCAACCATCCTTCCGATCACTTGGAATCAAGGTCATAGGATCATTTTTGAGTAGTTCCTTGTCCCTGCCTTCATACTGAGATAATTACCTCATCCGTCTAGAGTTTGTTTCTGGAATCCTATCTATACATTCTTCTCTGTTTCCATTGGTCACCCTCTGATTCACGATCTTAAAACACCAGTTGGGGAATATAGTTAACTATCTCCTAGTTGAATTCCTAACTACCATTTGGATTTTGCTTCCCTCAGCGTGTTTATCCTTAGGGATTGATGTTGCTCAAAACCTCCTATAATCTCCCGATTTCCTACCCCACAAGTCCAAAACTACTCCACAAGCAAAAACTTTATCTTTTAGAAACTCCACAAATACCTGCTTGTGGATTGTTTCAATGTACTTTGCACCTGCCATTTTTTAGATTCTATTTTATCACCCTATCCTGAATGAATTCAGAGCCCCCAACCAAGACTCATAGAGGAAAGAATGAAGCCCTTGGGAATACTTTTTCAGTTAATCCTTATAAAAAGGAAAGAATATGTAAGTAATCAGTTGTCCAAATGACATCCTCCATAATTTAGTAAATCACACCACTATATTTATTTTTAAAAGCCCAAGAAAAGTATCTTTGTTTGGAACTGTTAAGAATTTTTAGATTTAATTATTGTCAGGTTATGGTTGTTTTGGGAGAAGTATGAAATTTTAACAATTTCTTCTTTCTTAGATAAAAAAGAGCAGTATCATTCTTATTTAATTTAAAATCTAAAGTATAGTGCTGCTACAGTAAATATAGCTTGATTCATAATTGGGTAAAAATTAAGATTCTATGACTACTATTATATGATATTCTTATATATCCTCAACTCTCCTTTTCTATATCCCTCTTGCCTCTAGTCATTGTAGAGTGTGTGTGTGTGTGTGTGTGTGTATGTTGTTCTCTTCAAATGTCAGATATCAGTCAAATTAGAAACTACAAATAATCTGCCAGATGCATGCCACAGCATGGTACCACATGCTACCATAAAAGAAGCACTGTTGTAAATTTCAAACCTTCAAACCAATATACAACTATCTGGATGGATCTATAGATAGAGAGAGAGTGAGAGACAGAGAGAAATAACTGAAGACAAAATGAGAGAGAAGGAACTTTATAAATATTTTCCAATCTGAAGAATGTAGTGTAGTTGAAAGAACACTTGACTGCCAGCCACCCGCCTTGGCTCTACTTGAGGTTCCACCTGATTTGCTTGGTCAGGTCATCAGCCTTTCTAACCGTAGCTCCTGGCCCAGCTATAAGGTAAAGGGGTTGCTGATGTTCTAACTCTCATCTCTGGGTATCTGTATACTTTGATACCAAAGGAACACACTCAGTTTCTTTATATCTGAGGAACACTCAATGTTAGATTATTTGAATGGCCAAGAAATGGTGCTTGGAAGAGTTGGTTAGCACCTTTCTGTTTAACTAGGCTAACAGTTTCAGATATTCTTTAGTGAGCTCCCTTTTGTTCCGGTGTAAAAGTAAATCTCATCCCAGCAGATTCAACATCCCTAATTCTGAATTTAAGTCCAACTTAACGTAGCCACTATACTCATTTTTAAATTACATGTATTCATTTTATAGAATTTCGAAAGTAACAATAGGTCTGTTGTAGAATGTTAGGAAAAAAAGTTTAAGCCATAAAATCATCCGTAACTTCACTTATATACTGATAACATTTTAGTGTGTGTGTGTTCTTCCAATCATATGTACTTAAGTTCACATGTCTATGCATATATCCATATATTTCTACATACATATACATATATAAGAACTAGAGATCACAAACACGTGGTGTTTTTATAATTTGCTCTTTTTCTTAGCAACTTAGTGCTACTTTTTAAATGTCATTAAATATTTTTCTAAAGCATGCTTTTTAATAGCTGTAGAATGTTCCATATCATACTGATCCAAGCCTCAGTTCAAAGTATGCTACATATGCTACATTTGTTATAAACTTGTTTTATCCACATCACTGAAAGTTCAAGACATCTTTTTTCTAGGGACCTTTGGAGAAATCCTTACAAAGTTCTTCAGTTTCAGAAAGGCAGAGGAATGTGGAGCACAAAGTGACTGCCATTAGGAATAGTGTGCAGGTGAGTGTTTCATGAAAAATTAGCAAGGTGGCCCTAACTGTGCCTCTTTTTCGTATGTGCCCAAAGCTAGTACATACAGAAATCATAGGGTAACTTGTCAATAAGATAACTATCTCTCACACACTATGTTCATATTAGAAAAGATTTCTTTGGGGGAAACTTTTCAACTTCAACTTACTGGAGACTGGAGCTCCCCGCCCCCCAAATTCTAAGCCTCTAACCTTCACATCTGTAATGTCTGCATCTTCATCTGCAAAAGTGAGGATAACCACCACCACAGGCTTGTTGTGAGGACAAATGAGATGATGTAAGGAAAGCCATTAGCCCAGATCTTGGCACTTAATACCTATTATGTCTGAGCAGAAAGATATCACCACGTTTGGAGAAAAGCAAAGTGAAATCTTGAAACATAAACAAACAGGAGACATAGAGGAAGCATAGATATTTTTCTAAGAAACAGAGAGGGACTGTAGGCTGAATTGTCATAAAGTACAGCAGATTAGAATAGAGCCTTTCAGTGAAAAGATAACTGATACATTAACGCAGAGTTGTAGGGAACTAAAAGGGAAAAGGTATCCATATTCTCCAATAATAAAAAAAAAGTAATTAGTAGCATCATTGGGAACTGAGAGATAAAAGGCAAGATGCTGAAAGATTTTCAAACAATCAGGAAGAAAAAATGAAGAGAACATTTTGTCTGGTTCTTCCAGTGCTATTCAAACTTCATGGGAATTAGCTCTTTAGAAATGTAGATTGTACACACTTCATCTAGGACATGACTGAAGCCCCAAATAGTGTATTTTGAAACACTGATGATGATATTTCCCTGATGTGCTTACATGTAACAACAGACTATGTTTTCTTTTGTAAAAAGATGACAGAACAAGACACCAAATATTTAGAAGACCTGCAAGATGAATTTGACTACAGGTATAAAACAATTCAGACAATGGGTAAGTTTTTATTTTGTCTGTAGTTCTACCTAGGGACATAAAGACAACATGACTAGGACTTATTCTTTACTGAAAAAATTGATAAATTGATCTACTTCCCTAAGTGAAGTGCTTTTGTTTTTGTTTTGAAGAGAGAGTGCAGGAGAGTATTTTGCTTCCTCCTTTTCCCTCTTTCTGTTTTTCTGTGTGTGAGTGTGTGTGTGTGTGTGTGTGTGTGTGTGTATACCAACCAATTCAAAGTAAATTATACAGCTCAAGAGAAATCAGAATCAAAATATCATTATCACAACTAAGAAAAGTAATAATAGTTCCTAACATGATCAGGAAATTACTAATATCATCCCTAAATGAGTTTTTTAAATATAATTTCTTAAGTTGTAAGTAGAAATATAGGGTGCCTGCCTGGCTGAGTGAATAGAGATGAGGCTCTTGATCTCAGGGTCATGAGTTCAAACTCCACCTAGGGCGTAGAGCCTCCTTAAAAAAAATTTTTTTTTAATTGTAAGTAGAAATGTGATTCACTGTAGGAAATTTGGGAAGTAGACAAAAGCATTAAAAAATTAAAGATCATACAAAATTCCACCATCTATAGATAAACACTGTCAAAATGTTAGTATACTTCCTTCCAGCCTTTTCCCTATATGTTCAAATACATACATATGTATTTATTTGCAAAAATAATAATAATACACAGTTTTGTGTATTGCATTTTAAACTGAAGTTTTAACTTAACTATTTCCCTGTATCATAAAAAATCTTCAGAGACATAATTTCAATAATTGTATGAATGTCAGAACGTAAGAACACTGCAATTATTTGATTATCTCTGTGATTAAACACTGAGTTTGTTTACAATTAGATGTTTTTTAAAAAATGGAAAGGGAAAAAAGCAATGAAAGAATGAGAATATTTATAAGGTCTAAAATTTACAAGTAACAACGGATTGATCATTCGAAGCGTACTGCCATTAGTGGGACAATTGAGGAAATTCCAATTAGGTCTAGATTAGCTAATCGTTAGCAACCAAACAATTTGCAGGCTTTGGTAATTGTACTACACTTATGTAAGATATTAGAGGGAGCTGGATAAAGAACAGATGGAAACTGTACTATTGTCGCAACTCTTTTGTAATTCTGAAATTATTTTCAAATAATTTTTCATAACAAATCGGATAGAAATCTTTTATTTACTGAAGCATTTTTTTTTAATTTTTTTTTCCAACGTTTATTTATTTTTGGGACAGAGAGAGACAGAGCATGAACGGGGAGGGGCAGAGAGAGAGGGAGACACAGAATCGGAAACAGGCTCCAGGCTCTGAGCCATCAGCCCATAGCCTGATGCGGGGCTCGAACTCACGGACCGCGAGATCGTGACCTGGCTGAAGTCGGACACTTAACCGACTGCGCCACCCAGGCGCCCCTACTGAAACATTTTTAACTACTGAGATGTTAGCTTAAAACTTCTGGAAGGAAGTATGGATGACTGTGACCAAATGCTTAACTGTCATCTAAGATTTAAAAGCAAAGATATTCGGATAGGAATCTTGTTTGGCATAGGTGACAAGTGATGTGTTCTCCTGGCATCTTCAGGATGTGTTGGCTCCTATGAGGTCATGTTTAAAATAGTCATAGTTGCTTATAGGTGTAATTTTTCCCTTCAGAAAAAATGGCACAAACATGCATTTCATCAAAGGGGTCCATGATCCTAAAAAGGTTTAGAAATACAAATTTAATCAAGCATTCCAGTCCATTGAATGCAGTCTCATCCCAAATCTCATATGTGAGTCACCAATTTAAGCAGTAGAATGTAGAGGCATCTGGGTGGCTCAATAGGTAGAGCATGTGACTGTTGATGTCAGAGTCATGAGTTCAAGCCCCAGGTTGGGCATGAAGCCCACTTAATTAAAAAAAAGTTGTTAAAAAAGAAGTAGAATGTAACAAAATACATTAAACGATAGAATTGCTTTGAACTTAGCATATTACAATTAGAGTTATATTGATATTATCAGTGCTTCACGAGCATCACGAAGAATCAAATTGATCATTCTATCACTTAAATCAACAAGTATTCATTTTGTTGATTATAAGTGAAATGAAATGTTTTTTTTTTAATGTTTATTTATTTTTGAGAGAAAGAGAGAGAGAGAGAAAGCGCGGGCAGGGGAAGGGCAGAGAGGGAGGGAGACACAAAATTCGAAGCAGGCTCCAGTCTCCAAGCTGTCAGCGCAGAGCCCAATGCAGGGTTCAAACTCACGAAGCACATGATCATGACCTGAGCTGGAAAGTCAGACACTTAGCTGAACTGAGCCACCCATGAGCCCCGTGAAATGAACTGTTTTAAGTGAAATGAAAGACACATGAACACAAGTTATATCTTGCTGGTGAAGACTGAAAAGTATTAGCTAATGAATTTTGAGTTAATAAAATGTTGTAGAAGCAAGATTTTGCTACGTGTGGGATCTAGGAGTTAGCGAATTTGTGAATACAACCAAGAATGATTTCCTGGAGGTCAGTGCTATTTTGTAGAGAAATTGGGCCCCACGTTGTTTTGGGGCCTCTTTTTCACAATCACACAGGTCAGATTGGCATTTCCACCCTTCACTTTTCACCGACAAGAGCAGTTACTATAAATAACCACTTGCTATATACCAATAAAGTTTAATGTTCAAGTTAAATAATACAACGTTTATTGCACATCTCCCATTTAAGAGGATAAACCATCTCAGGTTTTTTTCAGTCAGAGATTTTTCTTAATTTGTAACTCTTTCCTGCTTCTAGTTTTACTGTGAGGCAAGCTCGTTCTGCAAAGGACAAAAAGGAAAGCAAAGGACTTCATCGTTATTAGTTCATGAGACTAAGTAGGTAAAACTGCAACTCTTCAGGCAGTTTTCCATAATTCCTGGGAATCAAGTAGAGTGAGGCAGATGGGTAAAGGCATCAGGAGGAGTCAAATATGATTAATGGGCACAAAGACAGGCCCCTTTCCTACTTACGCCAACCAGCTAGGGTTACTATCAATGTAGAGGTATCTTAAAAAGGAATACATTTCAAAAACTTTTTTACCTCTCTCTCTGCCCCAAAAAGGAACATGGTGTGAAGAATGGTCTTCAGTCAAGGTCTGTATGATAGAGAGCTCACTGGCTTACTCGGTGGTGATCCTTCCTGGCAAATGAGCAGATAGGGACTGACTTTCATGCTCATCTCTAACAGTCGCATTAGGCTTCTGTATCTTAAGACTTAAGGATGGGAATTGCAGCAGATGTAGCTTTAAGGACAGAGACCTTTGCCTTGGAGTGGACTCCACATCTCATCTCTTTTCCTTCACAGATCAGGGGGACAAGAACACTGCCCTAATGAATCAGGAAGTTTTGACTCTGCAAGAAATGCTTAACAGTCTCGACTTCAAGAGAAAGGTTAGTGAAGAACTTTAATTTGGCCTTTTTCCCGTTTTTCTCCTTTTCCTGTATTTGATCCTACTGAAAAGAATCAAGCTCTTGGATTCCTTCAGTTCTATTTAAGCTGAATGAATAAATGGCAATGTTTCTAGAAAGAGTGCCATGCTGTTTGCCATGCTTCTCTTGCTAAGTTCACAAAGTTGGACCTCTTGCGAGTTTATTTATCTTGCTTATGCTGTACATTTACTGTAGCTACCATTAATTTCAAGGTGAATGTTTTACCCAATTTTTATTTGCCACTATTTCAGACATGACTGTCTTAGTTTCTGTACTTAATATGCTGATGTGGGTTCTCCTACACATGTATAATTAAAATATTATTTGATGACTACTAAAATTTTAATAGAAAAATCAATGTTCCAGTTTCTACTCTGAAAAATGACCTCATGCTAAGTAATTTCTTAGATTTCAGGATAGTTCGTTGACAACTGAGCGTATTCAATCTAACCTCCTTTCACGGAGAGGAAGAACTCCTTTCTGACAAAATGAAATATTTTTTAAAAAAGGGAAACATTTCTATTTCAACTTTCTCCCTCTCCTTGAAAATAAATGCATTGAAATCTGAGCTGTTACTGATAAGTCAAGAGTTTATTTCTAAAAGTTTGACTTCGTTTTTTGTGCAGGAATTTGTGTGAGCACAGATAAATGTAAAATTTATTTTCACCCTAAATTATAAACTTTAACAGTTAGATATCAGATTTTAAGCATGCAAGTATTTAATCCAAGATAAGCTTAATGCTTTTATGCATAATGAATCTATACTATATGTTTTATGCATGCTATCTTATTCTACTTCAGAAATAAGATTTTAAGGACAGAAGGAACCGGAAATAATTCTGTCCATTCACCTGATTGTATAGATCAAAATATAAAGTTCCAGCAAATTAAGTGGTTTATCCAAATTCACATAGCTTGTCACAGAACCAGGATAGGAATTCACAACTTCTAATCCTTAGGCCTTTGAAAGCTATACTTCTTCCTAAATTCAGATAAAGTCCTAATAAAAACTAATACAGAAAGACTACAATTTTAGTCATTGCATTTAAAAATAAATGAATAAACATATTTATAAGAATATAAATTTAATCTGTGTCTTTTTAAATAATGGAGAAATGGCTGTATGACTAGAAGATTCAATATTGTCACAGGAGGTACAAACTCAATATATTTACACTAAATGATATTACATTATGAGATTGCTAACTGTGGTCATGCTTCTTTCTTTGTGATGTTATTTGTGATAATTTAATAGTTTGAAAAGGCAGTGCTACGATAACTATAAGGTAGTATTTCATAAAGTATGTAGTGAGAATTGTAACCAAGCCTATATCTTCCAGGTCAGACAAATTGTTTTACAGGTTGAATTATAAGTGACTTTGGTTGTGTCTCTTGAAAATCTTTTCAGTAGTCACCTTTGTTTTTAGGAAGCCCTCAGTAAAATGACACAAATAGTCAATGAAACGGACTTGTTAATGAACAGCATGCTGATGGAAGAGCTGCAGGACTGGAAGAGGCGCCAGCAGATCGCCTGCATTGGAGGACCGCTCCACAATGGGCTCGACCAGCTTCAAAACTGGTAAAACGAATTGACTTTAGTTTCTAGTGAAAACCACAGGAAGTACAAAGCTTCAGTGTAGCTCAGCCAGAGATGTATATGTGTTTTTTTTTAATGTTTATTTATTTTTGGGAGAGAGACAGATAGACAGAATGCAAGCAGGGGAGAGGCAGAGAGAGAGGGAGACACAGAATCTGAAGCAGGCTCCAGGCTCGGAGCTGTCAGCACAGAGCCCGACGCGGGGCTTGAACTGACAGACCTCAAGATCATGACCTGAGCCAAAGTTGGATGCTTAACTGACTGAGCCACCCAGGCGCCCCTATGTGTTTTTAATTTTATTCCTTTGGGGCAAAAACAAAGTATCTATAGAAGTCTATAGAATGCATCAGAAATGCTTACTTTTTCTCATCTAATATATTAATCTTAAAAGACTCAAGTGAATTTTTGAAACCTGCAATAAATATAGCTTTCTATAAGGACATAAGAAGCACTAACTTCAAAAGCTTAAAAAAATATCTTAGTTTTTAAATGTATATCTTAAGAAGTCAGTGTTCAACGTTAGTTTTGTGTGTTCAACAAAGTGATTTATTTTTGTATTTAAATGAAATATCTCAAATGGCTAATACAACAGGGCATCCCCTACCGTATACACATAGGCTATCATATACAGATATCCTTTGTATTGGAAAAAAAAAATGTGGATAGGGCTTTCTTCTTCATCAGTGCCAAATAAAATTATCTGATCGAATGAGCACTTAGAAAAAATAATGAAAAAGAAGGAAAATGTTCAGTTGAAATCTAAAATTGCTTTCAAAGGGTACAGAGCAATACAAGGGAGATATGGCATAACTGGGGCCACTTGCACCCCGCCAGTCCCGCTTGTCAAGAAGAGTAAGGAATTGGGCTCTTTTTAAAACATACTGATTTTCCTTGGGGAGATGCTTTAATTCCCTAACCTCACTGTAATCCCTTGTTTTGAAAACAAGATAAACAATAAAGGAAGCCATCAAGAATTTAGCAGATAAGCGTGCTTACACCAAATTCTGTGGGGGGTTGACAGATCTTTTCATAGCACTATGCAGGGAATAAACTTCTAAGTAGAAAGAGCTGCTGTCAGGGTCAGAAAAACTTAGCAAGTCTGTCCAGATATCCTGCCTCCTTGGGAGTGGACAGTCCCTTCAGTGTCCATTTCAGCCTCTCTCTTTCTTAAACTTCAGGCCCAAGAGCCCACCTCCATTTCTGAGGTGAGATCGCCACATAGTGAGTAAAACTCTAAGCATGTACCTTCTCCAGACAGATACACTGATAATTTTTGGCTAATACTTAGGATTTGAAAAATACATACTGGAGTGGGGAAGGCAGTTCATTTCATACTGTCTTTTTTCTTTAGTATTCTTATGCATAACACTCTTCATATCATGTATTTTTAAAGTTTTAAATTTGCTCTTTCTCTACCCGTTAGTGAGTACCATATCCTTAACATATATATGTTTAACAGACTTGTAAACAAAAAAATTAAAAGGGATTTGGTTCCAGATGTTGACGAAATTTTGTAAATGATGTCTATAACTATAGGTAAAAATGAGAAAACGTTGAAAATGTTTCCCATGCATCATACATCTTAGAGGAAAAACTAATTTGGGAAATAAACATACAGAACTGTCACTAACTTGTAATGGAATTAAGTAAATGATTGTATTAATTGAATAATTATTTAATAATTTATTATTTGTTAATGTGTTTAATAGTTAAAACGGTAGCTTGTTAAATGGGAAAACTATCTGCTGATTTCCATTTGTTGTTCAATAGCTTTACACTGTTGGCAGAAAGTCTGTTCCAACTCAGAAGGCAATTGGAGAAATTAGAGGAGCAGTCGACTAAAATGACATATGAAGGGGATCCCATCCCCATGCAAAGAGCCCATCTACTAGAAAGAGTCACCTTCTTGATCTACAACCTTTTTAAGAAGTAAGTAAAGTATTATCCATTTAAATGCCTCATGGAAGCCTCAGTCTTGTGGGGTTGTAAGGACACCCTGGCTGGGGTTTTAGTGTTAAGGTGATGCGGGGGGGGGGGGGGGGGGGGGGTAGGCAAGTGTTAAACAGTGAGCCTCAGGGTAAAGGGAATAAAGCTACAGAGAGTTCCAGAAGCCTTTCTGCTCTTCACTATTTATTCAACACTTCTCCCAAGAACTGGCTCAATTTTCCATGAGCCAAGCACATCATCCAGCTGAAGTTCATTTTTCACATTTTAGAAAACAAGATTTCAATGATTTCTTCTTAAGTATATATCCAAGAAATGAAGGGTGGAGACCATGTTTATGTGTATTAGCTCATCTAAAAAAAATTCTAATATCCAGAAATTCTAATATCCAGAAATTCTAATATCCAGTTCAAAGATGGCATGAAATTAACTTTTCCTTTATGTTTAGTATGATAAAAATAGACTTTTATTCTTGACTCAAGTATAACAATTAAGAATTATTTACCATTGTTATTTAGGGACAATCTTTAGGCATTTTTTTCCATCTCCTGGTAACTGTTTATGAGAAGTCTTTGGAAAGATTTGAACTTAATGGACATTTGAATGTCTTCTAAGTGTAGAAAATTTGGATCTTTTAAGAGGACAGCATCCTGTTTCTCTGTGGTTTTCAGCCTGTCAATATTTTCAATGTTTTCAAGACGTGCTTTATTTCCTTTTAATCTAGCTCATTTGTGGTTGAACGACAGCCATGCATGCCAACCCACCCTCAGAGACCGATGGTACTTAAAACTCTCATTCAGTTCACTGTAAAGCTAAGGTAGGCAGAATGTGCTCTATCATTTCATTTGTTTGTGGAGCCTCAGCCACTGCGTTAATTACAACTCATTTCTCTCATAGTGCCTTTCATTCAACTCTTCTTTATTATGCACTTCCTGCATGCCCAGCACTGAGCTTTGGTAGATACCCTCAGAAATGTTAATATGAGGGTCATGCTTGTAAAGAATATGACAATAAAGATGAAAGCCTGAAGGGTATTATCATGACAGTATGGAATTCCAACGTCGGGCATCATGGGATTAATGGCTGAAAAGGCTGACTTGGTAGAGGCTAGCAAAGCCTTGTGGTCCCTATGAGGAAGGACCTTGCAGGAAGAGCAGAGACAGGAAGGAGAGTGGGATTGTAGGAGAGCGAGACGACAGAAATAATGACTTTCTGGGTCTGTTTTGTAAGCATGTGAAATAGGGCGAGGTAGACTTGAGTAGATTGGGGACAGAATATGAAAGGCTTTGAATATCTTACCCATGAAATATGATGGTATGTTCTTCCCCTGTGATTGCTCAGCAGCTAGCTTATAGGATTTTCCACAAAAACTCATAATGCTGTAATTTTCAATACATCCTTACCATGTACCTGATTTAAAGACATATGACTTTTGTGTTATTGCTGCTTTGTCTGTGCATTTGATCCTTTCCATTAGCATGAGAAACCAAGACGTATCATTTTCCCTAGTGACATTTAAAATAATGAATTTGAACTCAAACTTTCAAAGATTTTCATCATGCATCAATCTCCAAGACCCCCAAGCTTTAAATTCCTAATCACTAAGTCACCTCTGACTACCATACGAGAGGTAATGATGCCATGGTAGATAGTGATTTAGGGCCCCACAATAGGGTCCCTGATCACACATCACTATTGGAACTTTATTTTTATTTTATTTTATTTTATTTTATTTTATTTTATTTTATTTTATTCATTTCAAATCTATTGAGATGTAACTGACATACACTATAGAAGTTTAAGATGTACAGTGTAACAACTTGTCTTACATAAGTTGAAAAATGATTACTACAATAAGTTTAGTTAACATCCATCACCTCAGAACTCCATTTTTAAAGGGAAGGCATTTTTCTTCAGTTTACATTTTAAATACCTGACTTGAAATTCTTAATCATTTCCTTTGTGTGAATTTTGTAGTAAGACTTAAGAACCAAGAACAAAAGGCAGAGGCCAGGTTCCCTTTCAAAATTTCATGATTTTCAAAAGTTGTTCATTCATTCCTCATCCCTATATTTCTATAACCCAGAAGACAGTAACACTAAAGGGAAATAGGATAGAGGGGTGGTGGACATCCTACTTTTCCTTGAGATACCCCCAGAGATGAAATGGTAAGTCTAAGATGTTCTCTGGGACAAAAAGGGAGATGATTAGGGAATGTTCTCAGCCAAGAGTTCAGCCAATGTTCAGCCAAGAAGCTCCCTGAATGGGCATCACCTTACATGTTTGAACTGATTGCCAGGAGCCTAGACCATTAGTCCCTGATTTGAAAGCAGCGTTCCTGCTTTCCTCTTCCACCTGACTGTTGGTTCCCTATCCTTCTCTGTACCCTGTTCTTCACTGTCTTGATAGATGATCCTTTACTAATATTCAAACTTTTTCCCTAAAACCCCTCCCTCCCAAAGAATTCTAGCCTCCTATTTCAAAAGGAGCAGTGACATGGGATTCCCTTTAGTCATCTGCATCTCACAGTGGATCAGATCCTTCCTGAAGTATGATAGGAAGGCAGAGAGGGAAAACTTGCTGCCCTATTTCATATGACCTCCTCACCCTTCACTACTAACAACTACACGCTTATCATATTCCAAACCCTAACACCAAACCTGTGCTTCATGCAGGATTTTTAAGGAGCCTTTGTCACATTCTATCCACACTTTTGTTTGAGCTGTCTATCATCTATGATTATATTTCTCTAATGCCAATCAGTTGCTTATTTCCATTTTCCATATTCCATCTATTATATTTAGCTGGACCTCTTCCCTTTATGTGTAGCTACGTCCACACTTCTAGGGCTGTCTTGGCCATACATGAGGAGCTCAATACATGCTGAGTGAATGAATGAGTTTTGGGATGAGTGCATGATTGGGATGAGTGAGTGAGTGATTGGATTAATATCTCTGAAATCGACTGAACCCACAGAGAGGGTATATTAGAGGTTATGACTCAAACGATTGGGAAAAGCAAAAGAATAAAGGATCTGACACCAGAAGAAGAAATTAAAGGAATTCTTACTCTGATCTTTAATCACTTGTTTGGAATTAAATCTTTCTAAGTTATGAACATTTTTGCTGGGACTTACATAGTGTACTTAAAGATTGCAAATACATTTGAATTGGAATTTTTCAGATCCCAGAGGCCTGGTCTTTCTCAGACTTTTTGCCATAAAACAGTTATCATCAAAACATTTTAGTTTTACCAAGCTTAAATATTTTTATGATATGAGAATAAAATGGAGCCATATTGATACATTTGAATTTTTTTCTTATTTTTCTTATTTTTTATTTCTTATTTCTTATATTTCTTATTTTTTCTTACACTTAACCCAAATTTGAGCTTTAGCCAAAATATATAGCTATTTTTCTGACCTAGCCAATGTATTATCCAACATACATCAACTAAAGCAATATGGAAGTACTTCACAAATGTTTGTCAATACGATAGGAAATGGCTGGTGTCAATATTAGTAACATGACAAACTAAAGAGGAATTGTACATTTTTATTTTTATTTATTTTTACTTTATTTTAATTTCCAGTATAGTTAACCTACAGTGTTATATTAGTTTCAGATGTACAATATAGTGATTCAACCACGAATCACACTAACATATAACTGAAGATAACCTAAATTCAATTTATGTGTATAAGACATAAATATATTTATATATTTAAATATAAAAAGGCTCTTAGCACTTTTAATTTTTGGCTCTGATTCTTATTTATGTGTCTTTCCAGACTACTAATAAAATTGCCAGAATTGAACTATCAGGTAAAGGTGAAAGCATCTATTGACAAGTAAGTTTCTAATTTCATTTTGAAACATGAAAATGTGAGACTTTGTAAAAAGAACTTTCCTCATTCTATAGAATTATTTCAAACTTTTAAATATATTTCTCTAACATTACATATCAATGTACTTCAAATATTTGACTTTGAAGTTCAAACATTTAATAGAACTCCAATGAAGATTTCTTTAAAAAATTTTACTATAAAGTCTTGAAATGAAAATTTATGACTATATTATACTACTCTCTAAAATATCAAAGAAAGTTTTTACTAGATCCATAAAATAGCTCATTTTAAGGAATCTTCTTGGTTTTACAGGAATGTTTCAACTCTAAGGTAAGAAATTTATTTTATATATTTTTTGATGGTCCCATAAATGTATTTTACCTGAGACCATGTAAATAGCTAAGATTTCCTGTCTAGCAATCGAAGATTTGTTCTTTGTGGAACTCATGTCAAAGCCATGTCCATTGAAGAATCTTCTAACGGGAGTCTCTCAGTAGAATTTCGACATTTGGTGAGTTCAACAGTAAAATTACACAAGCTACTCCCCCTCCCAAATCAGACACATCCTTAAGAATAGGCCTTATAATTAAATATATTTTGGTTTCTGGCATTTCTTATGTGAGATTAAGGGCCACATTGAGAAATAAAACATGCCATTATTGAAGAATTAAAAATGTTAGAAAGACCACAGTAACTTAACTCAGAAGTCCAAGTTCTCAAAAAATGGTGAGAATAGTACCTAAGTATATACAGCAATTGGTCAATATATTTTGGAAATAATAACAGACATAATCGGTCTTGTAATGGATAGGAATTCCTGGTTTCATTTTTTAAATGTCCCCAAGAAATGATATCCAGCAACAACATGTCTGGCCGAAGGTGCTTTCATTTTTAGAGTAGCTTGTGGGCAGGTAGGATGTTCCTGGGTCTGGCGGTTGCACAGAGTTTGCCTTGGCATGTCTAGAAAGCTTCTGACCCAGCCTTAACCTGCTGCTTCTTGTTCATACCACTTCCTCTTAACCTAGAGTTCTCTTCCTGCTTTCTTTCTAATTCTTTGTATAGTTCTTAGATTCCCAAAGACTCTACTGCTTTTCTTGCCAGATGCATGATACTCATGATTAGCACTTAGAAAGGACCTCACCCGAATGTTGGGGCACCACTAAGTGGGCTTCAAAGGGTCTAATTTCTAAAAGATAAAATTTAGGTTAATAGATATCTGCATATACAAATGTATGCTGGCTTTTCTTTTTAATTTTGTTATTGTTTGGTCTGTAGTATTGAAGGGTACATTTCTTTTTCACTGAATCCCTCCAGTGTGAGACTGATAAATAAACAAAATGTAAGGAGGAGTTATGTATTATACATCCTTATAACTAATACTCTTTTCACATAGGTTCATTTCCTATTCTTAAGAAATTTTCAATAATGGACAATGTTTGCTAATAAATAAATCTGTAAGAGACCTTAACTTAGAGATGTCTATCTCTCAATAAAGGTCATGTGGAAAGGACAAGGAACATACCAAAAAGTGGTTAGGTCTTTACTCCAGGAGGGATAACACATAAAATAAAATCTTACTTTTTAAGGTGCTCTTCTAGTTACAAAGCGGTTTTATATACATTACCTTTTGCATAATAACTTAAAAAAAAAAAACTTTATTTTTGAGGCTGGGGAGGGGCAGAGTGAGGGGAACAGAGGATCCGAAAAGGGTTCGGCGTCCACAGCAGCGAGCCCAATGCGGAACTCGAATTCACTAACTGTGAGATCATGACCTAAGCCGAAGTCGGACATTCACCCAACCGAGCCACCCAGGTGCCCCACATAATAACTTCTAGTTGCTTTTTAATATAAAACTAAATGTAGAAAACCAGAGAGGCAAAAATGAAAAAATTAAAAATCATCTGTAATCTCATTACCTTATAGCACTATTACATCTTTACTTTCGTTTTCATTCTTTTCTAACTTCTGTATATGTACTTTTTAAGTGAGATCAGACTGTAGGCACTGTGTAAACTGTTGTCTGCCTTTTAAAAAATGAAGTCATCTATATCATGAACATTTCTGTGTCCCTGAGTCTCTAACGCCATGTAGTAGCTTGCTGTGTCCTGTGGCATAGTACCTCCCATTGTTTGTTTCCCCAATCCTCTGTGTTGGTTTCACAGGGATTGAGAACCATTGCAGCTTAGCTCAGGTGATGCTTTCCAGGTACAAAGGAGTGCTGAGTAGATTTTAAAACATCCCAGCATGATTTCCTCTTTCTAAAACGTGGGCTGAAAATCATAGTCTTAACAGTATGCCAACTTCCTCACGTCCCTTAGTGAAAGTTTCTAAAGTGACATCCCATGAGATGAAACCGTCAGCTTCTTTCTGTTGAATCTGGGCACCTGTGTCAGGTTTCCGTAATTAGAAGACATCTGGGTTACTGTTCTAGAAAGCAGAATTGTGGCCCAGAAAATCACTCCAATAGGTATGACCGACTCGATATTTAATTGATAATGCTGTTATTCCTTTTTTGCAAAGCAACCAAAGGAAATGAAGTCCAGTGCTGGAAGCAAAGGAAATGAGGTACAAAATGATTTCTACAAGATAATTATTTTTAGGAAATAACTCTATAATATCTTATTTTTACAAAGCTTTTAAACTGCCCTTTATAATTTTATGTAAAGTCAAATTCATGTTTCTCTGGTTAAAAACGTAAAGCTGGATAAGTGCAAACAGTCTAAGAAATTTTGTCTTAAAGAGGAGAAAATAGAAATTGCATATAATAATACCCTTTTAAAAGAAAAACTTAACATTTTGGTTCACATCATTCTAGACCTTTACCTATGTATATCTTACTTTACAATATATGTACACATTGTTTCATAACCTGCTTTTTTCCCACATAACAATGTAAGGTGAACAGCTTTCCATAACCTTAAATACTCCTAGAGAACATCACTTAAAGTGCCTGCACTGAATTGCATTTCACAAGTGTGCTGTAATGTCTTTAGTCAGTTCTCCCTTATTATAAAACATCTTAAAATCACTCATTTTCCACAGATAAGAGTTAAGTCTCAAACTTCATGACATATTATATGAAAATCAGACATGAAAAACAGCCCTGTTACTTTATGGTATCAGTTACCTTGCCTTTTTACTTCAGGCTTGTGCTCCACTGGATGAAATTGATTAACAGAACAAACTGATGCCATTCCAGTGTTTACATTTTAGTCAGTAAATGACAGAGTGGGCAAATCCTGGGTTGGAAGTGGCCTTGGGGATCATCTGTTTTGTTGGACTAGTTGCTAGGACTAAATACACTAAAACTAAAACATATTTGGAATTAGAAAGCCTGGGTTTGAAAGTATTCTGACAGTGACTGAAAATGTGACCTTTGGCAAATGATCTGATAGAGAAAATTTTTTCCTCTTACAGATCAGGGTATAATGCCCAACGCTCTCTGTTCAGAGATGCTGCATATGCAAGATCATCTACACAATGCAGTTGTAAAATAGTGAGGCTTATCTCTGGTGTGGTTGATATGGATTCAATCTCCTGGCTTTACAGTCAGTCACAGCTTCCATGAGAAACCTCTTTGAATTATTTGAAAGGAAAAAGCACTTTATAAAATCCAGCTTTCAACTGCAATCAATCTAGCTCTCCCCGCAAAACCACAATGATTGACCACAACAGGTTTAATACACTACGTTTTCTCTTCCAAAAATTCTTCATTCCCTTAATGGCTTAGAGAGCATTTGCCAAATATTACAGCCACACCAAAGATGAACTAAGCCTTCCTCCCAGGGTAAGCCTTGTCTTAAGCCAGAGCTGCAAACGGGTCTCTACCACCCAGATATCACAGGAGCAGAGCTTTTGAGTTTAAGGATAGTCTGGTAAACTGGAAAGTAGAGTTATTGTTCTGACCACATTAGCACATTATAAATAAAAATCTATTTCACACATCTCACTGGAATTCTGGACCAAGCTGCAGACACTTCAAGCAGCATAACATCCTTGAATAGTACTTGCTAAGTGTGAATAGACGAAACACAATGCTTCTTAACTTTTCTTAAGTAAAACAGATCAAATGGAAATAAATCTAAATAGTCAACTCTCCAATACGTTGTCATCTTTATAAATGTAAAATCAAAATCTTTACCCCGGTTTCCTTAGAGAAGAAATCTAAGTATATCATCTACTACCGTATGATAACCAAGCAATGTCTCATTAACACTGTCTACTTATATTACGTCGAATGTATTTCCTCTTATTTTTGGATTAATAACAAAATCGTACTGTTGTGTCAGAATGATTGTATTCTTCCTTTTTCCCCCTAAGTTTGCTAGAGCAAGAAAATTTGATTTAAGCTATTCCTTGAGCTCCCCCTGTTGATGGAATTGTAATATGACTCCTAGGTACATTTAAAATAAACCATAGACCTGAAAGTTGTTTTATGTACTACAGGAATAACTGAGAAGTCACAAAATATACAAAGTGGGCTCAGAAAGTTGGGCCAAAAAGAAAACAAAAAAAAACCCAAGGGGTTGGCCAGGCAGTAGGAGTGATCAAAGGAAGTCAGGAAAGAGCCTGGGGAAGATCTAGTGATAAAATGGAGTTCATAAAGTCATAGGGCCAAAGATTGTAGTAATCAAAATGTCAGGAAAACAGGAAGGTAGGATATGATACCTCATTTTCAAATTTCAAATAGTAGTTGTTCCTTATCTGTGAGCATCTGCAGCAGGAGTTCACAGCCCGATAAGAACTTATTTAACAAATCCTCCTGTGGCATTTACTATATACTGGGCACTAAGAGCTTCACTGACATTGATTTATGTAATTCTTGCAACAGTGCTATGAAGCAGATGCTATTAGTGTACTTATTTTAGTTAGGGAAACTGAGGCACAGAACGGTCAGGCCAAGATTCAAAGCATGGCTCCCATATCCATGCTCTTGGCCACTAGGCGATGCTGCCTCTGGGATCGGAAGATCTGCCCTGGGAGAAGCATTATCGCTTGGCACTGATCTTTGTCCTCCTCCTGCCCCTTGCCTCATCATGTTCCCTCCGTTTGCTGGGATTCCAAGAAGGGAGGTCTTTGCAGGTGTGTGAGGAGCATCTCATCCTTTCTCTACTCCAGCCGCTGCTGTTACTGTTCTCACTGTACCCACCCACGCAGAAATCACGTAGCTACCTCAGCCAGAATCCTTATAAAGTTTAGAAGAAATTTAAAAGAATTCTTTCTCAGAAAATGTTGTTTTTGACCTCTCCCTTATGTTTAACGTGCATCAGTGGGGGGATGGAAATAGCACCATGTTGGGGTCTGCCCCCTATAGGCAACTGACCTGGCTCAAGCCACTTACCCTCACTAACTCCCAATTCCTAATCTGTAAAATGGGCATCATGTTGATCTGCACTTAGAGGGTTGTTAAGAGGACCAAATGACATGGTATGTGTGAGAATCAACTGTGATGTGCTGTGCTGTGCGATAGATGTCTGCTATGGCTCTTCCTGATCAGCCCTCCAGGCTGCCCCTTTGTAAAGAACGGGTATTTACACAAGTAGAGAAATGACTATAAAGATGGTACCTGACAGGACAAACTGCTGATCCTTATCCTTCTCTGCCCACTGCCAAAGTGCTCGACTGCAGATGTTCCTTTTCTAGGGCCCCTGAGCACATCCCTCTCTGGCCCCAGGTCCCTGAAACCTCAAAGCACCATGTATGTGTGCCCTTCTTATAGGATCACATATCTCGGGTTCCTACTACCACCCCACATGTCCCCACCCCCTGTCTGATAGGCACGCGTGCATACACAGACACACACACACGCACACACACACACACACACGGGGCATACATGGGGCCCCTCAGTTCTGCTTTTGTGGTTGTCAGAACTTGGACTGAATGATTACTAAATGATTGAGAACAGACTAAGATGTCATGAATAATAGTTTCCCCAGGGGCACCACTCCAGACCTCCCTAGCACCCCCATGCCTCTTTGACTCACATTATCCAAAAAGAGGTGATCGGTCTGGTTGTACAGGGATCCTGGCTATAGGATTGGGTGAAGGGAAGAAGTTGCATTAGACCCATACCGTCCCAAAAGGACCAAAGAGGTACCTTAGAAGTCACCTCCGGATTTTGGGGGGGTGGGGGGGTGAATGGTGGAGCTCTGGGTCCCCCACCCCTGTTTTAGTCAAGATAGCTCTGTTTTATATATTTTACAGTCTGGAACCCAGATGGAAAATTTCTTTTCAAGAATGTGTTTCAAGGTTAAAAAAACATTTGAAAACCATTGGAGTTAGACAATTTCTGAAGCTTTTTTGACTAAGGTTCTATAATCTGCAAGAGTGCAACATGGCGTAGGAGCTTTACTTTTTTGAAAAAAAATGAATTTAATTTCAATAATTTGCTTTGGAATTTCACAACATCCCTTGGGAAATCTGTAGACACGCTGTCACAGAATTAAGGTTAACAATTACTCCTTCTTTCTCCCACCTTTGTTCTTTTCCTTGGAAGAACCACTGTGAAGAAACAATTTCATCACCTACCAAGTGGCCAAACTTGGAAGGATCAGTTCATCCCTATACGATAAACATTCCCAGGAAGGAGACTTTCCCAGAGGTCCTTATCTGGCAAAATGCTGACTAGAGAGTGATTGTTGAAATGTGGAAACTGTTCAAACAGGAAAGCTGGAATTGCAGTCTCTTGAGTTTGCTCTTTGTTAGTAGGCTTTAACTGATAAATGACAGTTTTAGTCTTAGACTGAGGTGTTGGGTAATTTTGTTTATGTGGTGGAAAGTCATGAAGCACAAAGAAGCTATTAGCAAAGCCTGGGTGACTTGAGTTTCATTGAACAGAATAGCCAAACAGATGTTCTTTCAAGGTTCAGGGTTCTCAGACACAGATCCACTACTCACACGCCAACTAGCCCATGCATTGTCACAGGAAGTTGATTTCCTTCTGAACAATTTAAGAAGTTGCAACACTTTTTAGAAGAGACGTCAGTGCAAGGATAACACTAAAAACGTTAACTTTTTATGTGGCACCCTCCACACAGTCCCCTTATTTTACTGTGTGAGACTGAGAATTAGTTCATTTTCCATCTATTTCCTATGATTCTGTGATTGGGGTCTGTATCTCCTGTGATTGTACCATCATTTCCCCTTTTATCATTGTTTCCCAGCATCTAAGCCAGTGTCTAGCACATGATAGGTAGTCAACAAATACACTCTAGGTGAATGGATGATTGTTTTCTATTCCACGTAGTCTTCCCCATGAAACATTATCATAGACTATGGCTTGTTAAGAGATAAGCAAGGAATTTAGGTGAAAATTAGCTTTATCCCAGTCATATTTTCTTAACGGAGGTTTCCTGTCAAGTCAAAAGCCATAGCTATTTGTTAACATAGTCTATTATGTATATTAGGTGTATTATTTGGCACTGAGCAGAGAAAAGAAGAATATGGTGACATCTATACCTACCTTTCCTGAGGTTGTGTGTTTTTTTTTCCAGATGGAGCCTGGTCAAGCTGTTCTGCCACTTTTCCAGTTTCTTAGCAGATTATCCAGTGTGTGCTTTTCTTTACAAGTATAATAAAGTCAATCCACTTATATTTTCAGTGCCATATAATATAAATATCATATATATGGATGTTTTAAATCCATAATCATCTCAGCTGATTAGGATGGCTTTTTAACACAGCCATTAATGGTGCACGTTCTCCACAATGTTTTCCCCAGTCTATAAAGAATAGACCCTGAGAATGTGAAATTGAATAGCGTCCCTGGCTTGGACTACACTGATAAAGTAATAAAGACTTTGACTGATGGCCATGCAAGCTTTGAAAGTTAATGACGCTTCCTTTTGTCAGAGCACTTTTCTCCAGTCATGTGTATTGTGTGTCAGCTTCCTTGCTGGATTTCATTCTCAGTATGCCTCACAACTGCATCAGAGGTTTTAAGTAATCATTAGATATTAGTTTGAATCACTGAAGAAACCTCTCACCATCTACATTCCAGTTCAGTAAAGTAATAACCAAAGCACGAAGCCTTTTCCCAATGTTAATGGACAACTCTAAGCGTCATTGCTCTGTCTGTGGAGTCCTGGTTTCTCACACTTTGGAGTGTGAATACACAGGTGCCATAACACAGAGATCTGAGGAAATCATCTATAATCATGAATAATTATATCATATTTACATTTAATTGTATAAATTAGACTATAGAGGCTATTAGTATAGGGGATGGATAGGACCTCATACTCAAAAAGGCTCCCTTTAGCTGTCTGCCAGCTGTGCCCCCCCCCCCACACTGAGAAAGATGTCTGTGGGATCAAGGCAGGGTGCTTTCCCACAGTCCCAAGCACAGATGGCACCACCAATGCAAATATTTCTAGACACAAGCAGAGGCCAATGGGTCACACTAGTCAGTGAGGTTTCTCACAGAGGTGGAAGTGGAGGTGGGGGGAATGGGCAATGGTCCAGATTGGCCCACCTCTCTCCAGGCCACCATGTTCCAGTGGAACTTTGAGGAGTTGAAACCTGGCCAGTTAGGTAATATGAAAGCTTAGATGTCAAGGCAGGAAGCTGTATCATATATCAGTTTGTTAATTTGATTTATAATGGTTAAATGTTTAGACATATGGTATGTGGGTCTCCATCTGTGCTTGCCTCAAGCCTCTTAAATGTTCTACGCAGGCTTATATCATCCTGTCTGCCATTGAACTTAGTGAGAATGTGAAAGGCACCCGTTAGTGAACATGAAATTGTGGATTCTTCGTTTGTCCCAGGGTTTGCATAGTGTAAATCCCCTATATAGGGGATTGAGATTCTCTGTTGTTTAAAAAATGTGGGTTTTGTTCAACTTGGTGCCTAAACACAACCTGACTCCTTCATCTCATGCTCAACCGAAGAAACAGCAATTTATTTATTTCAAGACAGGAGAGGTTTGGGGGGAAACTAGCTATTTCATGCTATGGATGTCCTGGGAGTAATTTTAGGGATGGTCTAAGGGATTTGTAAGCAAAATTTCCATTAACATAATTTCTACTAACCCAGTAAGAAGCAATCCCATGAATCCAGCTACCTGAAGACAATGTAAGATATCACACGGGTCTAACCCAAGGGAGAGAGGAGTCTTTAACTTTCTGCTTCCTTTTCAGGAACAAATCCTAAGTTTGACATTCCTCATTGTCAATAAAGTCTTCATGTAATTGTCCTTCATATCATCATTTTAGAACTATTTTTATTATTTGAAACTTAATACAAGAAGATTCCAACTTGTTATTAATACATATTCAATATTAGGTCATTTCTCCTAAAGCTGATTCTGCTGCCTCCAATCCTACCCTAACTTTCTAGTCTCAATAATTCCACTTCTGTTTACAGGTTCCCACAGGCTTTTTTTTTTTTAATTGTTGAAGTCTTTTATACCATCTCCAAATTTTCCACAACTCTTTTGAGACTAAACATAATGTGGATACAGCACATTGAGACTCATTGCCTCACAAATTCCACCCGAGGTTCTTGTTAAAATGCAGAATCTGATTCAGTAGGCTTAGGATAAGGCCAGAGATCCTGTTTTTCTAACAAGCTTTTATATGACAGTGCTGCTGGTCTTGGGCACATAGCAAGGTGCTGTAAGGTTTCATCAAGGAAAACAGCAATCTCTGTCCCACTCTTTCCCACTCTAAACCCACTTTTCAGAGGTGATCATTTTTTGAGTTGAAGTATTATACTAACATCATACTAGCATTTTTTGAGAGAAAGAGAAAGAGAGAGAGAGAATCTCAAGCAAGCTCCATGCCTGGCACCGAACCCAACGCAGGGCTTAATCTCACGACAGTGAGATCATGACCTGAGGAAAATCAAGAGTTGGACTCTTAACTGACTGAACTACCCAGACGCCCCTACCATTTCTTGATTTTTTTTTAAATTACATATCTAACTCCTGAATTCTTTCTATAAAAGGTTAAACTATGGCTCTTTTATACCAGATCTCCATACATGTAAATTTCCCCCCACCTTCACAGTATCATTATATAATATATTTTGGCTTAGTCAATATATTCAATGTTTACATTACTATGAGTATATAAAAATTATTAACAGCTGACCATATATCATAGTATAATTGTATTTCCTTCTTGTATTACTTTCAATTTTCCCTGGATTTATTAGTTGCCTCAATTTTTTTTATTTCATCACTTTATTTTATGTACCTGTCACTAATATAGCCCAAAACCCTTCTTCAAAACTTGAAAACTTTTTGCAATATGGCCAAACAACTCAATCTGAGTTTTTGTTTTTTTCTTTTTTCTTGGCAACATCCCTCTGGGAATCCTCCATCACTCGCTCTAATTTGGGCTGATTGCCCTATGATTCTGTGCACAATTATTTTTTTTTATTTTTGGGGTTTTTTTAATTCCTTTCACCATCATCCTAGGAAGTGCATTTTCTACTTTACTAGATATTGAGAAATTATTCTGTAAAGTGATGTTACCAACGCCCATCAGCAGTGTGTGAGTGTTATCATTGAGTTATGCTTTTGATCTTTTTTCTATTCCATTTTCTCTATTAGTTTTCTGGAATTTCTGTTAGCTTGTTATTGGAGTTTGTGTATTAACTCTTTACTATCTTTTCTATCCTATTTTTTTTAATTTCTTCATTTTTTTGTTTTACTTTCTGGGACATTTCTTTCACCTTGTTTCCAGTCCTTCTGCTGACTTGTCTATTTCTCTTATTATATTTTTAATTATTAATTATTATTTTCTGAATGTTCCTTTTGATAGAATCTTAGTCTTGTTTCACTGATGTAATATATTTGTTACATCTTTAAGGATATTAATAAAGAGCTTTAAACATCTTGAAGAGCTTTTTAGTGAATACACACACACACACAAAAGGAGAGAGAGAAATACAATGAACCTTCCATTTATACATCACTCAACTTCAACAATGATTAACATTTGCCTGTCTTATTTCATCTGTTTTCCCCCTATACACACACTTTTTTTTCTGGAGTACTTAAATTCCAGATAGGATAACATCTTACTCATTGATATTTTGGTAGGCAAAACTTCTGGAAAGAGGTTTTTAAAAACCTTAACCACAGTACACTTAACACAAAAAAACAAAAAAATAGCAATTTCTTAAAATCTTTCCTTAATAAAACTCCATTATTCAAATTTCTCCATTTTCTCAAAAAGATCTTTTTACAGTTGGTTTGTGCAAATCAGTATCCAACTGATGTCCACCCATTATGATTGGTTGATTTGCCCCATTCTTATGCCATTTATTTGTTAAGCTAATGTATAAAACTGACCCTGATACATTTTTTGTAAACTCTTCATTTGCTTTTTTGCAGTATCTCTTTTTCCTGAGTTCTTTCTTGTTGATTTTTGTATCAATATTCATGTAACAGGTTTTGTCATGTTTGGTGATTGTCAAATGTTTGCTATTTAGGAGAAAGGCACTAAAAGTCTGGAAGCTCTATGTGCATGTTGGGAATTGTAGACTTAAGGGTGATTGTTAGGACCTGAATGTCTTATTGGGGGCCCCCAAAGGCAATGTCTGTAAGTTGTCTCCTTGATCTTGTCCACTTCCCAGATGTCTTTCCTGGAGATGTCAAAGAAAGGGGCACAGACTTCTTCATAGACTTTTACAGGATCTTCCTCTTTTCTGCATTGTATCTTATCCCTTCCCTCAGTTTGGCCTTGGATCTGAAATGCAGATAGCCTCTCTAGTTCCTCTGATTCATCCACTCTAGAGAGTAAACCTTCTGTCCCACTCCAGGGACAGGGAGGGGTGGGGACCTCATTACATGGGTTCAAAATTACTCCCCTGTTCAGCCCTCTTCACTCTCTGGCCTCAGGGCCTCAATGCTTCCAACCCCTTGTTCTGAGAGACACTGCCCCTCATTGCCACCCTCACTCCATACTCCCCCACCTCTCATTGAGCATCTAGATTATAGTTTTACTTTACTAAAAAGTTAACAAAACTTATTGCAGTTTCTGGAGGGAGCAGAGGAAAATACATGTTTTCCACCTGCCATGTTTAACCAGAAGGAAATCTTGCTTTCTTTTTAAATAAATTAATTATGATACTCACTTGTTTCTGTTATATCTACACACATATGCCTCACTTGTATTAATAGTTTGTAAGTTGAAAGGACTAATTTTTAAAAATTAAAAATAAATAATTATTTGTCTGCACTTAAACTGACAAAAATATGCTGGAATTTTGAGTCAGAAGTTAAATTGTTATGGAGACTTAAAATCATTCTGTTTGTGGAAATGAAGATTTCTCACTCTGTATAATACTCTAAATAACTTCTTCAAATAATAAAAGGGAATATTCCATAATAGGGAATGTTTAAGGCATTCAAGATTGTATTAATTTGTATAGAAGCAGGCCTACTAATAGATAACATTTGTAAGATAACAAATAGATAACATTTGTAAGATAACAACTTACTTCTTTCTTCCTTAGGGCTGTCACATGGTGACTGAAGAGCTTCATTCTATAACCTTTGAAACACAGATCTGCCTCTATGGCCTGACCATAGATTTAGAGGTAGGTATCAATTAACTCTTTGCTAATAATATTTTCAGTAATTTGTTGTCATTTGTAGATGAAAGCTGAGTCTTTTCTAGGTTTTAGTACATTCTCTATTTTTTTGTTGTTGTTGTTTTTCTTTGGAAAATCATTATGTCAGTTACTAATTAGTCAACATTCTACTGTTTGAATGTATACTATTCTGGTTAAATAGAAATGATAAAATCTCATGGGCATTATCAATTCGATACAGATTGAATTTCTTATCCATATTGCATGTTTGCTGGTTCGTTTTCTGGACTATTCTGAGTCATGAATACTCAGTGGAAAGCCTTAAACTATGTCACATAGTGATGTATTTTCAAAATTTTAACCTTTACATAAAATCCCTCAGAAGGAAGGTTTTTCTAGCGTAATGAGTAAAGACAAATGATAGGAACTTTAACAGTGCATTGTTTTGATTCTCTTGTAACAGTCACCGTTGTGCTCAAAAAAGGAATAAAGAAATTCTGAAGATTAAATTGAACATGACTGACTCTGAGCTACTTGAAGGCAGGACATCATGACTTTGTCACTCCTTACCAGTGACTCACTCAATGTCTAGCACATAGTAGCTGTTCGACATTTGTCGAATAAATGAATGAACCAGTGCATGAATGAACAAACACGGTTTTACACACCCCAGATACGATCTTATTTGTGGGATGTATTGTTTTAAAGTCCTGCCTTTCTTTTGTTGTCTTGATGAATGTAAATTTGTAAAATGTTTCCATAAATGCCTTCCTCATCTCTTTTCCCTAAACTTCTATTTCTGTGACCTCTTAAGCTGGGTATTTTACTGTCTACAAAGATCTAACCTGTTATGGGGAAGGGACTAATGTAGGCTGATTGGTTCCACACACTATCTGTGAAAGCCTGTTTATTCCATGAGGTTGAAAACTCTGTACCAGTACTACTAGGGTGAGTTCCACAGCAGACCAGGCAGCTATGTTTCTCCAGAATTGCTCACCTCTCCATCTTCTGCAGTTAAAAAGCCCCATATTTAGTACTGACATTAATTAGACTGTCAGATCATAACTTGAATATATTGACCATTTCAGAGATAAATGTAAAATTAAATTCTTTAAAGTAACTTATTAAGAGGACAGTTGCAAAATCAATACAACCTCTAATTAGCTGCATTTTAGTCTATATATATGAGAAAATATAAATATTTGTATGATGTCAAGGGAAGATATTGGAGAACCTAACTGACCAAGCAGTCTGAAAGAATTCCTGTTTCTATGGCTCCATTCATCCCTGTACTTTGACTCATACATGCTCAGAAAGCGCCCGTACCTTCACAAGTCATTTTAGTATCCAAGGCAGTATAGACACCAGGATTAAAGGAGTGGAGCTGCCTTGAGATAGCCCTTCAGGGGACAGAGTCAAGTATAAAATCAGTGCAAGGTGCAACTACCTATAATAACAGTGCTTTTTTTTTTTTTTTTTTTAAACCAGACCAGCTCATTACCTGTGGTGATGATTTCCAATGTCAGTCAGTTACCTAATGCTTGGGCATCCATCATTTGGTACAATGTGTCAACCAATGATTCCCAGGTAGAGTCTCTATTCCTATTTCTCCTCCTTTAATTATATTTGATTTGTTTTATTGTCAATAAAACCCATATGCATCAAAAGATATAGATAGATAGATAGATAGATAGATAGATAGATAGACATGAATTTTGAATATGTATCCATATATCTATATATATGAAATTTGGCATGACTTTTTGGGTTATTTTATTCCAGAACTCCAATATATTTAGTTGTATGAATCCTCTCTCATGTTATATTTAAAGCAATATATTCTGATGGGCTTGGACGCTGGGAGAGTTCCAACTAGCAAAACTGACAGACAGGTATTTGTTCTTCTGAGGGCCTGGTCAGCTTCCAACTATGTGCGTCACAGAGACTTCTAAGCCCATCCTGTGGCTCTGTTAATTGGGCTTGGGGAGACTTCTTGGTCTAGAATTTAGTATCTGACTGCTGTGTTTACCTCCTTACTTTTGGCCACACCTCCAAAGAGACTTTTCTACAAAGGTAGAAAATTGGCTTCCAAATAAGTGACTAGAACATTAACCAATCTTGCCTAACCTACCATCTGATTATAAATATTTTCAGGTTGATTATAGATTTAATCCATTCTAGGCTCAAGTTGGGTTTTAATGCCACCTGGTGGTTATTTGAGAAATAGATCAAAAAGTGGCCCTAAGTTACAAAGCAAGCCCAAAACAGATGCTCTTCTTATAAGACAACCAGCGAAGGGAGTGGCAAAAATGATGAGTCAGCCCTTCCCTTTGCTCCATCTTACAAAACCTCAGTGTTGTTGTCCTGGAAACCACCAAGGACTAGAGAAAATAGGTCAAATGTAAATAACATTTCTTCCTAATTCAAAGCAAATATTCACTCTTAAGGGAAGAATTTTTTTTACCTTGGGTTCTAGCAATAAGAACAGACATAATGAGTTGGCTCTAAGTGTTCTTTCTCTTTTTTAAAAGTGGGCCTAATAAGGAAACAACATGGAAAATGACTCAGCCTTATTCTTTCTCATCCTCCGGTGCCCTGGCATCTGAAACAGATTAACTGTAGAGAGGAAACAGATAAACTGTAGAGAGGAAGGCTGCACAGGGTACATGGTACCTCGCTTCCTCTCAGGATAATAGTGAGAACAGGACTCATTAGAGAAGCCACCCGGTCTTTAAAGCCAAGAAGAGCCTATACCCCTGGAAATAAATGCCATTTCCCATTGTGAGCTACACATATTCAGAGCTTTTCATTCAACTCCAGGATGTAGGAGGGAAGATGGGTCACTTCTTTGTCTTTGGCACAGTACTGTTGCACTAAGATTTCCTCAGCATCCTTCTTCTGTAAGAAAGCCACCAAAGTTGTCATACTGACCATCCCAGATTCTACTCTGCTCCTGGATGAGGAATCTGGAGATGCAGATCATATATAGCTCCTAAAACTTGGATGCACAGCCTACTTAGAGTTCAGCATAACAGTGAACTCTGGTTCTCTTCTTTATTCTATTCTGCTTCAAAACCCAAGCTCCTATACCTTGATTATATTCTATGCTTTTTGGTCATTCATCCAGACACAATTTTCTGGTTCAGGGGAAACTGTCTTTCCAGAAACTCTCTCTCTCCATTCCTCCCCTTCCTATCTCCCACTCTTTGTTGGGGTTGGGTGCTGTGTCTTCTTTCAGTCCCATTTTCTGAAATCTCTTGGATTGATTCTTTTTCTTGCTGCCCAGCTTAGTTCCCGCTCACCAAAGGCCTTCTCCCTGCACTGCACTAGGTTAGTTAATTCTTGCCCTGCTACTCTCCTTAGGACATCTTTTTTGGCTTTCATACCTTCTGCTTCCCAGTACTCTGAGATAAAGTCTTCTCTCTCATTAATGTTGACCCAGTTCCTGGTACAAGCAATCTTGTTTGCAGTTAATCACACAGAAGATGCTGCTGTCCAGATCAAAAGAAAAGACTACTTTATTATCCATAAAACAGGACTCAGGTGAATTATGAATTCATATTGTAGGGTCACCTTCTTTAGCCTGAGACTTAACTATTTTTGTGCTGTGGGATGCTTTGTTTGTTCAAGGTGTAACTTGTACCAACCCGTGATAAACTAATAACTTGATATAGGTTTTGTTTAAGATTATTAGTTCAGAAAAGAGTATTTGTCCGATGATTTGTTGGACAATGTTAAGTACTTATATGAGTTAATTGATAGCCCATAGTCTATGGAAATTTAAAAGATGCCCAATTATTCTTTCAAGGATAGATGGAGCCATATATGTTATTGGACCCAAAGATTAAGGAACTCTTTAGGAAAAGACAAAATCAGTTCAATTAAAAAGCACAACAGAAGTGCACCTGGGTGGCTCTGTTGGTTAAGCCCCTGACTCTTGATGTCAGTTCAATTCCTGATCCCAGGGTCATGGGATTGAGTCCTGCATCTGGCTCTGTGCTGAACATGGAGCCTGCTTAGGATTCTCTCTCTTTCTCTCTCTCTCTGCCCCTCTCCCCCATTAATGCTCTCTCTCTCTAAAAATAAAATAAATCCTTTAAAAAAAAGTAGTTCAAAAGATACCCCAACTTTAAAAAACTAAAGAAGTAAAAATAAAAGGCACAAGAGAGATGAGACAATATTCTGTATTAACTTAGATTGGCATAAAGAGTTTAAAACAGGAACTTTATATATTGAATTATAGTGTGCTCAATGTAATTAATGAATATAATCATCATTAAAAACTCTATTTCAGAACTTGGTTTTTTTTAATAATCCTCCATCTGCCACTTTGAGTCAACTCCTGGAAGTGATGAGCTGGCAGTTTTCATCATACGTAGGTCGTGGCCTTAACTCAGATCAACTCAATATGTTGGCAGAGAAGCTTACAGGTGAGAGCTGGTAGATGTAGAAGACTTGGCCTCTGTTTTGGGTACTCAAGTATTTTAGAGAACAAGGTGATATTACTACTACCAATAATAATAATAATGATAGTCATAATTTATTGACTGTCTACCATATTGTGAGGCACAGAGCTAAATGTTATGTTTTCTTTCTTCATAAAGGGTATCTCATTGTTTTCTACATTTTATAGATGAAGGTACTTAGTTTCAGACGTTAAGTGACTTGCCACGGCTGCGTGGCTAGTACACAGCAGAGCCAAGACACGGGCCAGGTCTGTCCAGGTCCAAAGCCCCTTCCTTTCCATTCCACTCTCCAGTCTCCAGGGTGTTTCTGTGCCATTTCCACTGAGTGTGATGTGAAGCCTTGATGGTGCCTTGATCCTTCATGTCAATATCACAATGGTCATTAACAACTGGACAATAGCTGATTCCAGGACCAGGGAATTTACTAGAAATTCAAAGCCACCCATGCAATACTTAATCCTCCGTATCAAGAAAATTTCAGTTTTGACTAGTATTTTTTAAACTTGCAAAATAGTCATTGGTACTTCATATAGTGACTATAGTGTAAGATTTTTCTAAAAGAATTTCAAAAGATATCTACATTTTGACAAGTCTTGGTGAACACATTTAGCATTGGATTTGTATGCATTTCTAGTTAAAGTAGGGCCAAAGATGGATTTGAACAACAGCAGTGAAATCGTGTGTAATTTGACAAGTGATGCTGGGTTGCCACTTGTACCTACTATGTGATCAATAGTTATTTAAATAAATCAGACCTGGGGCACCTGGGTGGCGCAGACAGTTAAGCGTCCGACTTCAGCCAGGTCACGATCTCGCGGTCCGGGAGTTCGAGCCCCACGTCAGGCTCTGGGCTGATGGCTCAGAGCCTGGAGCCTGTTTCCGATTCTGTGTCTCCCTCTCTCTCTGCCCCTCCCCCGTTCATGCTCTGTCTCTCTCTGTCCCAAAAATAAATAAACATTGAAAAAAAAATTAAAAAAAATAAAATAAATCAGACTTATTGAAAAGAATAAATAAATAAATAAATAAATAAATAAATAAATAAATCAGACCTTTGGGGAATATTGAAAAATTTAGTTAATGTAAATATGCTTTTGAACTTTAATTTATGAATTCAATAGTAGGCATTCAGTAAATATTTGTTGATTGAATAAAGTTTTTAAATATATAGTACAGATAGTGGCCATACCCTTTCAGATTATTATCAAATTATCCTTGTGGGTTATAATTTCCTTAAAAATGTAGATAGAAACTTGTGTATCCTTTCATTTCCCTGAATCAGAGTAGTCAAAGGCTCCTTATTGCCTAATGGATCTCTAGTTCATTCTTTTCATGGCAATAATCAGGACTCCTGGTAATCTGGCTATATCTAACTTACATAAATTTATGTTTATTTACCAACATTAGGCAGCTCTTACTGTCTCCTACCTAAGCCATGTTCATGTCCACTATGCCTCATCCTGCATTATTCTTACTACTGGAGTGGTTTATTCATCCTCCTGTGATAACTTATATCCTATTCATTCACTGGGGACCTGGTCCTAAAAACTCACCCTCTTCCTAAAACTATCTTAGCTCCTCCACTAAAAAGAATTTTTCTTAGATGATAAATTTTGTATCTTACATCTTTACTGTTCCTAGTATTAAGCACACTGTAAACCCATAGCAGGTGCTTAAGAAATTCTTGAAAGGGGCTGGGCAAAATCTAAATTGAGCACCATATTGAAGAGTTTAATTGTTTAATAAACATCTCATTCTTTTCTTTCATTTTAGTCCAGTCTAGCTACAATGATGGTCATCTCACCTGGGCCAAGTTCTGCAAGGTACAAACAGGGGAACAAGAATATCATTTAGATCATTTTTTAGTAGTGCTTCTTTTTAAGCCTCCATAGTATAATTGGGGTTTTAAGGGTTTCCTGGATGCAGTTATTTTTTTAACTCTATTGTCTGACTTAGAGGAAATATTTCATTGAAAAAATGAAACTTGAATTATTATATCAATTACTATTGAAATAGTATTTGAAATAATATTCAATTATTACTATTGAAATAATCATTGTCCTAACATGTTTTTTTATTCCACTAGGAACACTTACCTGGTAAATCATTTACCTTCTGGACATGGCTTGAAGCAATATTAGATCTAATTAAGAAACACATTCTTCCTCTTTGGATCGATGGGTGAGTTACAGGTTCTATTTTACATAAGAGTTCATTAGGTTCTTATTTTTATGCTGTTGTTTTTTTTCCCCTTCTTTTTCTTTTCTTTTTAAACATGTTTAGTGTCAGGGGGTGGTGGGAATGGTTCGGTTTCCTACATTCTTCACAGAGTACTGATATCTAATCTTAGAAGACTATTTCATTGACTTTTATTACACTCAGTACAAATCTGTTCTTTGTGGATGAAATAAATGCAAGTGTAATAAATCATAGTGTTTGATCAGATAAAACTATGCATTGTTCTATTTTTAGGTATGTCATGGGCTTTGTTAGCAAAGAGAAGGAACGACTCTTGCTAAAGGATAAAATGCCTGGAACCTTTTTGTTAAGATTCAGTGAAAGCCACCTTGGAGGAATAACTTTCACCTGGGTAGACCATTCTGAAAATGGTACATGCTTACTCTTGTTTATTCATGTGAAGTTAGTATTGACTTTGACTATTGGTGTTTCAGTTTTCAGAAGTGTGTAGTGTGTGTTCTGTTTTTCATGTGTTCGGTGAGCTTGTAAATTAGTTGTTACAGTTGTCCCAGAAGAGAGAACCGTGAATTTTTCACAGCCTATGTGGGTGTCCTCTATCACATGGCCATACGTACCATCCACACTGCAGAAAAGGGCTAGCATTGTTTTATAGCCAGTGACATAAAGATAACGTGGGTAGGAAGAATGCCCGCAAAGAATGCCCTGCAGAAGCCTGAATATTCCTCCCCTCATCCACCCTTTTTTTTTAAGTTTATTTATTTATTTTGAAAGAGACAGAGGGAGAATGGGGGAGGGGTGAAAGAGAAGCAGCATGTGAGAATCCCAAGCAGGTTTCACACTGTCAGCATAGAGCATGACATGGGACTTGATCTCATGAACCATGAGATCATGACCTGGGCCCAAACCAAGAGCTGGATGCTTAACCAACTGAGTCACCCAGAGGCCCCTCACCCTTTCTGTTTTTCCAGGAGAAGTGAGATTCCACTCTGTAGAACCCTACAATAAAGGCCGGTTGTCTGCTCTGCCATTTGCTGACATCCTTCGAGACTACAAGGTTATTATGGCTGAAAACATTCCTGAAAACCCTCTGAAGTTCCTTTATCCTGACATTCCCAAAGACAAAGCCTTCGGTAAACACTACAGCTCCCAGCCGTGCGAAGGTTAGTTTCTTTCAGTTTGCTTGTTTTGTCCAGATTTTGGAAAATGACCTCATACTGGAGTAAAGTAAACAAAGTTCCTCTTTTTATGTTTACTTTGAGCATCATAAGACCTAGGGGGTACATGGAGGTCAAAGCCTTGGAAATGAAGTAGTGTGTCAGTTTCTGAGGAGGGATGGCTGGGGCTGTCCAACTCCAGCAGAGTAGTTGGTAACTAATAGTTGTGACAGGACTTAACCATGGCATGGTGGCCTCTTACAGCCACTTGTAGAGTTTGAGTTTTCTCCTTCCTAAAATAGAAGTGGTGCTGACTTCACCTCTATGACTTTGGGAGAAGAAAAATAATGAGGAAGTAATGATTAGAAAGCTGTCACAAGTTAGGCGAGTTTGTTTTCTGCAAAAGAAGCCTGGGGTTTACAAGCTTTATATTTTTTACCTACTATCATCGCACAACTCAGATTGTATGGTTATTTGGCAGGGAGGGGACAAAGGGGTCTGTGCTTCATTCCCCACTACTGCTGGCCTACCAATAACAAGTCTTGACATGCCTGCCTTTCCTGGTTGCAAAGGGGCTTAAATAACACCTGATCAAAATAAGCAATTGGTAAATATTTGTTAAATACATGACAGGACATAAATAAAATTAGCTATGTAACTGTAATGTAAGTTCACCATTCTGTGTCTCTAATAAAAGCGTATATGATCCATTACAATGTTCATGGATAGCCACTAAATCTACGAGCACCATCTTGTGAAATATCCTGCCGTTGTTAACTCCCAGATGGTGACTTGCTGCTGCCCTAGAGTTACCTTAAATCCCTCCAGCACACAAATAAATCAGTCTTTACAATCAAACTTAAACATAACATAGAAGATAGAAGATAGGTAATATAGCTCACTCTCAATTTTTCCCATGCATTTTGGAGACAGTAATATGCAAAGTCAGATTAGGCCTGTCAAGATATTTGTTTTTCTCTTCTGGCACATTTCAGGTTCTCTAAAATACTGTTTCATCTATTCAGCTAAAAATTTTTGTGGATCGCTAAACAATCATATTATCTCTCTTCTTTTTAACATTACTTATATTTTTCTAGACTCTTTAATAATTTTATCAATAATGTTGGTAACATTTTATCCTGCCTTTCTTTTCTAGTCTCAAGACCAACAGAAAGGGGGGACAAAGGTTATGTTCCATCTGTATTTATCCCCATTTCAACAATGTAAGTAACCTTAGCCACATGTAAAATATCTATTATTGAATTTATTTTTTAAAAACTAAGGTTCTCTACAGGAAATTGAAGGATAGAGCAGAGTACATATACCTGACAATAAAGCATTTCAATGCTCAATGTCCCATTTTCTTTAATACATAAAGCGACTCTTCAGAATGCTCCATAGTCTACCATAACTGGAATTATAAAGTTGCCCTTCTATATGCTGTATATTCCATAATAGGCTGAGTGCTCTCATTTCAAACAATGAATTAGGCATCTCCATGTCACAAATAGATGAAGCCCTAGAAATGAGTTCCATTTAATCCTTTTCAATATGTACTTTGTTATCTCTTTAAGCCGAAGTGATTCAACTGAGCCACATTCTCCAACAGATCTTCTTCCCATGTCTCCAAGTGTATATGCAGTGCTGAGAGAAAACCTGAGTCCCACAACAATTGAAACTGCAGTATGTTCCCTTTCTTTTCCATTGCTGGTCAGGGGCACTCCTAATGAAGCAAATGTGGTACCTGTTACTCAAAAGGGCTCAAGTTCTGCCTGAGAAGTGAGAAAACACATTTGTTGGAACAATTCCATGTGCATAACACTGGGTGTGTCTGTATGTTGCTGTGGGTCACTGACATTATGGGCATTGAAAGCAGACACCTTCCCTCGTTTGAACTGCTTTATGTTCTTTCCATCAAAAGCCACTAAAGGGTGAAGTATTCCTGTGCCTCACTCATGTTCTCTTTGTCTCTACTTTCACCATTGGCCACTGGTCAATATTTATTTTAGTTCACGCATCACAAATTCCAATTCTTCTTGATTAATTGTCACTTACATTAGTCTTCAAGTAGTATATGAATTACAATCAATAGCAACATAATAATACCCTCCTGAGAAGTGAGTCACGATCTTAAACACGAAATGTGATTTAGGATGCATTTTATCTATTATTGTTCCTCAATACCATCAGGTGATTCAAACCCCCATTTACATACAGATGAACATACTAGAATAATAGAATCTTGGAGAGACCCTGAGCCCCAAGAGATTTCTATCTGGTGTTGGGAGAAAAATTTTTACTTTACCCATCAAGATTCATTTGGCTAATCTAAGAATTAAATTGACATGAAACAGATGAATAGGAGAAAGCCAAATAATTACTAACTAAATGAAGTACTAAGAGGGAGGCCATTAGAATTTGAGGCTCACAGTCAGACACTTGAGGCTTATATGCCATTCTGAGCCAAGGAAAAGGGGCTAGGAGTATGGGACTTCAAGGAATGAAGACAATTCACAGGAAGATGAAAAAGAGTAAACATTTCATAAGTAAATGTTTGCTGGACCATACGGAAACGATGGGACACAGAGAAGAATTTTAACAAAGTGTTCATTCCTCCCTGTCTATCATACCTAGTTCATATTATACTGTAGTTATCTATGGTGATAGCTCCCTTCCTGGAGCAGGTCCTCTATCTAAATGCTTTTAGACAGGCGGAAAGTCAAAGTTTCTTCCTGAGCCTTTTGTTTCTTAAAAATAATCATCCTAGGGGCACCTGGGTGACTCAGTCGGTTGAGCGTCTGACTTCAGCTCAGGTCATGATCTCATAGCTCTGTGAGTTCGAGCCCCGCATCGGGCTCTGTGCTGACGGCTCAGAGCCTGGAGCCTGCTTCGGATTCTGTGTCTCCCTCTCTCTCTCTGCCCCTAACCCACTAGCATTCTGTCTCTGTCTCTCTCAAAAATAAATAAACATTAAAAAAAAATAATCATCATCATCCTAAAATAATCCACATGCTAAAAAGACACATTTTGGGGTGGAAAATATTATTACTCCTCTACACAGGTTATAAATCAAGTGAGTTTTAGTCCTTCTCTTGAAGATTTCCAGGGATGGAAAATCCATAGTCCCCTCTGACAGCTTATTTCAGTGTTAGTTGTCTTAAATCATTTAGCTATAAGAGAACTTTTGCTACACTTTGCCAGCATTTCCTCATTACATTTTTGTGGGATGAAATTTGTGAATACTTAGTAGCTAATTGGTAGAAATATTATGATGTATATAGTAGATAAGAGACTGTTTACCTAAGAAATTATGGCTTATTTGCAAAACTAGTAGTTTCCTCAAAAATCATTTTCATTTTCCAATTTTAGATGAAGTCTCCATATTCTGCTGAATGACAGGATAAACCCTTGACACTCAAAAGAAGGAAGCAAATGAAAAAGCTTAAAGACTGATCTTTGCCAACAATCGTATCTTATTTCTTCAGCTTTGTATAGACCAATTTCCAGGAAATGGTTGAAGTCTGAAGCTCTCCTTTCACTGGCATGACACCACCAATTGGGAATGTTTTGATTGGAATGCTAAAAACCAAAGCTTCAGATAAACTTGCAAGATAAGACACTTGAAGAAACCACTGTTAATATAACATTAACAAAAGACTCGTTTGTATATATTTGTTTCATTTCTGATTTTTTTCTCACATGTTACTTACGATTTTGGCTCCAGAAGGATTAAGTATTAAGATTTCAGAATAGAGGCACCTGGCTGTCTCAGTCAGAAGAGCATGTGACTCTTGATCTTGGGGTTGTAAGTTTGAGCCCCACATTGGATGTAGAATTACTTAAAAATAAAATCTTTAAAAAGAAAAAAAAAACAAAAAAAGATTTCAGAATAGGTCAAGAATGATAGAGTCACACCTACATCAGTCAAAAACCAGCAAGAAGGCCTAAGAGAAAAGCCAAATAAGCTAATGTCCTGAGTTCTGGCAGGTAAGAGTCGTCACAATAGATACCAGATGGAAGGAACGGTGGGACACGAACAACAGCAATTCACAGGGTGTCCTGGAATGAATTATGAAGCCTCGTGATTGCCATGTCAATACTGTCCCAACTTTGGGGATTATAGCTGTTGGTACCACTACCAGGGATGACCTCTCCTTAGGGGAAGGAATTCAGTATCATTCTCTGGTGGTATTCTCAGGTAAATTGCACTGAAAGTAGGTACAGAGGTAAAAATCTCATGAAACAAGAGCTCTAGAAGGGCTTGGACTAGGTGAGTCCTATGATCCTCTCCAGCTCTGAGTCTCCAGTCCCATGAATCCAACTTGAGTCTGGGAAAGCAGTTTAGGATGAAGAGAAGTTCCATCCCTTCAGTTTTCTCTGGTGATGAGGGAGGGGAGGGGTTTTACTGGATGCTAATACAAGTATATAAGCTGCAGATCTTTTCTGATCCTTGCCTTGCTTTAGTGGTGACATTGCCCAGATACTGCCCTTAGTTACTAATGCAGGATCCCCCAATACCCAAGACCTGGAGAGGTGTCTATGTCTATAAGCCCTAGGGAAGTTGTTGGACCAGGTGAGGAAGTCACAATACCAAGACATCTGCCAACTACAAAAAATCTTGTTGCTGGTGTTCAAGGTGAGGTCTGACTGCAGAATCAGAGATGACCATTCCCTCTACAAGACCTCTCTGTAACTTCTTCTGCCCACCTTTTATCCCTGAGGCAAGCCACACAGAGAGAGGCTAATGTGTAATGGAAAAGGTTACAAAGAAGAAAAAAAAAGGTTTTAATATAACGTGTATTCTCTCTTAAAGAGAGTCCATCTTACCAATTTCATCCTTTATACCCACTCACATGCGCCCAACTGGATCTTATATTGTTCTTTGAGAGGCAAGCTCTGCACCTGCCCCAAGGCCAGTTCCCTTATTCCTTTGCAAGCTCCTGAATAGTACTCTTATGGGCAAGGTGTCTATTGGATGGAAGACCATCAGGCTAACTTGAGGTGCATTCTCCCAGTCTCTCTTCCATAAGCCCCATTTTCTGAATATATCTGATATATATTTTCTGATATATTTGAATATATTTCAAATATATCAATTGGCAGCAACATTAGAGTAAACCATCATAAACCTTAAAGAAGTAATCTCCAGGAAATCTACCTGGAAATACTCTTAAACAATTGGATTTAGAAGCTAAAAAAGGTTTCAGAAGCTTTTCATTCCCTGGAATGTATTAAAAGTATTATGCACTCTTATTCAGCAAAATTTTTAGAAATTGCCTAATATAGAGCCTGGTAGCAGAATGCCAAGGTCTCATGTATGATCTCAACCATCATTGTTATTTGAGGGTAGATAATACAAGAACATCTGTAGTTTGCTCCCTATAATAGAAACAGAGACCATGTAGTAAGAATAAGAGTTCAACAAGTGCCTGTTTTCGGTTCAGAAAATCAAAACCAAGCTCTTGATCCCAGTATAGAATTAGTTCCCAAGAGTGTGAGTCTTGCATTCCAGAAATCATGTTTGTGAGAATAACAGGATTTTGGCAGGGTATTCCTGGATATCCCTGTTTAGTTCAGGGCAAGGTGTGTGCCACATGAGATGAAGTGCAATGAATAGGAAGGGAATTTAGACCACACTTCCAACAAATCCTCCCTCAAAAAAATTTTTTTTTACAACTGGCGGCAGCAAATAAGTAGCATTTAATGAAACAAAGTGTAGATTTACTTTTTAAATATCGAATCACATTTTCACTTCTCCCCTCACCCATCCCAGACCAATCACAGACGTCCATTTTGCTAAACCCTTTGCAAATTCTTTTTCATGTAGACTCATTTTGACCAATTGTCCCAAATATCAATGCCTTTGTCTATAATGTTGAAAGAAGGCAGCTGTCAGTGGATTTCCTCAAAGTCTTCAGGTGGCAAGGAAGACCCCCCCAGAGACCCATAAAGAATGAGTATGCTTCTGGCAAACCCAAGGGATTTTTCTTTACATGTTCAGGAGACCCAAGAACTCCCTACAGAAGAAGGAACAGAGTAGAGGTCAAACCAATCAGAGCTATATTCCAACAGCAGATAAGTGTAGTCTGGACTTGGCAAACTGCCTCTGTGCACACTCCAATTTTTCACAGATACTTTTTTTTTTTTTTTCAAATTGACCATGAGCATTCATTGATTTGACTGCATTTTTTAGTCTGGCTTATTGAAGTATAATATAATAAAATTCACCCTTTTCTGACAAGCCCATACAGCTGTGTAACTACCACTGTAAGAACATTTCCACCAGAGTCCTCACAAAGAGGATGCTAGAAAAACATGAGTAAGGACATTCTCTGCAACATCCTTAAATGCAACAAACAACTCCATGCAGCTTCCTATGTAGGCAGACAGCTCTGTTTAAAATAAATTGGGGGTTGGGGGCAGGGAGGGGCACCCGGGTGGTTCAGTCGGTTAAGTGTCCTACTTGGGCTCAGGTCATGATCTCATGGCTCGTGAGTTCAAGCCTCATGTTAGGTTCTGTGCTGATAGCTCAGAGCCTGGAGCCTGCTTCAGATTCTGTGTCTCCTCTCTCTCTCCCCCTCCCCCACTCCAGCCCTGTCTCTCCCTCTCTCAAGAATAATAAACATTAAAAAAAATTTTAATAAAAATAAAAATAAATAAATAAAATAAATCAGGGGGGTGCCTAGGTGGCTCAGTCCCACTCTTGATCTCAGCTCAGGTCTTGATCTCAGGGTTGTGAGTTCAAACCTCACATTGGGCTCCATGCTGGGTGTGTGAAGCCTACTCAAAAAAAATAAATCAGATCATTTTACCCTCTGTTTATAACCTTCAAATGTTTTCTGGTGCTCTGGATTAGCAGTTCTTACCTGGGGTATTCATGAGTTTGGATGGCAAAAGAGTTTTCACAGACTTCTAACTGAAACTTAGAATTTCCCTCAATTATGAATAAAGGCAACAAACCATAACCTGCACCTTTTTCTCACATTAGAGTTGTTACAATTATCTCGAAATATTTCTTATGCTAAGCACAATTTTGAAATTGTCATCAGACCCACTGCTAGAGCCTATTTAATGCCATTAACAAAGAGGCACTTGTATCACTATATCACAAAGTTGGTTTTAATATTTTGATATCTGCATCTCACTGTGGTTGCTTTTCCATTTAACCTCATGTATTTTCTTTTATTCAACTAAAAATATTACTCTTTGCAGGAGTTCATAGGCTTCATCAGACTGCTAAAGGGGCCCATGGCACAAAAATTTAAGAATCCCAACTCTGGGATGATGACCATAATTCTCAAGGGATCTTTCCAAAGTCATATATTATTTAGTCTCTTCTTAGTCTTCAACTCCTCTCTCATCACCTCCCCCAACAATGGCTTCTCACTCTCCAAAACATACACGCACAAGACTGTGCTACTCTCCATTTCTTTGATGGCCCAGGTGCTCTCCTGCCTCCCTCCACTGCATCTTCTCAAGTCTCCAACCCCACCTTATCCACCTTGCTATCTGGATAATGTTCATACATCCTGAGGATTCTAGAAAGCCTTTTGCCCCCACACTTCCCATGTGCACATGTGAATGACCCCAGGTCACATCATGCTTCCAGATTCACCAGCACCGTTCCTATCAACCTTGTTGTAAAGGCATATTAGCTGTCCTCTTCATTAGACTCTAAGCAAACTCTCTATGGACAGGGACCAAGAAGGTTTTGTTAGCAGTTATATCCCTAAAATCTAGTGTAATCTCTGCCTCTTAATAAATATTTGTTAATGATTTAATATTTGAACACATAGAAGACAGTAATCAGTTCCTTTCTTTATATTGCTCCTTGACCTGCCTGCAAGACTAAGCTAGAATTTTCCATACAACCTTCCAAATTCTAAAATTATGGGATAGTCACTAATATTATACTTCAAATTTAGTAACCAAAACATGCTTGCCATTGCTTCCCTCTACTTCACCTCACTCATAACTTCCAAACTCTGTAGAAATGCTCTGGATGAGATTGTCTGATTATCTGCTTATTCTAACTTCTCTTTAATTTAGAAACCTTATACGTACGTGCCTAACATCCCAGACTTCTGTTCATCCATAGATGAACCAAGTGCTCTTGAAATTTCCCCTTAACTCTGCCTTCATTAAACTCATTGCCTTTACTACTCCTGGGGAAAGCCCTACACAACACTCTTACATTAGCCTTGACAGTCATCCAGTTAGATGTCTCACAGACTGCTGTCAATGGGAAGAACCCTAGAGCCTGTCTAGACAGGGTGGAGATGAGGAAGAGGTTGATAAGGATGTAGAACAGTGGTGCTCTCATTAAAATCCTTTGGGGAGTTTTTAAGAGTACACATGCCCTTTATTCTCCTCCCCTCAATTCTAGCTCAAGAAGTCTAGAGCCAGTGTTGATATCTGAATGGTTGAATTAACCTGTGATTCCTGATTCCAGTGTTGGTTGATGGTATTATGCACTCGTTAAAAAATGTATATTATAAAAATACTGAGATTGTGTATCAGGGACTGCCTTTCTCAACTAGAGTTTCCCATCTGAACCATAAGACACAGTAAGTAATTAGCTTGACTATTTTCCCAGTTGACCCAAGGATGGTACGCAGTGCCATTTGAGGTATATAGGAGAGACAGTAGTTCATACACAGATGCCTCAGAGCATTAGGCTTAATTCTTCCACGGAACCTAGGAGGAGGCAGACTGTCACAGTACAAAGTCCCTCCTGTTGTGAGGAGAGATGAAAACAGACAAGTAATAAATGAGAGATTTAATAAGTGCTATGAAGACTAGAGTAACTGGAAGAAGTGGTCAATGAAGGTCTCTCTGGGGAGATATTTGATCTGAGACCTAAAGAATGAGAAGGAGCAAGTTCATAGACGCAGCCAGGAACACAGCATCCTAAAAGAACAGTACCTAAATAAGACCCCTGCTGATAAAATCTTGAGTGCTTGAGGAAAAGAGGGAGGCCACAAGGAGTGGAGCATGGGGAGACATGGAGTGACTGGGGCAACATGGGTAGGAGAGAGGGTTAAGACCAGATCATGTAGGAGTCTGGAGGGAAAGCTGAAGGCTGTGGATTTTATTACAAGTGCTGTAGGAAAGAGTGGTGGTATTATTTTTGTTTCTTCATTATACTGAAGTTTTCATTTGTTTCAAGTAAATATATAACAAGGTTTCTACAGAAAAACTCAGCTTCAATTCCTGGACTAGGAGCTTCGTGGTGGTGCAACCTGAGCAGTTGCACAGGGCCAGCACTCGCAAGGGCTCCATGCTTGATTTAATGCCCTACTGTTGGGTCCTGCAAATTGTACAGCCTGCCCTGTCCTTTTTTTTTTTTTTTTTAATTTTTTGTTAATGTTTATTTTTAAGAGAGAGAAAAATACAGACGGCCAGCAGGGTAGGGGGAGAGAGAGAGGGAGACACAGAATCTGAAGCAGGCTCCAGGCTCTGAGCTGTCAGCACAGAGCCCAATGTGGGGCTTGAACTCAAGAATGGGGAGATCATGACCTGAGCTGAAGTCGGTCACTAACCCACTGAGCCACCCAGGCTCCCAGCCTGTCCTGTCCTTCTAACGGGAAGATAAACGTTCATTCGTGTTGTGGGAATCATGTAAGGAACACTTACTGGTCCCCATGGGGACCGGTGCTCACTCTCCCATGAGACTGTAGTCTACGGTACGGTAAGATGGATCCCCTCACACACTGGAGGTCCTGGGTTGGTCCCTATATCACCCTACGTAGTTATGGCTCTTTGCTGGTGCTGGTGCTGGAGCTCTTCCATTATACTTCTCCCCCACTCCTTCTGGTATAATCACCCTAAGGGAAAGGGCGGGTGGGGGAGGGGGGGTGCAAAAAAATCCCAGGAGAAAAAGAAAAGCCCCCTTTTGCAGATAACTGCAAAGGGACACCTGAAGAGCCAGCCAGCCCTTCAACTTCACCTTCACACCAGCTGGGTGAAGGTCAGAGCTTGGAAAACAGGGTCTGAGTTAGCACGCGAGCAGACTGTGTAGAAAGAAGACAGGGAGGAAAACGGGTCGTCTCCAGGCCAAGGGAAGAATGAAAAGATGCAAGTGGGAAGAGTAAGGTTTCCAGCACCTTCAGGAGTTAGAAAACATTCCCCTCCTTCCTTCCCAAGTTAACGGGCACGCCCCCCCCCCCCCCCCCCCCCCCCCCGCCTCGGCCTTTCATCTGGTCCAGGACCACTACTGTAAGGACTTTGCCGACCCGAATGGCGTAGGGCAAGTGGCAGGGCTGGTGCTGGCACTAGCGTGCGGATCCCGCCTCCTTCCTCCGGGAGGCTGTGGGAAGGAACCGCTGATCAGGCGACCAGACTGTGGGAAAACCCCGGGCCGCGCCTGCGCACTACTCCCTGCGTCTCTAGACTTTCGCTTTTCGGTTTCCTCCCAATTCTGCTCCTTCTCGCTCCCGGGCCGTTTCCCCGAAAGCACGTGGGGCGGCTCTTCTGAGCAGCCGAGTCCCTCCCGCCGCGCGCCGGGCCGGCTGTTTTGGAAACATTTCAAAGAGCCGGACTACCTGCACCTCCCAGTGTACCGCATCCTGGGCAGGCATGGGCTGCTCTCCAGAAAGCACAGGACTTCAAAAGCTGTTCACGACGGTGTTTGCATGATGAATGCTCACTATAGACATTTGTAGGGGGAAAAAAAGAAAAAATTATATAGTAACCCACCACCCAGAAACTTAAACACTTTCAAATATTTTCCCTCCTTCCTTCTCTCCTTTTTTCCCTATTTCCATGTGTTTACATTTCTATATGTTCTTATAGCAATAGGATAATACCTTCTATGTTTTCTATCCTGCATTAAAAAAATTTTTTTTATGTTTATTTATTTTTGAGAGAGAGATAGAGCACGAGTGGAGGCGGAGCAGAGACAGAGAGGGAGACACAGAATCCGAAAAAGGCTCCATCCAGGCTCTGAGCTGTCAGTACAGAGCCAATGGAGGGATCTAACTCTGAACGGTGAGATCATGACCCGAGCCTAGGTCGGACACCCAACCGACTAGCCACCCAGGCGTCCCTCTATACTGCATTTTAATTTAATTTTATACGTGGGTATTTTCCAATGTAACTAAATGTTCTTTGAAAGCATAACTTTCATATTCTAGCATATGAGTATCAAAAATCCAGAGAATTACTGGGAATTTTAGAAATCTTTTATTTTGAGGGCACCCGGGTGGTTCAGCCCATTAAGTATCTGATTTCAGCTCAGGTCATGATCCATGGTTCATGAATTCTAGCCCCACAGAGCCCTGCATCTGTCTCTGAGTGGCAGTGCTGAGCCCACTTCTGATGCTCTGTCTCCTACTCTCTGCCCCTCCCCCCGTCTTGAAAATAAACTTTAAAAAAAGTTTAGAAATCCTTTATTTTAATCCTGTTATATTAACAGATTAACAAATATGGCTTATGCCGATGAAGTGTAATTCCTACTGATGAAGTGTAATTCCTACAATTAGATATCTCAGTTACCAACATTACTACAAAATTGGAAAAATATGCCTAAAATGCAATATGGTACTATAGATTTTTTTCATCAGATTTATAGTTGCCATTTTGAGACAGGCCAAGACCATAAAGACAAAACACAGAGGGAGTAAGTTTTTCATTGCAGGACAATGGTCCTGCACCACCTGAGAAATTCCACTTTCTAATTCGGTAGTAGGATGCTTTGCTTTCCCCCATAAGATCTGTATCCATGATCTATTGCTACGTAACAAACCAAACTATCCCCAAAACTCAGAGGGGAATAAAACAACAACCATTTATCATTGCCTGTGAGTCTTTGGTAGACTGGGCAGTTCTGCTCATCTGGGTCAGATCTCTGATCTTGCTGTCTCACTTGCCTGAGGCCTAAGCCCTGACAGCTGCAGACTCAGTGGTGTTCTGCGTGGGCTTTTGTGCTGCAGCAGGCTAGGCTGACTTGCCTTGGAGGCAGAGCAGGGTTTGTGGAATGGAGTATTGTGAGGCCCCAGAGGCCCAGGCTCAGAATGGCACAATGTCACATCTGCTGTGCAATATTGGTCAAAGCAAGTCACAAGTCAGCCCAGATATGAGGGGTGGGAGAATCATCCCTGCCTCTTGCTGGAAGCAAAGGGTCACATTGCAAATGAGTCACATTGCAAATGAGTGCATAAGAGGAAGAGGATCATGTGGCCATTATTGAAAACAATCTACCAAAACATCCTTCCTAATTAATTCTAATGAGAATTATATAACTGATAATATCTTTTTGCCTTGGTTTGTAGGCTGCACTGTATTTTTATATTACTAGTTATTGTAGATATAATTAAATAAATAGAACTGAGCGACTGGAAATACAAGAAGGGATGAATGAAGAATAGGAATGATGGGGCACCTGGGTGACTCAGTTGGTTACATGTCTGACTCTTGGTTTTGGCTCAGGTCATGGACTCACAGTCTGTGACTTCGAGGCCTGCATTGAGCTCTGTGCAGAATCTGCTTGGGATTTTTTCTCTCCCTCTCTCTCGGCCCCTCCCCTGCTCATTCATTCTCTCTCTCTCTCTCTCTCTCTCTCTCTCTCTCTCTCTCTCTCAAAATAAATAAATAAGCTTTTTAAAAAATTAGAAAAAAAAGAAGAGGAATGATACTGTCTTGATGACTCCCCCAAGCAAAAATAAATTTGCTTCGGGGCGCCTGGGTGGCGCAGTCGGTTAAGCGTCCGACTTCAGCCAGGCCACGATCTCGCAGTCCGTGAGTTCGAGCCCCGCGTCGGGCTCTGGGCTGATGGCTCGGAGCCTGGAGCCTGTTTCCGATTCTGTGTCTCCCTCTCTCTCTGCCCCTCCCCGGTTCATGCTCTGTCTCTCTCTGTCCCAAAAATAAATAAACGTTGAAAAAAAAATAAATAAATAAATAAATTTGCTTCAAATAGGAGGTTTGGGATGGTTTCTAAGAATCTTTCCACTGTATCATCATGGGAATTTATGAGTTACTACAGTGCTTTCAATAACTCATCATAAAATGTGGCATCTAGGGGCTCCTGGGTGGCTCAGTCGGTTAAGCGTTGCACTTTGGCTCAGGTCATGATCTTGGTTTGGGGGTTCGAGCCCTGTGTTGGGCTCTGTGCTGACAGCTCAGAGCCTGGAGCCTACTTCAGATTCTGTGTCTTCCTCTCTCTCTGCCCGTCCCCTCTTCACGCTTTGTCTCTTTCTCTTTCTCTCAATCTCAAAAATAAATAAACATTTAAAAATAAAAAAATAATAAATAATAAAATCTGGCATCTGGACTCCTCACCATCTTTGCCCTTTAAATAAATGCCAGTTGAGGGATGGCAAATAATAAGTTTTATCTTACCTGCCATTTCTTTTTTTTTTTTTTTAATTTTTTTTTCAACGTTTTTTATTTATTTTTGGGACAGAGAGAGACAGAGCATGAACGGGGGAGGGGCAGAGAGAGAGGGAGACACAGAATCAGAAACAGGCTCCAGGCTCCGAGCCATCAGCCCAGAGCCTGACACGGGGCTCGAACTCACGGACCACGAGATCGTGACCTGGCTGAAGTCGGACGCTTAACCGACTGCGCCACCCAGGTGCCCCAGTCTTACCTGCCATTTCTGATTGATTGCTGTTACTTACCAGATACAACATGGAAAGGTATTCAGAAGCTGGGCACTGGCAGCAAAGAGTACCCTGTCATTTGTTGCCTTTTTTTTTTTAACTCAAATACAGGTCTTTGCATTTACTGTTTCAAGTTTTATCCAGTTGGTTTCAGCACAGCAACATTCTACCCTAAGATAATTTAGACTTTTGATTCTGTCATCTGTGAATTAGTCAGTAATGTCAGTGGGGGGAGGGGGAATCTCAGGGGCTTACAACAATGACAACAAACAAACACGTCTTACTCATGGGTATGTGGTTAGGCTAGACCAGTTCTGGTACGTTCAGGGGTGGGTGAGGGGGCTCCATGCAGCGTTTCTTCTAGGACTCAACCCGGAGGAGCAGTGGCTGCTTGAGCCTGCCATCTCCTAGAGCAGAGAAGGAGCATATAAGGACAAGTCAATCACATGGACCATTCAAAGTCTCAGGTTGGTTGGAGTGTGCCTCACATCTGCTTATATTCCACTACTCAGCATGTCAAGGCCAAAGTGAACTGAGGCAAGGAGTGGGAAGGGAAAGAAAAAAAAAATGAAAATAAGGCAATCTACTGAACATGGTATTAGGTTTTTTTTTTTTTTTCCAGATTTGTGTCTTTTGCAAAGTTGACACTGTTGATATAGAGATAGAGTTTCCTAAACTGACTGTTCTAAGGGGGCCATCACACATTTGGGTCTTGTATTTCTGACTCTCTAGTTTTTGTTTGGTTGGTTGGTTGGTTGGTTGGTTTGGTTTATTTGGCTGCTTTTTCATCAGTCGGCATATTAAATAATCACACTTACAAAATACATATAGTTTGCCCTCCAGGAACTTAGAATCTTAGAGGGAATAAGACTTGGACACTTCCAAAACCATTATATAGGGAGTGTGTGGTGACTGTCAACATAAATATAGACACTTATATATCAGGTTATTTCAGAGACAAGATTAATCAGCACAGGCTGAGGTGGTTCCAGAAGGAGAATACAGGATTTTGGCTTAGTTTTAAAAGTTGGGTAAAGATTTCATAAGTAAAGTGACTAAGGGGCAGGACATGCCATTTACTTTGTGCAGTACTCGTCAATGGTATGGGCAAAGGGACAGAAACAGGAAAATTAAAACCTTGGATGGGGGGGGAGACAGGGAATAGAGTTTAGTTGGGTAAATGGGACAGTGGGGGACAAGACTGGAAAGAAAAGTGAGGACATTCTGTGGAAGATCCAGACTAGTAGACAAAGTTTGTGTTTATCATAAATGCAGTAAGAGTCATCAAGGCCTTTGATGGATTAAGGGTATCAGTATGGTTAAAGTTTTCGAGAACTTAATTTGGCAAATATAGTGGAGAAGAAAGAGATGGGAAGAAGGTGGTGTACCTGGTACTTATGGTAACATTCCAGTGCTGAAGTGATGAGAGCTACAGAGTATGGTCAATGATGGTAAAACAAAGGAGGATAAAGGCACAGGAAGGAGACACCCACAGAACTTGATAATAAGTGCTGACTTCCTAGAGTCACATTTACTCAAACATGGTCTGGGCCCTTCTGCAGGTGAGTAGGAGGGGAAAGCCTTTTTACAGTGGACTGGCATCTCTTTTTACAGAAGGCTGCTACTTTGGTAACAAGGGTCATTGTTATCACAGGTCAGTGAATATGTGACAAGAAGAAGTATATAGATGTGGGAAGAGAAAAATAATAGACACATGTATAAACACATCCCTGGAAAATTATTCAGATCCTTTTCCTACCTGAAGTTGCCTTATTATTCCAGTTCCCTCTGCTTCAAGGAGTCAATTTATCATATGGGCATACCTTCCAAGATCTAATCTAGGCTGGACTCAGGGATGCCTACCTGGGGGAGTGCCATTTAAGCTGAGTTTTTAGCTAGGACATAAAAGATGAGTTAGCCAGAAAAGAGGATGGGGAAGGGGATGTTGCCCCAAGTAATTTCCAAATGGAGAACTGCTGGTGAGAAGGTCCTGAGTTTGGGGAAAGAGCTTGGCATATTTGAAAAACAAAAATGCTGAAGTATGGAAAGGAAAGAGTGGCACAAGATGGGGTTAGAGAAAGTGATAGTGGAACGCTCTATTAAGAATTTTGAATTTATAAGGGGCACCTGGGTCGCTCAGTGGGTTCAGCGTCTGACTCTTGATTTTGGCTCAGGTCATAGTCTCATGGTTCATGAGATTGAGCCCTGCATTGGGCTCTGCGCTGGGTGTGGAACCTGCTTAAGATTCTTTCTCCCTCTCCCTCTCTCTCTGCTCCTCCCTCCACCTCATAGATGCAGGCACACATGCACGTATGCACCAAAATAAATAGACATTAAAAAGAAGTCATCATGGGATTTTTCAAGTTGGCAAACATGCTCTGCTTTGAAATCCAAAAGAAAATCACTCAAACTGTTCTAGAAGAATGGGTTAAAAGGGAATTAAGAGCAGGGTGCCTGGCTGGCTCAGGTGGTAGGGCATGTGACTCTTGATCTCAGTGTTGTGAGTTCAAGCCCCAGGTTGGGTATAGAGATTACTAAAAAAAAAAATGAACTTTTAAAAAAGGGTGGAATTAAGAGCTTAAGTGAAGCGGCCATTTGGGAATCTACCGCAATAATCCAAATGAGAAAAAAGTGCAGATGGTATAAGAGTTGTAAAGAAGTCGATGAGACTTGAGGAATGTTTAACACGAAGAATCAGCAAGGCTCGAGGACCAGGTGTGGTGGGTCAATATCAAAGATGACTCCTAGAAGAAGGCAATATCAAAGATGACTCCTAGCTCTCTGACACATGCTAACTCTAGGTAAAAAAAAAAAAGGGGGGGGGTGGCAGTTTTGAAGAGAAAGATGATGAGTTGGTTCTGAATAGAACTAGTTTGCACAGTTTACCAGACATCCATGTGTTAAGTCCAGGGAAGACTATACACATGCGTGAAACTTACAGGAGAGGTGTGGACAGAATCCACATGTAGAAGCCCTTCACATCTAGAGGGAAATTGAAGTTGTGGGTGAGATCATCACTGACAGTGTGAGAAATGTAGGTAAAGCTAACCAACATCTGGACCCTGACAACATTTAACACTGAACGGTTTGGCAGTGGAGTGAAGCAGAGATGAAGAAGTGTGCCTGAGAGGTGGGAAGAAACAAGCAGGATGTCGTTGCATGGCCATGGAGGAAATGCTGAGAAATGGAGGCGCCAACTGTTTCTGAGTGGTCCAGTAAGGTGAGGACAGAAAAAGCGCCCCCCTGGGTTCAACAACACGCAGGTCAGCTGCTAAACTTTGCTTCTAGATAGACAACGTCCCCACCTGTGTCCTTTGTCTTGGGTTCAAGTTTGCGCCTCTGCAAATACAGACTTCCTTTTACTTGTTCTCTAAAATGTTTAGAGGTAACCGGCAGTCGGCCGAGTTGCAACACACAGGGGAAGCTTCACGTCAACCAACCCCCACCGCAGGGCTCTGCTCAAAGACTAGGGAAGGACCTCGCGGACTGGCAGAGCGGCGGCTCCGGAGGGGAGAGAGCCCGCCCGCGGAACAGCCACGTCCGATTGGCAGATTGAAGCAGCCTCTCGGTGATTGGCGGAAGCGGAAGAAGGCGGGGCGCCGGGTGCAGTCTTTTCTCCCAGCTGGTACTTTCGTTTTCCTGCACGGAGTCTGCGGAGTGACTCCGCCGGACCCGGGACGACGCCCGTTAGACCCCAGACCCAGTAGAGGTGACCCGGGTGCCCGGGACAGGCAGCACTGCTGCGCCTCCACCCACTGCTGCCCGACCCAGCGCTCAGAGTGAGTAGGCATGAGGTTCCGGGTGCCGGGGTGTGATATGCCAGGACCGCCCTGTCGGGGCCTGGTAGCCAGACAGAGAGGACGGGCTTTGCAGGTGAATCCGTCATCCCGGAAAGAATGCGTACCCAGTATCACAGGTGTTCTTGGTGACAACTCGATTGTTCCTGGCAGTCGTGCTCTGGCAGTAAAGATGTCTTCTGAAATAGAATTTTCCCACATAAAACACTACATTTCCCCGTTTACCTCCACCTTTTCCTCCTTCCCGCCCCCTTCCACGACAGTCATCTTTTCTTCTTTTCACAGAAAAGTTTTCATTTGCCGCGTGCCATCCTTGGAGAGCTGTCTAGGTTAGACGCTCACATCCTGTGCATGCAAACCCAACAGTCTTGGCACCTGACGTGAATAGCTGCTGTTTGGGTTGGATCCTTAGCCCCTTGCTGGGACACAGGTGACAGGTCAGTAATTGTTTATGGAAGCGAATGAATGAGTGCATAATTTTGGAAATTTAATTCTGATTCTATGTTTAATTTTTTTTAATGTTTATTTTTGGGAGAGAGACTAACGCACACAGAGTGGGAGTGGGAGTGGGAGAGGATCAGAGGGAGAGGGAAACACAGAATCTGAAGCAGGCTCCAGGCTCTGAGCTGTCAGCACAGAGCCCGACGCAGGCTCCAACTCACTAACGGTGAGATCAGACCTGAGCCCAAGTCAGTCGCCCAAGGGACTGAGGCACCCAGGCACCCCTGCATCTGTGTTTGAAGATGAAGGAATGTAGGGACGCCGGAGGCTTAATCGGTTAAGCGTTAGTTAAGTTTTGGACTTCAGCTTAGGTCACAGTCTCCTGGTTTGTGAGTTCGGGCCCTGCGTTGGGCTCTGTGCTGACAGCTCAGAGCCTGGAGCATGCTTCAGACTCTGTGTCTCCCTCTCTTCTCTGTCCCTCCCCTGCTCGCACTCTGTCTCGATCTCGCTCTCAAAAATAAATAAACTGGGGCGCCTGGGTGGCGCAGTCGGTTAAGCATCCGACTTCAGCCAGGTCACGATCTTGCGGTCCGTGAGTTCGAGCCCCGCGTCGGGCTCTGGGCTGATGGCTCGGAGCCTGGAGCCTGTTTCCGATTCTGTGTCTCCCTCTCTCTCTGCCCCTCCCCCGTTCATGCTCTGTCTCTCTCTGTCCCAAAAATAAATAAACGTTGAAAAAAAAATTAAAAATAAATAAATAAATAAACTTAAAAAAATATTTTTAAAAAAGATGAAGGAACTTAATGTCTTTCAGGAATATAAAAGTTCCTGCAAACCCCCATATTAGTCTTTGAAAAAATTGTGTCTAATACTGAAGAGTTTGTGTGTATGTGTGTGTGTGTATATATATATGTGCACATATATATGGTTGACTGCATTGGATATTGTTTGTGTAAGTTGGAGAGGTTATTTTTATGGGACAGAAATAAGATGAGCCTCCAGCACAATCCAGTATGCAACTGCTGCTTAATGAGGATGCAGAACTCAAACTTGGTGAAGTATAATATGGTTGGCCCTTTACATTCTAATTCACTATGAAATATACCAGATTTTAATTCAAACTTAGTACATACTGTGTGCAGGACACTGACCAATGTACAGAGAATGCTTAAACAAAAAGAGAGTAAGAAGACATGGTCCCAGCAACTCTGAAACTTACATCATGCAGGGGAGAAATCATAGAGGTTAATAAGGAACTGATGGTCTAATAGAGGGTACAGAATGCAGTGAGGCACAAGTCAAAGAAAGCTGTCTCTGGATGAGTCTTAGCTTTAGGAAGAGGGGCACCATATCTACCTTTGAATGCCGGTAGGATTTAGAGAGGCAGAACTTTGTGGGGAGGCTGTTTTCAAGGGTGAGTGACAGCTGGAGCAAAGCGAAAATGGTGGGCATAGCCAAAACACTGTAGAGAATTTGGTGAATGATTTGCTCTGTTAATGGATGAAAATAGGGTAAGGGTGCAAATCAGCCTAGGAATGGGCAAACTAGAAGTTTTGAGCAAGACAGGGATGTGATCTATGTGTACAGCAGGAGGCTGGATTGAAAGATAATGTTGGAATGTTTTGTTTTGTTTTGTTTTAGCATAGACAATCTTTATTGGCAGATGTTAAGAGTGCAAAATGGTGGGGCATCTGGGTGGCTCAGTTAAGCGTCCAACTTCAGCTCAGGTCATGATCTCACAGTTTGTGAGTTCGAGACCCGCGTTGGGCTGTGTGCTGACAACTCAGAGCCTGGAGCCTGCTTCAGATGCTGTGTTTCCCTCTCTGCCCCTCTCCTGCTTGCGCTCTCAAAAATAAAATAAACATTAAAAAAATTGAGAGTGCAAAATGGTGACAAATCCAAAGGGATGGGAAAGGAGGTGGGGCATGGTTCCCCTTTGTCCAAGTGAGGACCCTATAATCAGGCCAATGGGCTGGGAGCACTTGACTGTGGCCACTTTGGGTCCAGCACCCTTCAAAGAACAAGCTCCTAGACAGGAGGTTCCTCACAGAACACGGGAAGGGAACAACACCCCAGAAGAGGCATGGGCTATGTCCCACACCCTGGTAGCCTAGCTCCTGCCCACTACACAGCTTGACAGCTTGGGGTAGGGGTGTTTGGGGACTGGGCTAAACTTATCCCTCTGAAAACCCAGGTATCTGCCTCCTGCCTCAGTCCCCCCTCCACATCCCCCCCCCCCCCCACAGTGATTAGCCAGGTTGGATGGCCTAACAGGGCCCAGCCCAACCCAAAGTGAATAGTTCACATAATATACCATATTTTAGCCATTGTGTGGGTTGCAGGCCTTCGGAGACTGCAGGGATCACTGTGGGCTGACCCTAGCCAAACAACCCTTTCTAGGCCACAGAAATCAACCCAAGGTCTTGAGACTATAGAGGGGGAGTCAGCCTAACATTGGAATTTGAGCCAGGTACCTGGGGGATGATCTTGTCACTCCTTGCGTTGGTTACAGATTTTGTGAGAAGATGATATGGCTTCTAGATTTGTTAACATGAATTTGTTAATTGCCTGTTCCATGCCAGGTGCTGTGTCTGTATGAGTTCATCCAGTCTTAACAACCACACCATTGATAGGGAAGTGAGTTTCCTGAGGTCATGCATGTAATAAGAGGTGCTGTACCCCCTCTGGCTGACGCTCTGGCCAGCCTATTTACTTTAGGCATATACTTATTAAACACCTTGCAGGATGGGAGAGAGCCACAGATTTGGAATCTCTCACTCAGGTAAAATTAATTTGAAGTGAAAAATCAAATTCCTATAGCAGGTGTGCCAAAAGGGTGGGTTTGTGTCCATTTCTACTGGGATTTGTGAAGGTAACTAGCTTTATAGTCCCACCATATCCTTACTTTTCTTTGGAAGGAAATTCGTGGAGTAGACATGACTTCATGCCTGCACATGTGTGCTGGCCAGCCAGGACTCGTGACTCTTCCATACCCTGCTTAAAAATCCAGACCCTTCCTCAGAGGCCTGGGAAGACAAGATTCATATATACCCACTCTGCATATTGCCAGCTGTGCACTAATCCTAAATTACGCTGTGGTAATGAGAGGCTCTTTGTTTTCCTCATAGATGTGAGGACTTCCTTAAATCAGATTTTTGTTTTCATTTCCTTAGAACTGCTGTGCAAAAACTGACTCACAGTTATCCAAATAGGTAGTATTACTTTATCGTTTGAAATTATATTTCACAATGTTGTTTCAGTCTTTAAAAATTATTACTGAGCGGCGCCTGGGTGGCTCAGTGGTTAAGGGTCTGACTTTGGCTCAGGTCATGATCTCGCAGTTTGTGAGTTTGAGCCCTGTGTCAGGCTCTGTGCTGACAGCTCGGAGCCTGAGGCCTGCTTCAGATTCTGTGTCTCCCTCTGTCTCTGCCCGTCCCATACTTACAATCTGTGTCTCTCTCTCAATATAAATAAATATTTTTTAAAATTAATTTTAAAAAAAGCATAGGGATAAAGCCCTTTGATTAAAAACAATAAAAAATAAATAAAAATAAAAATTATTACTGAGATTAAGAGTTGTGCCAGTTTTATTGTTTGTAGTAGGCCAAAAAGAAAATATATCTTTTTTAAAAGGTAGAAGACAAAAATAATTTATTTTACCATATGAATCACAAAATATAAAATACCAGTTTAAAACTCTTTGAGTTAAATTATAAATGTACTGTATTTTTAAGAGGACAGCTTGTGGAAAGTTCTTATGATTTGTCCTAAAGCAAATGTAATTAAATAATGTTTTCCATGTTTTATTTGATAAAAGTGCAGATTCATTTTGAAGGCATATTATATACCCAGCACTATTCTGGAGATATAGTGGTGAACAATCCACCCACCTTCCAATTTCTTCCCTTTGTGTGGGGAAAACAGACAGTAATCAAAATAAAAAAGACAATAGGGGCACCTGGGTGGCTCTGTCGGTTAAACATCTGACTCTTGATTTGAGCTCAGGTCATGATCTCACGGTTTGTGAGACTGAGCCCTGGGGTTGCGCTCTGCACTGAGAGTGCAGAGCCTGCTTGGGATTCTCTCTCCCTTTCCTTTCCATCTCTCTCTACCCCTCTCCCGCTTGCTCACACATATGCATGCTCTCTCTTTCTCTCTCAAATAAACATTAAAAAAATATGTATGCATATGGTAGGTTAGATGGTGGTAAGTGCTATGGAGAAAAATGCATCAGGGCAGAGGGATAGTATTCTACGAAGTGAGAGGTGATGTCAGTTTAAAAAAGGTGTCCAGAAAAGGTTTCCCTTTTATGTTGACATTTGAGCAAAGGCCTGAAGATGTGTTTTCTGGAGAAGAAAAAAAATATGAACTCCCAAACCTCAGTAAAAAACAGGTTTCAGAATATAAGCACCATTTAAATAATATATTTCAGAGACAAATTATGTTTTGGGTTAAGATATTTAAAGAAGCAGAGGTGCCTGGGTGGCTTAGTTGGTTGATTGGTTGAGCGTCTGACTCTTGGTTTTGGCTCAGGTCATGATCTCATGGTTTCATGAGTTCGGGCCCCATGTTGGGCTCTGTACCGGGGGTGCAGAGCCTGCTTGGGATTGTCTCTGTCTCCCTCTCTTTCTGGTCCTCCCCCACTCACACTGTCTCTGTCTCTCTCAAAATAAATAAACTTAAAAAAAAAAGATATTTAAGAAAGCATAACGCGGGGCGCCTGGGTGGCGCAGTCGGTTAAGCGTCCGACTTCAGCCAGGTCACGATCTCGCGGTCCGTGAGTTCGAGTCCCGCGTCGGGCTCTGGGCTGATGGCTCAGCGCCTGGAGCCTGTTTCCGATTCTTGTCTCCCTCTCTCTCTGCCCCCCCCCCCCCCGTTCATGCTCTGTCTCTCTCTGTCCCAAATATAAATAAACGTTGAAAAAAAAAAATTTTTTTAAAAAAAAATAAAAAAAAAATAAAAAAAAAAAAGAAAGCATAACGCTAGATGTGCTTTCTTTGGAACTATGGTCTTCCATTCACGACCTGTGTTCTGTTCCCTTATAGGATGTCTCAGTGGTATGAGCTTCAACAGCTTGACTCCAAATTCCTGGAACAGGTTCACCAGCTCTATGATGACAGTTTTCCCATGGAAATCAGACAGTACCTAGCACAGTGGCTAGAAAAGCAAGACTGGTAAGAAAAGCCCACTTGAAGTTTTTCTATGCTTTTTAAAATAATTTGTTGATTAAGTGACTTGGAAAGACATTGACTAAAAGATGAATCACACTGTGACCTTTGGGACTATCTGTTGCAGAAAAATGTATTGGTTTGAAAAATGGCATGTGTCTCTACAAAGCTAAATTCATTAGTCATTAAGTACTTTTATGCTGTTTTGTCCATTTAATTATGATGCATACTCCTAAGTGCTTTGGACGAGTTAGATAATGCTGAAACCAATTATTTTCCACATTAGGACCCAAGCTATAGAAAGAAGAAATTAAAAGAAATAATTATAGCCCAATTATGGTAGAACATTGATTAGAAATATGAAGAAAGTAATAAAATTAGGGGGATATCCCTAAAAATTGATACGTGGTTTTTTTTTTAATTTTACCATTTGTTGATTGCAAAAATTTTAAATGTTTTAAAAGTATTCACAATATGGAGTGAAGGCCCCTTTTGTCTTTTTTCCTCCAGAGATTAGCATTAAGAGTTTTGTGCACAATCTAGAGTTCTAGAATTTTTCAAGCTAATTGTGCATAATATATTGTATATGGGTGCCTGGGTGACTCATTTGGTTAAGTGTCTGACTCTTGACTTCTGCTCAGGTCATGCTCTCATGGTGTGAGATTGGTGGTGAGATCGAACCCTGCATCAGGCTCCACACTGGGCTTGGAGCATTGTTGAGAGTCTCTCTTCCTTTGCCTCTCTCCCTGCTCATGATTTCTCTCTCTCCCTGCTCATGCTTTGTCTCTCTCCCTCAAAAAAAGAAAGAAAGAAAGAGAGAGAGAGAGAGAGAGAGAGAGAGAGAGAGAGAGAGAGAGAGAGAGAGAGAGAGAGAAGAAAGAAAGAAAGAAAGAAAGAAAGAAAGAAAGAAAGAAAGAAAAAAGAAAAGAAAAATTAGAGGTGCCTGAGTGGCTCAGTCAGTTAAGCATCTGACTTCAGCTTAGGTCATGATCTCACAGTTCATGAGTTCAAGCCCTGCATGAAGCTCTCTCCTCAGTGCAGAGCCCGCTTCAGATCTTCAGTCTCCCTCTCTCTATGCACCCCCTCACTTGTGCACACATGCACGTGCTCTCCCTCTCTCAAAATAAACATTAAGGAAATTTAAAAAAAAGAAAAATTGTACAAACTGCTGTTCTGAAAGCAACATCAGTCTTAAAAGAAGGAGCAAAACCTGAGAACACACTTAAAATTTGTGTTTTTTTTTTAATAATTTTAATAAGGAAAGTAGTGTTTATTTTGTATGTTTAAAGTAGTTTCTAAAATGAAATGTATAAATTTCAAATCTCCTAGGGAGCATGCTGCTAATGATGTTTCATTTGCCACCATCCGTTTTCATGACCTCCTATCACAGCTGGATGATCAGTACAGTCGCTTTTCTTTGGAAAATAATTTTTTGTTGCAGCATAACATAAGGAAAAGCAAGCGTAATCTTCAGGTATGACCTGGATTTTGTGTTTCAGTCAAAATGTTCCCAGGCTCATATAACAGTTTATTGAGCATGCACTCATTGGTATTTTTAAAAGTTACAGAGACTGTAAATAAACTACCTTTATATGGCTAATAATTTTATAGCATAAGCAAAGTAAAATACGAATTCATTTAGTAAACATGTAAGGAATTTTCAGGTTTAAGTGTATCACCTGTTAGGCATCAATAATTCTGAGAGAAATGTGATGCTATAACCTTGTTTTGCTAGAAATTGTTGAAATTTAAGCCCAAGAAAAAGGGTTACATTTTAAAAGCAGTGGGCTATAGAAACATGTCAAAGCTCCAAGGAGATTTAGTGATGAGTCCAGTCTGAGTCCTTGGTATACAGATGAAGAATAAGTTCGGAAAGGTTTGATAACCCTGAGGCCTGATACTGAGTTGGTGAATTAGAACTAGGAGTCCACCTTTCCTTGCTTTTGGAGGAATTACCTTCCCAGGGAAGAGAAAGTCGAAGAGAGTCCCAGGCAGGAGAGAATGGGCTACAAAGTTTTAGGATTTTTTCAAAAGTACTCCCAGTATCCCCTAAGCCTGGCTACCATATTTATTTCTATATTAATGGAACTTTTCTGTTTCAATGGAGGTAAAAGCTAGCATTTTCTTGTTTCATACCATGTCACCAAACTCTTCAGCTTAGGTAATTAGGAGCTTTTTCTTTTTTGTGGGAATGTATCTATGATTTTATAATACCAATGACAGGGGGAAGTCAGATTAAGTTTATAGAAATTTGATCTCCTATAGACTTGGCTTGAACATGCCTGTTACAAAGAGCTGTGATTGCCAGTATTTTGTAAACTGGCTTTGACAAGGAAATACAAAAACTGAAAAGAGTATCTTTAATCTAATTCAAAGCAGAGACCAGTAGATACATTAATTGAGAAATACCATGGGTAATTTCTGTACCATGTACATGGTCTCAAGATCCTAACAGAACATAATTGGTCTCAAGAACAACAGAAATTAAAGTAAAAATATTATAGGAACCATGTATGAAAATACTTGATTTTTTAATCAAGAAATAATTTACGTATCTGCACTGATTGGAAGTTTTTGTCGTAATTTGTAAAAAGAATATTTAGACTTTACCAAAAATGGCTTGTATAGAATTTAATAAATACAAGATGAGGCTTCTCAGTGAATAGGAGTGAATTCAATTTATAATATACAATGGCTTAAACATTCTGAAATTTAGTTTGTTTTTATTCTGACAACGGATATCTAGGATAATTTTCAGGAAGATCCAATACAGATGTCTATGATTATCTATAACTGTCTGAAGGAAGAAAGGAAGATCCTGGAAAATGCCCAGAGATTCAATCAGGTACTTTTTTTTCTAATTGAACACTAAAGATAATAGTAAAAATTCATTCATTTATCCAACAAATATTATCAACACCCTGTTCAAGGCAATGTTGTATAGTTCTCTGATTTTATGGCCCCAAAGAATGGGAAAAACCAGATATAGAGATTTTATAGATCCAGGCTTTTAGAAAGCACCATATCTAATAGAAGTCATTCTGGTGAGGGAGAGAGGTAATATGTAAGCAAAATACTTTCAGATAGTAATAATTACCATGAGGATACCAAAGCAAGATACTGTGATACAATAATGGAGTATTTGGAGGATGGGGTTGTTTCTTTAAATCAGGGTCCAGAAGCTTCTCTGAGACAAGGGGCAGGGACGGAAGCCGGCAGACAGAGGGCTCTTGCAGCAGTCCAAGGGAGAGAGGGCAGAAGTGTACTCGGGAAAGATGCAGTCAGTAGAGGTGGGAAGAAAAGGACAGATTATGCTTTGGACATGGTATCAACGGGGCTTACAGTGAAGGATCAAATATGGGAGTGAGGGAAAGTGAAAAAAAGATGACTTCATGGTTTATGACTTGAGTCACTTGGAGATACTGTTTATTGAGTTAGGGAAGAAGGAAAGGACTGGAGTAGGACTTTTATAGGACATAGTATGTATTGGAGAAGAACAGGTTGATGGGAGAATCCAGAGCTTTGTTTTAAATAGGACTGAGTTACCTCTTAAATACATAAGACATCCAAACAGGAAACGAGTCAGAGTTGTTTTAGTTCCAAGACTTTTCATCATGGTTTTGCTAATACTAATACAAACCTTCCCATCAGTCAGGGTTCAGATTTTTTAAATTGCCATGGCATTTGTTCATTCCTTTCTTGAGTGAGTGATGGAGTGGTGAGAACAACCCAGAAGGCAGACAGTTGTGAAACTACCGGATGGGTTGTTCTGGTTAAGACCCTTCCAATGTGAGGCTGGGGTGGAGGGGCAGGGTGGTTGGCAGGGGGGGGGGGGGGGGGCGGTGGAGAATGCGAGAGTATTAGAATTTAAGTAGTGGTGGTGAATGCCATTCTCCATTCGCTTTCTGGGCATTTGACCCCAGTGCTTATGAATCTGCTGCTTTCCTGGGCATTTAGTTCCTGCCTCCTCGTCACATTGAAAGCACCTTGCTGCACTAAGCATTTAAAGATATTTATTTGTTCTCAACTCAAGCTAGTTCCTCTGGTACCGGTCCTAGTGACAAAAGTGCATATCAGCGCTGGCTGCCTGGTCTCTGCAGGAGCTATGCCCATCTTCAACATGGCATTCTGCACCTGGGAGATTTTAAGCAAGAAATTTTGATTGTGTGTGACTTTCGTCTTAACACCACTGTGCGATGGGCTGGCCACTCCCGTGTCTCAAATAAACTTGGGAGGACCGCCAAGAGCAGAGACAGGCAGAAAAACAGTTTCCACTACTTTGGCACTCAAGCATTTCTCACCTCACATTCAGCCCTGAGGCCCAGAATTGGCATTGGGAGGCAGAGAAGGGGACTGACTTCTCTTCTCCCAGATCTTGGGTATGCTTTAGGTCTTAAAAGCTTGCAAACTTTTGTGTCCCCTTTAAAAATGTAGGTAATCTGGGGAGAGGTTCTTTTTAAGCCTTTCAGAAGACACATGAGGTATCCGTGAACACCTTTAAGGGGGTTTAGTTGATTGTCCAGCTGAGAACAAGAGAAGCAAGACTTTTGGGAGTTTGAGGGAAGGATGTGGATGTCTGAGGCCATCAGGGAAAGGGAAAAGTCACCAAAGTTACCCAGCCACTACAGGCTGGGAAACTGAGAAACAGTTCTTTGCCATTTCTCCCCTTACTGAAGTAATTACATTTTGATAATATATCTTTTATTCATACTGACATCTGTATGTATGGGATGATAAGATGTCTGTATTTCATCCAGAGGAACTCCATTTGGGACCAGATGTATGGAGAGAATCTAGATGAAACAAGAATGTCCATGAATTGACTGATAGGTGTGGAAACTTATAGGTACACAGGGATTCAAGAAGTTCAGCATGTTTAAAACATGCAAAATTCAGTCTGTTCACTGCATTTAAAGAGCACAAAATTCTGTTAGAAATGTTGAGATAGGAGAATATTGTTCCCATCATTATTTAATAGAAGAGCTTTTAGAAAGTACATTTAAGAGAATATGATATCATATGTAGATATTTCTTAGTAAACTACAAATGTTTTGTTTGCTGCCATTATAGAACAGCAAAATGTTGAAAAAGTTGTATGTATATATGTATGGACAAAATTAAGGTCCATAGGGTTTGCCACAGTGGGCAGTGATCTTTTCTTTCAGGTTGGAAAGACAGACATAAAGTAGCTGTTCTGTCTTTGTGATCTTCAGTAATAATAGAGTTACCATATACTGAATGCTTACTTATTTATATAAACATTATTTCATTTGAATAAATGTTTTCAAAACTGTCACTGAAATTAAGTATTCTTATCCCCATTTTATAGATGAAAAAACTAAGGTTTAGAGGGCAGGCACTTTGCTCATGGCCACAGAGCTAGTGAGGTTTGGAATTTAAACCTAGAATTAATTGTCTGACTCTAAAACCTATTCGTTAGAGAAGTCTTTTGATCTGTCTTCGGGTGTTGGATATGTGAGGTGGGATAGGATGGCATTCTGACTGGGACTTCTGACACCCATTGAGTGCCTGTCACAGATCCTTTTACTTGGACATCTGCTCATTCATTTGAAGAGAAAGCCTCCCTAAGCAGACTTTTCCTTGGTCTGGGGTGTGCAAGTAACTCCGTTCCAATTAAAACCATCCAAACAAAGTCTATAAGGTGCAGGTGTGCAATGAGAAAATAGGAGTAAAGGACCGCAAAGGTCTCTTCCAACTTTAACATTTTTTAAAAGTTTTTATTTAAATTCCAGTTAGTTAACATACAGTGTAATATTAGTTTCAGGTATAAAATACAGTGATTCAGTGCTTGCATACCCAATTTTAATGTTTGGTGTTACTGTGGTTTCCTGATTTTCCTGGTTTGTCAGAAACTTAAAAAGTTAAAGACTCACCCTGGAAGTAGTATCAGACTCAAAAGTGTAGGGTTGTCATAGTTATAGTGCTGGTATTTTTTAAGTACTTGATAGTAAAATACTTAACAGCCACCTAATATTTGGGAGTAGGGTAGAAGGATGAAGTGGGGCAGGAGAACAAGGAATAAGAAAGAGAATACCAGAGTGTGTTAGTAACTGGGACGGACTGCTGAAGTTTGAAGCGGGAGGTTTCTTGGGCCTTTGCCACAGTCACCAGATTTTTTTCTGCCAAGCATTTCCTAGTGTGACAGCAGGAAGAGAATGGGGTAGCTGTGAGTGCAGCTGCCTTCTTATAACCATCATTTCCCCAGTTACTAAACTAACCTTTGACAGTGTAGGAAAAAGGAGCAGGAAGCCAGCATCCTCCAACGGCCCAGCCCCTCTGGGTGAAGAAGCCCGGCTCTTAGGAGAGCCCACAGGACAACGGCATCCATGCCGTACTTCTAGCAGACAACAGCAGAAATTCCTCCGCAGAGACGGGAAGGCTTACGGAGCTGCTCATGGTGATACCTCATTCTGAATGGCCAGAGCAGCCCCATTTATTCCTTGGTGACATGTGGCACCTGGGGATACCAGTCATTTTAGGGCATTTTTAATACACGCTTTATATAGATACAATTCAGATGTTTTGAACTTCTGCAATTCCAGAATATATAAAATGAAGGAAGCCTTCCAAAGATTTCTGTAAACAAAGAATAACTTTGATTACTGAAACCTAATAGAGGTGGAACGAAAAAGAATATTATAGGCCAATTTCCTTTATGAATATCAATGTAAAGTCCTAAATAAAATATATTAGTGATCAAAGTTAAATAATACAGTAAGAAAATAATATGACCAAGTAAGATTTATTCCAGATTATAGTAATTACAGAGTTTATTGTGATTGGGAAATTCATTAATGCAACTCATTATGTAAACAGAGACAAAGAAGAAAAAGCATGTGCTTATCTCTACAGTTGCTGAAAAGGGCTGGCAAAATCCAACACCCTGATAAGAGACATTAAGTAAAATAGGAATTGATGGATATCTCTTTAGCCTATTAAAATATACATCTCTCAGTTCTATAAACAGTAACTTACTTGGTTTGGAAAACAGTAGTAAGTCAGAACCATGGCAAGGATGTTCACCGTTTCCCCTAATATTTAGATAACATTACATTGGTGGTATTCACCAATGCAGTTAGGCAAGAGAAAACCATTAGAAGCATAAGAATCAAAAGCAACATCATAAAGATATCGGCTCTCCCTAAGTTATTCATAATTTTAATGTGATCCCAATAGAAATACCGAGTTGCTTTCTGAAGCTATGAAAGTCATCAGGAAAATAAACCTGCAAGAATAGCAAGGAAATGCATGAAAAAAGTACAGCAGTGAGATGGGACCAGCCCTATTAGATATACTCCAAACCCTCTGTAATCAAACACTGTTCAGGCACTCGGGCTTATGAAGAAAAAGCCCCATGGGAAAGAAAAGAAAATCTAGGAGTTGAAACCAGGTACATAAAATTTGGGTGATAAAAGTGGCAACTGAAAGTTCTGGGGAAAATACGAATTTCTCACTAAATGTTGTTAAGATGAACGGATAACCAAGTGGGAAAAAGTTAAAATTGGAGCCATACTTCACAGTAAACACAGGAATAAACTTCAAATGGATCAGAGATCTAAAAGTAAAAAAGAAAAAAAGGAACTATGCATGGTCTAGGTTAAAAATGGGTGAACTCCTTTATAATCTGTCAGTCCAGAAGGGCTTTCCAATAGGGAAAATCCAGATATGAAAGAAGAAAATACTGATAGATTTGAATATATAAAAATACCCACATAGAATCTGTGCTGTGTAGGACTCTATGTAAGAAAGTTTGATGGGCATAGTTTTTGCCATGGGAAGGGGCTTTAACTCTAAACAAAAATAGCATCTTTCTAGAATCTCATCTATATGAGAACAGTCTCGTGTTTCCCACTCTGCCACTTGGGCCTAGGACGTTGCCTGACCTTGACTTAGTCTCTTGTAAGTCATACTATGTGAGTCATGGAACACCTTATGCAATGAACACATAGACACTGCTATGTCCATGTCCTGATTATCGAGGATGGGACCAAATACTATCAGTGTGTCTGGGTTGACAGTCATTATTGCTTTAGGGTAGCCACTACTCGTTGAAGTCCTTCAATGGCAGTGCTGTTCAATTTTGATAGGCCTCTGAATCACCTGGGATCTTGTCACAATGGAGCTTCTGATTCAGTAATCAGATTAGGACCCGAGAGTCTGCATTTCCAGCAAGCTCCCAGGTGGTAAGGTACTGCTGGTCTGGGGACCACACCATGAATCACAAAGCTTTGAAACAAGTACAGGGTTAATAAGAATAATCTTGTCTACAGAATTTGAGAAACCGTGAAATAAACTTCTTATGTGGTACCATGCAACTGTGTGAATTAATGGAAAACTCCAGAAATACTCTGTTTATATTAGGCATGAACTGAGCCTAGTCTTTCTGTAGCCTTTTTAATAGTTTATCAGCATTTTCCAGGTCCTTGAGAACTGAGCTATTTCTTGTCAACACCCATGTGGGAAGCTTGTAGGAGGTTTTGGAAGGTCTGGGAGGTAGGTAAGAGCACAGGGTATGGACTTGACTTTGGAGAGTAACCAGCAGGTAAATATGCTAGAAGAAATGATACTCGTTAACCACGCACCTCCCATTACAGGCGCAGTCAGGGAATATTCAGAGCACTGTGATGTTAGACAAACAGAAGGAGCTTGACAGTAAAGTCAGAAATGTGAAGGATAAAGTTATGGTAAGTATTGAGTAAATATATACATTTAGCCTCTTTTTGTAAAGGAAAAAGCTTTCGATTACTCGAGTGTGAACATGGTAACTAATTTGTTTTTCAAGTAGTTGAGAGAAAAGTTTTGCTGAAGTTCCAGACCATAAGTAAACAAATTGGTTAAACCAATGAGCAGATAGACTTTTATGGCCCCTTTTATAACTTTCAAACATTGAGTTTATCTCTTTCTTCCTTGCGAGATTGTGCAGAAACTGTCGACTTTGCCCCATCACACAATAAACTAAATGTTGCTGCTCTAAATAGCCTTTTACGTCTATGCTTCTCAAATCTGGGGTGTTCCTGGGATTACACAGAGCTCCAGCATGAACATAGCTCATCTTTTTCAAGCACCTGTTTTACTCTAAAACTTGAAAAGGGAACAAAAACATTTCACTTGAAAGAAATTCTGATACATTTCTGATTAGAATAAAATATCCACAACAATTTTAAGATAAAACCTGTAAGATCATATGAAAGCAGAGAGCTGCTTTGGTGCCCTTGGTGGCCTGTGTTCACCCCCCTCTACGGTGAGAGCTAAGTCGGGGGAAGAGACAAGGGGACTTGCTTTACACCAGGACTGTATCTGTGGGAAAGGCCTTCCAGCTGAGAGGTGTGATCTCATCTGGATATTGGTCACCCCAGTGTGGATTTGACTTTGTGCTTCAGACAGTGCCTTTCCGAATTCCAGATTCTTTGAAGCAACTTTATGCTGCAGCCTTCTAAGGAAACACTTCATTAAAGTAGAAATCAAGGGGCGCCTGGGTGGCGCAGTCGGTTAAGCGTCCGACTTCAGCCAGGTCACGATCTCACGGTCCGGGAGTTCGAGCCCCGTGTCGGGCTCTGGGCTGATGGCTCAGAGCCTGGAGCCTGTTTCCGATTCTGTGTCTCCCTCTCTCTCTGCCCCTCCCCCGTTCATGCTCTGTCTCTCTCTGTCCCAAAAATTAAAAAAATAAAAAAAATAATAATAAAAAAAAAAGTTGAAAAAAGAAAAATTTAAAGTAGAAATCAAGTAAGCCTAGTCTGGAAATAGCCATATGTTTTCCTTTCTAAAAAAAAGTTCTTACATACTTATTAAGGACATTGAAATTATTATGTATGTGATTAGAATTTTGCAAGTTGAATCCATCTTTGAGGGAGCTGGATTGTTACCATGGTTTTCTGGGTCCTATAGAAACAATCTATTTCCTAAAGTCTTTGGAAGCAGATGGGTGAAAAGCTGTTTATGTTTTTGTTTGTAGTGTATAGAGCATGAAATCAAGACACTAGAAGACTTACAAGATGAATATGACTTTAAATGCAAGACCTTGCAGAACAGAGGTAAGAGTTTATATCGAAACAGTGCCCATTGGCTGTCTTTTTTTTTTTCTGTTTACACTAGATAAAGAAGACAAGTATGTCTTCACATTTGCCAAACGCTTTATGACTCTGAATTGCTAGTCTTGGCTTTTTGATGACTCAAGCCAGGGTCTTAACCTCTGTACTGTTGACATTTTGAACCTGATAATTTTTTTTTTGTTGTGAGGGGCTGTCCTACACAGGAGACGTTTAGCAGCGTCCCTGACTTCTTCCCACCAGATGGCAGTAGAACTATTTCCCTAATCCCCAGTGGTGACCACCAAAACTGCCTCCATACCTTGCCGAATGTTCTGCGGTGGGGGTCGGGGGAGTACCACCCCCCGTTGATAACCCCTGGTTATGTGTTATTCACTGTACTTCTTGTACCTGGCCCACTGATGGACGTAGACTGATAGGTGTGCGGGGTTTCCCTGTGCGAATGCCAGAAGCTCCTTCAAACATTGCAGCTCCACATGTATACTCTGCAGAGAAGTTTAGCATTGCTCTTCATGTTTTAAAGCGGTTTTGCTCTATTTTGTTGCTTGTTTTTCATGATGGCAGGCCATTGACTGAAAAGAACCCAAAAGCATGCATTGTGTAAAATATGTTAGGTACTGCTGTAATCCTGGCTGTCATTTGGAGGATACCAAGGTTAATGTAGAGAGATGATTAGTATAATTTGAGGAATAGTAGGAGAGAAAGGAACCTCAACTACTACTTCCTGATACTTCTCTTCCAAAGCTACGGATATGCTTTGTGTAAATTTTTTATATGAGATTTTGAATTTTGTCACTTATGTGCATTTAGGTAATCTGGCAGTGATTTAAGAACCAGACGGTAACTGTTCCCAGTTTCCATGGGTCATTGAAAACAAGTGTACTTTGTTTCAGCCTGTCAGTTTTTATTCTTAGGACATTTTTCTTATTTTGTTCAGTACAAAGTGAAGACCAAACTTTGATCTATCACCAGATAGCATTTGGATTATATTTCTTCTAAGTGTTTGTGAATCTTGGATTTAGTTGGTTTTGGTTTTTTTACATTTATATTTATCTGCTCTCTCTCCCAATTCACAGAACATGAAACCAATGGTGTGGCAAAGAATGATCAGAAGCAAGAACAGATGTTAATCAAGAAGATGTATTTAATGCTTGACAGTAAGAGAAAGGTAGTGATTCGCTTTCCAGAATAACATGTTGCTTCTGTCACAGACTGGAAATAATGGACATGAAGTGTATAATAGATGAAGAATTATTTTTATAACCACTTGGCTTAGAGCCCCAGTTGAGATATTTGCTTTTGCTTTTAAAAAATGTTTTTATTGTTTATTTATTTTTGAGAGAGAGAGGGAGAGTGTGTGTGCGTGAGTGAGCAGGGCTGGGGCAGAGAGAGGGGGGAAAAAGGCTCTGAAGCAGGCTCTGTGCTATGGGCTCAGACTCACAAACCATGAGATTGTGACCTGAGCTGAAGTCAGACACTTAACTCACTGAGCCACCCACACGCCCCTAAAAATTAATGTTTTTAAATTCAGTGATTAAAGATGAACTTACTTCACTTTACTTCTTTCTATCTCTTTAGGAAGTAGTTCACAAAATAATAGAGTTGTTGAACATCACCGAACTTACCCAGAAAGCCCTGATTAATGATGAACTGGTGGAGTGGAAGCAGAGACAGCAGAGTGCCTGTATTGGGGGACCCCCCAACGCTTGTCTTGATCAGCTGCAAAACTGGTAAGATTCTCCAAAGCTGGCTGGCTAACCCCACGAACTCCTGAAGCGCACATTTGAGTTGTTGTTAGTGAAAGGACCCTGTCAAAACTTTGGTTTAGAGTTTGATGTAGTCCAGCTTCTTCTTGCCCTGGAAGCACTAACTTGCAAAGCACACGTTTGTCATGCATGTGGCCGAGTTCAGCCAAGTTCTGCTTGGTTTGGAGCACTCCTCTCCCTACTCTACGTGTACCGTGGGATGCGTCATTTGTGCCAAAACATTGGTGACGTCGCCGTCACTTAAACACACTTAACAACTTGAGCCCTGATGTTTTCTTAAAAACAAAATAGTCTGAGACATTTTCCAGGCTTCCATGAGATCGTAGTTTGTCGTGGACCATTCATTTGCTCATCATCGAGTAAACACTTATTAAACACCATATGCCCGGCACTGGGCTAGGATCTGGCGACACGTGATGAATGGTTCTTGGTCCTCTCAGTGTGGAGGCAGGAGGTAGATGTAATCATTCCATGCAGTAGAATGTTACCAGTGCTCTAACAAAGGTCTGTCCAGAGTTCTGTGGAAGATGAGGGAAGGAGTCAGCAGGACAGGTTTCTGAAAGGAAGTGGTCTTGCACAGACTCTTGAGAGTGAAGACGAGTACTTCGTGGAGACCAGGGAGGAGACCATCATGGACTGAGGCAGAGAAGAGGAGCGGCTGGGCATGAATGGGGGTCTGCAGTACCCCATATTGGATGATGGGAGAGTGGGGTGCCGGGGAGGACAGGAAGAAAGCGGAGGTGGCAAGATGCTGGAACCTGGTTGTGGAGGCTCCCACACAGTGCTAGGAACGGGACTTTGTCCAGTGGGTGCTGGTGAACCAGGCAGGCTTTTTGTTTAAGTGGAGATTTACTTCTCTGTTTTATTTTTGTTTTACTTCAAAAGGTCACTCTGGCAGCAGTCAGGAGGAAAGGCTAGAGACAGAAAAGCCAGTTGGGCGACTGGGAACATGTTAGTGTCGTTTGGGGGAGGGCCAACAGACCAGAATGGGTGGGAGACTGGATCAGAGAGGAGATGAGGGGATGGTGGCCTGGAACAATTCCCAGGGGCCCAAGGACCAGAGATCTCGGGAGGTTCTCTGGATGCTACTTTTTAAAAAATTCGCAATTAATATTCAGTCATTTATGTTTATTCTATAGATTGCCTGCTCATATTCCAAATTTCTTTTTGGTTAGCACAGAGCTTCCTAGCCCAGTGTGCCTCCGTGGGCCTTGAGGGGCACTGACCCCCCTGTCCTCCTAGTGCTCTGGGAGGCCCTGGGCTGTCTGGAGCCTCCTTGTGGTCATTTAGGCCACGGGGAGCCTCTTCCAGAGCCGCAGATGCCCTCCAGTGTCCTCCACTGTTCTGTCCATAGACTGTCATTTTCTTGTGACAGTGGGGAAGCCCTGGGTTAGAATCCACCTGGAACTTGCCCACCCACCATTAGCCTACCTTCTTTCATGGTCAGGGGCTGCTCTCTGGGTGCCTTGAACAGCATTCGGGAAATGGAACTGTGAAGTGAAGGAAATGTATTTCTCTGGGAGAAGATTTTCTTTTGTCATTACTCCAGCTAGTCAAGTGACAGTCCCACATCCTGACTTGGCTCAGAGGCACTTTACAGTCGGCAAGGAGGAAACTGAAGCAATCACTGGTTTCCTCCTTGGCTAATATTTTGAGTGTCTGGATTGAGTGCTTTGCCTTCTCCTTTCAGTTCAGTGAAACCATGACCTTGGTTCCCTCTTCTCCTCCTTCCCCAGGGCCTGCCATTCCTATATGTGGGCTCCTTGCTGCCTCCTGCATCACCTCTGATGGAGTCTGCCTCGCTGTGTCCCCTGCCTCTGCCCTCCTCTTTACCCTCTCCCTTTAAATCTCAATTATCTTACAGGTCAGTGGAAATCACAGATCCCCAGCGGGCCACACCCCACCCCGCCCCATCTCCTCAGGTCCGTCTCGAAGTGTAGGGAGGTCTTTGATCTGGGCTGTAATCAGCGCCGTTGGTTTCTTCTCCCTGAATAACTGCCCTTGAACACCCAGATGAACCTTGTTCTCTGTTTCTCCCTGCAGTGTGTGGCCATGCAGATAACATCGTGTGTTGCCTGTAAAAACCTCTTGTTGATCTCCGTGATTCCCTGTGATCCAGGCTGCTTTATGACAGCCTGCGATTGAGACCCTTGTGTCTTCTCCCTCCCCAGGTTCACCATAGTTGCTGAGAGTCTGCAGCAGGTTCGTCAGCAGCTTAAAAAGCTTGAGGAATTGGAACAGAAATATACCTATGAACACGACCCTATCACAAAAAACAAACAAGGGCTGTGGGACCGCACCTTCAACCTGTTCCAACAGCTCATTCAGAGGTAACTTGAGGGGGATTGGTTTGTATCTTCTGCAATTATTTTACTCGGGAAAATGTTATGGTGATTCAGATCATTTAGAAGTGTTTAATAGGTTATGTAAAAATTTTTAGGGCAGTCACCTCTTTCCAAATTCCTGTCTATGCCATTGGCTTTCCATTCTTGTGGCTATCTAGACTGATAACTTGTCAGTTTTACTCCTTGGGCCACTGTGTGCCAAGACCTGTCAAGTCAATCCTGGTGTCCCCTCCTTCCCACACCAAGGCCTCATCCTGTCTCCAGCTCTCAGATCCTCTCTGCTAGACTCATACATGGTCACCTCCCAAGTGCTTCCCTTCTCAGCCCCTGCCTCCCTAGTCCCTGTGACCCTGTGCTTTCCAGAGCAGACTTCAGCCTGTCTCTCTGTCACCTGCTCATCCAGGTGGAGCCCCCTACTACACACTTGTACCCTATGTCCACAGTCCCAGCTGGCCACTCCAGGGTGAGCTTCTGCACATGCCTCGTTTTGGCAGACCTCGTGCCCACCACATACAGTCGCTTTGCCTTGCCTCTCGTAACTATTTCCTCCACCTCTCTCTTGAACCTCGTCTCAAAATTGTAAATTTCAGCTTATATCTAATCATGAAATCTTTCCAGAGTTCCCAAATATGTTACCTCCCTTCAAGATCTGCCTGGTTCAGTCTTCATTCTTGTCCCATTCTGGATTTATTATGTAATTGTGTATATATTTCTGTTGTCTGTGACATAAATTGGGAAGTTCTTGGAAGACAGACATGTGCCTTTGTCATCTTTTTGTCCCCCATAAGGACCTTGTACAGTGCCTTGCCCACGGGCAGGTGTTCCACATATGCTTAGCAGATGAATAAATGGCACTGAGTAGAAAGAAGCATAGAGTTCATATTGCAATTTAGTCTTCATGTTAACTTGACATGTGGCTAATGTCCAAACAGGAATGCCTCAGTGCTATTGTTATGAAATTATCAAGGATATTTATTTACTAGGGTTTTGGAATGCAAATCCGGTACTTTTTTTAATGAAAATTAAGGCTTGGAAATGTTTAGTAGATAGATAATAAGTATTACTAAACAATTTTACTAGAAGAACAGTTTTCCAAAGGATACCAAAATACCCATTTCAAATTATGATAGTAAGGCAATATGTTACAATATGTTACAAAATTATTTACATTTTCAACTGTAGTAAAATTTCTTTTTATTTATTCTTTTTGTTTATTTTTACTTTAAAATTGGGATGCAGTTAACATACAACATTACATTAGGTTCTGGTGTACATCATGATTTGATATTTGTGTATGTTGCAAAGTGACCACCACAGTAAGTCTGGTTAGCAAATTTGGTTCTTCATGCAAATTCATAAATGAACATAACCCAACTCAAGGTTTTCATTATTGATGGTATCACAGTTCACTGCAACTACTCTGATCTTTTTGAGTATAAATTTGGTGTGGGGATTTCTGTGCTGACTAGCAAACCTCACTTTATTTATCAACTCGTTCGAATCTTCCAAACTGAGTTTGAGCTTGTGCCCTCTAACCCCCTCTCCTGTTTAGGGAAAATAATTCATACTCCCTCAGCATTAATGGAAATGCTAATCTGCACTCTGCTTGGAACTTACAGCTCATTTGTGGTGGAAAGACAGCCTTGCATGCCAACTCATCCTCAGAGGCCACTAGTCTTGAAGACTGGGGTCCAGTTCACCGTGAAGTTGAGGTAATTGAGAAAAGATGGAATCATTGCGCCTTCTGCCGTGAAGTTTGCATCCCTCAGTTCCTTCACAACACTGTCATATAGAGTGCTTTAGAGGAAGCAATTTTGCAGTAGGCATTTTTTTTTCTTTTTTTAAGTTGTATTTATTTAGGTAATCTCCACACCTAATGTGGGGCTCAAACCCATGACCTTGTAATCAAGAGCCTCACGCTCTGAGCCAGCCAGCTGCCCCTGTAATAGGCATTTCAATGGGAATTCTTATTTAGAGTATCTAAGAGTCTGTCTGTCCTATTAAAATTAGAGCTATAACACAACATCGCTCCTCATCAGGGAAATACAAATCAAAACCACACTCAGATATCACCTCACGCCAGTCAGAGTGGCCAAAATGAACAAATCAGGAGACTATAGATGCTGGAGAGGATGTGGAGAAACGGGAACCCTCTTGCACTGTTGGTGGGAATGCAAATTGGTGCAGCCGCTCTGGAAAGCAGTGTGGAGGTTCCTCAGAAAATTAAAAATAGACCTACCCTATGACCCAGCAATAGCACTGCTAGGAATTTACCCAAGGGATACAGGAGTACTGATGCATAGGGGCACTTGTACCCCAATGTTTATAGCAACACTCTCAACAATAGCCAAATTATGGAAAGAGCCTAAATGTCCATCAACTGATGAATGGATAAAGAAAATGTGGTTTATATACACAATGGAGTACTACGTGGCAATGAGAAAGAACGAAATATGGCCCTTTGTAGCAACGTGGATGGAATTGGAGAGTGTGATGCTAAGTGAAATAAGCCATACAGAGAAAGACAGATACCATATGGTTTCACTCTTATGTGGATCCTGAGAAACTTAACAGAAACCCATGGGGGAGGGGAAGAAAAAAAAAAAAAAGAGGTTAGAGTGGGAGAGAGCCAAAGCATAAGAGACTCTTAAAAACTGAGACCAAACTGAGGGTTGATGGGGGGTGGGAGGGAGGGGAGGGTGGGTGATGGGTATTGAGGAGGGCACCTTTTGGGATGAGCACTGGGTGTTGTATGGAAACAAATTTGACAATAAATTTCATATATTGAAAAAATAAATAAAATAAATAAAATAAAATAAAATTAGAGCTATAACAGATACATATGTACACACACCTGATATTTCCCCCCGTGATAAATGTAATGCACGTTCACTATAGAAAGGAATTCAGAATTGCAGAACTGAAATAGTAGAGAGTAAAAGTTCCCAGCAGCCTCATGCTCTCCTGAGTATAAGCTTGTAACCTAGGCTTTACATAACCCTGCAACCATATGTGGTGTGTGTGAATATGGACTCATGACACATATGTTTTTTTAGTGAATGGGCTCATAGCTTTCATCAGTTTTTCAAAGTTGCATGTGATCTAAGTTGTCTGTAGACCACCATGGTAAACGCCTAGTGTCAGTACTCTCAGATTTCTGTCCATGTCCATGCAAATACATATATACATTTATGTGTGTGTGTGTGTCTATGTACACACAAACACACACACACACATATATGTTTTTATACATAGATACACACATATGCATGTACATAATATACAGTATTTTATTTTTAAAAATAAGGATTCTGCTATACATGTTTTTCTGCCTGTTTTTCTCTTCAGTAAGAAATCGTAGAAGCGTTTCCATGTGAGACCATGGCTTATCTTTCTTTTTTTGAGTGGCAGATTTATTTAACTAGTCTTCTACTGATGAGCAGCTGGACTCTGAAGAGCTACATTGGCCTTCAGAGTTGGCCTTGGTCCTCTTTCCTGGGGTGCTGCTGAGCGAGGTCCCCAGTTGCTGCTTCCTGGTTGCTGGTCTTATAGCACCACACTCAAGCACCCTCGGGGGACCAGAACTCACAGCCAGAAGGGACACTAAAACTCTAATCCCATCTGCCTGCCCCACTAAGTGCAGCAGACCAGTGAGGGGCTCCTTCCTGAGGTCTGTAGCTCATCAGAGAAGACACATGCACATCTTAGCCCTACGTTCCTTCCTTCCGATGTTAACCTGTTTTTCCTGATTAGGGATAAAAGTTCTTATTTTTTCCCAAGAGAACAAACATTAGTCACAAGTTTTAGTAAAAAGTGCATTTGCAATTTTTCACCCATATAATTGTCCAAAAGTAGAAATCTTGATAAAACCCAGTGTTGGCAAGGCTATATAGGGAAGCAGGTACCCTCACTCACATTTGGTGGGAATGTAAAATCAGTGATGCTTTCTATCAGAATTTAGTGTTACAGTTTTGCCCCAGCAATTCCATAGCTAGGAATTTATTTTGCAAATACAATTAGAAAATATTCCAAGTTGACATATATGAATGTTGATTCTATTGTTTGTAATAACTGGAGGGGGTGAGGATTCGTGAAACCTTCTCCAATAGGGAATTGATATAATAAATAAACTCTAATAATTTTTTAAAGTAATAATGACTTTTATTTTTCGTTCCAGACTGTTGGTGAAATTGCAGGAGCTGAATTATAATTTGAAAGTCAAAGTCTTATTTGATAAGTAAGCTATCTTTAATATTATCTAATATACATATACTATTGAAATGCTGGTTTTGTTAACCAAACATGGATGGATGCACTAGAGCTATTTATAAGTGATCCCAGGAGATTTAAAAAAAAAAAAATTTAAGTTTATATATTTATTTTGAGAGAGTGCACGAGTAGGGTAGGGGCAGAGAGAGGTTGGGAGAGAGAGAATCCCAAACAGGCTCCACGCTGTCAGCATGGAGCCTGATGTAGGGCTCAAACTCGCTAACCATGAGATCATGACTGAGCTGAAATCAAAAGGCAGACACTTAACGAACTGAGCCACCAAGGCGCCCCTAAGTGATCCTAGGAGATGTAAACTGATAGCTCCCATTCTGGACATTGGGAGCTTCCTTTAGAGCTGATAACATGCTGGTGCCTTTTGAGACTATAAGTGAACAAAAGAATGAGTGTATTTTATGCACATGAGTTTGTAATGATCAAGTCTTGCATACTACCCCACCTCCCTCCTAGGCCAGCCCCAGAGGAGGAGAGGCCTGTGATCAAACACAGGCTGAGGATCCTCGAGGCTGCAGTGATTCTGCGGCCAGTTGTGGGGTCGTTTCTGGAATGACGATGACAGCATTTTGCGGGGACTGTGTGGAGCCTGCTGGATCCACCCTTGTCTCTTCTGGGCAGTAGGGACCTGGGAATGGGTGGGGTCTCTCAGAGGGGGTCTAGATGGAGCAGTCCCATCCCATTTTGCCCTTAGACCTTAGACCTGGACTAGCACTGACCTAGCTACTGTCTCCCCTCTCTGCCCCACCCTTGATACATTTAATGTTTTTTGTGTGTAACGTACTGATTTAGCAAGTTTCAAGACCATTTATGATAATCCAGGTTTCCTCTGGTGTTCTAGCTTTCCGCCCTGTAACAATATTCTTTCTTATAGTCTGTGCCCTTGTCTTTCCTGCCATCATCTTTGGTTTCTCTGTGTATCAGCTTTTGCTCCATAACAAATCACCCTGAACCTAGTGGCTTAAAACCCAAAAAGTTATCCTTTCTCTTATTCTGTGAGCAGTAGGTGGTCTTTCTGGGCTGGATCAGCTTGTTTGTTGCTGAGTGGTCCAGCATGGACTTGTTACATGTCTGAGGTCCTGGCTGGGATAACCGAGCCCTTCTCCATGTGGCTCTCAAGGGCAAGCCAGGGCTTTATCGCATAGTGACAGCATCCCAGGTGGGTAAGAAGAGCAGCATGAGAGGCCTGTTGGGGCGAGACTTGGAGCTTGTACAGCATCCCTCCCATCCATTCTATTGGCAAAACCAAGTCAGAGTTGCCTAAAGTTCAAGGGAAATACTCTCAATGTCTTGAAATGAAGTGTGGCAGAGATTTTGTGGCTGTTATGTGTGTTACCACACTGTGGTCTATCTCAGTCTCACTTTTGGTTTGTTACAGCTCTTTTGTCTTTTCTCTCGTTCCAGCTCTGAGTTTTCTTCTTAGCTCTGACAAGGAAGCTTTGTGTCACACTGTTCGTTCCCTTCATTTCAGATTCTTTTTTTCTTTTCTAAAACTGGGGAAAATTGGTCACTCACATAGCTAATGGTGATGGTCATTCACAGAAATGTTGAATTTCTAGTTGAGCTAGGAAAGGAAGCTAACCCATGTAACTGTGAGTGTGCTGATGTTTTCTAATCTGTGCCTACTCCTCACAGATAACATGGGTATTCTGGAACGTGACTGAGTAATCACTAAATTTATATAAGAGGCAAAGTTGCTCAAGATTTAACCTCAGACTTAAAACTTAAACTAGACAGTTTCCCCCAATAATTGACTATTCTTGCACTCTCATAAAAGCATTAAAGATAGTAGAGAATAAAAAGAAGGTTTCTGCTGTCACATTGGAAGTTCCCTTAGTTTTCTAAGAGCAGAGATTGCTCTCTGCTGCCCCAGTGCTTAGCATGGGGCCTCACACCGGGTATGTGATTGCTCAGGACGTAGCCCTAACTGTAGCTGACTTACGTTTATGGAGGGTGTGCTCTGTGCTCTTTTACCCGTTGTCTCTTACCCCTCGCCAAATCCTGTAAGGTTGATGCTGTTGGCACCTCACGGTACGGATGATAAACGTGAGGCCCAGAGAGTTTATCTGCTGCAAGTCCCTCCGCCGCCCTGGGCAGAGTTAGTGGTGGTTGATTGAGGGAGGGAGGGAGCGAGTGAATGAAATGGCAGAAAACCCACAGGTGTAGATTTCGTGTTGGTCTTTTACTTATAGGTATACTTTCATATTTTTGTTAAAGCTCAGTTCAAAATTTAAATATACATATATGACTGTTTTTTTTTTTCAGAGATGTGAACGAGAGAAATACAGTAAAAGGGTATGTCAAGTACTTTGTACTATATTTTACTACCTTTGTTTAATAGTTCTGAGCCTTTTAAGCATCTCTGCTCTGTATATTCTGTTGTAGATTTAGAAAATTCAACATCCTGGGCACACATACAAAAGTGATGAACATGGAGGAATCCACCAACGGAAGTCTGGCCGCCGAATTTCGACACCTGGTAGGGAGACCAGTTTTCCGTGTTTTATGCGGCGTCTGGCTTGCTAGGACTTTATTTCCGGTGCAGTGGCACTCGGTTCATGGTGCGAGGCGGACGGCACCCCCTGGGAGGCGTCCTAGAGTTTGCGGCTGGTGACTTCCCCAGCATGTGGGGGAACCTTTGTTCCTCCTCCTTGCCCCAGGACTGTTCTGTTACTGTGTTCTGCCAGCCTGTCCCCCAGAGATACTTCTTCGGGATGTGGCACTCTCGGTAACACACGCCATATAAATCAGTGTGCGCATAACTTGTCCGTTCTCGGTGCTCTACAACCTTGCTCACTCTAGACTCCTGCAGTTTCCTCGGGATTTAGTACTGCTCCCACATCCTGGCGGCTCCCGGTGAGACCGACCCCAGGAGTCTCTCATCGGCCCAGGATTTGCACCCTTCTTCCTGGTAGTCTTGCCCACAACCACTACCTCCACTGCATTCCTCCAGGGGGTAGGGATCCAGCAGGGGTTGTAAGCAAGCGGTGCCTATCTGCCTGCTTCCCTGGGGAGCAGAGGCTGCCGGTTGTTGTGCAGATGTGTTGGCACTGCGCCCTGTGCGCTCCCTGGGCTGGAACCTGCAGCCTTTTCGTTGGCAACCATTTTGTAAGCCAGCAAACCCATGGTGAGTGAAGCTGGACCTCATAGGAGAGCCTCACTCCAGACTCGGGAGTCTGAGGATGCCCAGAGCTGCTCTCGGGGCTCCAAAATGCTTCCTTAAAACCTCAGGGATTGAAGTCCGTGGGAGGGCAGTCTTAGCTGTGCCCTTAGCCTGAGGACCATGAAACAACTGATGAAGGTTAAGGGGCATCATTTGGAAAAGCTTGTATGGGGGAGGGGAGCAGGATATGATTCCCCGGGATCCTTCCAAACTCTGGTGTTCACATAGTGTCATGTCAGGCTGCTGGAAAAAGACACTTAGGCTCCTGGGCCCACACAAGGGTCATTTCATATCTTGTTCTGCACCCTGAAAATAATTTCACATCCTTTATTCTAAGTCCTGACTTTGGTTTGTTTGTAGATGAAAACAGCAACTGTGACTGTTATCATGCTGTTTACTAAGATGGTTTCTTGTTCTATAGCAACTGAAAGAACAGAAAAATGCTGGCACCAGAACTAATGAGGTGAGTCTTTCTCTGTTGTGAATGGTCTCTAACCAGCAGGTCTGTCCGGGGAGGTTGGCTCAGTACCCCTGGTGGCCGGGGGTCACCTCAAAAAGGGATTCAGACCCAGCAGGGAAGAGCAGTGAGTGAGCTTTGGGACACGGTATATCCGTGGTAGCAGTAAAAACACTGCATTCGTGCTTTATGGTTGTCAGAAGATTTTGCACACGACTCCTGGACCCTCACAGCACAGTGGAACAGGTATAATGGGTTTCTGTGCTACTCACATTTCACAGGCGAAGAAAGTGAATCATGGGAACTTTGTAAGATTTTGCTAAGGGTACCCGGGAATTACTGTCTGAGCTGGAATTAGAGGCTCGTCTGGGGACTCCCATGCTGAAAATGAAGTGTGGCGAGAGGGTTTTCTCTCCATTGCATTCCCTGCCTGGCGGAATGGTCTTTCTGTCAGTTTCCCTTTTAGAGCCGGATCCTCGAGGAATTATATTTGTAATGTAACATTCAGAAATGAACTACAGACAGAGGTTTGGGACGTTTTCAGCCTTTATGCCCACGTAGCACACCATCCTTCCATGCCGTGACCAGTAGTGCTCGTGTGGCAGAGTGGGACAAGCCCCGGCCAGGGCAGTGCAGAGATGTGCTATCTAGCCCTGGTTTTGATCTCTGCTCTCTTTGTGACCTTCTGAGGGCTTAGTTTCTCCTGCAAGCACAGATAGCTGCTGCTCCCCTCTGGTTCTAAGTCATGATGCCTGCATGCGATCGTTTGTAGCAAAACACTTCAAGAACTCTGTTGTATTTCTACCTAAACCAAGGACTCATGACCTGCCAGGCTTTTGCAAATCAGTCCTTCCAGTAAATAATCACACCTGGAACGCACGCTTTCCAGCCCTGTCTGCCTCAGGCTGCAGCGGGGCAGCAGGCAGAGCAGGGCTGAGAGCCAGGAAGCTTCACCTCACAAATAAACCCATCACAAGTTGCTGTTTCCCTATCCACATTTCTTTCTGGTAATCTATAACCCTTGCCATGGTTACAGAAATCTTATCTTTGAGAGAACACTGATATACGATCGTTAGAACTGGGGCATATATTATTGAACATGGGAATTTTTTTCTGAATTGCAGCCAGCTGGGTTCAGGCTTCCTGCTGCCTGTTGCAGTGCGTATTAGGCTCCTGGAATCTGCAGGATGTGTGTGTGAATCACTGTATTCCTTTTTTCTTCCTTGTCTCTTTTAAGGGCCCCCTCATCGTTACAGAAGAGCTTCACTCCCTTAGTTTTGAAACCCAGTTGTGCCAGCCTGGTTTGGTCATTGACCTCGAGGTGAGACTTCGTGCTTCAGACACGGAAAACTTTATTTTTACATTTAACTGTTAGGCGCAGTGTTTGTTCTCAATTTTTGTTTTAGACACATTTACTTAATTGCTAAAAAAAGATGGTGTTTTTCAGCTAATACTACCTTGACATTAATTGAATGGTTCAGGAAGCTGGAGAGCTGAATTCACCTTGAGATGTCCTATGTTGATTTTTTTATACAAAGCACGGAGACTTGTTTCTTAACTGAAAGATCTAACAAAAATAAACTATGAACAAAAGAAGTTAGCTTTACATTTTTAGTTTTCAAATATAAAATACGTGCAAATTTACAAGTAATCCCTTGGTTGGTTTTGAGCTTACACAGCAGTCTGAAGGTGATATTTCTGTGATTCTGACGATTTCAAGGTCTTTGTCATCTTTTAGACGACCTCTTTGCCCATCGTGGTGATCTCCAATGTCAGCCAGCTCCCGAGTGGCTGGGCCTCCATCCTGTGGTACAACATGCTGGTGACAGAACCCAGGGTATGGAATACACGCCTGCTTTTGTATAGATGTTAACCGAAGACCCCAGGGTCTAGCTTCTGTGCATCTCAAAGAGTCCCTGAAGACCAGATGTTGAGAGAAAAGTGACATAACTGGAGTGACATTGTTAGGGATCTTGAGTAATTCTGGATTAGGGAAGCATGTATATGTATTAGAAATGAGAATTATGGTTTTCCTTCTATGTGAATAAGCTCAGGCAATAGATTTCTTACAACTTTTACTGGGGAAGAGCTCATTTATTGCTTTTATTTTTTAAAAATGTATACATCTGCTAAACAAGCATGCTTCATTCATTTTTTTTTTCTTTTACGCATGCTCCATTCTAAAGTGGATAGTCACTGTTGATTAATTATGGTTGATTCTTGTTATTCCTTGCGCTTACATTCTTTTTTTTTTTAATATAATTTATTGTCAAGTTAGCTAACATACAGTGTATACAGTGTGCTTTTGCCTTCGGGGATAGATTCCCACGATTCATCACTTACATACAACACCCAGTGCTCCTCCCCAGAGTGCCCTCTTCCATGCCCATCACCCATTTTCCCCTCTTCCCCCGATCCATCAACCCTCAGTTTGTTCTCTATATTTAAGAGTCTCTTATATAATGCGCTTACATTCTTTAAAGTCACCGTGAACACTGAATTAGCAAATACTGAGCAATTGCTACTGAGCTGCTCAACGCATGGCCTTGTTGCTGTGTGTTTCCTGTTGAAAGACACCTTCCTAATGTATTTGTTGTCTTATTAATATTGAACTCACGGCCAACAGCACTCTGACTCATGCCTGAACAAAGCTCCTCTAGCACATGTGTTTTCTCCATACAGGTGTATTGTGGCCATCTTGCAGTTAGAACAGCAGACAGCACTTCAGCACTATACTTGGGACCATTTTAAAAATGAAATTTTTAAAAACCAAAAAAACCCACAAAAAGGCAAAAAACATGGCACTAAATAGACCTCAAAAAGGACACTTGCTTATGGCATAAGAGCTGAAACAAGAAGGCAGTTGCTCTGTTTGATAAGTGTTGCTTTGTCTGACCTCTCCTGGAAACATACGTGTTGGGGACTCAAATCTTTCTACTCATTGATATGTCCACCCATTCACAAATGAGCCCAGAAGTGCCGTGAGTAATGATTTGGGGGTTAAAGTAACTTTGAATGAGTAGGTTGAATTCACAAATGTGAATCTGCAAATAACAAGAATCAACTGTGTTTCTCTTCTGTGAAAACTGTGTGTCACAGAAACCAGAACTGAACTTTGAGACAGATCCATGTTTTAGTGCCTTGCTTATGACCACTGACCTTACCTTTTGGGTGTTTTCTCTCCAGAATCTGTCCTTCTTCCTGAACCCGCCCTGTGCACGATGGTCTCAGCTTTCAGAGGTGCTGAGTTGGCAGTTTTCTTCTGTCACCAAAAGAGGTCTCAATGTGGACCAGCTGAACATGCTGGGAGAGAAGCTACTTGGTATGAACTTTTTATGTATATAAAAAGTGAAATTTATAAAAATATCTCAATTTGTTCTTTTTCCCTCTTTGCTGTCTATTTTGTTCAAGATAGAAGAGTGTCAAAAAAAAAATGTGTGGGCTTTTCCAGCTGCAGCTTATTATAGCTAAATGAGAACTATAGCTCACCTTGGAAGGACGTATAGATCTGATAAAAGACTTAAATGAATCATTTCCTGATTATCTCATATTAACATTTCTGAGCAGGTTTCCTAAGGGAAATATTTTTGAATTACGTAAAATACATTAGTTGTGGCTAAAAGAAGTTCCTTGATAAGAAAGATGAAGTCTTATTAACCTTGGGGAGAAAAAATGCCAAGTACCCAGCATGGTAAGAATAATAAGTAAGGTCCTGGGGCCACCCACCGCATAGCATACACCCAAGACTCTTGCCTCAGGTGGCCCAGGTACATGGAGACACTGTCCACATCAGGATGAAATCCTTGAGCAGCAGTTTTGCGTGATTGGCAGTATCCAGCCATGATAGATGATTCTCTTTCAGGAGCTAATATCATGAATTTATTAGTCTTCCACATAAGGCAATCCGAGACCTGCTAGTCTCAAGGTCAAATCTTGGATGAATGGGACTATCTGAACTATTTCTTTAAAAATCCATAGGCAGCTTTTTTCCAGACTTGCTTTCTGTACAGGAGAATTGTGTGTATTGCAAATACCAGTAGACTTCCTAACTGCGTAGCTCTCAGCAGTGCCTTCTCGTGGCCATGTAACTGTCACAGTGGGGTCTTACACTATTTAAGAAGATGTAAGAAATTACATTGCTCCATTTCCTTATTTGGTGTGAATTAAGACTTATCATTTCTGCCTATAAAGGCTTATTTGTGGTTCTCTGCAAAGAGAGGTGATGGGTTCACCACCTTGTACAGCCTTGGCTGCTTTAATTCATGTAGCTGGCAACCTCTAGGCTTCCTTCCCCCTCATTTCTCTCCCTTGACTTTTGATTTGCGTCAGCCTCCCGAGTCCATGTCCCATCTGGAGGAGGGCCGAGAGAAGTGCCAAATGATATCCAAGATAAGCTTGAAAAGCCAAGTGTCAGTTAAATAGATCACCTAGGGGTGATCTTGGTCTTAGTTAGAAGTTTGAGCGAGCTCTGGAGGACCACTGGGAGAGGAGCCTGCTGAGGAAGGAGGAGGCAGTGGGAGAGGATACTGCACTGAGAGGGACGACTGAGGCTTCTCCAGAAAGCATAGTTGATTAGCATTAATGTGTCTGAGAATATCAACCGCGTACATACAGTCTTCCTCTTTGGGGTGTTGGCTCTTTTCTTTGAAAGGAAATACAAGAGCTATCAGTGTAACCAAAGCTTCAGAATCAGTGTTTTGTTTCCTGAAACAGCTTATTTTTATTTGGCTAGGTCCTAATGCTGGCCCCGATGGTCTCATTCCGTGGACGAGGTTCTGTAAGGTGGGTGCCCTTGGGTCGTACCCTCTCTGAGTGCTCGCTCCCTGTTGAGGTTCTCGTAGTTTTTGCTGTGGTAGTGATTTAACTGTGTGCTTATTTTGGCATGTTTGTCTCTGGCCCATGGAACCCCTTGGGCAAGTTGTTTACTTTCCTTCAGTGGAGAAGGTCAGTCTCCAAGTGTGAGTCGGACAGGAAGGGCCTGTGTGTGTGATAACATTCTTTCATATCTGAAATGAGTCTTGTGTTTACTCACACGGATACCTTGCCTGGCAGCATTTTAGCCCCGTTCATGAGAAATGTGTGCTCTGTGCCGGATTGCACAGCCTGATGGGCCAGATGAGTTTCCCCAACCCTGCTCAAGCAGAGGGACCAGTTGAAGGGAATAATCAGACCCCATGGGGGTCACCAGACGGTGCTGACAAGCTCAGGCTACTGCAGTTTACTAGTACGAGGGCAGCTTTTGTTCTGCGTTCACCCTGGAGGTCATTCCCTGGCTGGTTCGCTGCAGTTTAGAGAGGGAAGCAGAACCTGGCCCAGGAAATAGCCTGGTGTCTGCAAGCTGATAAGGGGAGGGGTGGCTCTGGAGGGGACAGCGTTAGTTTTGGCAGCTGGGCAGGCTTTGCAAATTAAAATCCAATCTGATGGTGGGAAGAGGCCTGGTAAGTCACTATTTTGAATTTCCTTGTTCCTAATGTGTGCGTTTGTACACTTGCAGGAAAATATAAATGACAAAAATTTTCCTTTCTGGCTTTGGATTGAAAGCATCCTTGAACTCATTAAAAAACACCTGCTCTCTCTCTGGAATGATGGGTAAGGGCCACGGATAGATGTATTTTTGAAACCTATTTTTAGCACACACTTCCTTACTGTAAGGCTGAGACAGGCCTGACCTGGACAGACCTCATTATTTGACAAGACTGGTGTGCATCTCACAGAAATGGATGCTTCCAGGCCATCCCTTCAGGGCTTCATGATAGTGGAACCTCATCAGATTAAACTTAATGCATATGCATAGTATTATGCATATGTATTTTTAACATTTAATTAAAAACGTTTTAGTGCCATTCATGCATTCACTCATTTAACAGAATTTCTTAAGTACCTATGTACCATATTGCCCTTAGGAAAGAAGAAAAACTTTTTTAGCTTGGTGAGTTGTTTTTATCGAACTTATTCCACGGTCAGTTGATGCTTCAACAAAGGCTTTAACTTGGTCAGAAGTGCTAGAACATAGAAATATATTGTTTGAATTTTTCTCTCCAGTATATAAGATGCAGAAATTCAGACATTTTCATGGCCTGTAAAAATCATCAAGTGAAAAAAAGGTCATCAGATAAACATAAAAGGCTCATTAATCCAGCAAATATTTATTGATCATCTGTCGCATCCTATTGGCACTGTGTTAATGATTTTTTTAGACTTAAGCATACAAGTATCTAAGTGAAATACATCCCCAAGTGTCAATTAAATAGGTTTTAAAACATCTAAAATACACATTTTTATCCTATGTTCTTTTGTCAAGTTTCAGTAATCTAGTTCACTTGTAAGTTTGCATGAAAATTCAAAACCTGGCTGAATTTCAGAGTACTTCCTCAATCTGTTTGCGCACCCAGGTGTATCGTGGGCTTTATCAGCAAGGAGCGAGAGCGTGCCCTGCTGAAGGATCAGCAGCCAGGGACGTTCCTGCTGCGGTTCAGTGAGAGCTGCCGGGAAGGGGCCATCACGTTCACGTGGGTGGAGCGGTCCCAGAACGGAGGGGGTAAGTGAGGGCCTGTGCCTCCATTAGCACCATGCGCGTGAAAGTCCTTCCTCATCGCTGCAAATCAACTTGTACAAATAATGAGCTTTTGACATAAAATTACAGATCCTACACTTACCCCCTACTGAGCCTCCCAGATAGGATTTAATACATTGCCTTGAATATTTGTGATTCACTGCCTGGGACGTACTGTGGAAATGATGGTTTTTAAAGGACAAGGCCAGGAGTGCCTGGGTGGCTCAGTTGGTTAAGTGTCCGACTTCGGCTCAGGTCATGATCTCGTAGCTAGTGATTCAAGTCCTGCATTGGGCTCTGTGCTAACAGTTCACAGCCTGGAGCCTGCTTTGGATTCTGTGTCTGCCTCTCTCTCTGCCCCTCCTCTGCTTGCTCTCTGTCAAAAATGAATAAACATTTTTTTTTAAATAATAAATAAAAGACCGGGCCAGGTTCTTCTCTTTTCGTCAGGGTTGTTATCTGTAGATGAAGGATGTGAGTCAGCATGACTGGCAACCAGTTTTGGGAGGAAACCCACTTTGTACAGGCACATGCTTCCAGACTCGCTGTGGGGGATCCCATGTGGGAGCACACCTGCAGGCAGGCTCTGTGAGGGGTCCTGGGGACTGGGTGCAGCCCTCCACTCTGCCTTCAAACAGAGCAAGTGCAAGTTCGTCTTTGCTCTGCCTTGGGTTTCTGTGGCTAAAAGGCCCCGAACACCTTCGCATTATGGAACAGGTTTCTGGGGAGGAGGCTGAACAGCAGAGATGGAGAATGACAGAGACAAAATGGTTCCTTTTCTCAGTTGCTTATAGTTTGCTGTATTTGAGGGACTGGAGGAGAAACTGATTTGTTCCAATGTCTCTTCTGCTTTCAGTGGAAGGATGCAACAAGATGGGATACTTTTCTTGTTCTGTTTTTTTTTTTTTTTTTTCTCCAAATAAAAATACAGGAAAGCTGGGATTAGGGCACAGTGTAGGCAGTAGACGTTAGAAGCTGCCTTTTCACCTTGTCTGCAGGTAGTGCCTTTCGTCAGCTGACTGAGGGATGGAACTAGCAAAGCAGGCATGGAGGAGGACATCCTTGGCAACCAGAAAGCCTAAGCAGGCCAGCACCAGCTAGCGAGCTTTAGGGTGCCTGCGTAGTCTGAAGTTGTAGAACAGAGCCCCCATAGCACCTGACCAGCAGCCCCTGGAATGTGTGCACCCAGAAGCGAGCTTCTGGATCCGTTAGGAAGCAGGATTCAAATGAAGTCTGCGAATAAGTCCACGAGTGAATTAAACTGGTTTATTACAGTAAGGATTAGAAGAAAAAGTAGTAAATAGGGTCTTTTTTTTATTTGTTTAAAAAATTGTTTTCCATGTATTGGCATCATTTATTTCAATAAAAAAATTCATTTTCCAGTCTGAAAAGAAAAACAACCAGAAAGTGAAATTGTTTTTTATTAACTTACTCTGTGACTTGAGCCAAGGTGGCCAAATTAGTATTTATTTTTCTGCCTGTGGTTGGATGCATCATGAAAGATTCAGGCTGCTAAAGATGTTTAATAATCCTCTCCTTGCCAGGTTTACAAGTTGCACCAAATGATGACAAATGCAGTGTTGTTGCATTACTAGCAAGTAAATGGCTGCCTTTATTTTTCCTGTTTCTAAGAAAGGATTATAATTTAGAAATAGAGGGGCGTACTGTATTGTAAATCCTCTACTGTGCTTAGTTCTAACCAGGTTCACTCACATCCACAAACTCTGCAATGTGTTGTTTCTCTCCTCTAGTGTTTTGGGATAGTCCGTGGGACTCACTGAGCTCTTCTTTTCAGAACCTTACTTCCACGCAGTGGAACCCTACACGAAGAAAGAACTTTCTGCTGTTACTTTCCCTGATATTATTCGCAATTACAAAGTCATGGCTGCTGAAAATATTCCAGAGAATCCCCTGAAGTATCTGTATCCAAATATTGATAAGGACCATGCCTTTGGGAAATACTACTCCAGGCCAAAGGAAGGTATGTGGGGAAAGCATGTAATCATTGCCCTGATGAGCAATAGCACAGTTCAGTCATTCCTGGTGCCTATGTTCTCATTTTATTGTTAATCCAAAGGTTTGCTAGAAACAGGGTTTAATAACACACACTGCTCTTACCTTCCTGTAAGTACACGGTGCCTGCATAGACTTCACCCACGCCCTGTCATTAACCCAGAACTTTCTTTTGAATCGTTGCAAGCAGGCTTTCCAAAGATGGTATAAACGCAGCATAGTTGAAACATGTTATTTGGTCTGATATGGATAGTAAGAAATGAACAAATAACGTCTTATTTTAAGGGGTGTCGAAAAAGTCCATTTTGGTCTTGTGTATTTGTTACACTGTTACCTTTTCTACATGGAAAGAGGTGAATGGCAGGAACACCATGGCCAACTCATTTATTACCAGGCTGTTCCTGTAAAATTAGGGAACTAAGGCCCAGGAGAAGGAAAACAGTTCATTCAAGGTAATCCAGTTAATCTATTAGATCGTATTATTTCTAGTGATTATTGTTAAGAGCACACCTAGGCTTAGAACACAGGTCACCTGCTTCTCCATCTTCACTGAATTGCATTTCAGAACGTTCAAGTTAGACTGATCTGGTTTGGAACATGCCAACAAATTTTATTACATTTTAGAAGCCGGCATCTCAATATTAGCGCAATTGCTTTGGGAAGAAGATGCCCCCAGCTTCACCTTGACAGCTGTGTGTATCACACCAGCCAGGCCAGGACCAGAACACCAGACAGAACTTCACACGTCTGGGGCTCCAACTCCTGTGGGATGTCAAGCCTGGGAAGGAGAAACCTCTCAGCTTGACTTCTGTACCGAGCTCCCCTCCCTTCCCTTTGACTTGCTCCTACATTCCCCCCCAGGATTTCAGGTGACCCAGGCAGGGAAGTCACAACCCCTTAAAGTTACGGCACTCTAACCTGACTGTCAAGAAAAATGGTAAAACTTTCATGAAAGAATGTTGACCATCTGTTGTTGTGTGAGGTCTGCTAACGGAAAGCTGTACCCGATGTGTTTGCTTCCAGCTCCAGAACCAATGGAACTTGATGGCCCTAAAGGAACTGGATACATCAAGACTGAATTGATTTCTGTGTCTGAAGTGTAAGTGAACACAGAAGAGTGCCATGTTTAAACACCTCAATCCAGCCCTGCTCCTGGCTGGGGCCTGGTGAAGATGCTTGTACTTTGCTTTTTCGTTGTAATTGCTGCTGCTGCCGCCACGGTCGGACTTGTTGGAAAGATCCTAAATAGAGATCCCGGTGTCACTGCCTATCAGAATTAAACTGCCTTTATAAACAAACAAAAAAAGAAAAGAAAAGAAAACCACCCAAGTTTGTTTTTAAGGTTTATAAGTTCCCTCCAAACTGATACTTTGAAAAAGTATAAATAAAATGAACAAAAATTGATCAGAGTGGGAAAGTAGTTTTTTTCAATTGAGGAAAGGCCAAAGTGATGATTGAGATACACTTTTTCCGCTTGCTTTTATTTTGTTGTTTCATTTTGTAAAAGGTAGAAAAAAATTTGGAAAAGTCATTGTCAGTTATTTGGCCTGCAGCACTGTCTTGGGGTGAATGGATGTAGCCTTCATGTAAAAACACTCTGGAGCAGCTTTATCTGCATACAAACCTCAAGGTAGGGATGAGGGACTCCCCAGACATTTCTCTGGTGCCTCTGGGGCCACGGGCCGCCCCGAGGCATCATCCTCTCAGGGTGACACCCCGCACACGCTCCCACACAGGTCCAACCAGGCAGAAGCGGCACAGGGTCCAGTCTGGCTATTTCCCACTCACATCTCTAGAGTCCCGTACGTTTCCCAAGGGGCTGGGCTGGGGACGCGAACCTCCCGCGATCCGTGCTTTTCCCGACGTACCGTCCGAGTGTACGCACTCAGCTGAACTGAAAGTGTCCAGTGATGATTCCGTCGCAGGCCAAGGATGAGGTGTCCCAGTGTGCCTCTAGACGTTAACATCTCCTTCTCCTTTCTCCCCGTTTTAGTCATCCTTCTCGACTTCAGACCACAGACAATCTTCTCCCCATGTCTCCTGAGGAGTTTGACGAGGTGTCTCGGATAGTGGGTCCTGTAGAATTCGACACTATGGTGAGTACCCGCGAGGGTGTTCTCCGCGCCCCCGGACCGCGTGCTCTGTGAGGCTGGGAGGGCACCCGCAGACCCCTGGCTTGTCCGCTGCATGCTGGAAGGAGCCTCTGCCAGCCAGGGCACTTTCTAGATCCGCGTGACGCGTCGGAGCCTGGTGTGCTTACACGGGCCACGTGGTCCCCGGGAGCCTTGTTCCCGGTGCTCTCTGCCCTTCCGAGAACCAAATGGCATCTCAGATATTTAAAAGTTCCCCTTCTGCCCTTCCAAGTTGTCCTTGTAAAGTTCTTCATATATTAAGGAGCTAAGACTTCTCTGGTAAGAAACCGTTCTCCTCCGGCCTGTTACTTCAGCGCTATGTCTGGGTAAAGAAGTGCCGTTTTTCTTAAGGGAGAGGACTGGCCCTTGGTGGCTACGATAATGACAGACGCCTCACCAGCAGCGATGAAACGGCTTCACCTGCTTCACACTTGAGAGCTAATCTGTACGGCTCGCCCCTGCCAGGAATAGATGGTTCCAGGAGTGACAGAGTTATGAGTGCCATGACCACAATAGGAACAGGGCTGTCCACAATAGAGAGGATCTCCCTCTGGGAGAGTGTTTCAGTAAATCAAATAGTATTGTTTGCCTGTCAGACTGAAATCCTTCCTCCTAAAGCCTTTTTTCAGTTGGCTGGAATTTTGCTGATGGTGTTTAATTTTAAGCTCTTTCCCACATGAAGCGATTCCAGTGTGTTTTTAAACATGTGTTTAATCCTTTAAAAAACTCCTCTCTGAGTTATTGCTATCATTTCTTCATCACTGTGTACCTGGGGCCTGCATAGACCGTGTGCTCAGTAACGAGGGAGGGGGTCAGGGAAGGCAAAGGGGAGCGGGGCAGAGGGGCCGCTGTTCAGATGCCCAGGGTCATTCAGCCACGTGTTCAGGGAATGCGTGTGTGTGACCGTAGCACCTGTTTGGAGTCAAGTTTCTGGAATGTAACTTTTTTCTTGGTCCTTTTTTCTCACCTGAAGAAGCACGGGATAAAATCTTCAGGGATTGTAATTTCTTACACCTTCCTGATTGTTGAGAATGACAAAAAGTCACTTCTGTTCCTGTTGGCATGTGTAAAATGAACCTTTTATATGTGCGAGGATGCACCCTCTGTTGGAAGGTATCCCCCGACTCTGCTAAAAAGTGCCTTATGAGCCTGACACAGAAATGGAACAATATGTAGAAAGCCCTGTTCCAAGGATGTACCATCTGTTGGTGGCACCACAAAATGGCAGATCTTCTTTTGCACCCTCTTTGTTGTTCCTATGCAAGTTACATTATCATCGTGACCATCATTAATAGGTGACACTTACTAAGCACTTACTGTGTACCGGGCACTCCACAGGTAGGAACTTACTCAGTCTTCACAACCACCTTCCGAGTTAGGTGTTATTGTTATTCTCACTTTTACAGTGTGGTAAAGAGCCACCCCACTCCCCAAAACTGTATAACTTGACTAAGATCAAACAGCTAGTGAATGATGGCATGAATATTTGAATCCACCTGATGTGTCTCTAGTGTGCATGCTCTTGTCCACTCTCCTGGAATGCCTCCCAGAAAAAGCAGAGCTTTGTTTCATTCAAAACATCCACCATAGAAAAGCTGTTTGCACAGGACTGAGTAGGTTTTGGGTGAGAGGCCTGTGTTTGGGATTTGGAAGTCAGAGCTCCAACTCTGTCATCACCATTATTCCCCTTGACCTTGAGAAAATAAGATGGATTAGTTGCCCCACTCTGTGCAAGCAGTGTGACTGCTTTCTCTCTGCTCTTGGAATGATACTGTCAGAGCAATTTAAATACTCTCAATAAATGCCAGGAAATGGTTTTATGGTTTCTGGATGACCCCCCATGGCCATTCCATGCCATTCCAGATGATTTCCTTCATTCCATTTGTAGGGGGAAATAAACCTATTTTATGCGCGTGCATGCGTGCGCACACACACACACACACACACACACACACACCCCTCCAGACTAAATCTTCAGAAGACCAAAAGAGCTAGAAGAGGCTATAATATGGGCATGGCACTGGCTAGACAAAATAAGAATTGGATTACTCTCCAAATTTTGTCTCACATCATCTGTCCTCAACCGTGGCCACGATTTCCATTCAGCGTCTCCTGGCGTGAGGGCAGATGCTCCGAAACGGAGCTCCCTCTCTGAGAGCTGGCTCTTTCCGCCACGTCTGGAGGCGGCAGCTCTGGACTATGGTCAGGAACAGGAGCGGTGCAGGCTCCGGAGGAAATTGTCCAAGAGAGACAGAGAACCAGTGTTTTCTGCAGGATGACTTATTTGTTTAGTCTGGATTTCCTGTACAATAAACTTTTTCCTCTGGGACTACATGAGAAACAGTCTACTCTCCTAGAGGCCTCTGGTCAAAGCTGACAAGTACAACAGGAACATTGGTTAATCATCTGCTATTTCCCATCTACCACACTAGGTATTGCACATGTTACCTGATTTATTCCTCTCAGCGTACCTTTATGCTTAACAGTTTAGTCTTGTGGGGTTTTTTTTTAACGTTTATTTATTTTTGAGAGAATAGAGAGAGGGAGAGAGAAAGAGAGAGAGTAGGGGAGGGGCGGAGAGAGAGAGGGACACAGAATCCAAAGCAGGCTCCGGGCTCTGAGCTGTCAGCACAGAGTCCCACATGGGGCTTGAACCATGAGATCATGACCTGAGCCAAAGTCAGATGCTTAACCGGCTGAGCCACTCAGGCACCCCTAGTCCTGTGTTTCTGTCGGTATTCTGGGCCCCACATGATTTCCTCGTGTTGGGTGGCGTGGCTGTTGTAGAACGTTCAGCAGCATCCCTGGCCTCTACCCACTAGTTGTGGGTCGTGACACACCCAGTCATGACCATCATGAATGTCTTCAGACATTGCCAGAGGACAGAGTCATCCCCAGCGGAGAGCGCCTGGCCTAAGGGGAGAGCCCAGCATGGAGCTGAGATGGAGGTCAGTGGCAGGCTGGTGTTCTTTGGGTGAGCAGCATACTGCCTACAGGGGCCCCATTCAGTGCAGCTGGCCAGGCGGCACTGCCGGAAGAGGCGAAGGGACTCCTAATAATTCTGCTTCTCTAGTGTGTGCCTGAAAGACATTCATTTATCATTCCTACTGCGTGGCCTTTAAGGAGATTCACCACCTCCCCCACATCCCGTCCTCCCTCTGGCATAGCGCGCAGCGTTGCCTCACCCGTTTTTACACGAGCAGATTTGCCACGTTGCTCTGCCCCCAGACTTGCACAACAGCAGAAAGCTTTATGTGGCCTGGACGAACTGACAGAATTAAGCCGGCAGGCTGCAGAGGAATAATCCATCAGCTTAGATAAAAAAGGTCTCGATTAGTCCAGGAAAAAGGGTGCATAGCACATGCTGAAGGCCCTCTAATTCCATGGTGGTTATTTGCTGTTCAAAGTGTCTTCCTGCTTGCTACCCCACTGTAGAACAGACAAGGGGTGTTAAATAAATGAATCTGCATTTCATGAGAGCAGTGTAATAAACTTAACCACATTTTATCTTTTCACAGATGAATGCAGTGTAGACCATGAATTTTTCTCATCTTCTCTGGCGACATTTTTCCTTCCCATCTGTGATTTCCTCCTGCTACTCTGTTCCTTCACATCCTGTGTTTCTAGGGAAATGAAACAAAGGTGAACAAATTTGCTGCAACCTGTTGATAGCAAGTGGATTTTTCCCTAATTTCACAAACGTCTGTTACTCTGAAGGGCTTCATGCATCTTATGAAAGGTAAAATTGAAAGGCCCTCCCCATAGAGTGGGTTTTAGAAATGAAAAATATCCAGATAACACTGAAAACATGAGGACTAGAATGAGAATCCTTTGGGAAAAGGGAGAGGGGGGTGGTGGCTTAGTAGCATTTAGTAAATGCTGTGCACAAAGTCCATGCCCAGCTGTTACAGGTTGTTGGATAGATCACATGGTCATATAGGAACTTCTTGATGTAGGATTGGCACACTCCTATTCTGGAGAATTCTTATTTGTTCCCTCTGCTTTAAATATGGCTGGACGTTTTCCATTGGTTTACGTATGGAATAGTTCAGAGCTAAGTTGAGTAGAAGTACATAAACTGTTTATCAAAGGTAGCCATCCTGTATCTAGAGGCAGGGATACAAGCTGTGTTCTTCCACACTAGCCATTTAAAGCTAAAAGCAAATTCTCTCTCTTGGGAGAATTTGCTTTTCTGTTTGTTATGGCATGATGTTACTGGCTAGTATCAGTAGAAGGAAATATATTTTCCAAATTCATAAGTAGTTTTTTTCTGTTTAAACCTTAATATCCAAAGCTGCCTATCTCCTGCCTTTATCATGGTCCCTAGTAAATGAAATTGTCTTCCCACTTCTATTCAAGGGAGCCAGGCTGTTAACAACAGCTCTCTCAAGGCAAAATCCTGTTTTTATGCAAAAAGTTGAAGTTAAGACCAACTCAGAAATTTAATTCACTGTTTCTTAAATGGGTTAATTTGTCTTTATTGTTATTAGTTGGTATTTAGTCTTAGGCATAAACTTTTCAAATCTGGAAGAAAAAATAGTAATTGACAAATAATTAACCAGAGATAATATGAGAATCAAATCATTTGAAAACTCGTCCTGTGTAACTGCATTGAGAATTGCATGTTTTTCACTGATAAATGTGTGTCTCTGACAAATACATTTGCAAATGGTTCCATTATCTCTCCTGTGCTTTTTCTAGACTGCTTTCTGATGTTTTGTGAAGTGTGTTTTGTCATTTACCATCTTTCTTCACCTGCACTGACACAGGTCAGTGGTTGAGCAGGGCGGGTCTGACAGGCTCCTCCGGATAACTCTCACACACTGCTGGCTTTGTAGCCGGGCCCTCATTTCCCCCGCTGTCACCACCACAGTTACACTGTTGTGTGCAAATGCCATATTGTTCTGGGGGGGGACGAAGTTTCTTGAAGTCTATTTTTAAAATTAAAACCAAAGTTCACGTATTGCGTTTAATACAATACGCACATGGCGCTTTCCTCCTCTCGGTTTTTACATAAGACCCACATGAGTCTGGCTGGCCTTGCATGGACTTTTTAAATTGAAACGAGGAAGGAACACAGAAGAGCACATTAACAAAGGTATTGTTTCTAATTGTTGGCATTTAACTATTTGGTATATTTTTGCCCTTGGAGAACAACCTGGCACGGTTTCATTTTACTGCGCCAGCCCAGAGGTTTTGTTTACTCTTAACAAGTATTGATATTCGATTGTTAGTCTCTTATGAATGGCATTCGGTGTAAAGATTTTAAAAGTTACTGGCATTAAGTACAGGTCTGATGTTTTTCTCATTTTTTCCTACTTATGATTAAACGTAAAAACGTGTGAGTTCTTATTTTTAAGCAAGGTTAATAACAGCGCGTTCCTGAGCGCTGCCCCTGCCCAGCCTGCTCACAGTCAGAACCGCGGTGGCGGAAGGGACAGGGGAAGACAGCAGGCAGGAGGCATTATTGGAATAAGCTGCAGTGTGCACCATAAAAAGCAAACAAAAAAAAGTGCTCCAGTCTTGCTGACCACAGCTGCCTCCAAACGCACGAATCATTTGGCAGTTATTTTGAAACGAATTTTGGTACTGCTGATACAAGTTTTTAACTTAAAAATACATGTAAAGTGGGACTCTGGCTTGTCTCCAAAGCCGCATCTCAGCCCCACATCCCAGGATTGGAGGAGCTAGCTCTTCCTGAGGAGTCACTGCGCCCACGCCAAAAGGGGCCATTTTTCTCCAAAGATGTTGGAAACTAGAAAGCCATGACCTTCTCAAAGTAAAAGGCACCGTGTGCCGGAAAAAAAATAGTGTGATGAAAGACATAATCGCCACTTAGACATAAATGTGGCGGGTTAAACTTAACTATTATCTGAAGAGTCGTCAGGGAAGAGTGGTGGAGACTTGAATTCTGGCATCATAACAAATAGGACCGTTCTCATCTCTGCATCTGCAGTATTTACATCTAGGAAATATAAAGTTTCTTCGTAATAAACATAGAGAACTGTATTTCTACAGTAGATAAGGCCCTGCCTAGCCAACAGAAGTTTGTATTCTTATATAATTGATCGTTATAACGAGTCACCACCATGTAGATCCTGGCTTAGGGATATTTGTGTGTTTTAAGAGTACTTCTTATATAGTTAAGTATTTGTAGAGGGTTTGCTAAGCATAGAGCTTTTATGTACCACGTGGGAAAAATTTCTCCTAATATATTAAGGGAGGAGATTTCAGAGATGGCAATAAATAGATTGAGCTATTTATTTAGCATTAAATGACTGAAATCTATTTATTGCCCATGACCTAGAATGGAATATTAAGTCTTAATGAACAAAGTACTCCTTTCACATATGACTAATCCAGGGAAAACAGGAAAAACTAGAATTTGCTTTGAAAACTGTGGTAACAACTATTTGAACTAGGATGCTATTCCCAAGGTAAGGGATATATACTTGAGTGGCTTCTTTTGGTTAGTTAAGATTCACTCACTTATTAGTTCATCAGATACATAGTGAGCACCTGCCATGAGCCAAGCACTATTCTAGATTTTGAGAAACACTGGTAAACAAAACCAGACTAAGACCCCGCTTTTTTGGGACTTAAGATGTTTTGAGATACTGGATATGTTCTAGTACAAGCGTCTTATGAAAACTTAAGATTTTGTGAAGCAGACATGGCCAAAAGCTGAAGATAACTTAAATGTTATATAAAAATATGCACAATTTCATAGAAATGGCATTTAAAGCACTTATAGCAAGGCTAAAGATAATAATGGTTTTTAGAACCTTCTAAGATGAATTTATATAGCTCTAACGAAAAATTTTTTTAATGTTTATTTTTTTTGAGAAAGAGAGAGAGAGACTGAGTGCAAGTGGGGTAAGGGCAGAGACAGAGAGAGAGGGAGACACAAAATCCCAAGCAGGCTCCAAACTCCGAGCTGGCAGCACACAGCCTGACACGGGGCTCAAACTCACGAACTGTGAGATCATGACCTGAGCCGAAGTTGGACATTTAGCCGGCTGAGCCACCCAGGCGCCCCTATATAGCTCTTAAAAGATACAATCGATCACACTGAAGCTTCCAAATTTTGGTGAACTAGCCTCAGGTTATGTGTATGCTATACTGAGAAATTAAACATCTTACAAGATTGACCAACTGGAAAAAAAAGAACATACTTAAGCAGTTTTAGACTTCTTAAATTTGTATCGGGCATACAAATGTAAAAGTACCTAAATGGTACCTTTGACAAGAAGCTGTCAAATTTGTATTATCAAACTATGCACATTCTGTATTTTTTAATGCCATCACACCACTTGAACACCCTAGTGTTGGTGTGTCTGCAGCCTTTCCCTGTTTTTTATGTACATGAAGCAATCTTTTGTTACCACGACTGCTTGTCGGACTCAATTCCAGTAGACTCTTTAAAAGACATGTGGAGAGGCAGCTGGGGGAAGGCGTAGAGGCCTGGAATCAGGTTCAGGCTCCAGAATAGAAATAAAATGCCCAATCTTTGCCCCTTTGTAAAAACGGACTTAATTTTCTCATCCTTCCCATCCCAAAACACACATACCTTCCCTAATCTTCTAGTAAATCACATCCTTTATATAACTACAAAATACCCCTTCTCCTAACCTAACACATTTTTTAAGTACCACCTAACACATTCATGGGCTGCTTCCCTGTGCTTATCTGGTGTATGACTCATGAATTTACTCATTTCACTATGAGGGTTAGCAAGTGAAATTAGGGAGATTACCCAGCCGTTAAAAAAATTCCACCAAAATAAGATACTCATGTCGTATCAAGAATAATTTAATTTCTTATATTTGGTATTGTTCATCTGTTTGTTTCCCCTGCACTGATGTCCCGCTTCTATCTGCACATGTATATATGCATAGCTCAACTTAACCACATGTTGCAGGGCTTAACATTATAGCATTTATACTTCACTTTAAAATTCCACAGAGAGGTTTTAGCTAATATGCAAGTAGCCGAGTTTTCTGTCCATAGTGGGCACAGTGTGTTAGGATGCTAGAGAACATGAGACTAAGAGTTCTGAATCACAGCTCACTCTTGGGTCTCAGCTTCATCTATGAAAGAGTGGGATTCAATTACAGATGGCTGATGTCTCTTCCAGTCCTAAAGTGTCAGTAATGCAGACGATTAACACTGACTACTGTACCAAAGCAAATTATTTTGTGACAAACAACTTTCACAGTTGAAAATGGCAGCCATGGTATTCATGTACCATCTCTGTGGTTGGAAAACCATATGCTAACCCTAAGCCCATAGACCAGGGGTTTCTGGCATTGGACGTGAATGCCATTCCATATCCCCATGAACCGGTGAGGAGCTGCAGTTTTACAACTCAGCCCAAGCAGACCCTAGTGTGACAGGACTAGATTCAGCCTCCTAAACAGATGCCAAGGCTTTGTGGAAACAACCTCTCTTCTCATGAAAGGAGGTTAGAACCCCTCCTGGTGAAGGACATGTTTAACGATTGCGTTCTACAGATATTTACTGAGCATGTCCTAACTGCACAATGATAGTGTTAGCTTCTAGAGCACTGGAAATATTCCTGTCCACCCTCCCACCTTCAAGGATGAACTCCTTACCAGATTCTCTTCTTATTGTGATAACCCCAGGTGACACCTTGCATAGTACCTGGCTCAGAGTAGGCATTAGAAATGGATTTGAACCAGCCGGGGACAGTCCATATGCTCAGCAGAGTTCCCAACCCAGTGATGTAAGAGAACCTTGGTTGTTTTTAAAAAAATTCATTTTTTACAGGGTTTTTTTTGATACATGTATTTATTATGCTGTAAAAAGCAACACTACCTGATTTCATTTAAAATAAATATTTCCCAATTTCAGAATACTTACAATTTATAGTTTCAAGATTAGATTCACTTTGGGAGGTTCTGGAAGCAAATACATTCATAGCTGTACAGTCCCCAGGAAGAATCTATATCCAACCTCAGGTCATTCAGCCCCTGCCAGACAGATAACAGCATCAAACGGCTGATAGCTAATCCAGCTGTGCAGCTAAAGGGCAGTGTGGGGCAGTAGCGGGATACAGCACATTACGCCCAAAAATGAGGTCATTAGAATTGAGACTACCAAAACAACAGTGTATAAGCAGCTTTAAATAAACATGACCATATAGAGAGCTCTCATGATACAGAAAAAGCACGTATGATCCCAAAGCCAAAACAAAGAGATCTTTGGAGTATACTGATGGCAGCAGTTAAGAGCACAGTCAAAAGCATTTAAACCAAGTGTACTTGTTATTACCAGCCAACAGCAAACAGCCAGAGCAGGACCCGGCATTACAGTCATAAATAAATAACCTGATGGGTAAATAAGGGCACATTTGACTAAACCACACAGATTTTGCAAAATAGTTTTGATCTGAAAAAAAGATGAAAACTCTCTTTGTTCCAAATTAATGGTTAGAACCTCTTTTTATTAAAGCCTCCAAATTGCTGGTAACCTTTAAGCCACACAATTGAATCATCTTAATGTTTCATTTTAATCACACAAAGCAAGCTGCTGTTTGAGCAAAGTTATTTCAGTTGATTTCAGTTAAAGAATGTCTATCCCATAGTATCTCTGGGGATAATGCCGTTCCTCTACAGCATTTTGCAAATACTGCCTGTCTGCACGGCTTGGTAGACCCATGGGGCGGGAACCCAGCAGCAGGGCCGATGCCCGTCCACCAAATCCCCCACAGCACACCCGTGGGAATGGCTTCGTGCCTGATGCAGCTGTTAGGGAACACTGGCCACGCTTCCACCAAAGGAGGTGCTGTGTAGGTATTAGGAGGGCAATGGCTGAAGCCACCAACTGAGACTGGAAGCAAAACCCAAAACATTTGGAGGCTGCTGGAGCGGAAAAGGGGCCATTAGGCATGATAAAGGTTGGAAGCAGCAGTGTGTGCGGATACAAAAGGAAAAAAAAGGAACTTGCTGAATTTGCCACATTGCAACAACTAGTAGCATTCACGTAGCTGAGGATTTTGCTCATTTCACAAAACACGGCCTCAGAGAAGTCCATTTGTGTATGTGCCTGTGTGTGTGCTTAATATCAAAAATCCTCATTAGCAAACCCCTTTACCTCTGAAGTACGATAGGCTAAAGCATATGTGCGGTTCCTCCCTAGGACAAACAACGGGTCTCAATTGAAAATTAAATGGCCTTTTCTTATCAGTCCACCAAAAATTATACAGTAGAGAAGCAGGAGAAAACTGGAGTGATCTAGGGGTCCCCCAAATAGGTGCAGGCTTTTAATGACAGGTTTAAAAAATAAATGTTAACTGTTACAGTTCCCATACCATCCTAATAACTTTGGTAGCTTAGAGCGCTTATCTGAATGCATCTTTATCCTGAAAGCTGAAACAGACCTTAAAGAGCCGTGGTAGCACATGCTTTCCTTTTCCAAATTTGGCTAATTTGTACTTAGCTTAGTCATCCGTGTCTGGTTCATCGCCTATTGACAAATGGCATAGTTCTAGCTCGGATGCCAGATGTCTGAGGCATTTTCTGACTTAACGGTGGAAAACATGAAAACTGCATAGTGTGCCAGCACCCACGTTCCCAGCTAAAGCGAAGAGGCAAATAGCTAGATGTCTGGGAAGAGAGGCTGGACTAAAGGGGATATAGAAAAAGGAACTTTTTTCAAAAGTATTATATAACTACATTCACATAGATATTTTGGTCACCAAACATATCTTGAACAGATTCCCTGATGAAGTCTAATCAGAATTGGTCTATGCCACTAACAAGTTGTTAACTATTTTAATTTTTAAAGAGTCACGTCATGAAGCTGGGTGATGGGAGACATTTAAAACACATAACCCTACGTGCAGATAGTTGTTCAGACGCTCTAACTCTACATTTGAAGTCCTGAAAATCACACTCTTTTGCTTCTAAAGGCAGCCTTGACCTGTTTGGACAGACTGCACAACAAAACTTAATTTATAAATGCCTAAGTTCATCATACAAATTGAAAAATTCACAAAACACACATAAATATATCATGAAGACCACCACACAGTTAAGCTAGCATTGGTAACTATTTCTTTTACATCAAATTATACAATGCACGAGGTAAATATTGCTCACATTATGGAGGGAGATTGTTTTATTTCTATTTTTTCCCAAAGAGATCAGATTTGTCCTGTGTGTACAGTGAAGAAAACTCCAGTAACACTGAAATGACAAATGTTGTAAAATAGACATCACTACCAGATAGAAATACACATGTTCTTCATAATCATTTTCCACAATTAAATAGGTAAGTGATTTATATTTTGGGCTTAAGACCTTTATAACAATCCATCCAAATTCTTATGGACCGTTTGATTTTCTTTTCCGTTGTCGGAATCTCCTTGAGGCGTGTACTGCACTTGGTATTCCTGGAGGATCTTAAATACATCGTGGTGTCCGAAGTGCAACGCTTCATCCATGGGAGTGTTATTCCACCTAAATAAGTAGCAGAATGTGCACTGGGTCATTAGATAATTCCTGGACAAAGGTGATAATTCAGCATCCTTACATACTAAGTGCAGATCTAAGAGCCATTCAACTTTAGCCATTTTAGCAACGTTACAAGTAAAAATTAATTGAAGAAAAACAGAAAGGGGCTCATCATTCAAAAAGTGGTCCTACAGGCAACTTGAGAAATGGGGAGGAAGAGAAAACGATCTCCTACAGATGGATCTTGTTTACATATCTAAGTGCTGTGGGAGGGGAAGTTCTCGTGTTGACAGATACAATAGACTCCTCTGGGATTCCTGGTTTTCAATTTCATAAAAACCCCAAAGGCTCTCCCTTTAAATAAAACCTTCAAGGAAAATTCAGGTATATAACATCCATCACCCTATCCTTTGATAGAAAATTTGTGTTCCTGACAATTCAAAAATCACGATAAATCTCAGAAGTCTGGAAAGAACTCTGACCTCATTAGGCCCCAAACATACACTGGAGGAGCAAGATCGGCCCCAGAGGAACTGACATTTTCATCATCTCTGGTAAGGATGGGCATCTGAGGGGCTCAAATGGACCACTACGCAACCAGAAAAATAACTACCCTTTCCACTATAAGTGTGTCTCTGGTGCGTGCTCTTCAGAGTGACAGAGATGAAGACTGAAGAGGAGAGAAAAGAAGGGTTGCCAGCAGCAATCAATCAGCTGATCAGCCTTTTGAGAGAGGAGATGATACTATGAAACTCACAACCCAAGTAAATGAGAGTGTGAGAATCCGTCCCCTAATACTTCACAAACTATGAAGCCTCTCTCTCCACTTATGTCACTTGTCCATGGCTACCAGACGCTCTGACTCCATTTTTTCATGGTCTATTCTCATCAGCTTCTGGTTTTTCTTCTTTCCGTTTCTCCTTTCCTTTCCGTCTCTGTCTTTAACCTTTTACCCCCATTTTTATGGGGTCACAATATGGAACTGAAAGGTTTTTTAAACAGTCTCAAAAAATATTCTTGGATAAAATTGGGTAATCTTCATTTTTTAAATCAGGTAAGTCATATTTTACATGTATCTGTATGTTTCTCAAAAACCAGCTCCTTTTCCATATTGGCCTTCATTAATTTAGGGAGTCCGTGGCCTTACACTGGGAGGTGGGGGGACTTTCCAGTGATCTACAACATATAATTACCTGTCTTCCTGAGAAAATGGAACGTTAACTGCAAGTTACCTTTTTGACAACTCTTCTTCCATGAAATAATACAAATTGTCAACTTAAAGAACATCACCAAATTCACTCAAGCCTATTTTACAATTTGAGGTGACACAGATTCTACAAAATAGAGAAAGGAGTTGTCTTGGTTTGGCTTATATTCTAGAATAGCTGAATACCCAGTTACCAAGTTAGTTATTTAGCTAACTTCTCCCATCAGATGGGTACTTCTACTTCCACATTCCTAGAAGCCAATTTAAAGCAAAAACCAAAACGTTTCATACAAAGCACATTCCTAAAGGCCAATTTAAGGCAAAAAAAAAAACCCCAAAAAAACAAAAACAACAACAACAACAACAACGAAACCAAAAACAAAATGTCTTAATCTTTATAAAGCACAGTAAATGTTTCCAGCCTGTGTTAAATAGTGTTTTAGTTGGGATTATAAACACAGGGCACAAGTTTGGGTAAGGGAAACACACTCTTCAATTTCTTGCTCTAGAAAGAGCTAGTATTACATTTGGGGATAAAAGGGAGGATTGCCCCCCCTGACATGAGGTTTTAGAATATTGCCAACAAAGGTCACGATTAGATAACCCAAGTGTTACCATACTTAGAAAACTGCTAACAATTTTCAGACACATCCTAACTCTTCTGCATTTCTTGCAACCAGCTTGAATAAAACCCAAACTTCTAATTTAAAAAATAGTAAAGATCTAACAGCTAGAGTATAATCAGCTTGCTCCAGACTTACTAATACAACCCTCAGATATCCAATCAAAACTCCTAATCATACCTAACAAACCTCTCTATCAAGTATTTTTTCCTTCAATTCTTCTAAACCTATATTCTCATTACTGGCTCATCCAGCTACATAACATGCAAGTATATGAGCACAGAGTTGAAGTATATATGTATACACACACGTGTATATATACACGTGTATATATATATACGCATGTGTATATATATATATATATACACATGTATATATACGTATGTATATATATATACATGTATATATATACATATATAAGCTGCACTCTCAAGCCTCCATCACTGTCCGTGTTGTGGACAGCATTTACTTCAAGATGAATGGAAGTTTGCCATGTGGATCAGGAGAGAGAGGAGAGGAGCAAAATGTATTCCAGGCAGATCTCTCCCACTGAAGATAGCGTGCCCTTCTCTTCTTTCCGTGCCTTCAAGTCACATCTCTTCCCCAAAGCACCGATTAAAATTCAACTCCACATAGCCTTTTAAAACTGACACCAAACAAATCTAGGAATTTCAAGAAACCCCAATATATTCATTTTAGCATTCTGTGACAGTAGTTTTCTTGCACATTTTTAATATGTTCCTGTAAATGTTCATCTTGTCTACCCTGTGTAGTTAGAAGCCCCACAAGGACAAAATTCCTATTTTCTCTTTCCAAACATAAAGTATTGTTTTCTTCATACAGTGTACTGACTGACAGACTAATCTGAAAAATTCTAAATAAGAGACTATCCTTATATGAGAAATAGGATACGGAGGGAGAATGATCACCCTAGCAGAAACAAGGTTTTGTTTGTTGCCTTTGCAAGGCACCATTGCGAGTTCAAGAATGTCTCCAATATATACATGGTGGATTTAATAAGAACACCTTCACTCATATGTTATAGCCCTGGATTGTAATAAAACACTGACTTGCCATTTATAAGTTAGAAGGGGACGACATAAGTTCTCACCTGTCTTTGGGGAAAGGATTTACTTTGCATGCCTCCAGCAAAAATTTAACAACTTCAACATGACCTACAAAACAAAACAGGTAGATTTTAGTATTGAGTAGAAACTACATCTGGAAAAAAAGATGAATGGTTCATAGATTACCCTCTGCAGCAGCTACATGCAGTGCTGTTCTAGAGTCATAGTCTCGCTGTTCCATGTCCATGGCTGATAGAGCAAATCTGAAAATGTGTAAGAACGGCTATTCGTTACATATAAAATTTAATTCACAC